>NW_026606303.1:600000-1198501 GCF_029834395.1 Sorex fumeus | reverse complement strand
AAAATTTGAACCAGTGGGCAAGAACAATGGTATAGCAGGTGTGTAGGAGAAAGCCTCTTTTTCAGACACATTGATCTATTGTTCGGCTATGATGATTTGGTGTTTGTTACAGTAAGAATATGAAATTTAGTTCGTAAGTTTACTTCTTAGTGGATTTATTCCATAAACATACTCAATTTCTTGTAACCACTCCACTAGGGTACCAGATCGTCACAGAGTGCAAATAGGAACAATAGGTTAGGGTCCCCCCACAAGTGAGGTAGTAAACATCAATAGCTGGTTTCTTTGTGTATTCTCTTTTCCTTACTTCAATAACTAAATTTAAGGGGTAACAGGATGTAGGCCTGGTGAATTTAATTTTGTGGGTGCTTATGAAAAGGACAGGTGTGTAAGGATGTGCTTTTTTCTAACCAACAGACTATGCTTCTCTTGGGAGGCTGCTGCGTTGCCTAGCAGAACAGCCTGCAAGCTGGTGTGAACAAACACTCCAAATTTTGGACTTAATTCGAGATTTGATGGTGTGGGGGCCCAACATCCCAAGTCCCTGGGATGTCCGCAAAGGGCCTTCAAAGGACCTGTTATTGCTGGCGATCTTCTCTCTGGTTCCGAGAGTCAGCTCTGGGATTGTGTAGAAGGATGGACGCAGCACAACCTCCCCTATCTTCAAATTCCCCTATCTTCCCACTACTACACTGTCCTCCCGTTGTCCATCGATTTGCTTGAGCAGGCCCAATAATGTCTCCATCCTGAGACTTGTTGTTACTGTGTTTGGTGTATCTAATACGCCACAGGGAGTTTGCCAGGCTTTGCCGTGCGGGTGAGATACTCTCAGTAGCTTGCCAGGCTCTCCAAGAGGGGTGGAGGAATCGAACTCGGGGCAGCCTCAAGGGCCACGTGCAAGGCAAACGCTCTACCTGCTGTGCTATCGCTCCAGCCCAACTACTACACTATTTTGTTGGAAATATAGCTCTAAACATCCTAGGTTTAACATCAGGATGTCCATTCTCCCTTGTCACAGGGAGTTTAGGTTTATTGGATTACACCCATCACAATGCTCCTGAGGCACTCCCATCCGTCTGTTTCTTGGAATATAGCTCTAAACACTTTAGGTTTAACATTGGTATGTCCTTCTTCCCTTGCCACAGGGAGCTTAGGTTTACCACAGTGCTCCTGAGGCACTCCCATTCTTCTGTGTTTCTCTGTAACTTCCTTCTCTGTGCTTTGCTTTCCCAACTGGCCTGTCACCTTTTTCTTCGATTCAGACTCTGTTAATTTGTAAGGTCTGAATCCTCAGAAATCTGAGTGAAAAACTCGTTTATCTTCTCGTTATGTCCTTGGCATAGTTACTTTAGAGCAAGGTCCTTTTTGTATAGACTAGGAAGATAGTTAATACTCTGACTTTGTAACTTGGGCGTTAATTGACTCCAAAGAATACTTCATACCTGGGCATCTGCTTTCTCAATCTAAGCCTTAGCTGCTCTTATTTCCTAGCACCCCAAAGGCAGTGTCACGATGAGGGAGTGGATGGACCCAGGGCTAGCTCTGAGGTACCCTGGCATCGAAATGGGCTAGACCAAAGTGCCATATAAGTTAAGAGCATGGTCATGGACAAATTCTGTCATGATCCACAAAATAAGAACTAGATTGGTACCATGCTAGGGCTAAGAAAGACTAATCTGGCCTGAGCACTGTAGTCTGAGATCTATAGTAAGATGTCGCCAGCTTAATGTATCTATTACTGTGTCCATACAAAATGACTGATTTTATTAAGGAGTAGAATTAAGATGAATGTTTATATGTTTCCTGGACTAAGGGAAGGAAAAACGCACCCATAGATGGCATGTCACCGTTAGGTAGGTCTTCTTGCTGAAAGAGTTTGTCCTAGAAGAAGCTTCCTCTGAGAGAGGGACCATACATCCATTGATTGTATAACCTCGCCTACGTGTAATTGCTACCCCAACTCCCTCATGATTTGGGAGATAACTAAGGCTGTAAGAGTCGGCAAGGGAAAAAATTCAAGAGAGAATCCGAGAGGGAAAATCCAAGAGGAATGAAGGAGATTCATGGAAGGAGAATCAGAGGAGAACTGAGACGATATTGGAAGAAACTGCAATTGATACCAACCAGCCTGCCCCTCATTCCCTCCGTCATCCACCCATGGCTGTCAGCTGGCCAAGGGTGGGGGAAGCAGTCTGAGACCATAAAATTCAGGTGGTGGCGGGGTGGGAGGGAAGAGAGAGAGCAGAGAGGGGGGGCTTCATATTCATTTTTGAATACACAACATGAAATGACAAACCAGTTCTTTGAAACAATTACCACTTGTATTTGCTTTCAACAGAAGAAAAAATTCAAGTACATTATTGATATGAAAAATAATCAAAGTTTTTTCAGTTTCAGTACCCAGTAAGGCTAAGTGCCTTTTACTCCCAGGATAAGACTCTGGATTTCCTCCTTGCAGTGTCCAGAGATCACAGATGTAATGGCAAGGAGAGAGCACGGACCTCCACCTTTCAAGTCACATGCTTGCTCCACTGAGATATCCCGCTGGGGATAATGATATTCATTTTTGAATTTGTGAATCTTACCAGCTCACGCATATTCAGTGAACCTATTCCCAAGTCGGATTGCAGCTATGCCAAATCCTGAAGCTGTGGTTTGAGTTCTGAAATAAATCACAGCAAGTGAGGTAAGAATTATTCGAATGACACCTGGGTGAACAGGCCGAGCAGGTGGATGACATCTCTGTGGTTCTCACAGTACAAACAGGCCCAGAGTAAAGGGAAGATCCTTTGCGAGTATTGCTGGGAGGAGTCTGGCAATCACGCACTAGCCTCTTGGGTTTTCTATTTGACTAGACCCGGGATATTTGAGGATCCTATGGGATACAGCAACTCAAACCCACTGCAAGGCAAGCACCCTCCCCACTATTGTATGACTTCAGCACAAACTAGCTTTATTATGGGCTCACTCAATGACTTTTAACATAAAAGCAAAAGAATATTTCAGAGTGGGTCAGAGAGAGAATAGCAGGTAGGCCATCTGCCTTGCATAAGGCTGACAGGGGCAGGATTCTGAGCACTGCCCAAAGGAACCACTGAGGACCGCCAGGAATAAACCCCTTGGCAACATCAGATCCCAAACCAAAACAAAACAAAATGTCTTCCTATACTCAAAAAACATGCAAATGATCTGAGGTCAAATACATGCTTAGTGACAGAGAGGGAGGGTTGCAAGGTGGTTCTGCTGCTCCTGAAAAGGGCACCCCAACAATACAGGCTGTGCAGCCAGGCTGGTAAGGGAATGGGGTACAAAGGACCCTGAATCTCATGAACACATGACTAATGAATAAGACTGGAACAAGCCAAGAAAGCAAAGCACACGATCACCCCAGGGGAGCTAAGGGTTTTGTGAATAGAGCACAGATGCCTGCATCCAGGAGCCCGAGGCCCCCTGGGGTCAGCAGCATGATTCACACAGACTAAGGGCACACCCACGATGCCAGGGCCCGAGCCTGGTAGGGTCCTCAGACACTCAGGTGCATACACGCCTCTCCTCCCCCCCCACAGCCTCAGGGCTCCTCCTACTAGCCAGGGGATTACAGCTGGCTTCATCCTAGAATACCCTGCCCCCACAGAATCAATGTGGAGATTAGAGACAATGAAAAGGCCAGAGGCCTAGCCCATGTGTACTACCCCGATTGGCCCCTGAGCACTGCTACGAGTGATCCTTCAGCAATGAGCCAGAAGGAATGTGGACTGTGGCCCCAAAACAAAACCAAAGCAAACACACTGAAGTGAAGGTTAGTACAAGAAGTCAATTTAGCAATGGAAGGAACTTTTTTATAGGAGCTTGAGTGACAGTACAATGCGGAGAATGCTTTGCTTGCATGTGGTTGATCTGGTTCAATGCCCTGCATCTCAGATGGACCAAGGCCCACCTAAAGTGATCCCTGAGTAAAGGGTGGTGGTAATCTGTAGGATAACACTCTTTTGTCCTTCCTCAGGTAGTTTAGGTTTGTCAGGTCACACCCATCTAAGAACACTGAACTTGTATTGTAAGCAATGTCCTTTCTGTGTGGACACAGGAAGACAGTTAATATTATGCTTTGTAACTTGGGAGTTGATTGACTCCGAATAATATTTACTCCTGGGCATCTGATTTCTTGACTCAGTTGCCCTTAGTTCCTTGCACCCCAAAAGCAGGGTCCCGACGAGGGACTGCATGGACCCAGGGCAAGCAGTGAGCTACTATAGCATCGAAATGGGCCAGGCCAAAGAGCCACGATACTCAACTATAAGTTGAGGGCATGATCATGGACAAATGCTGTCATGATCCAAAAGTAAGTAACGACGAGACTAGGACCCTGCTGGAGCTAGGAAGATTAACCTGGCCTGAGGACTGCGAAATGTATAGTGAGATATTCTAAGGAAGAACCAAACTAAATTTATATCTCTTACTGTGCTCATACAGAATGACATTGCTAGAAATAGTAGAAGTAGATTTATTACAAATATTAAGTAGATTACTAACTGAAGGAAGAACATACCCTTATTGGGATCCCACCCTTTGGTGGATCTCCTAGTAATCTGAAGTAATCTCTGTAGATGAGATTTTATCCTTGAGTTAATCTCCTGGAGGAGTGGTCTTACCTCTCTTTGTTGATTCGTCAGTATTCAACCCACCTTTATGTCACCGCCTTATGTGACTGCTATATAAACTAAGACGTAAGCTCGGAAAAGGGGTGAGAAGTGAGGGAGCTCGGGCTCCAGAGATCCAGAGTCAGAGCCAGAAGGAGAGAGGTTCCAAGACTGGGGCCCAGGAGAGAAGGAGGCAGAGAAAGACAGGAGTGAAGAGGATTGGAATAAACTACTATTGATATAGACGGGCCTGGCCCCCGTTTTTTCTTCCGTCTGCCCTTGGCCAACAGCCATTCCGATCCAGGCCAAACACAGTGGCTCAAGAGCACCGAACTAAGGCGGTGAAACAGTGCCGTCCAGTGAGCCCGTGAACATACAACCTTCGGCGTGATAAGATTTTACAGTAATCCCTGAGCATCATGAGTTGTGGCCCAATAACAAAAACAGAGAAAAGGAAAGAATGTAGAGAAACAGAAAAATACACAGCTGTCAAACATCGTGGCCTGTCAGAGTAATGGCCACGCAGCCCCTGCCCAGTCCCTAAGATTCCTAATAGGTCTGTCCTGGCACAAGCTCCCACACAGCTCTCACCGACAGCCCGCAGATGTTCACAGGTCTCCAGTATCACGTCCCTATAGAGCTTTCTCTCATATACGACCAGGTACATCCACTCACGGGGGGGAAGGTGATGGCCACATGAGTAAAGGTCACAGCATCCTGTATCCATCAGGCCATATATAGAGGCAGGAGTCAGGGTCCACCCCTAGCCCATTCCCTTGGCAGTGAGGAGGAGACCACCAGGAATATAGAAGGATTCAGCTCAGGGTGTCTCCCCTCAGGAAGAACGAGCCTCCACTCAAAATTCCTGGCTTACAAGCCCCAGAAATCTTTCTAAGGAAGCTGGATCTGATAAAATGTGAGAAATCTATAGCACAAAGTTCTTGTCAGGTGTCAGCCTCACACACAGATACCCCAGGGCCAAACTCAGAGCACCTGTTCCAGTGAGCACTACAGAGTAACAACTGAACACAGACCCAAAGAAACCAACAAAGTGACCCTATATGTGGCCCCAAACACTAAGCATCCCCCCATACACACAACTCTTGTTCTAGGAAAGAAAAGGTGACACTCAATGTTCAGCGAGGTACTCAAAGCTCTGTGTAACATATGTGCGTATAGGACTCAGAATTCCTGGTTCAGGGTTGCCACAAATCTGTCTCAGAAAGTAGTGACTTAGTCCCAAAGATCCTTTCTCCATTTCCCTGGGACCGGAGCATCCATGGAATTGTGCACAGCATCATGTGAATATGACTGTGTGATAGAGCAAGCAAGGCTCCCTAGAGCAGAAAGGACAAAAAAAGGGATCCAGGAGTTTGAGGCCCCCAGGGTCAGCAGCACTTTTCACCTGCACTCAGGGCACCCCCACACTGCCCAGAGCTCCACCAGGGAGGGTCCTCAGACACACCCCTGCACACATGCCCCTCCTCCCCTGTCTCAAGAGCTCCTCCTTCCAGTCAGGAGATCACTGAGGGCTTCACACCACCAGAATGCCCTGTCCCAACATAGATCGAATCACAGATTAGTGATAAAGCTTCTGTTGACATAGTTCCTAACACCCAACAAAGAGTGGGTCCCTAGATGGGTCTAGTATGGACCTGGGGAGAGCGGCAAAGCTACCCAGCATCTAAAAGGGACAGCGTAGAAAGCATAAGAGCACAGTCTTGATGAAAGTCTTATAACTTAAGGAAAAGGACCTCCAAGGGGTAGGAAAAGCTGGACCAGCCTGAAGACATAGAGTAAAACCCGTGCTTGCACTCAGGGCCGGGGTTGTAACTAATCCAAATAACTGCAAGTATTCATAAGAAAACCTATTTGTTGAACCACAGGAAAAAAGAAAATCCACAGAGATGTGAGACAGAATGTCTTCTTGAGTTAATCCCCCCAATAGAATTACTTCCATTGCAACATTTTATGTCTGAAAATGACCCTCACACCTAAATGCAGTCCTATATCCCAGCCTCCCTCAGTTGTTCTGTAAGTATGCTTTCAGCTCTCCATGAAATGGGCCATTTGGATCATCAGTCTGTGGTTCCCCATCTCTTTGTTCCTCTGCTAGGGACCCCCACACATAAACTCACAGGGACCCCATGGGATGCCAGGTATAGGGACCATGTCCATTGCTTGCAAGCCAATCACCTTCCCCCACTGTACGATCATTTTAGGACCAGCACCAAATGGACTTTCCTGAGACCCTCTCGAAGTGATCACTAAGGGCTATAAACCCAAGAGCTTAATAAATCCAAAAATGGCCAAAGATTGCAAGACATCCCAATTGAAAAAAATAAAGTATCCATACAGACAACACAGAAATGCTGCACTTGCCTTGCTCACGGCTAATCCAGGTTCATTTCCTAACATTCCCTAGGGTCCCTCAAGCCATCCAGGAATGATCCCTGAGTGGAAAGCCCAGGAACAAACCCTGAGTCCTGAGAAAGTCTCCCAAGAAGCATTCAAGTGACCCTGAGCATTGAAACAGGGCAGCATCTGATGGGGTGAGACCAAAAAAATAATGAACTGTGGTGGGAGAGATATTACATCAGGGAAGACAAATGTGCTGCCCACACATACAGGTAGATCCCAGGCAGCTCATATGGTTCAAGGGCACGGTCAAGCCATTTCCTAAATATATAGTCTTTGGAATCTGTAACAAATTCTAGGAAGTAAGAGATTTCTGCGTACTAAAGTATACAAATCACAGAAAAAACGTTGCTATTCTCCCAACTTACAGTTAATGATTAGAGATCATGTAAGGAAAAATTATTTTCCATTTAAAACTTTCTTTCAAAAGATTATTGATGACTTAGGTCAGAACCACTCTCAGGAATTTTCCACCAGGTGAGTCCTTAGCTCATGTCCTCAAGGCATCCTACTGGGATCTCATGTACCCGCTTCCTCTAAAGGCTTCTCACACTCGATTGTCTATGTGTTACTGTTTTAAACCAATGAGGCCCTTTTACTTTTAGAAAATACAGGATTTTTTTTTGGTTGGGGGGGGGAAGATAGGTTGTTTGCCATGCACGCGGTCAACCCTGGCTGGATTCCTCCACCCCTCTTGGAGAACACAACAAACTACCAAGAGTATCCTGCCCACAGTGCAGAGCCTAGCAAGCTCCCCGTGGCATATTCAATATGCCAAAAATAGTAGCAACAAGTCTTAAAATGGAGACGTTACTGGAGCCCGCTCCCGCAAATCGATGAACAACGGGAAGACAGTGCTACAGTGCATAGTCAGGGATAAAACCTGAGCATTGCCCCATGCAATCCTGAAACCAAATCAAAAAACAAAACAAAATTCTTGAATTTGACTGCATGGTGCAATTGAACTGGGGGTAAGACACCAAACACTAAAGCTGATCTGGAACAGTTGTGTGTGGAGAATGGAATAAATGGCAACTGATCACCAACCATCGTGGTGGCCCTGTTCCCTCCTTAAAGCATCTGTTGGAGGTGGCTGCCCGTCGGAGTGGGAGTTGCAGCTCCTGGACACCGAAAGCATGTGGTGGAGGAGAAACACCACGCCACAGCCAGTCTAGCTGACTTACTTATGCTGTGAACTTATAGAACTCACCCGCACATACACCTCTCTTCCCTAGGCCTCAGGGGTACTCATTCCAACCAGATCACAACACCACAGGTTTCACCCACGAATGCCCTAAACCACACAGATACATCTGCATGAACCTGCATCTAGCACTCACTCATGTTGTACAGAAATATACTTGAAAATTGTGCAAAAAGTTTGCTGTATAGGAAAATTATTCTAATATTCAGGGTGTTTACTATACACCAGGATGTGAACTGTGTTTCCCAGTCCAAGAACCTGGAGTGACTCTACATTTTTTGGGAGGTAATACCCGGTGACACCCAGGGGTTACTCCTGGATATACACTCAGGAATTACTCTTGGCAGTGCTCAGGGGACCATATGGGATGCTGAGAATCGAAGCCGGGTTGGCTGCGTGCAAGGCAAACGCCCTACCCGCTGTGGTATCGCTCCAGCCCCGTTAGATCACTTTTTTACTTATTTTATGCTCAAGAATCCCATGATTTATCCTGAATACTTAATTCTTTTTTTCTCTTCTGTCACATCCTGTGTGTGTTTGTGTGTTTGTGTGTGCGTTTGTATGTGTTTAGTTTTGCGGCAATAACCAACAGTGCTAAGGGATTATTCCTAGTCTGGGATGAGGGATAAGTCACGGTGCGCTTCAGGGACCATACGCAATGCCACACATACACAGAACCTGGGTTGGATGCTTGCAAGGCAAGTATACCTAGTATATGCTGTACACTGGCCCTTCCTAAATAATTCCAGCACACCAGCATTGAGTGCTAGGCAAAGCTCCTATTTACCAAAAAATCAAATATATTCCTTTAAATATCTTACTTTACCAGCACTACACAAAACAACAGCGAGGGTAGCCTGCTAAGGGAGAGATGAAATGAGGAAGGTGCTTTGCTCCTTAACATATTCGTACATACTCTTTTTTTACTTTTTGGGTCATATCTGGCGATGCTCAGGGTTTCCTCCTGGTTCTGCACTCAGAAATTACTCCTGCAGTTTCTCAGGGGACCATATGGTATGCCAGGGATTGAACCTGGGCTGGCAACGTGCTCAGGAGATCATATGGGATGTTGGGAATTGAACCCGGGTAGGCCGCATGCAAGGCAAATGCCCTACCTGCTGTGCCCAATCAAAATAAATCAAAATAATCAAAACAATCAATCAAAATAATCAAAATAAATCGCTCCAGCCCAGTCAAAATTAATCTTCTATTCTATTTTTTGGAGGCCACACAGCTGATGCTAAGTGGTTATTCCTGGCTCTGTACTCAGAAATCAATCCAGGTCATGCTAGCAGGATGGAACCTGGTTCTACAATGTGGAAAACAAAGGCTTTCAGTGCTTTCATATAGGTCCCTCACCCCAAGACTTGCAGTCCCCGTGCTCAGCCCCGCTCCCACCCGCCTCTGCCTATTGCTGACCTGGAGGTGGTCGTGGCTGCAGGGGCCCCCCAAGATCATGCACTCACACCACGCACCCTATACCCTGGTACTGCCCCCATCATACCTGGCAAAGCTGTGATCCCTGAGAGCCTCCACCGCTTCTCAGGAACCACCTAGATATCAGGGAACAAGTGAAAAAAAAATGTGTGAAAGCGCTGCCCAAGATGGAGCAGCTACCCCTCTTATAGTGCAGAGACAGGGAAGTGTGGGGTGCTCACAGGAGGCCTCGTCTCCTGCCAGAAAATTGGCCTTCACAGTCAGTTTTCCAAGAAGAGACCCTACTTTGTCCATTATCCACAAGAACAATGACTGCTGGGCCCTGTGTCCAGGACACCAGCAACTGGAGGGCCCTGAGTTCACTCTCACTGAGTGCAGAGTCAGGAGTAAACTCAAGCATCCAAGCAAGGACAATGATGAAAAGCCCCCCAAATTTATAGTAAGCTAAAAACAAAGGGGAAGACTGAGGGTAGCAAATATTACAGCAGGTGGGGAAATGCTCTTGCCAATGCTCAGACCAGGTTTGATCCCCGACAACCCCATACTGTCCACCACCAGCCAGGCATGATCCCTGAGTGCAGAGACCAGGAACAAACCCTGAGTCCTGCTGGTTTGCCCCCCCCCAAAAAAAATTAAAAACCTAAAAGAGTCAAATGAAGGCAGAGCGACAATTCACAGGATTCAGAAACATGCTTTGCATGAAGGAACATCTGATTTGATGCTGGGCGCCACCTGATCACCCAACATGACTTGAGGTGACCCCAAGCACTGAGAATAACAGCGGATGAGGGGGTGAGATTCTAAGAAATAAATGATCTTAGGGACTGTAATGACAGCATAGCGGGCAGGGCTTGCATGCAAACCACCGGAGTTCGAATCTTAGCATGCCATATGGTCCCTGAGCACTACCACGAGTAAATACTGAGGGAAGAACCAGGAGTAACCCCTGAACACCACTAAGTGTGGCCCAACAGCCAAAAAATAAATGAATGGAATTTAAAAGTAACAAATGAAAGAAAATAAAAATTCCAAGTGTGTCCCCGAAACAATACCAAGAGCAAAAGCAAAACACTCAAGTTAAATGTGGAAAGAGAATTAAAATTATTTGGTCTGTTTTGAGTCACACACACAGCAATGTATAGGGTTTATTCATGGCTCTGGGCTGAGGAAATACTCCTGGCCACGCCTGGGGACCATATTGGATGTCAAGTATCAAACTAGTAGTGATTTCTGAGTGCAGAACCTGGAGTCACCATGTGCATTGCCAGCTGGAAACCAAAATTAAACAAAGCAAAAAAAATTAAGTTGGACTCATAATAACTAAGGCCCACAACTGGGGAGATACTCCAGCAAATTGGGGCTCACCTGTACCCTGCACATACTTAGCATTCTGGCCCCCGTCCATTCCTCTGGGGTGAAGCTCATGGCCACGTCAGGGAAGATCACCTCGTCCTGAGCGACATACACAGGGGGCAGGAGTGAGGCCATCCCACCCTATACTATGGTGTAGGGCCTGACCACAGCTCCCTCAGTCATAAGACAGCTAGGTAGGAAGAATGAAGAATTGCCTGATTTTTGATTCACAATGATTCTCGGCAACATTATGGTTGATCTCTGCCATTAACCCCTTCAAAGACGGGCCTCTGGGCCAAGCCAGAATCAGAGCAAAGACTGAGACAATGGTGAACCTTGGCAGTCCAGATGAGGGGTGGTGATATATGTATGTATTTAATTTACTAAAGAGAAAAATCCCCAACTACTAATAAAATTTTAGGATTAAAATTGTTGAGAAAACAAACTTGCAATATCAATAGATGTAGTAATAAATTCATGTGAACATTGTTATATTTGATTGCAGGATTTTAAGACTCTAAGAATCTTTGAAGCTTTATGTTGCTTCCAGAGGTTTTTATGTATTGAGTTTTAATTTTTATTTAGTCAGCTTCCTCTTGACTTTCATTACCAAAACCCATTATTTACAAGTTAACATACACGTGAAGTCCAAATGCTGGGACACTGCTAAAGCCGAAGCCCGGGTGATAATCAGCAAGTACCTTTCCCTTATAGTACTGATGTCACTGGAAGTTTGTCACACGCTACCTGGATTACGTCCTTCTTCGCTGCACCCCTGCAGCCCCCAAACACTCCTGGTCCAAACAAAACTTGTCTCTCTAGGGGCACTCCTCTGATTGTGGGGATAGTTATTAGGGATCGACTTATCCAGTGTGCATTTTATGATGTCTACAAGGCTTGAGACGTATACAAAGGCCTTCTCACATTAACAAACATAAGATTTCTCTCCAGTATATGTTTTGATATTGCTAGTAAGGGTTATGGGTTGAGTGAAGGTCTTGCATTTTTCTTACATATTTAAGACTTCTCTGTACTATGACTTTTATTATTTTTTTACTTTTTCTTTCATAATTTTTTTCTTCTTATATGTATTTATTGAATCACTGTGGGAAAAGTTACTAAGCTTTCAGGTTTGTCTCGGCCATACAATGAACAAACACTTTTCCCTTCACCGGCACTCATTTTTCACCACTAAGAACCCCAATATAATCCCTTCCCACTCCTCCCAATGCCTGTGAGGCAGACGATTTCCACTTAACTCTCTCCACATTGATTACATTCATTATTTCTACAAAAGATGCACCATTATTGTTTAGAATTTCCCCCCCCCCCCCAACAATCAGAATTTCTGAAAAGGCATTGTGAAATACTTTGTTTTCTATAGCTGGCTATGAGAATCATATAATGTCACGGGGCCGTGATTTTGGATTTCTACAAAGAGCCAGATAATTACGAGATTGGTTTCTGTGCGTCTGATGTTATGACTCGTGGAGGGCAACTCATGACCTCGGTAGGGCATGAAGGACGAGCCGGTACCGCCCCCCCTTCCCATGAGATAGCAGTTGCCCTGTCACCGCCAGCTCATACTTGCCTTTCCAATAAGCTCTGAGGCGGCAGCCACCTTGTATGCGGCCCAGATGCATTTCTGCCAAAAGCTACTGGGTTTCGAGATTTGTTTCTGAGTCTCTGGGATCATGGCCATTAATCAGCTTGATCAGGTGCCAGAGAGGCCATTTGTAGGTGGTGACTCGGGATCTCGCTGGGATGGGGAAGAAAGGGCCGGTTCCAACCCCATCTAGTGAGGCCTTATGTGTCTCATCACTGAACGCCCAAACCTGACTGTCCAGTGCCCTCTGGAGGATGTCGGTCAGTGGGCTGCCAGGGAGAATAGGCCAAGGCACGAAACCTATTCCCACCTGGAGTGGTCCAGCGCCAGTAACCTACTGCAGGAACAGGATGCATTTCTGCCAAAAGTCTTTGGGCTCCGAGATTGGTTTCTGAGGCTCTTGTATCATGGCCATTAAGCATTTCAATCAGGAACCAGAGAGGCCAAGCTGCCAATTATATAGCTGAGCCGGAGGTAGTTTGTGGGTGTGTCTCCCACATACCAAACTATTGGCCGTTTACTTTCTTGGTAAACTTTGCCCCAAGTTTTTGGGGTCTGGCCAAAGGCACAGCAGCAATTTTGGGGTATCTAAAAGTCTGACAGTGCCATCAGGCTGCTGATGCACTTGCCTCACAGGTACAGATTGACCTGCTGGTGGCACCATACCCCCTCTACTATGACTTTTAAAATGCACAGAAAGGCTACAGGGTAGAGTGAAGATGTTCCCACATGTCAGACATTTATATGGTTTCTTTCCACTGTGATTTTTTTCTCTGCTTAGTAAAACACCAAGCTTGAATGAAAGCCTTCCCACAGTCCTTCTATATGTAGAGTCTGTCTCCAAGAGCAATTTTCCTGTGATTCTAAGGCTTGAGGGCATAATGTAGGCCTTTCCGCATTGTTGACACATGAAACTTTTCTTTCCATTATGAATACTACCGTGTGTAATAAGGAGGAGTAAGTGAATGCGTTCCCACAGTCCTTACATATATAAAGGATGACCCGAATTCATCTCAAAGATGGTAAAAGTGATTCGATCCTAAGGTTCTCTGCTCCAAATACCTGGGACAGGCACATGCCGAGAACTTCACACACAGCATCATCTGAACATAAGACTGTGTGACTGAGCAGGTGAGGCTCTCAGAGCAGGAAGAACAAAATAGGAGAAACACATGTCCTGGGGCCTGAGACATTTGCAGCCATCAGGGTACATACATAAGTAGCACACCTGGGTTCCCCTGATGCCTGTCAAGGGTGAATCTGGAGCACATATCCAAGAGGAAGCCCTGAGTATCTCCACTGTAGCACAAAAATAAACATGAAAGAAAACAAAGCAGCTGGATGGAGTAACAGGAAAGGTGGTCTGGGGACAGCGGGAAGGGCTGGTAATACCGCCATCCCTTATAGTTCCTCAAGAATTGGCAGATGGAAATCCTTCGTACAGAACCAGAAATATCCTGAGAATCACTGGGTATGGCCCCTCCCCTTCAACATCTTCCAAAAACAAACATACAAATAAGTCTAATCAGCGTTGGACCCCTGGCACCCTATACAGTTGGTTCCCCAGTCCTGAAAGGAATGATACTTGAGCACCACTAATATGGACCATTCAAATCAACAAAAATTAAAACAGTGGCCTCAAACAGAGAGCTGATAAATCAGGCCAGGAGCAGGATCCCCCGTCTCCTTCCTGAAACAATCAGAGACTATCAGCCTGGGAAGCTTGTGTTACACGTCATTGCACTGTGTCATCTTGTCACTCTCCTGCCTGAAGATGGTGTGGCAGAGGCCATCTCACCATCTCCTGCCTGTTTTTCCTGTGGACCAACAGGAGGCTCCGTGCAAGGACCTGACCCGTGGGCACCAGAGAGGAGCACAACCAGCCCTGGCCCCCACCTGACCAGAAGTCCCTGCATTGGAGCTAGAAAGGTAGTGACCAGCCAGATGTTTGGACACTGGCTCACAGAACCATCCATGGGAAGACACTGACAGATGTTTCTATCTCTCAGGGGACAGAGAAATGGGCTGTGACCCAGCTGCTGTAAGGACAGGAGCAGTTGAGTCCTACGGGGGAGGAAAACGCAGCACTGCCCGAGCCCCAGGACTCTACACTGGGAACCACACAGGAAGGTCCCTAAGGCCAGAGACTCTGAGGCCAGGAGCTCCCGCGCAACCGCAGCCCCTGCAGGCCCAAGTTCCCACAGCACCATTATTGGCTCTGCCGTGGAGCCAGCCACAGGGACTCAGATTGGACAAACCTTCAGCTTCCCTCTTGCAGAATGGATAGGACACCTGCCTGGGCACTCTCTTCCAGAGACCAAGGTCACTTCTGAGCTCGGGTAGGCCCCAGGCAGTCCCAGCTCTGACGCTCTAGACCTCGACCCATCCTTGTCTTGATTTACTCTAATCCCCCAATCAGCACATGATCCTCATCCAGCACTTGCTCCTATTTTGCAGGAATAGCTCTGAAAACCATGTAAACAGTGTGTTGTATCACAAATCTATCCAAATAACCAAGGTGTTTACTATGACCCATGGTGCTATGTGTGTCTAACAAATGGAATTTCTAGAGTGAGTTTAGTCTACATTGAAACCATGAATATTATATCTTGGGGCCTGGAGTGGTAATACAGTGGATAAGACATTCACCTTGCACTTGGCTGACCTAGGTTCAATATACTAGAATATATCTGGGCCCCTGATCCTTGTAGGAAATGATGCCTGAGTTCAGAGGCAGCAATAAGCCACGGACAATGAAGGGTGATTACCAAAAATACTGCAACTTCAAAAGGTAACTCTAATGAAACAAGAGAACAACAACAAAAAATAACCAAGTGTGAATTCGGAGCCACACACACCAGGTTGCCAGATGTGAAGAATAGTGAATTGGTAGGTCACATGGTAACACGTTCAGTGTTCTGTCTCTGCAAAGAAATGCAGACAAGGGACCACAACAACTGTTGGCCAAAGGATAGTGCATAGTCATCCTCTTAAATCATAACTGAACAGCATACTTATAGAACATCTGAGGGCGTCTGAGGTACAGAACTGCACATATTGTGATTTACCATTTACAGAGGTCAAGCGTTTCAACAGAGACAATTATTTGCGGGGGAATTAACTCAAGAAGACGTTTTGCCTGAGACTTTCCTGAGAAACTCGCTCAGGGGCTATATTCATCTATGTTGCTTTTCTTTTTCCCTGCTCATACATATTAAACAAATAAGTTTTCTTCTTATTAATATTTGAAATTATCGATACACACAGTAGAGAAACATTCCAAACTTACTCCTCTGGGATCCAGGAGCTAAGGTTAAAAGCTAGCTCGGATCCAGCTTTCTGGCGTTAGAGACTACGGCAACTGAAGCCTGAGTCAAGTAATTATGACGGATGGCCAGGAGTAAATACATTTTAGAGTCAATTAACTCACAAATATTAAGACCTTAGCATGAACGGTTTTTCTGTTTTGGAGCAAAGAGCATTGCTCTATAGTGATAGGTTATAGATTATATAGGTTACAGCAGAAAGAGAAATGCAAATAAATGACTACAGATACAAAGTCCAGAGTCACCAGAAGGTTTAATTTATGATTTAAGGATAGATTAAGAGTGCTCATTAGAGCACTATGACCGTCTCTGGGAGGAGGAAAAGTGGAAATTTACTGATCAAGCCTAAAACACTTAGAGTAAAGACAAACTCTAGAGTGAAACATTTAAAGTAGATCCTTAAGTAGATCTGGTTTTTTCTATGCTGCAGAAATTTATGTTTTCTCGTGAATACTACTCCTATCTCTAATTGCTCTCATAGCCTCTCTGTGTGTATGTGGGTGTGTTCATGCACATATTTCAATTTTAGACCCCACCTAGCAATGCTCAGGGATTATTGTAGCTCTCAGATCTGGGTTCAATCCTAGTGGGGCTCAGGGACTATATGGATTACTACTCATAGAAAGACCTGGGTTCCATGTGCAAGGAAAGTACCCTATTTGTGCTATTGCTCTGGCCCTTTCTAAGTGAATTATTTCCACCACATCAGGAGTGACCCTAAACAGAGCTTCCCCCCCCGGAAATGAACTATTTCTCTTAAAAAATGAAAACAAAACATTACCCCCAGTATTCACAACAGCTTGTGGTCATCTGGTTAAGGAGAGTTTACATGTGTGGGTTCTTTGCAACTGGACCTTAGGATGGAGAAATTCTTGACCTTGTGGAAAAAATACAAAAGCTGGGACCAGAGACAGTAAGTGGGTAGGGAACTTGCCTTGCATGCAGCCAACAGAGATCAATTCCCTGCATCCCTTATGGTCCCCGAGTACCACAAGCAGAAATTCCCGACTGCAGAGCCAAAAGTAAATCCTGACCACCAAAAGATGTGGTACAAGAGCCAAACCAAAATTATAATAATGAAAACGTTTCATTTGCAATCCTCACCCACCTGCAAGGACAGAGACACTGGGTGGCCCAGTTGTATCACCGGGTGGCCCCGCCTCATCAGGGTAGTCAATCAAAGGACGAGGACAACTGGGTCTCCTGCTGCAGTGGGGCTGGGGCCTTTCCCTTCTAAGTAAATCTGAAGTTGCCACAATAAAAATGCCAGGGCCAAATGCTCTGGACAGGACCAAGCACATTCCGGTGCTGGCAGGTTCGGGAGGACTAAGCGCCGCCCTCTGCAGGTCCCGCAGCCCAAGGCCCACCGGCCTCCGACCCTTCCAGGAGCTGGAGGAGATCCTGCCCAAGAGGACCCCCAGGATCACTTGTTCACAACTGCGATCCCTGCACCTGGCAAAACCCCTGCTGCACCGCACAAAGCCTCTGGGACCCCTGAAAGCTTTTGCCTTACCTCACCTCAGGAACTGCCTGGATATCCCGAAGAGTGGAAAACAAGCATGAAAGAGCCCCCCAAGCTGGCACAGCCCCACCACTCACAGTGCCAAGACACGGGGCGCTCACCTGAGGCCACTTGCATTCTGCCACAAAATCGGCCTCACAGTTTCCCTGTCATGTGAGGCGCCAGTTCCTCCTCTACCCACGAGACCAATGGCAGCAAGAGTCAGGCAACCACAACTAGAACAGAAAAGATTTCTGAAGGCCCGTCTATGACATCATTTCTGCTTCCACCAGGAGCCTTAAAGGGCCAAGGTCCAGATGCAGAGACACTCTGTGCCCACCCAGGTGAATCCGTGCTGCAAAGGGGATGGACTGGATAAAGGAGTGTAGAGGCAGCTGCTAGAGTGTTTGCTCACACATTGGGGGCCTAGGGATAAGGGGAGGACTCCTGATCCTGCACTGGTCAGTCAAACATTGAAACAATGCTCTCACACACAGTCCATCAGGAAAAACACATGTGGGTTGATTCAAGGTCAAACAGGCAGGTTGGTACAAGGCACCTGACATTGAGTTGCGTGAGGAAGTCATCAAGATGGGGTGAAAGCAGTGGAAATGGCAGCCTTCTAAGATCCTCAGATTACTCCATGGAGCACAAAAAATTCCCTAGAGGCCCAGCCAGGGGCCTCAGGAGTTCCTGAGTACCAGCACCCCCTGTAGGCAGGCAGCAGTGCTTCGCCTGGGAACTACAGCCTGGAATGTGGC
This sequence comes from Sorex fumeus, assembly GCF_029834395.1. NCBI lineage: Eukaryota > Metazoa > Chordata > Mammalia > Eulipotyphla > Soricidae > Sorex > Sorex fumeus. Next base: position 1,180,258 of record NW_026606303.1, on the reverse strand, counting down.
TCTGCCATGAGGAAAGACTGGGACATAGGGTAGACAAACCTTCAGCCACTCTCTTGCAGGGTGGACAAGGACATGCGCCTGTGCACTCTGTCCATGGGAACAAGGTGACTTCTGGGTCCAGATGAGTCTGAGGCACAGCCGTGCTCTGTCCCACTAACCTGGGCCCATCTGAGTCCTGATATACTCTAATCCCGCATCAGCACATCTGCGTGAGTCTCATCCTATGCTCGCTCCTGTTTTGCAGGAATATATTTGAAAATGGTGCAATCACCCAGGTTTATAGAAAATAAATCCAAATAACCAAGGAATTGATTTACTAAGGACCATAATATGAACTGTGCCTGACATTTGGAACTTCTCTAGAATACTTACACCCTAAATATTCTATTTTGAGGGTGGAGTCGTCTTACACCCAGCTGACCCAAGGACGATACTTGTCCACACTGGACCTTGGCTGCAGTGATCGCTGAGCTGAGTTAGAAGTAAGGGCAGAGTACTACAGGGAGTGGCCAAAACTACAGCACCAACAGGACAACTCTAAGATAGCAAAGCAAACAAACACAAAAAAATCATGTGCAAAGACAAACTAGCGAAGAACATTTAAGTAGTAAAAGAGTGGGTTCTGAAAACTGTTTTCTGGCATTTCCATAGTTTCCCGGAATCCATATTATTCTCTTTTCTTGCAATCACAAGTTTCCTGTGTGTGCAAGTGTGTATGTGTGTGTTTTTCCTTTGAGCCAGAACAAGCATTACTCAGGGGGTATTCTTAACTCTGCACTTAGGGTTTCACTTCTTAAAGCTTTGGGAATCACTAGGATGCAGGGGACCAAACCCAAGGTGACTGTGTGCAAGGCAAGTATTTGCTGTACTTTTGCTCCGCCTCTTCCTACATAAATTTCTTCCAAAAATACCAGGAGTCCTGTAGAAAGTCCCTCCCACACCCCCCCACACAAATAAACAAGTATCTTCCTTCAAAAAAAAGTAAAAATTTAAAAAACAACAACAAAAATCTTTACCCTCAGTATTTATCCCAATACCCACAGGTCTCCCGCTCAGGAAGAGATGAAGAGTGGAGGGTGCTTTGCAACTTGACATGAGGGAGATGAAACTCGTGATCTGAAAAAAAAACAATGTTGTGGTTGGACAGACAATGAAGTCTGTAGGGCACTTGCCTTGACCCGGTAAATTCTCCGGGTACCTATATGTCCCGCAGCAACACCAGCAGGAATAATACCTGAGCCTAGAGCCAGAGGAAGCCCTGAGCATCTCCGGGGATGCCTCCTCTCACCCAACCCTCCCAAAGAACCCCCAAACCAAAAACAGCCCCAAGAGAACATGTTCACTGGCAAACCCCAGCCACCCGCAGGTCCACTGTCCCCGAATTACCCGGACCAACAAGGCAGTCAATGAAAATGATGAACAGCAAGGGGACCCTTGCCATGGGGGGGCGAAGGGGGGCTGTGGCTTTGCCCTTCAAATTTGGAGGTTCTACTGCTACAAGATTAGGACCAAAACTTCAACAAGGGACTGCCGGGAGGGTCGGGACAGTCAAGCCCCCCGCCCTGTGCAGGTTCCGCACCCCTGTGCTCAGCCCCAAGCTCAGGCCCACCCCCCATCCGCCACTGCCCCATCACAGAGCTAGAGGCCATCGTGGCTTCAGCGCCCCCCCCCGGGACCACCTGCTCACACACGCAACAACTGTGCCCCAGTGCAGCACCCATTGTGCCCCCAAAAGATCCACGTCCCCCTAAAGACTCCGCCACGCCTCAGGAACACCTGGATGTCGGGGAACAAGTGAGAAACTAGCGCGAAAGCGTCCCCCACGCTAGCGCGTGTCTCACAGTTCAGAGAAGGAGATTTGCCCCCGTCCAACCCCAAAATAGGCCTTCAAGAACCGCTTCCAGCTACTTCCAGGCCGTTCTTCACCCACGTAACAATAGTAAGACTGATTGAACTATCTCTGTCAGCAAGAACACAGGTACCAGGAAGGCCCTCTCTGTGACATCAGTTTCGTTTCCACCTGCAGCCTTAAAGGGCCAGGCTCCAGGTGCAGAGAGATCCTTTCAGGACACCCCAGAGCATCCTGTGCTGCAAGGGGCAGGGCTCAAAAAAAGGAGGGGGAGGCAACTGCTGGGGAGGCCAGTCACACCATGGGATCCTGGGGAGTAAGAAGTTCCCTGATCCTGCACTGGTCAGTCAAACATGGAACCAATGCACTCACGCACATGTCCGTCAAGAAAAGTGAAGCAGGTTGTTTCACTAACTGGCAGGTAGGTAGCAGGTTGGGACAGTGACTTTCTCGGGGAAGTAATAATCCAGATGGGAGTGAAAACAGTGACTCCGAAGCCAGTCCTGGAGAGGAACAGAACAACCCTGAAAGCAGCCACCAGAGAGTTGGAGAGAAACTGGAACAGGAGAAAAAGGCTGCTAAAAGTATCTAGAACACTATAGGTTCAACGTTCTACCCTCTGACAACACGTAAGCAGTGGACACCTACCTACAATGAACGTTCCATGGGGAGGCTTCAGAAACACACATTTCCAAACGCAAAGTATGGATCAGGTGGGACCAGTACATTGCACTGAACTTGGTCAACTTGATCTCTATCCCTGGCATCCCAAATGTTGACTAGGAGTAAAAGAGTGACCCATGAGAAGTGCCATGTGTGGTCACCAAATAAAAATATTCTCTAAAAAAATAAAATCTAGCATAAGGACCAATCCCAGGATGGAGGTATACACAGAGATCAGAATTAGCAAATCTTACTGATCATTTTATAGCCTTGCTCTCTAAGTGGCTTTTAGCATTAGAGTGGCCACTAGATTGTTGGGATTTCAGTGCTTCCAAAAGCAAATGTTTCTGGAGGGCTGGAGCAATAGCACAGCGGGTAGGGCGTTTGCCTTGCACGCGGTCGACTCGGGTTCGATTCCCAGCAAAACATATGGTCCCCTAAGCACTGCCAGGGATAATTCCTGAGTGCAGAGCCAGGAGTAACCCCTGTGCATCGCCAGGTGTGACCCAAAAACCAAAAAAAAACCCCAAAAATAAAAGCAAATATTCCTGGTTTCCTTATCTCTAATAGTACTGAATTGAGAAAGGAGTGTGATCCAGGAATGTGACCACCCTGTATTATCAGTAAGCACAGCTGAATGGAATTGCCTGCTGAGATGGGGGAAAGCTTGAGGTTCCTCCCATGGCCCCACCATTTGTAAAATATTTCACTCCAGGAACCCCTTTCACCCTTTCAAAAAACTGGCACAAGTTCTTCTATGCAAAATAAAATGTATTTAAACTGTCAAACACCCACCCTATGAAAGAAAATTTCCAGGAACATTTTCTTAAGATGATAGTTTTTGGAGATACACATTCTCAATACTGAGTTGAGTCTCCAAAAAGCAAAAATCACAGAATATGAGATATGCAATGATGCAACAGTGGAAAAGGTGCTCGTCAGATAGTAGACCAATATTCCAACCTTAGTGCTCCACAACATATGAGAATTCTCCCAGGTATGTAGCTCTGAGCTTAATGCCAGGTGGAGGGCCTGAGCACAGCGCCCTACAATGTAACACAGAAAGCCCGAAAGAATGAGGGTTTGGCTTATTTTTGATTGAAGACGATTCCCTGCAGCATTGTGGTTGGTCTCTGCCAAAACCCCTCAGAAAAAAAGGGTTTTTGGGCCATGCCAGGATCAGAGCAAATAATGGTCCAGCGGTGAACCTTGACGGTTCAGAGTGAGAGGTGGTTATTTATTTAATTTACTAAAGAAAAAGAAAACCCCAATTGTTGATACAATTCTATATTAAAATTGATGAGACAGGGCTGGAACGATGGTTCAGTGGGAAGGGCAACTGCCTTGCATGCGGCCTACGAAGGTTCGATTCCCAGAATCCCATATGGTCCCCCAAGCACCGCTAGGAATAATTCCTCAGTGTGTAGCCAGGAGTAACCTCTGTGCATCGCCGGATATGACCTGATAGGCCAAAAAATGAATAAAATAAAACTTGAGATAACAAATTTGCAATATTAATATCAATAGGTGGAGAAAACAAATTCACGTGACCGTTGTTATATCTGGTTGTAGGGTTGGTAAGATTGTCTCATTAATTTTTAAAAGCTTTTGTTGCTCGAAGAGGTTTTTCCTATTTATATTTGGTACTTATTTATTCACTTTCCTCCTGGCTTCCATCACCAAGACTGTTATTTACAAGTTAACATACATGTGAAGTTCAAATGCCAGGACACTGCCATAACTCTAGCCCTGATGATAATAACCGAGTACCTTTCACTTATGTGATGATGTCACGGGAAGCTTGTCATGCTGGATTCTTAGCTTGTGGGCTGCACTTTTGTAGCTCCCTCCTAACCTTCCTGGTCTAAATAAAACTTGTCTTCCCAAGGGGGATTGTTCTGAACTTGGGGTAGTTCTTCAGGGGCAACTCATTCCATGTAGATTTTACAATGACTACAAAGGCTTGAGAGGCACACAAAGGCCTTCGTACATTGACAAGCATGAGCTTTCCCTCCAGTATGTATTTTCCATTGGATCGTAGGAGTTGAGGTTTGAATGAAAGCCTTCACACATTCCTGACATATGTAAGACTTCTCTCCACTATGAATTTTCCTATGCATACTAAGGCTTGAATGTAGAGCAAAGAATTTTTAACATGTATGGGGTTTCTCTCTGGTATGAAATTTTCTGTTTAGTAAGACATCAACTCTGAATGAAGGTCTTCCCACAGTCCTTCCATACTTAAGCCGTCTGCCATATGAATTTTTCTGTGATCACTAAGGCTTGAGGACATAATGTAGGCCTTCCTGCTTGCCTTACATACATAAGGTTTCTTTCCAGTATAAATGTTCTTATATGTAATAAGGAGTGAGAGGTAAGTGAATGCCTTCCAACAGTCCTTACATATATAAGGATTCTCTTCAGTGTGCATTTTCCTGTGCTTAGTAAGTTCTGAGTACAAAGTAAAGGTCTTTCCACAGTCCTTACATGAGTAAGGTTTCTCTCTTGCATGAATTTTCCTACGCATAGAAACCCCTGAGAAGGAAATAAAGGTTTTCATACATTCCTTATCCTTACATGAATAAGGTTTCCTTAAATGAATTTTCCTATGCATACTAAGTCTTGTTGTCTTCCCATATTCCTTGGATGAATAGCGTTTCTCTCCTGTATGAATTCTCCTATGTATAATCCGGTATGAAGATTGATCTAAGGCTTCCCAAATTCTTTACATTTCTACAGTTTCTCTCCTGTGTGGATATTCAGATGATCACACTTGCATGGCGGTTGACTCAAATTGTGTCCGTGCTGCTAACATCCCTGGGAATTTTCCCATCTGAAAACTTCCTGCCTGTCTCAGAATCCGCACGGTGATGCAGGCACCACTGCTCACTCGAAAGTGTCACAGTGTACAGGATCAGAGACATTCCACTGAGGCTGGTTGCTTCCCTGGAGAACAGCAGAGGAAGATTCCGATTATTTCTTGATTTCTTGAGAGTCTTCTTGTCAAAAAAATGTCAAACCCTGCAGGTTTGATGTCTAATATTCCCACCATGAAAATACAATTATTGAAACATATATGGCTTTTCCTGGAATGACCAAATATTTTTGCAAGAAGTTCAAGCAAAATTGACAGAAGTGTTGTCATTAACGTGTGTCCAATTTTTTCTCAACTCAATGAAGAACACATTAAGTGGAAATAATTTCTATACAGAAAAAGGAAGCACCAGTTTCAAGCAAGTAAAAGTAAAACCGAGTCTGGGTTTGGTTGTAGCTCAGTATGGAGCTTAGGATGCATGTACGAAGGCAAAACTGCATCCCACAAAACTGAGAACGCAGGGGCCATTGAAAACAGCAAACCTAATTGAATTAATATCAGGATCAATGAGGTTTTGGGGGGGTTTTGTTTGTATTTATTTGTTGGGGCAGGATCACATGAAACAGTGCTCATAGACCACTCCTAGTGGGTTTGTCAAGACTATACTGGGTGCTGGGTATAGAACCTGATTTCCATTCCTGGTCAAGGCAGTGCACTTCCTACTACACTATTACTGGGGCCAACAAACCAGTTCTTTTCAAGAATGACCACCTGTGCTTACATTCTATAGAAGAAAAAACTCAGTATGATTTTGGTATTTAAAAAAAAAACAGAATGTCTTTAAATCTTAAAACTGCTGAGTTTTGCACCAACTGAAACTAAGAGACTACTACGCTTGGCATAAGGCTGTAGATTTCCTCCCTGAGGTGTCTGGAGTCTGTAGATCTGCTGAAAGCAAAGGATTCCAGGTGCCCCCCATTCAAGCCACATGTTTGGTCCTTTGAAAATCTCACCGGCATAATAACATTTGTTCTGAATATGCAAATCTTTCCAACTCACTTGTAATCGATGATCCTGTTGTGCTGCATAAAAGCGTGATAATACTTAATCCCAAAGTTTGGCTTTGAGTTCTGAATTTAAACAAAACAGAATGTTAGAGTTATTCAGTGGATAATAGAATGAGGCCCAGCAGATAGTGGACATCTTGATAGTTCTCACAGTCCAAACAGGTCCACAGAAAAGGGTAGATTTTTTTTTGGTATTTGAGTCACACTCTGCATTGCACAGGGGTTACTACTGACTCATGTACTCATGAATTACTCCTGGCGGTGCTCGAGGGACCATATGGGATGCTGGGAATCGAACCCGGGTCGGCCATGTAGGCTGCGTGCAAGGCAAACGCCCTACCCGCTGTGCTATCTCTCCAGTCCCAATGGTAGATCTTTTGGGTGATCACTGTGAGGAGCTTGACATTATCCAAGTAGCTTTTGGGTTTTGTATTTTGATCAGACCGGATAATGCGACCATATGGAATGCAGGGGATCAAAAATCAGTCAGCTGCCTAAAATGCAAGTGCGCTCCCTGCTGTACCTGTCCTGACCCAAAGTAATTTTGTTATGGACTCATTCATTATTTAAAAACAAAGGCAAAACGATGACTAAGAGGTACACAAGAGAACAGCAGAGAGATGATGTGCTTAGCTTTAGGGAGACAGGCTCAAGTCTCAGGTCCCTGAACACCTCGGGTACAATTCCTGTGTGCATGGCCAGGAGTTACACCTGAGACCCACGAGGAGTCATGTGTGACTATGGCTGGGCCCGAAACCTAAAGAATGATAAACTTCTTAGATACTCAAAATCATATAATGATTCGAGGGAAAAGATAAGCATGGTGTTAGAGAGGGCAGAGGGTGTACGGCTGCTTCAGAAAAGGGCACATGGAGTTCAGGCTAGACAGTCACCCTGGTGAGGCACATACAGGAAGACCAAGGCTGAGATTCCCATGGACTATTCTACACACCTGACAGATAAGGAAGATTAACTACAAAGCCAGGAAATTAAAGCACAGATCATTCCATGATGGACAGTTCAGGGGGATGAAGGGCAGCACAAACTTGGCACAGATGCCTGGATCCAGGAGCTTGAGACCCCATGGCCTCAAACAGCAGAGAGCCGGGCACTCAGGCTTGCAGCAAATTCCCACATCTCCTTCCTAAAACAACGCAAGACCCGAGAAGCCTGTGTGCTCCTGTCACTGCACTGGATCATCTTGTCACTCTCATGCGTGAGGATGGCAGAGGGCGCGTCACCATCTCCTGCCTTTGTTTTTCCTGCGGATCAGCAGGAGGCTCCATGGAAAGACCTGAGCCATGAGCACCAGAGGAACACAGCTACCCTTCCCCCCACTTGACCCGAAGTCCCTGCATTGGAGCAAAGAAATGTAGTGACTTGCCAGACACTTGGACACTGGCTCACAGACCCATCCACAGGGATACACTGCCAGATGATCCTGCCTCTCCAGGGGACAGAGAAGTGGGTTGTGATCAGGCTGCCTGTTGGGACAGGAGGGCTAGTCTCAGCAGGGGAGGAAACTACAGCCCTGCCAGAGCCCTGGAAATCCACTATAGGCCCTACAGGAAGGTCCCTATGGCCAGAGACTAACACTGAGGCCAGGGTGCAGAGACGGCCCCTGCAGGTCACAGTGACAACAGGCCCATTAGTGGCTCTGCTGTGGGGACAGCCACAGGGACGCAGGGTGGACAATCCTTCAGGTGCCCTCTTGCAGAATGGATGGGGACATGGCCCTGGGAGCCCTCTTCCAGGGAACAAGGTCACTTCTGGGCTCGGGTGAGACCCCGGCAGTCCCATGTCTACTCTGCTGGACCTAGGCCATCCTGGTCATAATTTACTGTAATCCGGAATCAGCACATGAGCCTACTCCAACATTTGCTCCTATTTTGTAGGAACAGCTCTGAAAACCATGTAAACAGTGTCTTGTATCACAAAATTATCCAGATATCCTGGGTGTTTACTATGAACCATGATTTTATGTTTGTCTGAAAACCAGAATTTCTGGAGTGAGTCTACTTTTATTTTATTTATTTATTTATATATTTTTGCTTTTCGGGTCACATCTGGCGATGCTCAGTGGTTACTCCTGGCTTTGCATTCAGGAATCAATCCTGGCAGTGCTCAGGAGACCATATGGGATGCTGGGAAATGAACCCGGGTCGCCGTGTGCGAGGCAAACGCCCTACCCACTGTGCTATGACTCCAGCCCCCTGGAGTGAGTCTACTTTTAAACCATGAGTATTATATCTTGTGGATTGGTGTGGCAATATAGCTGGTAAAACATTCACCTTGCACTTCACTGACCCAGGTTCAATACAATAGCACATATATGGGCTCCTGACCCCTGCCAGAAGTGATCCCTGAGTTCAGAGGCAGGAATAAGCCACAGACAAAGCAGGGTGTTTACCAAAAATACGACACTTCAAAAGGTAACTCTAATGAAACAAAACAACAACAAATACTCAAGTGTGAATTCTGAGGCACCCTTCCCAGGTTACCAGATGTGAAGAATAGTGAGTCGGTAGGTCCTATAGTACGAGGCGTTTGGTGTTCCATCTCTCCAAGAAACAAAGACACGAGGACCACAATTGATGGCCAATGGACCAGTGCACAGTGGACCTTTTATTCAGAATCAGATAGCATACTTAGAGAACATCTGAGGGAGATCGAGGTACAGGACTCCATGTATTGTGATTTACCATTTACAGAGGTCAAGCATTTCAACAGAGGCAATCTTTGGAGGGGAATTATCTCAAGGAGAAATTCTGTCTGAGGAATTCACTCGGAGGTTACAAGATCTATGTTGCTTTGCTCTTTCCCTGTTTGTACATATTAAAGAATTAAGTTTGCTTCTTATTAATATTTGCAGTTATCTGGCTACATACAGCAAGAAACATTTCAAAAATTACTTCTCTGGGTCCAGGAACTAATGTTAAAAGATGACTGTGCTTTTTCCATAAATTCCACACAAAGTCCTTGGCCCAGTTACCCATGGGTTCCGGTCTTTTAGGTCATGACGGTTTGAAAACAAGACTGTGCTTTATGATTTCTAGACTGTCCCATATTGAAGCCAATGTAGCTTTGATGCTTGCCCCAGGCCAAACCAGAGATTCTCAGTGGGATCCAGTTTTCTGGAGTTAGAAAATACGGTAACAGTCTGAGTCAATTAATTATGATGGATGCCCAGGAGTAAATATATTTTAAAGTCAATTAACCCTCAAATATTAATCACTTCATATTAACTTTTTCCTTTTTGAAGCAAAGAATGTTGCTCTATAGTAATAGATTATTGATTATATAAATGAGAGGGGAAAGAGTAATGCAAATAAATGATTACAGATACAAAGACCAGAGTCACCAGAATGTTTGACTTTATAAGTTAAAGATAAACTCAGGTGACTGGGAGTGCTGAAAAGAGTACTGTAACCTTCTCTGAGGGGAAGAAAAGTGGGTAATTCACTGATCAAGCCTAAAACAATTAGGGTTAATATCCAAAACTCATGTATAAAGACAAATTCTAGAGTGAAACATTTAAATCAAGTCCTTAAGCCCCATTTTCTTTTCTTTCTACGCTGCAGAAATTCATATTTCCTCTTAAATACTAGTACTCTTTTTCATTGTTCTCACATCCTATGTGTGTATATCTGTGTGTGTGCATGTGTTTCAATTTTGGACCACAACTGGCAGTGTTCAGGGGTTATTGCAGCTCTGGGATCAGGGCTCAGTCCTACTGGGGCTAAAGGACTATGTTAAATACCAGATGTAGATCGAACCTGGTTTGGCCGCTTACAAGGCAAGAACACAAATGGCTGTACTATTAACTATTTCCACCACATCAGGAGTCATCCTGAGCAATGCTGCCCCAACAACAACACACACCCCAGAAATCAACTATTTCTCTTTTAAAAAGACACAAAATTTACCCCCAGTACTCACCACAACAGCTGGGGGTTATCAGGTCAGGAAGGGATTACATGTGTGGGGTGCTTTGCAACTGGCCCGTAGGAAGCAGAAATTCTTGATCTAGAAAAAAAGACACAAAAGTTGGGACGAGAGACAGTAAAGTGAGTAGAGAAATTGCCTTGCACGTTGCCAACCCAGATCAATCCCTGGCATTCCATATGATCCCCGAGTACCAGCAGCAGGAATTCCCAACAGCAGAGCCGAAATTAAACCCTGAGCAACTCTATATATGGTACACAAGCCCAACCAAAAAAATAATGAAGGGGCTGGAGAGATAGCAGAGCCAGCACGGCATTGGCCTTGTATGTGGCCGACCCAGGTTTAATTCCCAGCATCCCATGTGGTACCCTGAGCATCGCCAGGAGTAATTCCTGAGTGCGGAGCCAGGAGGAACCCCTGAACATTGCTGGATGTGACCCAAAAAGGAAAAAAAAAGAAAAGAAAAAGTTTCACTTGCAAGCCTCACTTATCCACCGAGAATGAGCCACTGAGTGGCCTTTTCCCATCACAACAGTCACTCGAAGCACAGAGAACTGGGTCTCCTGCTGCAGGGGGGCTGGGGCCTTGCCCTTTGAAGTGAACCTGAAGGTTCTACACTAGCGATGCCAGGGCCAAAGACTCTGGAAACAGCCAAGCACCACCCAGTGCTAACAGGATTGAGAGGGCTAAGCCCCGCCCTGTGCAGGTCCCTCACCCCTGCACCCACCCACCTCTGAGCCTTCCCAGAGCTGAAGGTGATCCTGGCTAAGGGGACCCTGTCATGATCACTTGCTCAAATGTGCAAACTCCGCACCCCGGCACAGCCCCCGCTCCACTACCCAAAGCCTCTGGATCCCCGTAAAGCCTTTACCATACCTCAGAAACCACCTGGATATAAGGAATGAGTGAAAAACAAGCGCAAAAGCACCCCCCAAGCTGACCCAGCTCTGCACTCACAGTCCAGGAGACTGGGAGGCCGTTAGTATCCTGCACAAAATTGGCCTCCACAGTCCCCCTGTCAAACGAGCCGCCAATTCTTCCTCTACCCACTAGACTAATGCCGGCCTGAGCCAGGCAACCACAACTATAATAGAAAGGATGCTGAAAGTACCAGTTCTGTGACATCACTTCCGCACCCGCTAGGATCCTTAAAGAGCCATGGTCCAGATGCTGAGAGACCCTCTGTCCCCATCCAGGTGAATAGGTGCTTTAAGGGAGCTGGACTGGATAAAGTAGTGGAGAGGCAGCTGCTGTAGTGGTGGATCACACAGAGGAGGGCTGGGGGTAAGGACAAGAGCCCTGATCCTGTATTGGTTAGTCAACCATTGAAACAATGCTCTCACACACAGTCCATCAGGAAAAATACATGTGGGTTGATTCAAGGTCAAACAGGCAAGCTGGTACAAGGCACCTAACATTGAGTTTACTGAGGAAGTAATCAAGATGGGGTGAAAGCAGTGACTCTGAAGCCAGCCTTGGAGAAGCAGAGAAGAACTGGCCTAGCACCAGTCCAGAGAGCTGGACAGACACTGGAAAGGGGTAAGATCATCAGAGAGCACTGTCCAGCCAACACACCACCTCTTGAAAACGCCTGACCAGTGGACTCTTGCCTACAAGAAAAACCACAGGAGACAATTTCAGAAACACAATTTCAAATCCAGAGTATGGACAAGAGAGGTAGTACAGTGGGACGGGCACTTGCCTTGTATGTGGTCAATCTGGGTTCAATTCTCACAGTTCCAAATGGTCCCCTGAGCACCATCAAAGTGAAAATCCAGGAGTAAGCCCTGTGAACTGCCAGGTGTGTACCACAAACAAACATACATACATCATCAATTTCTCGAGCGGGCCCAGTAACGTCTCCATTTGTTTTGAGACTTGTTGTTACTTTGTTTGGCATATCGAATAGGTAACGGGTATCTTGCCAGGCTCTCCGAGAGGGCGGAGGAATCGAACCCAAATTGACCAGGCTGGCTGCGCGCAAGGCAAATGCCCTACCTCTGTGCTATCGCTCCAGCCCTCATACATACATATATATAATATATATAATATATTATATAATATATATAATATATATTATGAAGCATTTGTGTTAAACATAATATATATCATATAAATTACATCTATATCAAATTTATATTTATGTACATATATTTACACACAAAAAATAAAGTATATTCTGACCCAAAGAATAATAGGATAATAGGCAGCAAACCATTCCGGTCACTTTGGAGCCTTTTATGGCCTTTAAACATATCTGAATCCTTTTTATCATGCTGGTGACAATGAGATTGATGGGACTTTGTTCATTCCAAATACAATACTTATTTTTTTCCTCTATTATTGAACTGATTTATCTGGGTAGGGTGGGTCTCCTGTGCACAATTCGATCCCTGGGTGGTTGATGGAAGCAGACAGGGCAGGGTAGGGTGGGGCTCCTGATTAGAATCCCTTTGTCACCTGTGGTGGTGGGAGCAAGCAGAGAAGCTCTGTCCCTGGGTCCGCCGAGCCTGGAGTTCAAGGTCTCAGAGAGTTCCGCTGATCTTGTTCTGTGGGTCTTCAGTCGTGCGTGGGTCTCGGCCGGAGCTGCCACGCGGGTCCGGAAAGCGTCCTGGAGTGTGGCGACGGCTGGGTAGTGGAAGTAGTGTCGAGAGTGGAAGTCTGCCAGTGGGGTATTTATCTGGGTAGGGTGGGTCTCTGGTGCACAATTCGATCCCTGGGTGGTTAATGGAAGCAGACAGGGCAGGGTAGGGTGGGGCTCCTGATTAGAATCCCTTTGTCACCTGTGGTGGTGGGAGCAAGCAGAGAAGCTCTGTCCCTGGGTCCGCCGAGCCTGGAGTCCAAGGTCTCAGAGAGTTCCGCTGATCTTGTTCTGTGGGTCTTCAGTCGTGCGTGGGTCTCGGCCGGAGCTGCCACGCGGGTCCGGAAAGCGTCCTGGAGTGTGGCGACGGCTGGGTTTGGCGCATGCCTCAGGCAACCGCAAGCTAACGTCCGAGCTCGCAAAGCAGTGCAGAGATGCGATCAAGGAAGACCTCAAAGAGAGAAGAGCAGAAGTATGGTAGATGCGGCAGAAGCCGGGAAAAGTATTCGTAACGCCCGCCTGGCCTTCGCCAACTATAAGACCAAGATGACTACCCTCCGATGCCCTGATGGATCCATCACATCCTCCAGAACGGCAATGGAGAAGATTATCCATGACTTCTACTCGGATCTCTTCGATAGCCATGTCCACTTGCTGACATACCAAATTCCACAGGATGGATATGTTGTTCCCAACATTCTCCCTTCCGAAATCCGACACGCCATTTCGTCGGTAAAGAAACAAACAGCTCCCGGCCCAGACAAGGTCAGACCTGAACACCTGAAGAACCTGCTGTCAGTACTCATCAATACACTGGCTCAGCTCTTCACTCGCTACCTGTCTGAATGCAAGGTTCCGTCCCAATGTAAAACCAGCAGGACCATACTACTGTTCAAGAAGGGAGACATTCATGACATTGGCAACTATCGCCCGATCTGCCTATTGTCTGTCATCTACAAGTTGTTCACTCGAGTCATCCTAAATAGGATTGGCAGAACACTAGATGAAGGACAACCATGCGAGCAAGCAGGGTTCCGCAAAGGATTCAGCACCATCGACCATATCCACACGATAACCAAGCTCATTGAGGTTACTTGGGAGTTCAAGATGCCGCTCTGTTTAACGTTCATTGATTTAAAGAAGGCCTTTGATTCTGTTGAGACGGAAGCGGTCATTGAAGCCCTAGCCAATCAGGGCATTCAAGCCCAATACATCAGGATCCTCCATGAGCTGTATTGCGGATTCACTACCAGGATCTCACCATTCTACAAAGAAGTGATCGTTGATGTCAAGAGAGGGGTGCAGCAGGGTGATACCATTTCACCGAAACTCTTCAGTGCCACCCTCGAGAACATCATGCGACGACTGGAATGGGAAGGAATGGGAGTGAAGATAGATGGTCGGCAACTACACCACCTCCGCTTTGCTGATGACATTGTTTAAATAACACCAAACATCAGCCAAGCGGCACAAATGCTGGCCGACTTTGACCGTGAGTGTGGAAAGGTAGGACTACAGCTGAATCTTACTAAGACAATGTTTATGAGAAACAGCCTTGTTCCTGACGCCCCATTCGCTCTCAATGGAACGACCATCTCCGAATGCAACAGCTATGTGTACCTAGGTCGAGAGGTCAACATGACAAATGACCTGGCACCCGAGCTGCGCAGGAGGAAGAGAGCGGCTTGGAACGCCTTCAAAAACGTCAAAGACATAGCTAAGAGGACGAAGAACCTCCGGCTCCAGGCACATCTCTTTTATTCCACTGTTCTTCCTGCATTAACATATGCCTCAGAGACCTGGGCCCTACGCAAACAAGATGAGAACGCTATTCAGGTCTCCCAAAGAAGAATAGAAAGAGCTATGCTTGGAATATCACGTTTCACTCAAATGAGAGAAAGAATCCGGAGTTCTGACATCTGTCGACGATCAAGAATCAGGGACGCTGTCTCATTTGCCAAGGTGTCGAAAATCAGATGGGCTGGTCACGTAATGAGATTTAAAGACGACCGTTGGACTAGAGCTGTTACTGATTGGATTCCACGGGATGTCAAAAGACCGCTTGGCCACCCACCTACCAAATGGTCAGACTTCTTCGTCAAGATCATGAACGATCGGTTTGAGGCCCTGCATGTTCCCAGAGCGAACAGATGCCATTGGGCTACACTAGCACGCGACAGGGACAAATGGAGACGTTACTGGCGCCCGCTCGAGCAAATCGACGACTAACGGGAAGTTAAGTGATAAGTTAAGTGATTTAAGTGATTGAACTGATGGGTGGAATCCAGGAACTTGACGAACCTTGAGAGTAATCACAGGTAAATGGAACGGCCTGCTGGGATGTGGGGAGCCTGGGGAGTGCTGGGATATGGGGAACTGACCCATATTCCCAACATTTGTCAGACATTTGAATCAAGGGGCCTCTTCCATCCTTTCAAACGTCTTTCTACGCACAGAAAAGTTCATTTAAACTGTTACCAGTAAGGGCCAAAGACATAGGACAGCAGGAAGGACATTTCTCTTGCATTACTTTTAACAGGTTCCCAGAGCACCACCAGGAGTAATCCCTGAGTATTTCTGGGTGTGGCCCAAAAAGACAGCACATGCCCAGAACTGGAAACAGAGAAGCTAGTAAATGCAGGACTGTGTGACCAAGCAGGCAAGGCTCTCCAGTGCAGAAAGGACAAAATAGGGGAAACACATGTCTGAGATCCGAGTCACCGTAGCTAATAGGGTGAAAATGGGGCCAACACAATCCGGGGGACCCGTGATGCGCATCAGGTGGGAATCCAGAGCACATAGAAAACAAGGCCTGGGCACCTCCACTGTCACACAAAAATAAACAGGAAAGAAAATAAAGCAGCAGGATAGAGTAACAGAACAGAAGGTCGGGCTGTGAACCCAATCTTCCCATATGGTTCATCAAGCACTGCCAGTTGCAATGCCAGACTGCAGGGCCAAGAATAATCCCCAGAATCACTGGGTTTAGCCCTCCAAACAAAATACCAGACGCCAGCCTTCGACCCCCATCACCTCATATGGTCCCTGAGACATCTCAGGAGTCAACCTTGAGCACTAAGCTATTAGTACTCTTTAAGCTGGGTGTGGTTCAAAAGCCAAATACAACAAAACTGAAACAAACATGCCTCATACAGAAAGAGTCGGGACCTCCGACAAGGAGGCACAATGCAGGATCCTTCCTGGAACAACTCAGAGACATTGGGCCCAAGAAGACCAAGTGCTCCTGTCACTACATCACCTTATCTTGTCACTCTCCTCCTACCTAGGGATGGTGTGTCCGATGGCATGTCACCATCTTCTCATGCCTCTGATTTTCCTGAGGATCAGAGACCTGGAGGAGGAGTCAGAGCAGTGAGAACTGGAGAGGAGCACAACCCCCAGCCCTGACCAGCCACACCCTTGGGCACTGGCTCACAGACCCGACTGTGGAACAATGTCTAATGCTTCTGTTTCCCCAGGAGAAGCACAATGGGTTGGAATCTGTGCTCCCTTTCGCAACACAAGCTCTGGGCTTGGTAAGAAGAGAGAAAACTCAGCCCTGCCTTGGCCTGAGGACTCCTCCCTGGGTCCCACAGAAGGCTCTCACAGGCACAGCCAGGCACTGACTCGGAGGCCAGATCACGTGCATCAGCGCTCCCTGCAGGCTGGCGGCAGGGCTGCCCCCCAGAACCATGGCCCAGAATGTGACTGTATCACACCACAGCCCTTCTCCTATTTAAAAAAAAACCCACTTTCTACACACACACACACACACACACACACACACACACACACACACACACCTTTTACCCCCAGTACTCACCTCAATGAACAGGGGTCTAGAAAGGGCTTTACAACTTGATGTGAAGAAGCAGAAATTCCTGTGTCAACAGAGAGTAAAACTAGTAAGATGCTTGCCTTGTTGACACCACTCAATCCTCTGCATCACTATGCATCCCTATGGCCGCCAGAGAACTCCAGGAAAAATACTTGAGCCAGGAGCCAGACTAAGCCATCAGGGTATCTTCGGGCATGCAGAGCCCCCCATTCCCCACACCAAAAATAGCCCCAAAGGAAATTAAACCCCAGTCACCTATGATCCACTGCTCCAGATGGCCCCTTCATACAAGGGAAGCCATTGAAAAAGCCGGACAATAACAGGGTCTCTTGGCATTGCGGGAGCTGCGACTCTGCCCAAAGTGAATCTGGAGATTTTACAGCAGCGAGACTGGGCCAAGATCCCAACGTAGGTCAGCTGGAGGTCAGGATGGCCTAGCCCATGCCCTCGGCAGGTCCCTCACCCGCAAGGCCCGCAGCCCCCACACTCAGCCCTGTACCCACCCGCTGCTGCTCCATTGCAGAGCTGGAGGCAATTGTGGCCGCAGGAGCCCCCCAGGATCACTCACTCACATCCTCCTCCCTTGACCCTGTCAAAGATCCACTGCGCCTCAGAAATCGCCAATATCAGGGAACAAGTGAAAACTAAGTGCAAAAGTGCCCCCCAAGCTGCCGAGGACCCGCAGCTGTGTGGACACCAGGGAAACCACCAGGTGCTCATGGGCGATCACCCCCGTTCTGCCACAAAGTCGGCCTTCAGAGTCCTACTTCCTCACAGGGGCCCTACTCTGTCCTTTACCACGTGAACAATAGCATTGACACAAATTCCAGGAATAGAAGCACCAGGAAGGGCCTCCTGTGATGTCACTTCTGTTGCCGCAAGCAGCCTTAAAGAGCCAGACTCCAGATGTGGAGAGAACCATTATGACTACCCAGGTGAATCTGTAGCACCAGGGGGATGGGTTCACATAAAGGGGTGGAGAGGCAGCTGCTGTACTGGCCGGTCACACAGTGGAGGTCTAGCGAGGGGTAAGAAGTCCCCTGGTATCGTACTAGGCAAACAATGAGCCAATGCTCTCACACACAGTCCATCAGGAAAATCGCAAAGGGGGTTCATTCAGAGTAAAAGAGGCAGATAGGGAGCAGGTGGGGCACGGGGCAATGAGTTTCTCCAGGAAATCATCAATCAAGATAGAGTGAAAGTAGTGACTCTAAGCCAGCAGAAGAGCAGAGAGGAACTGGCCTCGAGCAGCCCAGAGTGCTGGAGAGACGCTGGAACAGTAGCAAAGGCTCATAGAACACTGTCCAGTCAACACTCTATGAATGACAACATGGGAGCAGTGAACACTCATCTACAAGGAAAACCCAGGAGGTATTTTCCGAACCCTGAGTGGGGCTGGAGAGATAACACAGCGGGTAGGGCGTTTGCTTTGCATGCGGCCTACCAGGGTTTGATTCCCAGCATCCCATATGGTCCCCTGAGCTCTGCCAGGAGTAATTTCTGAGTGCAGATCCAGGAGTGACCGCTGTGCTTCGCTGGGTGTGACCTAAAAAGAAAAAAAAAGTAGAATCTGAGCGTCTTTGGATGTGGTACACAAGCCAAAACAAAACGATGATACTGAAAAAGTTTCATTCGCAAACCCCAACCTCCGGCAGGGACCAAATCACCATGTGACCATGCCATATCACGACAGTCAAAGGACAAACGACAACTGGGTCTGATAATACAGGGGTCTGGGATCCTGCCCTTTGAAGTGAATCTGAAGATTCTACACAAGTGATGCCAGGGCCAAATGCTCTGGAATAGGGCAGAGCAAAGTCCCATGCTGGGAGGGTCAGGACAGCCAAGCAATGCCCTCTGCAGGTCCCACAGGCCCCGAGCTTAGCCCCTGCGCTCAGCCTCACGCCAACATGCTGCTGACCATTCATGGAGCCTAGGTAATGGTGGCCAAAGGGGACCCCCACTATCACCCACACACACCGCAACCCCTGCACCCCCTAAAGCCTCTGGGTTCCCCTAAAGCATCCCTAATGCCTCAGGAAATGGCTGATAACAGAAATGAGAGAAAAACAAGCACAAAAAGGTCCCCCCAAGCTGGAGCAGCCCCGGCACTTACAGGGCGGAGAATGGGAGGCATTGGGCACTCAGGAACCGCGACTCGCGTCCTGACAAAAAATAGGTCTTCACAGTCCCCCTTCCACGAAGGGCCGCCATTTCCTACTCTACCACCAGACCAATGGCGGCCTGATCAGGCAACCACAGTGGGAAGAGAAAAAATATCTGAAGGTCCCTGGCCTGGGATGCCACTTCCACTGCTGCCAGAACCTGAGCCTTAAAGGGCTCTGGTCCAGATGCAGAGACCCTTTTTGCCCAAACAGGTGAATCTGTGCTTCAAGGGGGATGGACCTGATAAATGTGTGCAGAGGTGGCTGTGTAGAGTGGTGGGTCACACAGTGGGAGGGTGGGGATTAGAAGACCCCTGATCCTGTATTGCTCAGTCAAACAATGACCCAATGCTCTCACACACAGTCCATCAGGAAAAACGCAGCTGGGGTGATTCAAGGTAAAACAGGAAGCTTGGTACAACTCACTGGATGCTGAGTTTCTTGGGGAAGTAATCAAGATGGGGTGAAAGCAGTGACGGCAAAGCCACCCCTGAATATGCAGAGAGGAACTGGCCTAGTAGCAGCCCTGAGAGTTGGACAGACACTGGAAGAGGAGCAGAGACTGGTAAAAACATCAGAGAGCACTGTCTGGTCAACGCACTAACCCTGGAAAACACCAAATCAGTGGACTCTTGCCTACAAGGAAAACCGTTTCAGAAGCACAATTTTAAATCCAGTCTATGGGGCAAGGCCTGGCTGTGCTCGCCGGGGCCCCTTGGAGGGGAGCGGGTTGAGTTTCCCTCCCCGCCCCAACCAGGGCTCTGGCAGCCGAAGACCTCCAGAACCAGCCACCACCATGCTGAGACCACTCTCTAGACTCATGAAGGTACCGGCACAGGAACAAAAAACTATAAAACCCAGCTCCCAGAAGCCTTATTATCTCATTCTTACTTTGGACAAAATGGCAGGCTAATGAATGTAACCTGCCCACACAGCAGAGTCTGGCAAACTCCCCGTGGTGTACCCAATACGCCAAATACCAGTAACAATGATGGATCTCATTCTCCTAACCCTGGAATAGGTTTTAATATGGCACTTTTTAAAAAATCTCAGGGCTAGGACAAAGGAGACGTTACTGCGGCCTGCTAGAGGCAATCGACGAACAACAGGATGGTCGTGATCATCATCGTGATGGGGTAAGGTTAGTACAGTGGCTTGGGCATTTGCCTTACATGTGGTCAATTTGGATTCAACCCTCAGAATTCTAAATGGTCCCCTGAGCACCATCAAAGTGCAAAGCCAGAAGTAATCCCTGAGCACTGCCAGGCTGCACCAACAACAGCATCAGATATTCCAACCCTAAAAATGCAGGCTAATGGGCAGCAAGCCATATTAGTCACCTTGGAGCCTTTTTTGTCCTTTAAGCAGATCTGAATCCTTTTTATCATTCTGGTGACTACTACATTGAGGGGACTTTGCTAATTCTAAATACAAAACTTAAGTTTTTCTGTAATGTTATTGAACTTGGAGGGGGGGATCCAGGAACGTGACTAACCTTGTGAGTAATCATAGGTAAATAGAACGGCCTGCTGGGATGTGGGGAGCTGACTCATATTCCCAGCATTTGTCAGACATTTGATTCAAGGGGCCCATTCCATCCTTCCATGTCTTTCTAAACACAGGAATGTTCATTTAAACTGTTTCCAATAGGGCCAAAGAGTAGGTACAACAGACAGACATTTGCCTTGCACCAGATTTAACAGGGTTCCCGGAGTACCACCAGGAGTAAACTCTGAGTATTTCAGGATATGAACCTGGCTACGCGACATCTTACTATCTCATTTCTACTTTGGACAAACTGACAGGCTACCAAATGTAACTTGCCCACACGGCAAAGTCTGGCAAACTCCCCGTGGCGTACCCAATATGCCAAATACCAGTGACAATGATGGGCCTCATTCTCCTAACCCTGAAAGAGCCTTGAATATGGCACTTTTTAAAAAGTCTCAGGGCTACGACGAAGGAGACGTTACTGGGGCCTGCTTGAGGAAATCAATGAACAAAAGGATGGTCTTGATCGTGGCGGGACCAACCCCTGAGCTCTGTGTGTCTACCCCAACCAGATGCTTGCCGCCCTCCACAGCCCCCCACATTGACTTGCCCCGCAAGTTTCTCTGGCTTCTTATTTGGGTGTTCAGAATTTGCAATTTCTGGTGGGGTTTTGGGGAACATAAAGAAACGTGATCCTCGTCCCCTCCCCACCCACCATACTGACTCACTGGGCAAATGACACTCGGTTCTTTATTGGGGAGGGGTGTCATCCAAACAGCAGAACTTCTGCAGGCGCTTAGGGACCTTACATAATGCCGGGAATTGATCTGTGATGATCACAAAGCATTGACTCCCCCGTATTCCGTCTCAAATAACCCCCTCTGAAAGGTTTCCTGTCCTGGTCACCCCATACCTCATCACCCCATATTTCAATAAATGCCCTTTCTTTATTCTATGTGCAGGTGGTGAGGTCAAAGCAAGATTTAGCTCGGTACCCCAGGTCTAAGGTGAAGGAATCAGCTGACAAAGAAACTGAGGCTATCGTTTTTGTTTGCTAGTTTGTAATTAGGGATCACATCCGGCAATGTTCTGGGGTGACTCCTGGCTTTTCTTTCCTTAAATACACCTGTAGGTGCTCAGGGAACTATATGGGGTGCCTGGGATAGAACCTGGTTTAAGTGCTGCAAGGGGAGCCGCTGTTCTACCCAGTTTTCTCCTGTTCTATTGCCTCAAGCTTGATCCTTAATCATGGAAGCAAAAGCCAGCACTGGAAATCTTCCCTGTAAACCCGGACGCACTTCATCCCCTCCGTCACCACAAGACGGTGCTATGGAGCATGTTCGTCCCTGGCCAGGGTCCTTTCTCTAAGTCCCTGGTCCTGACTCCTTCCAGAACCTGCTGAAGCTCCTCGGACACTCTGAGCTTTCTGCAGAGAGATCCCCGATTCTCGTTCACCTCTGCAGCACCCCCACACTGCCACACCAGTGCTCTGCTTTGTTTTGGAGTGGCCACAGCAGAACTAAAGGAGTGGGGATGCAAAGCATTCGCTAGTGCGGGGGATCAACCCCGGTTGGCCAAGTCAAGGCAAGAGCCTTCCAACAGTTCTGTCTCCTTTTCTGGACCATTTTATTTTAAAGATTTCTCATCACAGTCATCCTCACACCCCTTTCCCCTCCGTATATTATTTTTTGATTTATTCATGATACTTAATTACAGCACAATATAATTTGGTATTATTTACTACAATTGGAGTATAACATGAAAAGAACATTTCATAAAAACATAAGCCTGAGGGCTGGAGCAATCCCCAACAATCTCCAGCCTGTGGTGTCCGTGTGTCCTGGTGCACTTGGTACTGACAGGCATTCCCAGGTGATGGACAGAAGAACAGGTTGCAGACTGTTCACCAGAAAACAAACTTTATTGAAAAATAAACAGGGCTAATCTGGAGAAAGAGGAACTGCTAAAGAGTGGGGAATGGGGATAGAATGGGAAAAAATGCAGGGGAAAATCAAAGGAGGAGTTCAACACAGCCGGAATTTAATACACATGGAAAATTGTGAGTGTCCTTGGGGAGTGATGAGACACGGATGCACTACAGTGGGTGGCAAGTAACTCAAATAACATAATCGTCAGCAAGGCAGAAAAGTAGACTCATCATAAAGCCCAACTGCTTGTAATAGAGGGGCAATAATTACACACAGCAATTACAAATTATGACGGGAGAGTGCCCCTTCTGGGAATGCCCTATGCCATCTCTGCAGCAGTACCTCTGAAGCCCTCCCACCTCCAGGAGAAGCCCCCGATCTTTCTTCAACAGGGTGGCACCCTCAGATGACTCGGAAACAGTGCCTACGTGAACCCAACACATGACGATACACTTGCCTTGCACCAGCTGACCAGAGTTTAATCCCCAGCACCACATATTGGTCACGAGAAACTGCCAGGAGTAATTCCTCAGTGTACAGCCAGAAGACAGCCCTGACAATCACTGGCTGTGACCCAAATAGCAACAAAAACTATAAACCTGATCAAAATATAGTCATTTAAAGGCTCTTATAGATGTAGAGTGGACATGGCTATCGAAGAGATTTGAGTAGAAATCATGGATAATCTTCTCCATTGCAGTTCTGAAGGATGTGATAGATCCATCAGGACATCGGAGGGCAGTCATCTTGGTCTTGTAGTTGGCGAAGGACAGGCGGGTGTTACGAATGCTTTTCCCGGTTTCTGCCGCATCTACCAGCACTCCTGCTCTTCTCTCTTTGAGGTCTTCCTTGATCACATCTCTGCACTGCTTTGCGAGCTCGGACATTTGCTTGTGGTTGCCTGAGGCATGTGCCAAACCACGTTGACAAATAAGCTCAAGAGTTTTCGAAGACAGGCTTTTTTTGTGGCTATCTCTCTTGGCGTTCCTCGCACAATCATGGAGGTGCTGAATCAGTCGATCGCATTCCTCGTCAGTGTTGTCAACCATGGCACCTTCCCATGTTGCTACAATAGTGCCAAAGAGCTCCCAGTTGGTGGTCGTTCTGGGAGTTCTCTTTTTAAACTTTGCAGCCCTTTCTCCCTGCTCTGCGAAGTAGAATTTTGCACGAAGGAGACGGTGGTCCGATCCCGTTCGGAATTTTGGGACAAAAGCGACATCGGTCAGGCAAAACCATCAATATGTCATTCCTAATGTTCTACCTTCTGAAATATGGCATGCCATTTCGTCAGCAAAGAAACGAACAGCACCCGGCCCAGACAAGGTGAGACCTGAACACCTGAAGAACCTGCCGTCAGTACTCATCAATAGGCTGGCTTGGCTCTTCACATGCTACCTGTCTGAATTCAAGGTTCCATCCCAATGGAAAACCAGCAGGACTGTACTACTGTTCACGAAGGGAGATATCCATGACATTGGCAACTATTGCTCGATCTGCCTATTGTCTGTCATCTACAAGTTGTTCACTCGAGTCATCCTAAATAGGATTAGCAGAACACTAGATGAAGGACAACCATGCAAGCAAGCCGGGTTCCGCAAAGGATTCAGCACTATCGACCATATCCACACAATAACCAAGCTCATTGAGGTTTCTCGGGAGTTCAAGATGCCGCTCTGTCTAATATTCATTGATTTAAAGAAGACCTTTCATTCTGTTGAGACGAAAGCGGTCATTGAAGCCCTAGCCAATCAGGGCATTCAAGCTCAATACATCAAGATCCTCCGTGAGCAAAATTACAGATTCAATACCAGGATCTCACCATTCTACAAAGAAGTAATCATTGATGTAAAGAGAGGGGTTCAGCAGGGTGATACCATTTCACCGAAACTCTTCAGTGCCACCCTCGAGAACATCATGCGATGACGGGAATGGGAAGAAATGGGAGTGAAGATAGATGGTCGGCAACTACACCGCTTCCGCTTTGCTGATAACATTGTTTTAATAACACCAAACATCAGCCAAGTGGCACAAATGCTGGCCGACTTCGACCGTGAGTGTGGAAAGGTAGGACTACAGCAGAATCTTACCAAGACAATGTTTATGAGAAACAGCCTCGTTCCTGACACCCCATTCACTCTCAACGGAACGACCATCTCCGAATCCAACAGCTATGTGTACCTAGGTCAAGAAGTCAACACGACAAATGACCTGGCACCCGAGCTGCGCAGGAGGAAGAGAGCGGCTTAGAATGCCTTCAAGAGCGTCGAAGAAATAGCTAAGAGGACGAAGAACCTCCAGCTCCTGGCACATCTCTTTGATTCCACTGTTCTTCCTGCATTAACGTATGACTCAGAGACCTGGGCCCTACGAAAACGTGATGAGAACGCTATTGGGGTCTTTCAAAGAGGAATCCAAAGAGTTATGCTTGGAATATCACGCATCACTCAAATGAGAGAAAGAAACCGGAGTTCCAACATCCGTCGACGATCAAGAATCAGGGATGCTGTCTCATTTGCCAAGGTGTCAAAAATCAGATGGGCTGGTCATGTAATGAGATTTAAAGACGACTGCTGGACTAGAGCTGTTACCGACTGGATTCCACAGGATGCAAAAGTCCGCATGGCCACCCACCTAACAGATGGTCAGACTTCTTCATCAAGATTATGAATGATCGGTTTGAGGCACTTTATATTCCTAGAGCGAACAGACGCCATTGGGCTACACTAGCACGCGACAGGGACAAATGCCGACGTTACTGGTGCCCGCTCGAGCAAATCGACGACTAACGGGAAGTCAAGTGATCAAGTGATAGATGTATATTTGAGAGTTTCACTTTTCATGCTCATCAAATACTTATAAATATACACAATAATTTATAACATATAGAAATAAGTAAGCAGGACTGAAAAGATACTACAGCTGGTTCAATATCCGGCATTCCATCTGGTATCCCAGCCCAAAGGTAGTAATTCCTGAATGCAGAGTTAGGCGGAAACATTAATCATCACTAATTTGACTGAAAAAGTAAATACACATATACATGTATATATTTATATATATATGGCTTAGAGATACCATGAATATTCAGGCTGACATTTTTTTCATTTTTTATAATTTTATTTATTGGATCACCATGAGAGCAATTACAAAGCTTTCGGATCTAAGTCTTGGTCGTACAATGATACATCCATACATTCACCAGTGCCCATTCTCCACCCCCAACAACCCCAGTATACCCCCATCCCATGCCCTCCCCCTACCTGTGGGGCAGATGATTTCCACATTACTCTCTCTCTCTCTATTTTGATCACATTCAATATTTTGACACCAGACCCACCATTATTATTTAAGATTTTACCCCAACACTCAGATCTGCTGAAAAGGCAACAGTAGACAATTTGTTTTCTATTGCTGGTTATGAAAACATGTGATGTCTCATGGCTACAGTAGTGGCTGTGCGATTTTGAAATTCCGAAATTTTAAGACTTAAATCTGGAGGGATTTCTGCAAAAACCTGCTGGGTTCCGAGATGTGCTCCTGAGTCTCTGGGACCATGGCCATTAAGCAGCTTGATCAGGAGCCAGAAAGGCCGTTCGTGGGTGATGACTTGTTGTCTCGTTGGGGTGGGGAGGACAGGACCGGCTCCACCCCCATCCCGTGAGGCCCAAAATGTCTCGTCACTGAGGGCCCAAACCTGACTGTCAAATGGCCTCTGGAGGATGATGGCTATCGAGCCACGAGGGGGAAGCAGGTGGAGGGACGACACCCTTTCCCCCCTAGGGTGACCCAGCGACAGTAACCTACTGTGGGGTCCTGACACATTTCTGCCAAAAGCCGCTGGGTTTCGAGACTTGTTTCTGAGTCTCTGGGATCATGGCCATTAAGCAGCTTGATCAGGAGCCAGAGAGGCTGTTTATGGGCGATGACTTGGGATCTCGTTGGGATGGGGAGGACAGTACAGGGTCCACTCCTATTCCGTGAGGTCCAACAAGTTTCGCTACTGTGGGCCCAAGCCTGACTGTCCAGTGGCTTCTGGAGGATGACAGCCACCAAGCCGCCAAGGGGGAGCAGGCGGAGTGACAACATCCTTTTCCTTCTTGGGTGGCCCGGCGACAGTAACCTACTGTGGGGTCTGGATGCATTTCTGCCAAAAGCCTATTCGTGGGCGATGACTTGGGGTCTCGTTGAGATGGGGAGGACAGGACCGGCTCCACCCCCATCCCGTGAGGCCCTGCGTCTCGTCACTGCGGGCCCAAACCTGACTTTCCAGTAGCCTCTGGAGGATGGTGGCCACTGGGCCGCCAGGGGGAACAGGCCAAGGCACGAAACCTATTCCCACCTAGGTTGGCCCAGCACCAGTAACCTACGGCAGGGACCGGATGCATTTCTGCCAAAAACTGCTGGGTTTCGAGATTTGTTTTTGAGTCTCTGGGATCATGGCCATTAAGCATTTCAATCAGGAACCAGAGAGGCCATGCCTTCAATTATATAACTGAGCCGAAAGTGGTTTATAGGTGTGTTTCCCACATACCTAACTTTTGGCCGTTTACTTTCTTGGTAAACTTTGCCCCAAGGTTTTTGGGGGTCCAAAGGCACAGGAACAATTTTGGGGGTATCTGGAAGTCTGAAGGCGCCATCAGGCTGCTGATGCACTCGCCTCACAGGTACAGGTTGACCTGCTGGCGGGACCATATTGCCTAGGCTGATTTTTTTAATCCTTAAGAATTATCATAGGAATATGATGCCATTAAAGCCCCAAGAAATGCCGGATAAAGAGCTCAGGGCACAGAACCAAAAAGGATCCACAGAGATGTTCATGTACAAAGCAAATTTGACTTTGTCTTCAGTAGCAAGTAATGATACTAAAATGCCTTTTTCAGCAATGTGACGGAACCAAAAGATTTTGTGTCAAGTGAAGACAAAACATTTCAACTGTTGCTATTAATTTAGTCATGATGAGAAAACACTTGGCCTCAGTTGATCAAGAATGTAGAACAGCACCATGCTAACATTCTTGCACTCAGCTTCTCCACTGCATGTCTGCTGACCATGCGCACTGCTCCAGCAGAGAAACAGACATGAAATCTTAGTGTGCAGAGAGAGCTTGTGACACATTGGGAGGTAGTGTGATAACTAAATCATCTGTATGGGCTGGAGAAATGATGGACTTCAGGAAAAAGTGAGCTTTCATTGAGAAGTGGAATGCATGACGAGAAACTGATCTGTACACTGTTCACAATAGCCAGAAGCTGGAAACAACCCCCAAACAAACAACTGGTTACAGAAACTTTGGTACATCTACACAATGGAATACTATGCAGCTGTTAGGAGAGATAAAATCATGACATTTCCTTATAAGTGGATGGTCATGGACAGTATCATGCTGAGTGGAATGAGTCAGAAAGAGAGGGACAGATGTAGAATGACTGCATTTCTTTGTGGAATACAAAATAACATATTATGAGACTGACACCCAAGGACAGTAGAGATAAGGTCCAGGAATATTGCTCCAATGTTGGAAGCCTTCCAAATGAGCTGGAAGAGAATTTGCTGGGATAGAGTGCAGATCCCTGAGTTGATGATGGGTGGAGGGAGCACTCAGGATGAGACATGTGTGCTGAAAGGTGATAAAGGACCAAACGTGATAGTCCCTCAGTATCTATATTGCAAAGCAATAATATCCAAAAGTAGAGAAAGAGTATGGTGAAAATTGCCACAGAAGCAGTGGGAGGGGTGGGTGGGTGCGGATACTGGGGACATTGGTGGTGGAAATTGTTCACTGTTGGAAGGACGGGAGTTCTATCATTGTAGGACTGAAATTCAAACATGAAAGTTTTTTGAGTGTATCTCATGGTGATTCAATAAAAAATAATTTTCATTTATAATCTTTATTTTCTTAACTAGGAGGAGATTTGGTTATTCCCACAAAAAATCGTGAGAGAAAAGTAATTCCTCTCCAAAAGGCTGTCAGAGCTATTTGATCAGAGCAATGAGAACTTTTGATTTACCTGTGAGTATCCAAATATTCCCAAGTTTGTTTCCTGTTCTGCTCCTGCAGAACTCTGAGGACTCAGGCTGATGAAATGGGAAAGTTTCTGAAGTGAACACCTGAGGGGGACTCTCATTAAAACCTTTTGTAAATTGATCCTTTTGAAACTCAGACAGTAATTTGTGAGTCTATGGGAACATCAAAAATTTTCCTGAGCATAAAGTGACAAGGTCTCTGGGATACTGGGAATGGAATCCTGGTTGGCTGTGTGAAAGGCAAGGCCCTACTCACTGTACTATCACTCTAGCCCCATCAATTTATGATTTTTTTCTCTGAAGTTTCAACTATATACTTTGTTATAATTTTTATTCTACTGTACTTTCTCTTTTATTTCACTTTGGTTGTTTGGGGGCCACACTAACGGTGCTCAGGACTTACTCCTGGTTCTGTGTTCAGGGATCACTCATGGTGGGTTCCAGGGACCCTACACAATGCCAGGGATCAATCCCAAACCCACCACGAGCAAGGCAAGCATCCTCTGCACTAGACTATCACTCTGGCCCCTTTTATTTTTCTTAATCTGCATTTAAACATCAAACTTTGTTTTCTGAGTTCACTTTTCATTTGTTTTCTTTCCCCAACCTATGCATTTCTCATTGTTTATTTTTTTGTTTTGTTTTGGGTCACAACGATGATGCACAGATGTTACTCTGGTTCCTGCAATCAGGAATCACTTCTGGTGGTGCTCAGGGACCATATGGGATGCTGGGAATCAAACCCGGATCAGTCTCGTGCAAGGCAAACACCCTACCCTCTGTGATATCGCTCAAGCCCCTCTCTTTGATTTTTAACTTTTTCCCAAATGCCCTTTTACATGTATTTTTCTTAGAGCCTATGATCTAATAACCAAAGTATTAGAACTATTGGGGGCGACAGTGCAGCAGGGAGGGCTCTTGCCGTGAATGCAGCTGATTCAGGTTCGATCCCCGATAGCTCACAGGATCCCTGAGACAACCAGGAGCGATCCCTGATTGCAGAGACAGGAGTAAGCCCTTAGTACTGCTGAGTTTGGTCCAAAAAATAAACAAAAGAAAATTAGAACTATCTTATCTAGTTCATCTTAATTGTATGATTTTAGGGTTGTTTGGGGATTTGTTTTATAATTTTTAGCATTTTTTAATGTAGGAGTACTGCTATTTATTTAGCCACTGATTAGGCTGATTGAATTGTGCATGAACTCCACTGTTTTATAAATTTTAGAGTTTTTAATTTTGGTAAGAATTTTCTACCGCAATACCAGATGTTCTGATTCATAAGTATTTTATGTCTTCAAATGTCTTTTTCTGTCATCCAAAAATATCTTTCTACCATTTAATATGCTTTGAGCCAGAATTTCTTGGACCAATTAGAATTTTTTTATATGAGTAAGGCTGTTGAAAATCCTTTAACTTTGCAACTGCTTTATGACTTCTGTCATCAGAATGATAGTTTTATTCGGAGGTTTCAATTATTAACCAATGTATTTTTTTTTTTTTTTGCTTTTTGGGTCACACCCAGCTATGCTTAGGGATTATTCCTGGCTCTGCACTCAGGAATTACTCCTGGAGGTGCTTGGGGGACCATATGGGATGCCGGAGATCGAACCCATGTCAGCCGCATACAAGGCAAACGCCTTACCCACTGTACTATCGCTCCGGCCCCTCAATTATTAACCAATGTAGATCATTCATTAACATTGAATCAAAACATCTAACAATTTATAATTTTCAATATTTATCTTCTTTATTGCTTTATCATACTATTGAAGATAACATGGAATAAAGTGGGCTTATGATAGTTGATATGTTCACACGTATGACCTAAAATAGTGAGTTTAGCACCTTCTATATTTTGTTATAATATCTTGAATCAATTATTTCTCCCTTAATCTTATAATATTTTTGTACTACAAGATTTTTTTGTTTCTCTGTGGGCCCATACCGGGTGATGCTCACGGTTTAACTCCAGCTTTGAGTTCAGGAATTACTCAGGGTGGGGTCCGGGACCATAAGGGATGCCAAGAATCAAACCCTATCAGCTGTGTGCCAGGCAAGTGCCATCCCTCTGTGTTATCACTCTAGCCTTTTATGAGGTATTTGGTCGGTTGGCTGGATTTGCTTTCTGGATCACACCCGGCAATGTTCAGAGGCTACTCTTGCTCTGCACTCAGAAATTATTCTTGGGAGTGCTGTGGGGACTATATGAAATTTCTGGATCAAACGGGTTGACCACTTGAAAGGTAAATGCCCTCCCCGCTGTACTCTCACTCCAGCCCCATGTATGAGATGTTTCAAGGATAGAGCTGCCAGTCTCATTTGTCATTTGGTAATCTGACCTATTTTGCCAAATCTTAAGTCAATATGTTCATATGATTCCTAACGTGATGATATTTTAGCATGTTTGTGAATTCCCTGAAGGCTTACACTATTTGCCTTATGTTCTTTTTGCTTTTAGGCCACCCTGCTGTGCTCACTTACTCCTGGATCTGTGCTCAGGGATCACTCCTCTGGGGCTCAGGGGATATGCAGTACCAGGGATCGAACCCAAGACAGCTGTGTACAAGGCAAGTGTCCTCCCTGCTGTGCTATTGCTCAGGAAGGAGAAAGACTCACACATACAACAGGTTTGTGTGTGTGCATGTGTGTTTTTAATTGAATAACTGTTAGATAAAGTTACAAGCTTTCTTGATGGAATTACAATCATTCAATACACCCATTCCTCAACCAGTGTGCGAATCCCACCGCTAATATCCCTAGTCTTTTGCCTCTCTGTCTCTGCCTCTGTCTCACTCTGTCTCTCTCGCCTTTTGAGCATTATGATTTGCAACACACATACTGATAGTTCATCATGTTTGGCCCTTTACCCACATTCAGCACACATCTCCCATCCAGTGCAATCTGTTCCAACCATCATTGTCATAATTGTTCCTTCTCTATCCAAATTGCCTTCTCCAGCCCTGAGACAGGCTTCTAACCATGGACCAATTCTTCTGGCCCTTGTTTCTACTGTCGATGGTTGTTAGCCCTACACTGTGTGGTGTTTTTTTTTTAATCTCACAAATGAGTGCAATCATTCTATGTGTGTCCCTTTCCCTCTGACTCTTCACTCTGCATGATACTCTCCATGTCCATACTTTTATAAGCAAATTTCATAGCATCCTTTTTCTAATGCTGTATGGTATGCGGGCCATTTCAGGCTCATGACCCTGCTCCAGCCCAAATGCTGGCCTCACACAAAGGGAAAATGGGACCCACATAAATGGCCTTGGATTTTCTCCCTTGGGTTATTTCTTTTTTTAGGCACCACACCAGACAAAGCTCAGAAATCACTCCCAGCAGTGCTTGGGCACAATATGGGTTTCTGGGAACGAACCCACGTTGCCCACATGCAAGGCAAATGCTCTACCCCAAGAAAGAGTTCTTGAGAACCTGTGACTCATGGTAGAGAAGTAGATGAAGATAATATCCAGGAAAAATACTGAGACCTTCACTGAAACAAATCTACCTATGAATTCATGGAAACTCCAAGAGACCCGGGTAGGAATAGTGAGATGTGGGAAATTCACTGCCTAAAGGAACTCCATGATCGGGATAGTTTCCTAAGAAAAACAAGTTTAGACCAGAGGGAAGCAGACAGACATGTCCAGACCATAATAGATTAGCAAACTGTCACTGAATCTATCCTTTAAAGATGCTGCTGATTGTCTGTTAGCAATATCTGGGTCTCTGTCTTCATGCACCCCTTAATTGTGCCGTGTTTACTCACAGTCATGAACATGTCTGTCAAATTCAATGGTGTCTCACATAAGGGGAACCAGGATGCTGGAGCGATATGGGTGAAAAAATGGCCTGTCTGCGTGATCCCTATTTGGGTGACCCTAAAACTTGGATAGTCATGACTTTTTTGTCACATTATCTGTGACCAGATTTTCAGAAGAGATTTTCAGAAGAGAAATCTAAAGAATCAGATAGTCCTGTGATACTCTACGACAGGATCAGGAGAGAGACCAGAATGATGTGATGTAAAATGGTGATCCAATAATATGATAGAAACGATTGAATGAGGGTCGGAGTGATAATATATATGGGAGGGCATTTGCCTTGCTCATGGCACACCTGGATTCGATCCCCAGCACCCCATATAGTCCCCATATAGAACCTCCTGGAGCAATTCCTGAGTGCAGAACCAGAAGTCACCCCTGAACATCACCATGATTGAAAAACTCAAAGGCAAAAAAATGACTTAAATGATTTTAAGTTTCTGGAACATATTCCAAATTACAGAAATGCATTAAAGTTGTCAAGTTAAAAATAATCAATTTAAGTCTCATATTACTAAAATATAACCTCTCTGTTATAAAATATATAATCGGTTCAAAATGTTCAACAAGATACTCAATTTACTTCTTTGAAAATAGTCTGAAATAATCCAAGAAAAATGAAAAACATAGTTGGGTAGAGACAGTAGAGCAGGGAGGGCGCTTGCTTTACACTAGCTGATCCCCGGCATCCCATTAGGTCTCTCAAGAACCACCAAGAATAATTCCTGAGTGGGGGCTGGAGCAAGAGCATAGCAGGTAGGGCGTTTGCCTTGCACGCGGCCAATCCGGGATCAAGTCCCAGCATCCCATATGGTCCCCTAAGCACCGCCGGGGATAATTCCTGAGTGCAGAGCCAGGAGTAACCTCTGTGCATTGCTGAGTGTGACCCAAAAGGCAAAAAAAGAGAATCATTCCTGAGTGCAGAGCCAGGAGTAAACCCTGAGCATCGCTGCGTGTGACACAAAAATCAAAACCCAAAAATATGGTATCAATAAATCCTGCTAGGTCATATTGATAATCCTCTAAAAATTTTTTTGGACTAATTCTTCATTTTCTGAAAAATGACAGTGCTTTTGCAGAGTCTATTTATGTAATGTGTAAGTCACATTCACACCAGCATGTCATGACATTTCTCTCAGGTTCACCAACAAATCTGTTATTTATACTTGGTGCAGGTCTTTATCCAATGGACCAGGAAGCGATGGACACAATAGTTCTGCAAGAAGTGATTTGGGGAATATTATTTTTCTTCCAATTCATATTTGGTTTTACTGGAAATTCGCTGCTGCTCATGATACACATGAACACCTTTCTGCAAAGAGCAAAGCCAATAGATTGGATATTTACCCACTTAACTTTAGCCAACATGATGACAGTTTTATTTGCCGGAATTCCAGAATTAATATTTTTCTTTGGAATAAGAAATTTTTCTGCACGACACTGGTTGTAAGGCAGTTTTGTTCTTGAACAGAGTGGACCGGGGTCTTTCCCTCTGTACCACATCTTTCCTCAGTGTGTTCCAAGCCATCGTGATCACCAACAACCATGCTCAGTGGGTGTGGTTCAAATCAAATATCTACTCATGCATTTCCTCTGCCTTCCTCTTCTTCTGGATACTCAACATGCTCATCTATAGCCAGGTCATCATTGCAGCAGTGAAAGCCCCATTCAACACTACTGGAATTAGACTAGTTTATAACCAAAAATACTGTATGGCACATGACTCAGAGACTCTGGTGGTGTCTGGATTTCTGGGAGTAATCGTTTTAAGAGATTTCCTGTGTGTGTCCCTCATGATCTGGACCAGCGTGCACATGGTAAAGTTCCTCTTCAACCATCGCAAGAATGTCCAGCACATCCTTAGGCACAGTCTCTGCCCACAATCTTCTCTTGAGATCAAGGCCACCCACACCATCTTGGTCCAAGTGAGCTGTTTTGTCTTTTTTTACTGGTTAAGCTGCTGCCTTAACATTTATATAACATACAATCGTGAGGTTCAAGGGTTAGGAAACATCACTGTTTTTGTTTCTTCCTGCTATCCAGCGATCTGTCCTTTCTTGCTGATAAGAAGCCACAGAGGCCCCTTTCTGAACTGCACATTTTTAAAGATAAGGAAAGCTCCACAAACTACTGCCTTCAGAGACTTGAATACTCTCACACCATCTCTGACACAAAGTGCTCAGACACAAAGTGCTCAGGACAGGACATGTTAAGTGCTGTGGGGCTAGAGAGATAGGCTAGGGCACTTGTGTAGGGCACTTGCCTTGCACATGATCTGCAGCTTGCTAGGAGTGATTTCTGAGTACAGAGCCAGGAGTGAGCCATGAGCGTCACCAGATGTGACCAGGATGGAAAAGGAAAGTGGAAAGCTGAGACTAAGTGATGTAAAATGAAAGAAAATAACATCTTAAATGGACATGTCTCCACCTCCACAGCTTACTGTACATACTTGATAAATGAACAGCGAGATGGAATAAAAAACATCATGGAAAGACTCACCTACAGGGGATGCACATCTGGCTGTGCCTTCCAACCAGGTTGGCTGCGTGCCAGACAAGCACATTACCTTCTTTACTATCACTCTATGCTCCCCTTTATTTCATTTACATAATAATTTTAAATATTCATCCCTGAGAATATTGAAGTGGCTCTGTGGAACTGATTTATGTAATGTGACACATTCCTCAGATAATAAAGAGACCAAACCTAGATCTCCCATGTGCAGGGCAAGTGTTGTAACCCACTGTGTTTCTCTCCAAATACATAGACCCATAGCCAAACCGAACTGCTCATAGCAGAGGGGCAATGATTACTCAAAGCATTGACAAATTATGGGGGGACAGCGCCCCTTCTGGAACTACCAAAAAGCCTTTTTCCTTTGTTTTTGATAGAGCCTATGATCTAATGACCAAAGTCTTAGAACTATTGGGGGCGGCAGCCACAGTGCAGTGGGGAGGGCTCTTGCCATGCATGAAGCTGATGCAGGTTCCATCCCCGACAACCCATAGGGTCCCTGAGATGGCCAGGAGTGATCCCTGAGTGCAGTGCCAGGAGTAAGCCCTGAGAATTGCTGAGTATGGTCCAAAAATAAACAAAAGAAAACTAGAACTATCTTATATAGTTCAGCTTAATTAAAATATTTTAGTGTTGTTTGGGAATTTGTTTTATAAATTTTAGAGTTTTTAATGTTGGTAAGAATTTTTTATCACAATACCAGATGTTCTGATTCAAAGACATTTTATGTCTTCAAATGTCTTTTTCTGTCATCCAAAAATGGGGCTGGAGCGATACCACAGGGGGTAGGGCATTTGCATTGCACGCAGCCGACCCTGGTTCCATTCCCAGTATCCCATATGGTGCCCTGAGCACACAGGAGTAATTCATGAGTGCAGAGCCAGGAGTAACCCCTGTGCATTGCCGAGTGTAACCCAAAAATCAAAAAACCAACCAAACAAAAAAAAACCAAAATATCTTTCTACCATTTTAAATGTTTTTACCAAGAATGTCTTGGACCAATTAGAATTATTTTATATGAGTAAGACTGTTGAAAAACCCTTTTTTGTTAGTACCCATTGAACTTTATTTATTTTTTACTAATAGTATTTTTAAAATTTTTATTAGTGAAACACCATGAGGTACAGTTGTAGACTTACAAATTTTTGTGCTTGGGTTTTAGTTATACAATGATCAAGTACCCATCGCTCAACCAGTGCCCCTTCTCCACCACCACTTATCCCAGTATCCCTCCCACCTCCCATCCCCCCTGTTGAAAATCCTTTAACACTGCAACTCTTTTATGACTTGTGTTATCATAGTTTTTTTTGAGGTTTCATTATTAACCAATGTAGATCGAGACATCTAACTGTTTATAATTTTCAATGTTTATCTTCTTTCTTGCTTTATCATACTATTGAAGATACAATGGAATAAAGTGGGCTTATGATAGTTGATATGTTCATACTTATGTTCATACTCAGGGATTACTCCTTCTGGGGCTCAGGGGATATGTGGTACCAGGGATTAGACCCAGGACAGCTGTGTGCAAGGCAAGTATCCTCCCGCTGTGCTATTGCTCCAGGCCTTTTCCTGTACTATTTTGAAAACATTGTTAATTACTTACATGCATATTTTGTACTTCATTTAATAGTTGACTGAAATAAATTCTTCTTTAAATAATCCTGTGCTCGTTTCTCTCAGGACTATCCCGACTTTGGAAATGTTGTGCAACCTTTGCTTCTATCTAGCTGAAAAATTACATCAATCCAAAGGGAAAAATGAGTTTATTCCTATTCCTAATGATAATTTTTTTTTCTTTGCCACACATGGTGATGCTCAGGGGCTTCTCCTGGTGCGGCACTCAGGGTTTACTCCTTGCAGTGCCCAGGGTTCCATATGAGATGCGGAGCTTGTACCCAAGCTGGCCTCGTGCAAAGCAAATGTCTCACTGCTGTACTATGGCTTCAATCCAGATAACAAATATCTATATTGTGAGCATAATAACAATGTGTGAGGAAGGCAAAAACCAGAGTGAGAAGTGACAAAAAATGAATGTCAGAGGGTTTAGGGGTATGGGTACCGAAAATGAGTTTCCTTAGCATTGCACCACCAAAAGGGAGCTGCGGGTGGTTTAGGCAGAGCCACCGCGAGTCAGAATCTATGGAGGAAAGACATTGGTTGAGGTTCAATGAACTTGTCTGCAGGGAAAGGGACAGAGGTTGTGAGTGGATGAGTAGTATTTCAAAAAGAGTGACTGAAAATTATAAAAAAAAAATAACCAAAATGAGTGACTGACAATCAACTGGAAGTAGGCTTGGGATCAAAGGGAACATTCCAATCCTCGAGGGTGTATTTAAGGGGCAGGACGGAGAGACACTCACACATTCAAGAAGTGTGTGTGTGTATGTGTGTGTTTTAATTGAATCACTGTGAGATATAGTTACAAGTACCTTGGCACTGCATCAAGGCTCACTCCTGGCAGTGCTTGGGGGACCCTATAAGATGCTGGGGATCAAACCCAGGTTAATGGTGTGTAGGTCAGCGCCCTCCCCTCTGTGCCATCACACTGCCCCTGGATTCTGAGACAAGCCGTTCTACCCGAATAGCCGAGTTTGGGTCCAGGGCCTGGTCTACTTGGGAAAAACAGGTTCTCTCTCTGTCTCTGTCTCTGTGTCTCTGTCTGTTTCTCTCTCTGTCTCTGTCTCTGTGTCTCTGTGTTTCTGTCTC
This sequence comes from Sorex fumeus, assembly GCF_029834395.1. NCBI lineage: Eukaryota > Metazoa > Chordata > Mammalia > Eulipotyphla > Soricidae > Sorex > Sorex fumeus. The sequence goes on along the minus strand of NW_026606303.1, from coordinate 1,142,845 downwards.
TCTCTCTCTCTCTCTCTCTCTCTCTCCTTCCTCAGAGCGTTCAAATAAACCCTGTTCTTATTTTAAAAGAACAAGGATCTGTGAGGCTGGAGGGCCGGAGAGATAGTTCAGTGGGGAGGTGCTTGCCTTGCATGCAGCTGGTCCAGGTTTGATCCCCGGTAGCCGGTAGGGTCCCGCAGATCCTCCAGGAGTCAGTCCTGAGTACTGCCAGCTATGGCTTGCAAACAAAATTAATAATAATAATAATTGTTTGTCTTCGGGTCACACATAGCAATGCTCAGGGATCACTCCTGGCAGGGCTCTGGGAACTCTCTGAGATACGAGGGATGGAACTCGGGTTGGCTGTGTGTGAGGCAGGAGTCTCCAGTATTATCTAGCCACCCCGAGGGCAAGAGGGGAATGGTGGGTGGTGACAAGCTGGGAGAAGTGGCCCCAAGGGAGCTTGGTTACATTGTCATCGTTGGGAGTACTCGGCTTCACTGGGGACATCTGGGAGACACTGTGAGGCAGGCAGTACTTGAAAATTGCCCCACAGAGGCTGAGGGGGAGCCAAGAACCAGGGGCATTTGTCCACCAGCTCCATCTGTCCATCATTGCTGGACTGAAGAGTGGGTGCTTGATTAAGCCTTTCCTGAATCCCACAAACACTCTGGGAGACCCTGATGCCTCAAGTTTCCAGCCTGGGACGACAAGGCCACAAGGGTCAGGGCAGGGACAGGGGAGGTAGCTTAGAAAATGGGGTGCATGCTTTGCACATGCAAAGACCAAGTTTTGATCCAATGTCACCACATGTTCCCCACACACAGGTATAGCCTTGGTGACCCTCAGCATCTCAAGGCCTGAGCAACCAGCTCCCACCAGGAGGGGCCCCCAACCTCCTGAGCACTGCTTAGGAAGTTGAGCCCCCCAAAAATTATGCTGGTGGGAAGCACCCAGATGCTGTGTTCCACCGACCCCCTTTGTCCCCCAGGTGAATTGGCGGCTGCCGATTTTGGACAGCCTTGTCAGAAGTTTGGCTCCCAGTTGGGGTCCATCTAATTTAGCAGCTGAGAGTCTCGGGGGTTGTGGAGGGGGGACAAACAGCACGCCCCCACGGGGGCACTAATGGTGCTGAGGCCTCGAGCTGCCCTATTTATCTTCTCCTGCAACTGCTCACGGTCAGACAAGAGGAATCTCCTCCCTTCTTCAGGATCCGGGAGGAACCCCAAACCTCTCCCCTCTGCTCTTGGGGGACACAGTGAAAGTTTAGCTGGAGTTTAGCACCCCTGTACTCCATTCGAAGGACTTCCAGCTTGGAGCTAATACAGTCCCCCAAAACCTGCCTCCCGCCCTGTTCCCCAAAACTCTGGTGATTCCGGAACTCCTTGTTGACCAATGGATTCCATCCTATCCGAGAGAGACTGCTCATTGGCTTCCCCTGACATTTGCGGGAGCAGGGTAGGCGTGGGGTCCCGAGTGTAGAAACCAAAGTTTGAATTCAGAAGGAATTGGCGGAGCTCTGAGCTCCCGCCTCAGCCCACCTCCGTCGCTGCCCCACCCCTGCCTCTGACCCCCTCCTCGAATCATCGGGCCAGATCAGGAGGTGTGGATAGGGTCAGGGGGAGTGGGGGTGAGGGGGTGACCCGAACCCCAATGGTGCTGCCTTCATTTTCGAGGGATCCGTGTGCCAAGAGAAGGCTGCCTCTGGTGGATTCGACTCACTTGTACCCGCGGAGTGCTGGAAGGAATGAGAGAGTCCAGCATCTTTCGGCCCTGCCCCTGCCCTGCTGGGCCTCAGGTCAGAGAATAAAGTGGTTAACTGTGTCTAGTTGTCTATGCTGCCTGGGTCTCACCCCACTGACCCTCTGCGTGGATAGACAACCAGTGGGCAGTGCTCCAGAGCCAGCTGCCCGAGAGCGAATAGGGTGACACAGGAGAGGCTGCGCCTTCCCACAGTACGATGTCTCCAACCAACTTAGTTTAAAGGTCTCCAGACCCCACTCCCCACATCAAAGCACCCTACATTACTGAGGGTGCCATCTTCTGTCCTGAGTTTTGGGGTTCCTATACAAATTAAAAGTCCCATGTCTTCTGTTCTCCGTGGAGAAGGGTGACAGAGGCCAGATTCAACTCCAGCATTTTCAGATGTCTGAGGTGAAGGTAACAGCCATGAGAGGAACTGGGGGTGGGCTAAGTAGAATTTTAATTAACACAGGAATAATGAACCTAAGACTGGGAAATCTCCTTCCTGGAAATTATAAATGAAACATTTCTGCCAACTAATTTTTTCTTTGCTTTTGGGGTCACACTCAGCGATGCTCAGGGGTTTACTCCAGGCTCTGCACTCAGAAATTACTCCTGCGGTACTTGGGGGACCATAAGGGATGCTGTGGATTGGACCCGGTCGGCTCCATGCAAGGCAAACACCCTACCCGCTGTACTATAGCGCTGGCTCCAAGGATTCTTTTAGGGGGGTCTGCTTTGGTGTGGGCGCACAGGGTTCTGGGGACCATTAAGTACCTGGTCGGCTACAGGCAGGGTGAGATTATTTTGTTGTTGTTCTGTTCACTTTGACAAGAAAAGTTCTGAGCCCACTTTGCTCTGTCTGTGGCCCAGCTCTTCGGAAATGTTTCCAGTTTTACTCAATCCCACGTGTCATCACCCCACATTCTGAGGGTGGCCCAACCCTCTTCTACAAAGAAGAGGGGTCAGGGATACAACAAGATACAGCTCAGAATCCACCACGTTGGGGTGGGGGAATCCGCCATCAAAAGACTGAGGCTGTTTTGGTTTTATTTGGTTTGTTCATGGTTTGGGGGCCACAAACCCAACAATGTTCAGGGATTCTCCTAGCTCTGAACTCAGGAATCACTCTGGCATGATGGTCGGGCTGTATGGAGAGCAAAGAAAGAACCAGGGCCCTGTGACTGCAAGCCAAGAGCACTAACCACTCTGCCTCCGCTACAGCGAACAATCGACTTGCTTGATCCTTAATCACCCTATACCTAACATCTAAGCTAAGAAAATGTCTGGAAATCTTAAGTGTGGGAAAGTCGGGCCGCGGCAGTTCCGCGAAACGCCAGGAGATGGCGCTGTGGGCGTTTCCTTCCCTCCCCAGGCCCGTTCTATAAGAATTTTCCACCCTTGGATTGGCTTCAGTTTTAAGAATGGGGTAATTAAGGACCAAGCAAGCCGCTTTCTTTCACTTGGGGAACTTGGGTTCGATTCCAGCCTTCATATCTTGGGAGGTACATAACTGAATCTCCTCCGGGGTCGAGTGGGTTGCTCCAGCGTTGTACCACGAGGTACAACCACGTGGTACACCAGGTTGTACCACGAGGGAATCAGAGGATTGGACCTGACGTGGAACGAGCAAGGCAAAGTTAATTTTCTTTTATTTTAGGGTCTTTTCACTCTGAGCTAGAAGCCTTCTGAAGCCACTTTAGTATGTCTAAATAGCTTTAGAAATATTTCCTATTATGGGCAACCAACACCCCATCACCCAATGTTCTGAGAGTGCCGAAACCCCTTCTACAAGGAAGAGGCAGCGTGGATACAGCAAGATACAGCTCAGAAAGCCCCATGTTGGGATGAGGGAATCCTGCAATAAGGGACTGAGGCTGTTTTGGTTTCATTTGGTTCGTTCATGGTTTGGGGGCCACAAACCAAGCAACACTCAGAGATTCTCCTGGCTCTGAACTCAGGAATCACTCTGGCATGATGGTGAGCCTGTATGGACAGCCAAAGAAAGAATCAGGGCCTGTGACTGCAAGCCAAGAGCACTAACCGCTCTGCTCCCGCTGCAGCAACCCAAGTGGCTTGCTTGATCCTTAATGACCCTATACCTAACATTGAAGCAAAGAAATGACTGGAAATCTTAAGTGTGGGAAAGTCGGGCTGCAGCATTTTTGCTGAAACTCCTCGAGATGGCGCTGTGGGCGTTTCCGTGCCTCCCCAGGCCCTTTCTCAAAGAATTTTCCATGCTTGGATTTGCTTCAGTGTTAGCACTGTAGCACTGTAGCACTGTCCTCCTGTTGTTCATCAATTTCCTCGTGCAGGCAGCAGTAATGTCTCCCTTGTGATACTTGTTGTTACTGTTTTTGGCATATCGTTACGCCATGCGTAGCCTGCAAGGCTCTACCCTGTGGGTGGGATACTCTGGGCTCTCTGAGAGGGATGGTGGAATTGAACCCAGGTCGGCTGCGTGCAAGGCAAATGTCCTACCCACTGTGCTATCGCTCCAGCCCTTTGTTGATATAAGCCAGCAAAATAAGCTTTTACAAACTTGTTGAAACCTAAGGTGGTTAGATGTTACCATATTTTGGTCAAGGCTAGTTCTGAGGCAGGGAGCTAGTATCTTCTTATCAGACATGGGGATAGGCTGCCTTAGTGACACACTTCTTTCTGATATCAAACAGTTAATCATATAATCTTGCATTTTCCTCCCTCCTCTGTTTTGATAATCCTATTTCTTTTGTGACCTGCAAAAAGATCTGACTGCAAAATGGTCTAGCAATGCAAACTTCCATTTACTGGCTATCTTTCCCCACATTCTAGTTTATACTCATGCCACGTGATGTTACATAGGTCAACAAGACAATCCTTATTTAAACTATCTAGCTGGACGTTCTTCCAGTGTTTCAATAAGCAAATCAAAGTAGAATATTTGGGAATCGATGTAGAATTTCCCGGGTCTCCTAAGTGCCAGCAATAACCTATGAGAAGGAAGGAAAAATCCTAAAATAGAATGATTTCTTGGCAAACTTTTCTCCTGGTAACGTTTCCCAAGGGGCTTTGTCCCCTTCTGCCTGAATTGCCATGGTTCTAACGAGTTCCATGACCACAACTGCATGCTGCCTATCCTGGGTCAGAAAATCACAAGCGAGGACATCTCCATTAGTGATCTGCCCAATACCCCAGGTGTCCCTGGTGCCTGCCCAAGTGTCCACACGACCACAGCTTGCGTGTGGAGCCGTATTTAGAGTGCTGTGGGTTTCTGAGAAACCTTCCTACTTTGAGGGGAGAAGAGAAAAAGTTCTGCTAGTTCTTAGCTTGCTACATGTTCCATTGCTTCCAGCTTTCTTCCTCAAACTTCTTACCTGCCTTTTACACTTTTTTTTCTTTTTGCCTTGAATTGCCTAGAACTGGGTGGGAGTGATAGCACAGTGGGTAGGGCGTCTGCCTTACACGCAGCCAACATGGCCGACCCGAGTTCGATTCCTCCGCCCCTCTCGGAGAGCCCGGCAAGCTACCAAGAGTATTCGATATGCCAGACACAGTAACAACAAAGTCTCCAATGGAGACGTTACTGGGCCCGCTCGAGCAAATCGACGATCAACGGGAGGGCCTTTACCTTTACCTTTACCTGCCTAGAACTAAGCCTGCTGGCTGCCTCCATTAGTATTTGAATTGACCTCCAGCTGATCTTCAGTTTAGACTGGGTGGGGAAAGGATTTTTTGCCTAGGATTTGATCTCTGGCCCTACGTTTCCCAGAACCTTCTTACTAGTGAGTTTTTCTCCCATTCCTCTCATAGTGAAGGGTGCCTATGTTAAGTGTAAGTATGGGGCTATTAAGGATCAAGCAAGCGGTTTCCAGAGTTGCAGCGGTAGGAGAGCCTATGTCTATTGTCTTTCACTTGAGTAACCTGGGTTCGATTCCAGCCTTCTGATCTTTGTGGGGTACATAGCTGAATCTCCTCGGGGAGTCAGTCAGTGGGTTGACCTAGCTTTGTGTATGAACCTCGAGGGGAGCGGAGGATTGAACCTGGCCTGGAGCAAGCAAGGCAGCGTTATTTTCTTACATTGGTTTTTCTCTTCGCTCTGAGCAAGAAAACTTTTGAACCCCCATTGCAATGTCTGTGTTGATCAAGCCCTTTGAATGTTACGTGTAATAGGCTACCCAAACAACTCAACCCCAAATTTGGGTTGTCATGGGCAACCCAAATTTTCTAAGAATAAAAAATTCTTAGAGAAACGGGCCTGGGAAGGGTCGGAAACTCCCCACAGCGCCATCTCGTGGCATTTCAGCAGAAATGCCATAGCCCGACTTTCCCAGGAGTAAGATTTCCATCCCTTTGTTTGCTTCAATGTTAAGTATAGGGTCATTAAGGATCAAGCAGGCAGCCTAGGGCCATGGATCGAATATTGAGTCAGGAAGGCGCTTGTCCTGTATGAGGTAATCCAGGTTCCATCCCTGCACCCCATATGTCCCCCCCCCCCAGCACCATCAGGAGTGATTCCTGAATGCAGAGGCAGGGATGATCCCGAATATCGCTGGGTGTGGTCCAGAAACACAAACAAACAAAAGCCTTTCATGGAGGATTCCTTCACGCCAAAGTTGGGGATGCCGAGCTGAGTCTTGCTTCCACCACCTTCCTCCACGGAAGACCGTGAAGTTGTGTTGATAACCTGGACAGGAACCGTTAGCAAAAGGGGGCTTAGAGGGAGAGATTCTACTGCGGGCAAAGCAGTTGCCATGCTGCTGGGTTCAATCCCGATGCCCGGGTCGCCCCATATGAAGCAAGCGCCCTGGATGCTCGTCTACCGCTGCACGGCCTGAGGTGGCCTGCTGGATCCTAGTGACACACAGGGTAACATGAAAGCGAACCAAAGGGCTGGAAATCTTTAGGCAGGAAAGTCGGGCCAAGACTCTTCCGCCAATGCACCACGACAGGGCGCTGTGTGGCGGCTCCGTCCCTCCTCCTGGAATGTATCTGTAAGAAAGATTCATTCCTGATCCTGATCAGCCTCTATCACCCGCTATAGCTCCCCAGGACCCTCAGAATTTCTGCAGGGAAAAATTATTTCTGTACAGAGGAGCTGTATCCACAGCCCCCAGAGCTGACTGGCCAAGCTAGTGTCTCTGGCTTATTTTAGGGTGTGTGCTGTGCACAGCCGCAAACTTTTACAGGGCAGCCCAACATGACCCTATATGGTGCCTGAGATGGAACCCAGGGGGAGAACAGAAGACAACTGTGCTTTCCCACAGTACCATGTCTTCAATCCGACCCGTTCTTAAAGGTCTCTAGCCCCTGCATCCCACACGTCAGCTCCCCACATTTTTGACCGTGTATCTTCCTCCCTCCCTAAGAGATCTTTGGGGTTCACATACAAATCCCAAGTGCTCTGATCTCCATAAGGAGAATGGCAGAGGCCAGATTCAACTCCAACATCTCCAAAGTTTGGGGTGATGGTACCTACTGTCAGAGGAACTTGGGGTCGGTTAGGAAGAACTTTTATTTAAAATTGTAATAATGAGCCTCGGCAGCCAATCTCCTTCCCTGGAAATTCTAAATACAACAAATCTGCTGAGGATTTGTTTTCTTTTTGGGTCACATCCAGCTATGTACAGGGGTTACTCCTGGCACTGCATTCAGTAGTTACTTCTGGTGATGCACAGGGGAACATATGGGCTGCCGGGAATTGAACCCGGGTCAACCAGGTGCAAGGCAAACGTCCTAACCGCTGTGCCATCGCTCCAGCCCCACTGCTGAGGATTTTTAATTTTTATGAGGGTTTGGTGTGGGCCCACGAGGTTCTGGGGACCAGTAGAAATGCCTAGGATTGAACCTCATCTGTCACAAGGAAGGCAAATTTTCACTTTTTAAAAATTTAAATTAAAATGTTATGTTCTCTCTCTGAGCAAGGCAAGTTCTAACCCCTCTCTGTTTATTCTCTGGCTGAACTACTTAATGAAAGTTTCCTGTAATTGTGCACCCACAACCTGACACCCCAAATTTCTGACGGTGTCCTCCTCCCATTCTGTGAGAATGAGGGATGTGGAAGCAAGATTCATCTTGGTACCCCACTAAGGTTTAATCCAAAGGAATCTGACGGCATTAGATTGCAGATGTTCTGATTTCTTTCCTCTTTTTATTTTTTGTATTTTTTCATTATTGGGCTGGAGCGATAACACAGGGGTAGGGCGTTTGCCTTGCACGCAGCCAACATGGCCCACCTGAGTTCGATTCCTCCACCCCTCTTGGAGAGCCCGGCAAGCTACTGAGAGTATATCGCCCGCACGACAGAGCCTGGCAAGCTACCCGTGATGTATTCGATATGCCAAACACAGTAACAACAAAGTCTCCAATGGAGACATTACTGGGCCCACTCGAGCAAATCGATGAACAATGGAAGGACAGTGACAGTGACATTTTTTCATCATGATTATTATTATTATTTTGCTTTTTAGGTCACACCCGGCTATACTCAGGGGTTACTCCTGGCTTTGCACTCAGGGATCACTCCTGGCGGTGTTTGGGGGACCATATGGGATGCTGGCAATCTAACTCAGGTCGGCCATGTGCAAAGCAAACGCCCTACCCGCTGTGGTATTGCTCCAGCCCCTCCTTTTTTATTTTTTGGGGGTCACAGCTGACGATGCTCAGGGATGACTACTGGCTATGGACTCAGGAATCACGACTTGCATAATTGGGGGACCATATGGGATACCAGAGAAGGTACCCAAGTCTGGAGAATGCAATACAAGTGCCCTAAGGGTTTTGCAACTGCTGCACGCCCCAGGCTGCATGCTTAATCCTTAATTACCCCACACCTGAAGCAAATGCAAGGGTGGAAATTTCTTACAGAATTGGGCCTAGGGAGGGACGGAAACGCCCCCACAGCGCCATCTCGTGGCGTTTAAGCGGAACTCCCGTTGCCCGAGTTCCCCACCCTTAAGATTTCCAGCTCTCGGATTGGCTTCAATGCTGGGGGTCATTAAGAACCAAGCACGTAGCCTGGGACCATAGTGGGGTAACAGTGGGTAAGGTCTTGCATCAGTTTGGAACTCTGGACCCCATATAGACCCCAGCAACTGACAGGGATATTTAACAATGGGCAGGACCAACCCCTGAGCATTACTGTGTGGAACCCCCCCAAACAGATGCTTGCCGCCCTCCAGAGCCTCCCCCCCCCACACAAACACACTGACTCCGCAAGAGTCTCTGGCTTCTTAATTAGGTGTTCAGAATTTGCTGTTCCTAGTGGGGTTTGAAGCAACATAAAGAAACATGATCTTTGTCCCTTCCCCACCCACCATACTGACTCTCTGGGCAAGTGACACTGGGTTCTTTATTGGGGAGGGTGGTCGGTGGCCACAGCAGACCTTCTGCGGGCACTCGGGGACCCTACATAATGCTGGGAATTGACCTGTGTTGGGCACAAAGCATTGCCTACCCCCCCATCTTCTATCTCGAAGAACCCCATCTGAAAGGTTTCTTCTCTTGGTCACCCACATACCTCATCACCCTACATTTCAATAAAAGTCATTTCTCTGTTCTATGTGTAGCTGGTGAGGTCGAAGCAAGATTCAGCTCGTTGTTACTCCGGGCCTGAGGTGAAGGAATCCGCTGACAAACAAACTGGGGGCCACACACAGCAATGTTCTGGGGTGATTCCTGGCTATTCTTTCCTTAATTACTCCTGTAGGTGTTCAGGGAACTATAGGGGGTGCCTGGGTTCAGACTCGGTTTAACTGCTGCAAAGGAAGCGCTTTACTACCCACTTTCCTCCTGCTCTATTGCCTGAGGCTTGATCCTTAATCACTGAAGCAAAGCCCAACTCTGGAAAACTTCCCTGTAAACCCAGGACGAGACACTTCCTCTCCATCGCCACAAGACGGCGCTATGGAGCATGTTTGTCCCTGCCCAGGGTCCTTTCTCTCAGGAATGTCCACCCCTGGCCCCGCCCTGTTCCAGAACCTACTGAAACTTCCCAGGACTCTCCAAGTTCTCTTCAGAGAGACCCCTGATCCTTGTCCCACTCTGCAGCCCCCAACACTGCCACACCAGTGCCCTGGATTTATTTGGGGGTGGTCACAGCAGGACTAAATGTGTGGGGAGTGCAAGGCTTTCTATGGTGTGGAAGATGGAACCCAGGTTGGCCAAGGCAAGCCAAGAGATTTCTCAGAGTTCTGTCTCCTTTTCCTGACCCTTTATCCCATCACGGTCATCCTCACACATCTTTCCCCTCCATATATTTTTTTGCTTTTTGTGGTCAAAGCCTTAGATGGAGTTTACCACCCGCTTTGGGCTGCATTCCCAAGCAACCCGACTCCGGGAAGACCCGGACCCGGCGCGCCGGGGGCCACGACCGGCCTCACACCGTCCACGGGCTGGGCCTCGATCAGAAGGACTTGGGCCCCCCACGAGCGGCGCCGGGGGCGGTGGAAATGCGCCCGGCGGCGGCCGGTCGCCGGCCGGGGGGCGGTCCCCCGCCGACCCCACCCCCGGCCCCGCCCGCCCACCCCCGCACCCCGCCGCGGACGGCGAGGGGAGGGAGGACGGGTGGAGGGGTCGGGAGGAACGGGGAGCGGGAAAGATCCGCCGGACCGCCGGCACGGCCGGCCACGCGCCGCCGGGTTGAATCCTCCGGGCGGACTGCGCGGACCCCACCCGTTTACCTCTTAACGGTTTCACGCCCTCTTGAACTCTCTCTTCAAAGTTCTTTTCAACTTTCCCTTACGGTACTTGTTGACTATCGGTCTCGTGCCGGTATTTAGACCAAGACCATTCATGGTAACTCACAGTTCCAGAAGGCAGAATCTAAACGATGGACATGGGAGTCTCCCGGTGGACGATTCCACAACGAAATAGACCACATCATATTCAATCGACGGTTTTGCCTGACTGATGTCGCTGTTGTCCCAAAATTTCGAACGGGATCGGACCACCGTCTCCTTCGTGCAAAATTCTACTTCACAGAGCGGGGAGAAAGGGCTGCAAAGGTCAAAAAGAGAACTCCCAGAACGACCACCAACTGGGAACTCTTTGGTACTATTGCGGCAACATGGGAAGATGCCATTGTTGACAACATTGACGAGGAATACGATCGACTGGTTCAGCACCTCCATGAATGTGCGAGGAACGCCAAGAGAGAGATAGCCACAAAAAGTCGCCTATCTTCGAAAACTCTTGAGCTAATTCGCCAGCGTGGTTTGGCGCATGCCTCAGGCAACCGCAAGCTAACGTCCGAGCTTGCAAAGCAGTGCAGAGATGCGATCAAGGAAGACCTCAAAGAGAGAAGAGCAGAAGTACTGGTAGATGCGGCAGAAGCCGGGAAAAGTATTCGTAACGCCCGCCTGTCCTTCGCCAACTATAAGACCAAGATGACTGCCCTCCGACGTCCTGATGGATCCATCACATCCTCCAGAACGGCAATGGAGAAGATTATCCATGACTTCTACTCAAATCTCTTCGATAGCCATGTCCACTTGCCGACATACCAAATTCCACAGGATGGGTATGTCGTTCCCAACGTTCTCCCTTCCGAAATCCGACACGCCATTTCGTCAGTAAAGAAGCAAACAGCACCCGGCCCAGACAAGGTCAGACCTGAACACCTGAAGAACCTGCCGTCAGTACTCATCAATACACTGGCTCGGCTCTTCACTCGCTACCTGTCTGAATGCAAGGTTCCATCTCAATGGAAAACCAGCAGGACCGTACTACTGTTCAAGAAGGGAGACATCCATGACATTGGCAACTATCGCCCGATCTGCCTATTGTCTGTCATCTACAAGTTGTTCACTCGAGTCATCCTGAATAGGATTGGCAGAACACTAGATGAAGGACAACCATGTGAGCAAGCAGGGTTCCGCAAAGGATTCAGCACCATCGACCATATCCACACGATAACCAAACTCATTGAGGTTTCTCGGGAGTTCAAGATGCCGCTCTGCTTAACGTTCATTGATTTAAAGAAGGCCTTTGATTCTGTTGAGACGGAAGCGGTCATTGAAGCCCTAGCCAATCAGGGCATACAAGCCCAATACATCAGGATCCTCCGTGAGCTGTATTGCGGATTCACTACCAGGATCTCACCATTCTACAAAGAAGTGATCGTTGATGTCAAGAGAGGGGTGCGGCAGGGTGATACCATTTCACCAAAACTCTTCAGTGCCACCCTCGAGAACATCATGCGACGACTGGAATGGGAAGGAATGGGAGTGAAGATAGATGGTCGGCAACTACACCACCTCCGCTTTGCTGATGACATTGTTTTAATAACACCAAACATCAGCCAAGCGGCACAAATGCTGGCCGACTTTGACCGTGAGTGTGGAAAGGTAGGACTACAGCTGAATCTTACGAAGACAATGTTTATGAGAAACAGCCTTGTTCCTGACGCCCCATTCGCTCTCAATGGAACGACCATCTCCGAATGCAACAGCTATGTGTACCTAGGTCGAGAGGTCAACATGACAAATGACCTGGCACCCGAGCTGCGCAGGAGGAAGAGAGCGGCTTGGAACGCCTTCAAGAACGTCGAAGAAATAGCTAAGAGGACGAAGAACCTCCGGCTCCGGGCACATCTCTTTGATTCCACTGTTCTTCCTGCATTAACATATGCCTCAGAGACCTGGGCCCTACGCAAACAAGATGAGAACGCCATTCAGGTCTCCCAAAGAAGAATAGAAAGAGCTATGCTTGGAATATCACGTTTCACTCAAATGAGAGAACGAATCCGGAGTTCTGACATCCGTCGACGATCAAGGATCAGGGACGCTGTCTCATTTGCCAAGGTGTCGAAAATCAGATGGGCTGGTCACGTAATGAGATTTAAAGACGACCGTTGGACTAGAGCTGTTACTGATTGGATTCCACGGGATGTCAAGAGACCGCGTGGCCGCCCACCTACCAGATGGTCAGACTTCTTTGTCAAGGTCATGAACGATCGGTTTGAGGCCCTCCATGTTCCCGGAGCGAAGAGATGCCATTGGGCTACACTAGCACGCGACAGGGACAAATGGAGACGTTACTGGCGCCCGCTTGAGCAAATCGACGACTAACGGGAAGTTAAGTGATTAAGTGAAGTGATTTGTGGTCACACAGGATGTTGCACAGGGGTTACTCCTGGCTCGGTACTCAGGGATTACTTGTGGCGGTGCTCAGGGGACTATAGGGGATGCTGGGTATCAACCCCATGTCGACCACGTGCAAAGCACACACCCAACCTGCTGTGCATTTGGAAGGACCCCCAAATTCTCTTACTCCCTGCCAGAGTTCTGGGATTCCGTAGATTTGAGATGTTCAAAACATTGTGCTTGTGGCACTTTTGTAGCAGCCACAAAGTACACTTTCTGCACTCCCCACTCCCTTGGGCAAACAAAATAGGTTCCACTGAGCGATCCTGTTCTGACATTGTAAATTTTTATTAGTCATTCGATATGGAGCTGGAGTGATAGCACAGCGGTAGGGCATTTGCCTTGCACGCAGCCAACATGGCCGACCCGAGTTCGATTCCTCCACCCCTCTTGGAGAGCCCTGCAAGCTACCGAGTGTATCTTGCCCGCACGCCAGAGCCTGGCAAGCTACCCGTGATGTATTCGATATGCCAGACACAGTAACAATAAAGTCTCCAATGGAGACATTACTGGGCCTGCTCGAGCAAATCGATGAACAACGGGAGGACCGTGACCGTCACCATTCGGTATGAATTTTACCATGTTACCAAAGATCAGAGGGAAACAAGGTTTCCCCACATTCTTTACATACATAAAGTTTTGTTGTGTATGCCTTTTGATTCAAGCAGTATCTGAGGATGTAGTAAAGTGGCTGGAGATATAAATAAAGGTCTCCCCGCATTCTGTACATGTATGTGGTTTCTCCCCAGTGTGAATTCTCCTATGTACTGTAAGCTTTGACGATCAAGTAAAGGATTTCCCACATTCCTGACATATATTAGGCTTCTCTCCAGAATGAGTTTTCATATGCATAGTAAGGGCTGAGGATTGAGTGAAGGCATTACCAAACACCAACATTTATGTGGTTTCTCTCCACTCTGAATTTCCCTATGTGTAATGAGGAGTCGTCGGGTATGGAAGAGCTTTCCCACTGACCTCACATATAACAGGCTTTTCTCCAGTTTGTATTTTCTTGTGATTAAAAAAGGCTTGAGGGGCTGGAGCGATAGCACAGCGGGTAGGGCATTTGCCTTGCACACGGCCAACCCAGGTTCAATTCCCAGCATCCCATATGGTCCCCTGAGCACCGCCAAGAGTAATTCCTCAGTGCAGAGCCAGGAGTAACCCCTGTGCATCGCCAAGTGTGACCCCCCCCAAAAAAAAGCAATAAAAAAGGCTTGAGTAAGTAGCAAAGGGCTTCCCACTGTCCTTACATGCATATGGTTTCTCTCCGGTATTAATAGGTATGAGGATTGATGGAAGACCTTCCCACATTGTTGACACGTATATGGTTTCTTTCCTGTGTGGATGTTGACATGGTCACACAGGGGTGATGCTGGACTCAAAGTTTGTCCTTGCTGCTGACATTCCTGGGGATTCTCTCCACCTGTGTGGGTTTCTAACGAAACAAAAAGGTGTCGAGGACATGGGAAAGCTCCCCCACATTCCTTACACTTGAACGGGTTTGTACCATGGTGTTTTTGCTTATGAGAATGTCGGTGTGAAGGACTCTCTATAAATTGTGACCTCTCCCACTGTCCAGAGGCTTCTGCACTAGGGCGGTTTGTGTCCATGGACTGAGCTGAATAGTCTCTGAGTAGCTTTTCCCAGGGGAGAGCTTGGCATGCTCATGGGGCTGTCTGTCTTGGCATGTTCATGGGGCTGAAGAGACAACTGGTCACTCGACATTTTGTCACAGTGCGCATGATCAGACAACCCACCTAGGCTGGCTGCTTCCCTGAAGAACAGCAGAGAAGGCTTCCAATTAGTGTGCTGTACCTGAGAGTCTCCTTGTCCAGAAAGTTCTACAGCTGCAGGTTGGTTTCTAACATTTAACCCCCTCAATAGAAATTCTGACATGTGACCAGATTTTCCAAGCAACGACTAATGTTTCAATAAAACAGACAAACAAATGTGACCGATGCGGGGTCACATAGCTATATATATATTTTTTTCAACTCAATGAACAGACATAGTAAGTGGAAATAACTCCCTCTACAGAAAAATGGAGTACCAGTTTAGACTGAAAATAAAAGGGACCTGAAACTGGGTTTGGTTCCAGCTCAGTGTGGAGCCCAGGATACATGTGCAAAGGCAAAGATGTATCCCCATACACCAAGAGGGACACTGTGAAAAATCTCACCTCAAGCAGATTCCTCTCCAGCATCAATGAGTTTTTTCTTTCTTGTTCTGTTTACTTAGGTGGGGAGAGGATCACACCAAACATTACTCAAGGATTCCTGCTGCTGGGGCTCTGGGGGACATGTGGGGTGCTGGGATGGAGTCCAGGTTCCCTTCCTGGTGCAAAAAAGTGCCCTTCCTAATGCAAAATCAATAGTACTGCACCATCCTGTTCTTTTCAACACTCGCCACTTGTCTTTGCTGTCTATTAAATGTAAAATCACAGTATTTCCTCTGTATTAAGAAGAGATTTTGGAAGCTCAGAGCCGTAGTACAGGGGTAGGGTTTTTGTCTTGCACGCGGCCGATCTGGGTTCAATCCTGGATATCCCATATGGTCCCTCAAGCATCGCTAGGAGTAATTACTGAGTGGAGGGCCCAGAGTAACCACTGAGCATCGCTGGGTGTGACCCAAAAAGCAAAAAGATAAATAAATACAAAGAAGTTTTTTTTAGGTTTTAGAATTACTGATTTATGCAGCAACAGGTTTGGAACGAAAAGATACTGTGTTGCATGAAGTTAGGCAGAAAAAGAAACACAAACAAAATGATGTCACTCATCTGTGTAACAATGGATGCAGAAATTTACTGTAAAGGGTGGGTTTAAATCATCCCTGATTCCAGTGTTTAGAGACTGTCATAGTACACAGATCAGAGACATACCATCGAGGCTGGCTGCTTCCCTGGAGAACATCAGAGGAGGATTCCAATGATTTCTTGATTTCTTGAGTCTCCCTGTCAAAAAATGTCGAGCCCTGCAGGTTTGGTGTCTAACATTTCCACCCGGCAAATACAATTACCGACACGTGTATGGCTTTTCCTGGAATGACAAAATGTTTTTGCAAGAAGGACATGCAAAATTGACAGAAGTGTTGGCCATTAACGTGTGTCCATTTCTTTCTCAACTCAATGAAGAACACAGTAAGTGAAAATAATTCCTATACAGAAAATGGAAGGACCAGTTTCAAGCAAATAAAAATACACCAGAATCTGGATTACGTTGTAGCTCAGTATGGAGCTCGGGATGCATGTACGAAGGCAAGGCTGAATCCCCACAAATCTGAGAACACAGGGGCCATTGAAGACATCGAACCTAATTGAGTTAATGTCAGGATCAATGAGGTTTTTGGGGTTTTTTGTTTGTGTTTATTTGTTGGGGCAGTGTCACATGAAACAGTGCTCACACTAGTGGGACTGTGGGGCTGTGGGGACCATATTGGGTGCTGGGTATAGAACCTGGTTTCCATCCCTGGACAAAGCAGTGCACTTCCCACTACACTATTACTAGTTCTTTTCAACAATGTCCACCTGTGCTTACATTCTATAAGAGAAAAACTCAGTATCATTTTGGTATTTAAAAAACCAGAATGTCTTTAAACCTTGAAACTACTGATTTTAGCACCCAATGAGGCTAAGAGCCTATTACTCTTGGCATAAGGATGTGGATTTCCTCCCTGCGGTGTCAAGAGTCTGGAGATCTGCTGACAGCAAAGGATGCCAGGTGCCCCCATTCAAGCCACATGCTTGGTCCACTGAAAATCCCACCGACATAATAATATTTATTCTGAACATGCAAATCTTTCCAGCTCACTTGTAATCGATGATCCTGTTGTACTGGATCAAAATGTGGTGATACTGAATCCCAAAGTTGGGGTTTGAGTTCTGAACTCGAACAAAACAGAATGTAAGAGTTACTCAGTGGATAGTAGAATGAGGCCCAGCAGATAGAGGACATCTTGATAGTTCTCACAGTAAAAATAGGCCCAAAGAAAAGGGTAGATCTTTTAGGTGATCACTGTGAGTAGCTTGGTTACCAAACTAGCTTTTGGGTTTTGTATTTTGACCAAACCAGATAACGGGACCATATGGAATTCAGGGGATCAAAACTCGGTCAGTGGCCTAAAATGCAAGTGTGCTCCCTGCTGTACATGTCCTGACCCAAACTAATTTTGTTACGGACTCATTCATTTTTTAAAAACAAAGGCAAAAGTATGACTAAGAGGAATACGAGAGAACAGCACAGAGACCGTGTGCTTAGCTTGAGGCTCAGGTCTCAGATCCCTGAACACATCGTGTACAATTCCTGAGCGCATGGCCATTACTTATACCTGAGACCCACAAGGAGTCACGTGTGACTATGGCTGGGCGCAAAACCTAAACAATGATAAACTTCTTACTCAAAATTATATAATTATCCAAGGGCAGAGATACGCATGGTGTTAGAGAGGGCATTGGGGGTCTGGCTGCTCCAGAAAAGGGGACCTGGAGTTGCAGGCTGCACAGCCACCCTGCTGAGGCACATACAGGACGATCAAAGGCTGAGATTCCCATGGACTTTTCTACGTACCTGACAGATAAGGAAGATTAATGGCAAAGCCAGGAAATTAAAGCGCAGATCATTCCATGATGGAGAGTCCAGGGGGATGAAGGGCAGCATGCACTCGGCACAGATGCCTGGATCCAGGAGGTTGAGGCCACCCTGCGCCCTCCTGTCACTGCACTGGGGTATCTAGTCGCTCTCATTCCTGAGGATGGTGTGGCAGAGGGCGTGTCACCATCTCCTGCCTTTGTTTTTCCTGCAGATCAGCAGGAGGCTCCGTGGAAAGACCTGAGCCGTGAGCACCAGAGGAGCACAGCCAGCCCCACCCCCCCACCTGACCAGAAGTCCCTGCATTGGAACAAGAAATGTATTGAATTGCCAGACGCTTGTACACTGGCTCACAGACCCATCCACAGGGATACACTGCCAGATGCTCCTGCCTCTCCAGTGGACAGAGAAGTGGGTTGTGATCAGGATACCTGTTGGGACAGAAGGGCTAGTCTCAGCCTACAGGGGAGGAAACTGCAGCCCTGCCCGAGCCCTGGGAATCCACTATAGTCCCTACAGGAATGTCCGTAAGGCCAGGGACTAACTCTGAGGCCAGGAGGTCCCGTGCAGAGACGACCCCTGCAGGTGACAGTGACAATTGGTCCATTAGTGGCTCTGCTGTGGGGCCAGTCACAGGGAATTAGCGTGGACAAACCTTCAGCTGCCTTCTTGCAGAATGGTTGGGGACATGGGCCTGCGAGCTCTCGTCCAGGGAACAAGGTCATTTCTGGGCTCGGGTGAGCCCCAGGCAGTCCCATGTCTGACCTGTGGAACCTAGGCCATCCTGGACATGATTTACTGTAATCCCAAATCAGCACATGAGCCTCATCCAACACTTGCTCCTATTTTGCAGGAATAGCTCTGAAAACCATGTGAAGAGTGTCTTGTATCACAAAATTACCCAGATATCCAGGGTGTTTACTATGAACCATGATTTTACGTGTGTCTGACAACTGGAATTTCTCAAGTGAGTCTACTTTTAAACCATGAGTATTATATCTTGTAGATTGGTGTGGTAATACAGCAGGTAAAACATTCACCTTGCACTTGACTGAACCAGGTTCAATACACTAGCACATATATGGGCCCCTGACCCCTGCCAGAAGTGATCCCTGAGCGCAGAGGCAGGAATAAGCCACAGACAAAGCAGGGTGTTTACCAAAAATACTGCAACTTCAAAAGGTAACTCTAATGAAACGAAACAACAACAAATATTCAAGTGTGAATTCTGAGGCAACTTCCCAGGTTGCCTGATGTTAAGAATAGTGAGTCGGTAGGTCCCATGGTATGAGGCGTTTGGTGGTCCATCTCTCCAGAGAAACAAAGCACAGGGACCACAACAATTGATGGCCAGTGCACACATAATCACTTAATCACTTAATCCCCGTTATTCATCGATTTATTCGAGCGGGTGCCAGTAACGTCTCCATTCATCCCGGTTGCGTGCTAGCGTAGCCCAATGGTATCTGTTCATTCTAGGAACATGCAGAGCCTCAAACCGATCATTTAGGGTCTTGACGAAGTCTGACCATCTTGTAGGTGGGCGTCCACGTGATCTTTTGATGTCCCGTGGAATCCAATTAGTAATGGCTCTAGTCCAGCAGTTGTCTGTAAACCTCATTACATGTCCAGCCCATCTGATTTTTGATGTCTTGGCAAATGAGACAGCGTTCCTGATTCTTGAGCATTGACGAAGATCAGAACTCCGGATTCTATCTCTCATTTGAGTGAATCGTGATATTCCAAACATAGTTCTTTCGATTCCTCTTTGAGAGACCCGAATAGCGTTCTCATCCCGTTTTCGTAGGGTCCAGGTCTCTGAGGCATATGTTAATGCAGGAAGAACAGTGGAATCAAAGAGATGTGCTCGTAGCTGGAGGTTCTTTGTCCTTTTAGTTATTTCTTCAATGCTCTTGAAGGCATTCCAAGCTGCTCTCTTCCTCCTGCGCAACTCAGGTGCTAGGTCATTCATCATGTTGATTTCTCGACCTAGGTATATATAACTGTTGCATTCAGAGATGGTGGTTCCGTTGAGAGCGAATGGAGCATCAGGAACAAGGCCAGTGCACAGTAGACCTTTAATTCAGAACCTAATAGCATGCTTATAGAACATCTGAACATGCTTATATAAAGGTATCGGACCGCATGTATTGTGATTTACCATTTACAGAGGTCAAGATTTTCAACAGAGGCAATTCTTTCGGGGGTAAAGGTAAGGTAAAGGCCCTCCCATTGATCGTCGATTTGCTCGAGCGGGCCCTTTCGGGGGGGGGGATTAAATCAAGAAGACGTTCTGTCTGAGAAATTCATTCACTCAGGGGATATAAGATCTGTATTGCTTCGCTATTTCCCTGTTTGTACATATTAAAGAATTAAGTTAACTTCTTATTAATATGTGAAGTTATCTGAATACACACAGTAAGAAACATTTCAAAACTTACTTCTCTAGATTCAGGAACTATTGTTAAAAGATGACTGTGCTTTTTCCATAAATTCCACACGGAGTCCTTGGCCCTGTTACTCCATGGGGTCTGGTCTTTTAGGTCATGATGGCTTGGAAACAAGAACATGCTTGCTTTTTGATTTCTAGACTGTCCCATATTGAAGCCAAATTAGCTTTCATGCTTGCCACTGATCAAAGCAGAGATTCTCGGTGGGATCCAGTTTTCTGGGGTTAGAAAATATGGCAACTGAAGCCTGAGTCAAGTAATTATGACGGATACCCAGGAGTAAATATATTTTAAAGTAAATTAACCCTTAAATATTCAGCACTTCATATTAACTTTTTCCTTTCTGAAGCAAAGAACGGTGCTCTATAGTAATAGATCCTAGATTCTAGACTATATAGGTTAGAGGGGATAAAGAAATGCAAATAAATGACTACAGATACAAAGTCCAGAGTCACCAGAATGTTTGACTTTATGAGTTAAAGATAAACTCAGGGGATTGGGAGTGCTCATAAGAGTACTGTGACCTTCTCTGAGGGGAAGAAAAGTTGGCAATTTACTGATGAAGCCTAAAACACTTAGGGTTAATATCCAACACTCATGTGTAAAGACAAATTCTAGAGTGAAACATTTAAAGCAGGTCCTTAAGTCCCCTTTTCTGTCTTTTTCTATGCTGCAGAAATCCATATTTTCTCTTAAATACTAGTACTCTCTTCCATTGTTCCACACATCCTATGTGTGAGTATGTCTGAATGTGTGCATGTGTTTTAATTTTGGACCACAATTGGCAGTGCTCAGGGGTTACTGCAGCTCTGGGATCAGGGCTCAGTCCAAGTGGGGCTCAGGGAGTATGTGAAATACCAGACGTAGATCTAACCTGGGCTGGCCGCTTAAAGGCAAGCTCCCTGCTGGTTGTACTATTGCTCTGGCCCTTTCTAAGTTAATTATTTCCACCACATCAGGAGTGACCCTGAGCAAGGCTTCCCCAACAACACCACACACCCAAGAAATCAACTATTTCTCTTTAAAAATGACACATAATTTACCCCCATACTCACCACAACAGCTGGGGGTCATCTGGTCAGGAAGGGATTACATGTGTGGGGTGCTTTGCAACTGTACCTTAGGAAGCAGAAATTCTTGACCTAGAAAAAAAGACACAAAAGTTGGGACGAGAGACCATAAAGCAGGCAGGGCATTTGCCTTGCATGTTGCCAACCCAGATCAATCCCTGGCATTCCATGTGATCCCCGAGTACCATAAGCAGGAATTTCCAACTGTAGAGCCAAAAGTAAACCCTGCGCATCTCCAGATATGGTACACAAGCCCAACCAAAAAAATAATGAAGAGGCTGGAGCGATAGCAGAGTCAGCAAGGCATCTGCCTTGCATGCGGCCAAACCTCGTATAATTCCCAGGATCCCATGTGGTCCCATGAGCATCGCCAGGAGTAATTCCTGAGAGCAGACCCAGGAGTAACCCCTATGCATCACCGGTTGTGACCCAAAAGGCAAAAAAAAGAAAAGAAAAGAAAAGAAAAGAAAAAGTTTCACTTGCAAACCTCACCCACCCACAGGGATTGATCCACTGGGTGGCCTTTTCTTATCACAAGAGTCAATCAAAGCACAGAGGAGAACTGGGTTACTCGCTTCAGGGGGCTGGGGCCCTGCCCTTTGAAGTGAATCTGAAGGTTTTACCCTAGTGATGCCAGGGCCAAAGGCTCTGGAAAGAGTCAAGCACAGTCCAGCGCTGGCAGGTTTGAGAGTTCTAAGCCCCGCCCTGTGCAGGTCCCTCAGCCCCGCACTCACCCACCTCTGACCTTTCCTGAACCTGGAGGCGATCCTGGCTAAGGGGACCCTCCCGCCATCACTTGCTCACACATGTGAACCCTGCACCCTTGCACAGCCCCAATTCCACTGCCAAAAGCCTCTGGATCCTCCTAAAGCCTTTGCCATACCTCTGGAACTGCCTGGATATTAGGAATGAGTGAAAAACAAGCACAAAAGCACTTCCCAAGCTGGCCCAGATCTGCACTCACAGTGCAGGAGACTGGGAGGCCGCTAGTATCCTGCCACAAAATCGGCCTCCACAATCCCCCTGTCAAATGCGCCACCAATTTCTCCTCTACCCACTATACTAATGGTGGCCTGAGCCAGGCAACCACAACTATAATAGAAAGGATGCTGAAAGTACCAGTTCAGTGACATCACTTCCGCACCTGCCAGGATCCTTAAAGGGCCATGGTCCAGATGCAGAGAGACCCTCTGTGACCATCCAGGTGAATTGGTGCTTTAAGGGGTCTGGACTGGAAATAGTAGTGGAGAGGCAGCTGCTGGAGTGGTGGGTCACACAGTGTGGGGGCTTGGGGTAAGGACAAGAGCCCTGATCCCGTACTGGTTAGTCAACCATTGAAACAATGCTCTCACACACAGTGCATCAGGAAAAACACATGTGGGTTGATTCAAGGTCAAACAGGCAGGTGGTACAAGGTATCTGACATTGAGTTTCGTGAGGAAGTCATCAAGACAGGGTGAAAGCAGTGACTCTGAAGCCAGCCCTAGAGATGCAGAGAGAAACTGGCTGAGCACCAGTCAAGAGAGCTGGACAGATGCTGGGAAGGGAAAAAGCCTGGTAAGACCATCAGAGAGCACTATCCAGCCAACACACTACCTCTTGAAGACGCCTGACCAGTGGACTCTTGCCTACAAGAAAAGCCACAGGAGGCAGTTTCAGAAACACAATTTCAAATCCAGAGTATGGACAAGAGGGGTAGTACAGTGGGGTGGGCATTTGCCTTGTATGTGGTCTGGGTTCAATCTGGATTCAATCCTCAGAATTCCAAAGGGTCCCCTGAGCACCATCAAAGTGAAAATCCAGGAGTAAGCCCTGTGAACTGCCAGGTGTTTTACCACAAACATACATACATACATACATACATACATACATACATATATAATATATGGAGTATTTGTGTTATACATAATATATACCATATAAATTATATATATCAAAGTTATATATATCAAAGTTATATTTATGTATATACATGTACACATAAAAACCTAGAGTATATTCCAACTCTAAGAATGGAGGATAATAGGCAGCAAACCATTCCGGTCACTTTGGAGCCTTTTAGGACCTTTAAACTGATCTGAATCCTTTTCACGATGCTGGTGACTACAAGATTGATGGGACTGTGCTCATTCCAAATACAATGCTTATTCTTTTTCTCTGATATTATTGAATTGACAGTTGGAATACAGGAACTTAACGACCCTTGTGAGTAATCACAGGTAAATGGAAGGCCCTGCTGGGATGTGGAGAGCCTGGGGAGTGCTGGGATGTGGGGAACTGACCCATATACCCAACATTTATCAGACATTTGAATCAAATGTTTCCATCCTTTTAAACTTCTTTCTACATACAGTGAATTTCATTTAAACTGTTTCCAGTAGGGGCCAAAGAGATAGGACAGCAGGGAGGACATTTCTCTTGCATTACCTTTAAGAGAGTCCCAGAGCACCACCAGGAGTAATCCCTGAGTATTTCTGGGTGTGACCCAAAAAGATGACGCAGGCCCAGAACTGCAAACAGAGAAGCGAGTGAATGCGGGACTGTGTGACCGAGCAGGCACGGCTCTCCAGAGCAGAAAGGACAAATAGGGGAAACACATGTTCTGGGATCTGAGTCACCGTAGTTGACAGGGCGAAAACGGGGCCAGAAAACCCGGGGGACCTGTGACGTGCATCAGGTGGGAATCCAGAGCACAGAGAAAAGAAGGCCTGGTCACCTCCACTGTGGCACAAAAATAAACAGGAAAGAAAATAAAGCAGCAGGATGGAGTAATAGAACAGAAGGTCGGGCTGTGAACCCAATCTTCCCATATGGTCCCCCAAGCACTGCCAGATGCAGTGGCAGAGTGCAGGGCCAAGAATAATCCCCAGAATCACTGGGTATAGGCGTCCAAACAAAATACCCAGGCACAAGCCTTCAACCCCCAGCATCCAATATGGTCCCTGAGACATGTCAGGAGTCATCCTTGAGCACTAATGTATGAGTACTCTTTAAGCTGGGTGTGGTTCAAAAGCCAAAAACAACAAAACTGAAACAAACATTGCCTCATACAGAAAGAGTCAGGCCCTCTGACAAGAAGACACAATGCAGGATCCTTCCTGGAACAACTCAGAGACATTAGGCCGAAGAAGACTGAGCGCTCCTGTCACTGCATCACCTTATCTTGTCACTCTCCTCCTACCTAGGGATGGGGTGTCCGATGGCATGTCACCATCTTCTCCTGCCTCTGATTTTCCTGAGGATCAGAGACCTGGAGGAAGAGTCAGAGCAGTCAGCACTGGAGAGGAGCACAACCCCCAGCCAGGACCAGCCACACCGTCGGGCACTGGCTCACAGACCCACCAGGGGGAAACTGCTTAATGCTCCTGTCTCCCCAGGGGAGGCAAAATGGGTTGGCATCTGTGCTGCCTTTCGCAACACAAGCTCTGGGCTTGGTAAGAAGAGAGAAAACTCAGTCCTGCCTTGGCCTGAGGACTCCTCTCTTGGTCCTACAGAAGGCTCTCACAGGCACAGCCAGGCACTGACTCGAAGGCCAGATCATGTGCATCAGCGACCCCTGCAGGCTGGCAGCAGGGCTGCCCCCCACAACCATGGCCCAGAATGTGACTGTATCACACCACAGCCCTTCTCCTCTTAAAAAAACCCACTTTCTCCCCATGCCCCCCTACCCTGCGTCTGGGACCATTGGTGGTGGATAATGGGCACTAGTGGAGAGATGGGTACTCAATCATTGTATGACTGAAATGCATTCAGGAAAGTTAGTAAGTCTGTAATTGTACCTCTAATAAAAAAATAAAAAATAAATAAAATAAATTAAAAAAAAACAATTTCTGCACACACACACACACACATACACACACACCCTTTACCGCCAGTACTTACCTCAATGGACAGTATCTAGACAGGGCTTTACAACTTGATGTGAAGAAGCAGAAATTCCTGTTCCAACACACAGTAAAACTAGTAAGATGCTTGTCTTGTTGACACCAGTCAATCCTCCGCATCCCTATGCATCTGTAGTGGCCCTCAGAGCACTCCAGAAAAAAATACTTGAGTCAGGGGCCAGAGTAAGCTCTCAGGGTATCCTCGGGCATGCAGAGCCCCCCATTCCCCACACCAAAAATAGCCCCAAAAGGAAATTAAAACCCCAGTCACCTATGATCTACTGCTCCGGATGGCCCGTCATACAAGGGAAGCCATTGAAAAAACCGGACGGTAACAGGGTCTCTTGGCATTGCAGGAGCTGTGACTCTGCCCGAAGTGAATCTGGAGATTTTACAGCAGCGAGACAGGGGCCAAGGTCCTGATGTAGGTCAGCTGGAGGTCAGGATGGCCAAGCCCATGCCCTCGGCAGGTCCCTCGCCCCCAAGGCCCACAGCCCCTGCACTCAGCCCCGTATCCACCCGCCGCTGCTCCATTGCAGAGCTGGAGGCAATTGTGGTCGTAGGAGTCCCCCAGGATCACTCACTCACATCCTCCTCCCTTGACCCTGTCAAAGATCCACTGCGCCTCAGGAATCGCCTGATATCAGGGAACAAGTGAAAACCAAGTGGAAAAGTGCCCCCCAAGCTGCCGAGGACCCGCAGCTCAGTGTGGACACCAGGGGAACCACCAGGTGCTCACAGGCGATCACCCCTGTTCTGCCACAAAGTCGGCCTTCAGAGTCCCACTTCCTCACAGGGGCCCTACACTGTCCTTTACCCACGTGAACAATAACACTGACACAAATTCCAGGAATAGAAGCACCAGGAAAGGCCTCCTGTGATGTCACTTCTGTTGCCGCAAGCAGCCTTAAAGAGCCAGACTCCAGATGTGGAGAGAACCATTATGCCTACCCAGGTGAATCTGTAGCACCAGGGGGATGGGCTCACATAAAGGGGTGGAGAGGCAGGTGCTGTACTGGCCAGTCACACAGTGGAGGTCTAGCGAGGGGTAAGAAGTCCCCTGGTCTCGTACTGGGCAAACAATGAGCCAATGCTCTCACACACAGTCCATCAGGAAAATCGCAAAGGGGGTTCATTCAAAGTAAAAGAGGAGATAGCGAGCAGGTGGGCCACCGGACAATGAGTTTCTCCAGAAAATCATCAGTCAAAGTAGGATAAAAGCAGTGACTCTAAGCCAGCACAAGAGCAGAGAGGAACTGGCCTGGCAGCAGCCCAGAGAGCTGGAAAGACGCTGGAACATCAGCAAAGGCTCATAGAGAACATCAGAGAACACTGTCCAGTTAACGCTCTATGATTGCCAAGACGCGAGCAGTGAACACTCATCTACAAGGAAAACCCAGGAGGCAGTTTCTGAACCCTAAGTGGGGCTGCAGAGATAACACAGTGAGTAGGGCATTTGCTTGCGTGCCGCCTACCTGGGTTCGATTGCCAGCATCCCATATGGTCCCTGAGCACCACCATGAGTAATTTCTGAGTGCAGAGTCAGGAGTTACCTCTGTGCATCGCTGAATGTGACCCAAAAAGCCAAAAAAAAAAAAAGTAGACCCTGAGCATCTCTGGATGTGGTACACAAGCCAAACCAAAAGAATGATACTGAAAAGGTTTCATTTGCAAACCCCAGCCTCCTGAAGGGATCGAACCAACATGTGGCCCTGCCATATCATGACAGTTCAAAGGACATGAGGACAACTGGGTCTGCTACTACAGAGGGGCCGGGGCCCTGCCCTTTGAAGTGAATCTGAAGGTTCTACATGAGTGATGCCAGGGCCAAATGCTCCGGAACAGAGCAGAGCAAAGTCCCATGCTGGGAGGGTTGAGACAGCGAAGCCCTTCCCTCTGCAGGTCCCGCAGGAACCGAACTCAGCCCCTGCGCTCAGCCCCATGCCCACCTGCTGCTGACCATTCATGGAGCTGGAAGTAATGGTGGCCAAAGGGGACCTCCATGATCACCCACGCATACGCCACAACCCCTCTACCCCCTAAAGCCTCTGTGTTCCCCTAAAGCATTCCTCATGCCTCAGGAAATGACTGATATCAGAAATGAGACAAAAACAAGCACAAAAGGGCCCTCCCAAGTTGGAGCAGCCCCAGCAATCACAGTGCTGAGAACGGGAGGCACTGTGTGTTCGTGGACCGCCATTTGCGTCCTGACAAAAAATAGGTCTTCACCGTCCACCTTCCACGAAGCCGCCATTTCCTCCTCTACCATGAGACCAATAGCGGCCTGAGTCATGCAACACGATGGAAATAGAAAAAAATATCTGAAGGACCCCAGCCTGGGATGCCACTTCCACATCTGTTGGGAACCTGAGACTTAAAGGGCCCTGGTCCAGATGCAGAGACCTTTTTTGCCCACCCAGATGAATCTGTGCTTCAAGGGGGATGGACGGAACAAAGGTGCGGAGAAGCAGCTGTGGAGAGTGGTGGGTCACACAGTGGGGGGCTGTGGGTACGGAGACCCCTGATCCTGTCCTGGTCAGTCAAACAATGACCCAATGCTCCCACACAAAGTCCATCAGAAAAAATGCAGCTGGGTTGATTCAAGGTAAAACAGGAAGGTTGGTACTATTCACCGGGTGCTGAGTTTCTTGGGAAAGTAATAAAGATGATGTGAAAGCAGTGACTGCAAAGCCAGCCCTGGAGCTGCAGAGAGGAACTGGCCTAGCAGCAGCCCAGAGAGCTGGACAGACACTGGAACAGGAGCAGAGGTTGGTAAGAACATCAGAGAGCACGGTCTGGTCAACGCACTACCCCTTGGAAACACCAAACCAGTGCACTCTTCCCTAAAAAGAAAACAGTTTCAGAAGCACAATTTTAAATCCAGAGTATGGGGCAAGAGTGTAGTACAGTGGCTTTGTCACTTGTGGTGCTTGCCTTGCATGTGGTTGATCTGGGTTCAACTCTCAGAATTCCAAATGGTCCCGAGCACCATCAAAGTGCAAAGCCAGGAGCAGGCCCTGAACACTGCCCGGTTGCACCAACAACATCATATATTCTGACCCTAAAAATGGACGCTAATTGGCAGCAAGCCATATTGGTCACCTTGGAGCGTTTTTTGTCCTGTAAGAGATCTGAATCCTTTTTATCATTCTGGGAGTTTGCTAATTCTAAATACAACACTTGGAGGTCACGAGTTGCTCCCCACGAGTGGGTCTCCGGCATGGCCATGGCTCCAGAAGCACAAGGACTTAATGCAGAGCCTGGCAGCTTGCAGCAGAAAAGTGAATGGACTATTTGTTAAGCCATGCCACCATGCCAGCCCAGAGGGGAAGGGGTGTTGCTCCCTTCCACCTTTTTCCCTCTGGAAAGAAAGATGGCAGCTGCTCCGAAGCTTTATGGAAAGCCAGGTATGAGCTGGTTGTGATGGGACAACTGAAACCTCATGGGAAGGGGGGCATTCCCAGCTCGTTCTTCACGCCCTACCGAGGTCAGGAGTCCTCCCCCCCCACGAGCGGCTCTCTGCCACAGCCATAGCTCCAGAGCACAGAAACCAATCTCATAATTATCTGACTCTCAGCAGAAATACTTCCAGGCTTAATAAGTAAAATACCAGAAATCCAAAATTGTGCGGCCACAAAACATCATTTAATTCTTGTGACCAGCTGTAGAAAACAAATTATCTCACAATGCCTTTTCAGCATGTCTGATTTGGGGATGTAAACTCTAAATAATAATGATGAATCTTTTGTCAAAACAATGAATCTAATCAAAGTAGATAAAGTGTTAACTAGAATTCATCTGCCTCACGGGCATTGGGAGGGTTGGGAGGGCGGTTATTGGGGTTCTTCATGGTGAAAAATTATTGGTAAAGGGAAATGTGTTTGATATTTGCATGACTGAGGATTAAACCTGAAAGCTTTGCAACTTTCCCAACAGTGATTCAATAAATAAAAATAAATAAATAAATAAATACAACACAACACAACACTTACCTTTTGGAGCGATAACACAGCGGTAGGGCGTTTGCCTTGCACGCAGCCAACATGGCTGACAAGCTACCGAGAGTATTTCACCCGCACGGCAGATCCTGGCAAGCTCCCCATGACGTATTCGATATGCCAGACACAGTAACAACAAAGTCTCCAATGGAGACGTTACTGGGCCCGCTCGAGCAAATCGATGATCAATGGGAGGGCCTTTACTTTACTATTATTGAACTCATGGGGAACATGACCAACTTTGTGAAAAATCAGAGGTAAACAGAACGGTCTGCAGGGCTGTGGAGAGCTGACCCATATTCCTGGCACTTGTCAGACATTTGATTCAAGAGGCCCCTTCCATCCTTTTATATGTCTTCCTACACACTGTAAAGTTCATTTAAACTGTTTCCAATAGGGGCCAAAGAGTAGGTACAACAGACAGGAAATTTGCCTTGCACCAGGTTTAACAGGGTTCCCGGAGCACCACCAGGAGTAATCCCTGAGTATTTCAGGGTATGACTCAAAAAGATGGGAAAAATAAAGTTACAAGCGGCCAACATGGCCGACCCGAGTTCGATTCTTCCACCCCTCTCGGAGAGCCTGGGAAGCTACCGAGAGTATTTGATATGCCAAACACAGTAACAACAAAGTCTCCAATGGAGACGTTATTGGGCCCGCTCGAGCAAATCGACGAACAATGGGAGGGCCTTTACCTTTTACCTTTTAAAATTTAAAAAACAAACTGTCTTCATGGCACTCCGCTAAAGAACCTTGCCTGAGTCATTTAACTAAGATAAAACTTTCAAAATTATTTATCCTTTATACTGACACAAAACTAACCAGTACCTGAACACATGGGAGGCAGAGATGGCATGGGGGAAGGAGCTGGTCACACAGCCCACCTGGATTCCAACCACTGTACCCCATAATGATCCTCAGTCCCCCAGGTATGGGTGACTGAGCTGAGAGCAAGGAGTAGGACTCAACTGGTTGTGTCTCCGAAAAGCAGGAATCAGAACGCCCCGAAGAATGAAAGTGTGGCTCTTTCTCTGCCATAATCCCCCAAACCCAGGGCCTCAAAACCAAATCACAGGGACTTGAGCAATAGTCCAGAGGGGAGGGCTTTTGTCTTGCATGGGGCAACCAGTTTCAATCCCTGACATTCCTAATGGTCCTCAGGCACTGCCAGGAGTAATTACTGATTGTGGAGGCAGAAGTAACCCCTGAGGACCACTGAGTGGGAACCAAAAAGCAAAAAAAAAAGTCAAACCAGAGTCACAACAAAGAATAAGACAATGGTGAGCCTTGACAGCCCTGAGAGAAGAGATTTTTTTTTGCCTTTTTATTCACATTTTTTAAAGATTTTTATTAGTGAGAAACCATGAGGTACAGCTGTAGACTTAAAAATTTTCATGCTTCGGTTTCAATTATACAATGATCAAATACCCATCCCTCAACCAGTACCCATTTCCCACCACCACGGACCCCAGTATCCCTCCGAACCCCCATGCCCTCATCCCACCCTGTCTCTGTGGTAGGGCATTTCCCTTTGTTCTCTCTCTCCTTTTGGGTGTTGGGGTTTGCAAAAGAGGCACTGAGTGGTAATCATGTCTGGTCTATATCATACTTTCAGCATGCTTCCCCCATCCTGGGAGGATCCTCCAAACACCCTTTATTTGGTGCTCCCTTTCTAACTGAGCTGCCTTTTCCCCTAGCATGTGTGGCTGGCCTCCAAGCTATGCAGCAAAATCCTGGTACTAATCTCGGCCACTCTCGACCTTGACAGCCCTGAGCAAAGGGGATTTTTTTTGCATTTTTATTCACATTCCTCTTAGTTTTCACCAGAAAAATCTAAAAAGTACATATTAACATATACATCAAGTTCAAATTCAGGGACACTGGCATAGACTTTCCCTTATAGACTAACATCACAGAAAGTTTGTTACACACTACCAGGATTATTTCCTTCCTGGCTGCACTTTTGTAGCACAGCATCCCATGGTCCAAACAGAATAGACTTTACCAAAATGTTCTATTTATAAATTTTATATTTCCTAAGACGAGAAAGAAACAGAAAGGCTTTTCAACATTCTTGACATATAAAATATTTCACTCCAGCGTGAACTGCCCTATGTACAGTAAGGCTTGAGGGTCGACGAAAGGCCTTCCCACATTCCTTACAAGCAATAGGTTTCTCTCCAGTGTGAATTCTCACATGATCATTAAGGTGTGAGGAAGAAACAAAGGCCTTCCCACACTCCTTACAGACATAAGGTCTCTCTCCAGTGTGAATTCGCATATGGGTGATCAGTCTTGAGGATACAGCAAAGGCCTTTCCACATACCTTACATCCATAAGGCTTCTCTCCATTGTGAATATTCATATGCAGATTAACGCTTGAGGAACTAACAAAGGCCTTTCCACAAACCTTACATACATAAGGCTTCTCTCCATTGTGAATTCTCATATGCCGAGTAAGGCCTGAGGATTCAACAAAGGCCTTCCCACATTCCTTACAAACATAAGGTCTCTCTCCAGTGTGAATTCTCATATGGCAGATAAGGTTTGAGGATACAACAAAAGCTATTCCACATACCTTACATCCATAAGGCTTCTCTCCATTGTGAATCCTCATATGCACATCAAGGCTTGAGGACACAGAGAAGGCCTTTCCACATAGCTTACATCCATAAGGCTTCTCTCCTTTGTGAATTCTTATATGCCGACTAAGGTTTGAGGAATAAGTAAAGGCCTTCCCGCATTCCTTACATATATAAGGCCTCTCTTCAGTATGAGTTTTCATATGTCCAGTAAGGGTTGAGGATCGAGTGAAGACCTTCGCACAGTCCTTACATATATGCGATTTCCCTCCAGTGTGGATGTTCATGTCATCATAAAGGGGTAACACTGGATTCAAACCATGTCCTTGCTGCTAAGGTAAAGGTAAAAGGTAAAGGCCCTCCCGTTGATCGTCGATTTGCTCGAGCGGGCCCAGTAACGTCTCCATTGGAGACTTTGTTGTTACTGTGTTTGGCATATCGAATACTCTCGGTAGCTTGCCGGGCTCTCCGAGAGGGGCGGAGGAATCGAACTCGGGTCAGCCATGTTGGCCACGTGTAAGGCGAACGCCCTACCCGCTGTGCTGGCCCGCTGCTGATACTCCTGGGGATTCTCTCCACTGTGGGTTTCTAAGGGAACATCAGGGTTCTGGGAACAAGGGAAAGCTCCCCCACATTCCTTACTTTTGGACAGGGTCAATCCATGGTAACTTTGCTTGTGGGCCTTTCGGTGTGAAGGACTCACTATAAACAGTGCTCCTCTCCCACATTCTAGGGACTGCCCCAGTGTTGGGGTTTGTGTCCGTGGACCAAGAAGAACAGACTGTGTGAACCTTTTCCCAGGGGAGGTATTCTTCTGAGTGAGGTTGCTCTCTCCATTCTGATCACCCTCAGAGGCCATCCTGCCTGCCTTGGCATTCCCATGTGGCTGAGGGCACAAATCCACACTCGAGACTTTTTCACAGTCTGAAGGGTCAGAGACATTCCACTCGGGCTGGCTGCTTCCCTGTAGAACAGCAGACGATTACACTTATCGTTCTATTCCTTAAGACTCTCCATGTTACATGAAATTGGTACCTGCAGATTGGTTTCTCACATTTGCACCACACCAATGCGATTCCTAACAGGTGGATGGCATTACCATGAACTAACCTAATGTTTCTGTAAGATACACAAGGAAAATTGATGAATGAGTGGCCATTAATTTGTTAAATATTTTTTTCAACTTAATGAACAGGCAGAAATAACTCTCTCCACAGAAAACTGATGCACCATATTCAAGGGAAAATAAAACACTAAACTCTGGGTTCAGGTCTAGCTCAATTTGGAGTACAGCTCGGAAAGCATTTGTGATGAGACTGACCACAGGGACCATTGAAAACATCTAATTTCATCCCACACTGCTGAGACTAACCACAGGGGCCAATGAAAACATCTAAACTGCCGGCAGATTCTTTTCAGGATCAATGACTTTTTCTATTCCGTATTTTGTTTTCACTTCGGGGCGGGGGTACACCATACAGTGCTCAGGGATTATTCCCGGTAGGCCTCTGGGAAACACATGGAGCAATGTGGATGGACCTGTTTAAAAGACCAGGTCTTTTCACGATTACCATTTGTAGATACTTTCAATCAAATGAAAAAGCACAGCATTTACATGAAACATATTACAATTTTCTTTAGGTTTTGAGCAGAGATGTCAGCACCCAGTGAAGATAAGGGTCCTCAACTTCAAGCATCATACTCTGAATTTCCTTCCGGCCATTCACGGCCCTGCACTTTAAAAATAACATGCCGTGGGAACCTTGTGGACAGCAGGTTTGAACCAGGGGTGGGGGGGGGGCAAAAACCTCATGGGAAGGGGGCCGTTCCGGTCCGTCCTTCACGCCCCTACCGAGGTCACCAGTTGCCCCCCACGAGCGGCTCTCCAGCATGGCCACGGCCCCAGAAGCACAAGGACTTAACACAGAAAACCAGCAGCTTGGAGCAGAAAAGCGAATGGACTATGTGTTAAACGGCACCATCATGCCTGCCCGGAGGGGAAAGGGTGTTGCCCCATTCGCCTTCTCCTCTCTGGAAAGAAAGATGGAGGCCGCATGGGAGCCTTGTGGACAGCAGGTTTGAGCCGGGGGTCAGGGGCGGCAAAAACCTCATGGGAAGGGGGGCCTTCCGGTCCGTCCCTCACGACCTACCGAGGTCACCAGTTGCCCCCCACAAGCAGCTCTCCGGCACGGCCACGATTCCAGAGCACAGAAACCAATCTCTTAATTATCTAACTTTTAATAGAAATACTTCCAGGGTTAATAAGTAAAATAGCAGAAATCCAAAACCGCGCGGCCATGATAACGAGGGGCGTTTAACATCATTTAACATCATTTAATTCTTAAACCCAGCTGTAGAAAGCAAATCATTTCACAATGCTTTTTCAGCATGTCTGATTTTGGGGGGGTCGTAAACTCTAAATAATAATGGTGCATCTTTTATCGAAACAATGAATCTAGTCAAAGTAGATAGAGTGTTAACTAGAACTCATCTGACTCACAGGAATTGGGAGGGGTGGGAGGTGGGGTTCTATTGGGGTTCGCGGTAAAAAATAAGTATTGGTAAAGAGAAATGTGTTTGATATTTACATGACTGAGACTTAAACCTTAAAGCTCTGTAACTTTTCCCACAGAGATTCAATAAATAAATAAATTATAGCACAGCGGGTAGGGCGTTCGCCTTACAAGCGGCCAACATGGCCGACCCGAGTTCGATTCCTCCGCCCCTCTCGGACAGCCCGGCAAGCTACCGAGAGTATTCGATATGCCAGACACAGTAACAACAAAGTCTCCAATGGAGACGTTACTGGGCCCGCTCGAGCAAATCGACGATCAACGGGAGGGCATTTACCTTTACCTATAAAAAATAAAAAATAATAAAATAAAAAAAATAACATGCTGGTCCACTGACATTTTCTATTAGTATTATAATATTGATTCCAAAGTTGCAAATCTTACCGGCTCACTCATACTCGGTGACTGAGTTCCCAAATCCTGAAGCCATCCTTTGAGTACTGAAACCAAACACAATATACAATGTAAGAATTCTTCAAATGGAACATACTTAACCAGGCAGTACAGCTTGAGGACATCTCTATGGTCCTCACAGTCCAAAGTATCACACAGAAAAGAGAAGGTTCCACAGAGGATTGCTGCAAAAAGCTTGGCAATCCTACAAGACATTTTTTTCTTTTTTTTTTTTTTTGTTGAACATACGCAGTGATGCTCAGGGAACTATATGGGATGCTGGTTATTGAACCAGGTGGACAGTGTGCAGGACAAGCGCATTTCCTCCATTACTATTACTCAGAGGCAAAATAGTTTTATTGTGGCCTCACTTACTAACTAAACGAAAATGGCAAAAAATATTTTGAAGGTACAGCGACAGTATAGGCTGTAGAGACAGGCCAGTAAGGGAAAGACAGGGGGACCAAGGAGTGAGAATTTTATCGACTGGAAGAAGAGGAAAAATAATGTCAAAGCCAAGAAGGTAAAGCACAAGATTATTCTATGACAGACAACCCATGGCAGCGTGAAT
The DNA here is from genome assembly GCF_029834395.1 of Sorex fumeus. NCBI lineage: Eukaryota > Metazoa > Chordata > Mammalia > Eulipotyphla > Soricidae > Sorex > Sorex fumeus. The sequence continues at coordinate 1,107,893 of NW_026606303.1, read as the reverse complement.
GCAGCACAGATGCCTGGATCCAGGAACCCAAGGATATCAGGGTCAGCAGCGAGTTTCACGTGTGCTCAGGGCACCCATACACTGCCCAGGGCCTGAGCCAGGGAGAGTTCTCAGACACTCACCTGCATACATGTTTCTCCTCCCCAACCTCAGGGTTCCTCCTTCCAACCAGGAGATCACCACAGGCTTCACCCCAGAATGCCCTGAACCTCACAGAGATGGAGCATGGATGAGAGACAAGGAGAACATAACAAATAAATCCCATGTGTCCCAGTAAAAATAGAGTCAATTACTGGAAAGCCATGAACAGAATCTGCACTACTAAAATGCTCCAGATTTGGAGTTATCCAAGAGCTAAGATTCAGGTCATAATTTAAGAGTGAAATATGGGGCCCCAGAAAATACCACAAACAGTATAGCCTAGGTCTTAAAGGGCCAACAGGGGTTTGATCACAGCACAGTATGTAGTATTTTTTTTCTCTAGTTCAGGATTCGCACCTGGGGTTGCTCAAGTCTTCTCGCTGACTGTGTACTCAGAAATCTTACCTTTGGTGGTGCTTGAGTGTAACATGGAATGTTGAGTATAGAAAGCATGTCCAGATCTTGCAAGACAAGCACCGTGCCTGCTGTACTGTCACTCTAGGCTTGGCATCACATGCAATGTCCTGAGCCTGCGTGAACTGATGCCTTAGTGCAGTAAACCTCAAAGCTTAACAAATCCAAAGATGGCCAAAGACGACCATAGCCCCCTGTTGGTTTTAAAAATAAACAAAAGGATCCAGATAGACAGCACAGCAGGTCAGACACTTGCTCAAGGTCAATAAAGTTTCGATCCAGACATTCAGGAGGGTCTCTCAAGCCATCATCTGTGATCCCTAACTGCATAGTCCAGACGCAAAACCTGAGTCCCAATGAACCGAGAACCACTGGGATTGACCAAGAGCACTGAAATAAGAGTACCATCTGATGGGGTGAGGCCCTAAGAAATAAAGGAGCTATGCTGGGAGCGATATTACAACAGGCAGGACACAGACACTGCACACACGTACAAAATTGATCCCCAGCATCACACAATGTCCCGGACCACAACCAGGATGAATAACTGAATACACAGCTATAAATAATCCCTAAGTATTTGTAAGTATAACCCCAAAAACCAAATCAAAACAAAACAAAATAACTGAAGCTGTCGGCCTGGTGCAATAGTATCAGGATTAAGATAGCAACCTTTTAAGCTGCCAAGCGTGTTCAATCCTCAGCACCCCATGGCCCCTGAGCACCCCCAGGAGTGATCCCTCGGCACAGAGACAAAAGGATTCAGGTTGTGCCCCAAATAAAAACAAAACCAAAACAAATAAATAAAAATTATGTGTAGGACTAGAAGTTATCAGAGAAGGGAACTCAGCAATGGCAGGAACCAGGAACTATTTAGAGAGACCTGAGCGATGGTTCAGCGTGCGGGGAGATTGCATTCAGAGGCCAACCTGGGTCAATCCCCAACACTCCAGATTCATCCAAACCCACAGAGAGTGATTCCTATGGACAGAGCTTAGAGTAAGCCCTGAGCATCACCAGGTGATCACCAACAAGAGAACGAGGAAAGGAACTAGAGAAATAGCTACTGCACGGATGTTAGTCCTGGACCATCAGACTGTTGGACATACAATCAGGACCCAGCACAAAAGCCCACACGGGTCTGTCCAGACAAGGTTGGCCCCGCACTGCTCTCACCAATAGCCTGCAGGTGCTGGTAGGTCTCCAGCATCACGTCCCTGTAGAGCTTTCTCTGAGAGGTATCTAGGCATGTCCACTCCTCTGGGGTGAAACTCACGGCCACATCGGGGAACGTCATCGTGTCCTGAGCCGGCATACAAAGAGGGGCTGGAGTCAGGGTCTGTCCCCACGCTGTTCCCTGTTCTCTGAGGCCAGGATCCCTGGGCTATAGAGGGGCTCAGTATCTGTCCCCTCGGGAAAAACCAGTCTCCACCTGAATTCCTGGCAGACGGGTCCCAACTTCTCTCTAAGACAGCTGCATCTATGAAAATGTGAGGATGCTCTACTAGAAGGTTCCTGAAGGTGGCAGACTTGCTCCTGACCCAGGGAATTCCACCACTGTTCCTATGAGCACTGCCAAGAGTAAGAACTGAGCACACAATCAGTGGGACCCAAATGAGTAACCCTGCTTTCAGCTAAAAACACGAAACATATACCCCCTGCATCCCACAGCCCATGCTCTAGGGAGAAGGGGACACTCTATGTCCAGCCACCGACTGAAAGCTGTGCATGCACATATGTGCCTGTTGAACTCTGATCATGGCTCAGGGCCACCCCAATTGCCTCTCAAAGTGTCTTAAGCCCAACAGCTCTGCTGGCCCCAGAGATCCTTTGCTCTGTCTCCCTGGGACCAACACATGCCCAGAACTGCAAACAGAGCAGCCAATGAATGCTGCACTGTGTGATAGAGCAGAAGTAGTCATCCAGAGTGAGGACAAAATAATGGAAACACATATCCTGGGGCCTGAGTTACTGCAGCTGCCAGGGCACAAACAGGACCAGCGCACCCGGGGAACCATGATGCATATCAGGTGGAAATCCGGAGCACAGAGGCAAGAGGAAGCCCTGAGCATCTCCCCTGTGGCACAAAAGTGACTACGAAAAGAAACAAAGCAGCATGATTGTGTAACAGGACCGTAGGTTGGGACAGTGGGTAGGGCTGGTGATACCCGCCATCCCATAAGGTTCTCTAAGCACTGCCAGGTGCAATGCCAGAGTGCAGGGCCAAGAGTATAATCCCCAGAATCATGCATGTGGCTCCCAAAAAAAAATTCTCAGACACCAGCCTTTGATGCCCAGCACCCCATAAGGTCCCTGAGACATATCAGGAGTCATTCCTGAGCACCAGTAATCTTTGAGATGCTGTGGTTCTAAAGCAAAATACAATGAAACTGACACAAACGTGGCTGCATACTGCAGAGAGCCAGGTGCTCTCACAAGGCGGCAGGATCCTTCCTGAAGCAAGTCAGAGACAGACATCCCAGGAAGCCTGACGCTCCTGGCACTGCATCACCTCATTTTGTCACTCCTACCTGGCTTCGCTGTGTCTGATGGCAGCTCACCATCTTTTCCTGCGTCTGTTTTTCCTGAGGATCAGAAACCTGGAGGACAAGTCAGAACTGTGAGCACTGGACAGGAGCAAAACCCCCAAGATCTGACCAGCCACACCCTTGGCCAACTGGCTCAAAGACCCGCCTGGGGGACACTGACTAATGCTTCTTTCTCCCCAGGAGAAGCAAGATGGGTTGGCATCTGTGCTGCCTTTCGCGACACAAGTTCTGGGTTTGGCCATAAGAGAGAAAAGTCAGCCCTGCCTTGGTCTGGTGACCCCTCCCATATCCCACAGAAGGTTCTCACAGGCCCAGCCAGGAAGGACTCTGAGGCCCGTTCATCACCACCCCCTTCTGGCCCCATGAAAGAGCCACAGTTTGGGCTATGATTGCATGGGGGAGCCCCTCTCTTCTTTAAAGAAAAAAAAAGAAAACGGGCTGGAGTGGTCGAACAGTGGATAGGGCAGTTTGTTTTGCAAGTGGCCAACCTGGGTTCGATTCCCAGCATTCCATATGGTCCCCTGAGAACCACAGGAGTAATTCTTGACAGCAGAACCAGGAGTAACCCCTTGCATCGCCAGGTGTGAACCAAAAAGCAAATAAATAAGTTTTTTAAAAAAAACTTTCTACAGGGGCTAGAGCAATAGCACAGTGGGTAGGGTGTTTGCCTTGCACGCGGCCAACCCAAATTCAATTTCCAGCATCCACATGGTCCCCCAAGCACCGCCAGGAGTGCTTTCTGAGTACAGAGCCCGTATTAACCCCTGAGCATTTTGCTTTTTTGGGTGAGACCCAAAAAGCAAAAAAATAAATAAAAACTTTCTATATACATACACTTTTACCAGCAGTACACGAATACACAAGCGCACACAGATACACCCTTTACCCCCCAATACTAACCTCGATAGCCAGCAGTCTGGGCAGGACTTTGCAACTTGATGTGAGGAAGCAGATATTGCTATTCCAACATACAGTAAAGCTGTTAGGATGCTTGCGTTGCTGACACGAATCAATCCTCTGCATCCCCATGGCCCCCAGAGCACTGCCAGGAATAACATCTGAGGCCAGAGACAGAGTAAGCCCTCAGGGTATCTCCGGGATTGCAGAGTCCCCCATTCCCTACTCCAGAAATAGCTCCAAAAGGAAAGTATCACTGGCAAACCCCGGCCACCTGCAGACACACCTTCCCGGCCCGACCCACGAGGGCAGCCAATGAAAAAGCTGGACGGCAACAGGGTCTAAAGCCTTTTGGTGGGGGATGCAGCTCTGGCCCTCAAAGTGAATCTGGAGATTCTACAGCAGAGAAACCGGGGCAAGGACCCAACATGAGTCAGCTGGGAGGGTCAGGAAGGCTAAGGCCCCGCCCTCTGCAGCTCCTGCACCCCAAGGCCCGCAGCTCCCGTGGCCACAGCAGACCCCCAGGATCACGCACTCACACCCATGACCCCCGCATCCCACTAGAGCCCCCGACAAACCTCCCAAAGCTCTATGCCCCCAAAAGACTCCATCATAACTCAGGAACTGCCTGGATATCGGGGAACACAAGAAAAACTAGCGGCGAGGCTGGCGTAGTCTGCGGCTCACAGTGTGGAGGCGGGAGGCCACCCCCGACCTGCAGTAAGACAAAATCAGCCTTCAGAGTCCCGCTTCCTAGCTGGGGCCCCTTGGTCCTTCACCAACGTGAATAAGAACTCTCTGGCCCCGTTTCCAGGAAGAGAAGCACCAGGAAGGCCCTGCTGTGATGTCACTTCCTGTCCTGCAAGCAGCTTAAAGGGCCAGACTCCAGATGTGCCCTCCTTCCCGTTGATCGTCGATTTGCTCGAGCGGGCCCAGTAACATCTCCATTGGAGACTTTGCTGTTACTGTGTCTGGCATATCGAATACTCTCGGTAGCTTGCCGGGCTCTCCGAGAGGGGCGGAGGAATCGAACTCGGGTCGGCCATGTTGGCTGCTTGTAAGGCGAACGCCCTACCCGCTGTGCTATCGCTCCAGATGTGCAGAGAACCATTATACCCACCCAGGTGAATCAGTGGCTGGAGGGGAATGGATTTGAATAAGGGAGTTGAGAGGCAGTTCTTGCAGTAGCTGGTCAGCGTGGGAGCTCGTGTAAGAAGAAGTCCCCTGATGCTTTACTGGCCAGTCAAGTGTGGAGTCAATGCTCCCACACACAAGGCCATCAGGAAAACTGCAACAGGATTGATTCGGATAAAACAGGCAGATAGGGAGTGGGTGGGACACAGGACAGTGAGTTTCTCTGGGAAGTAACAAATTAAGATGGGGGTGAAAGCAGTGACTGGGCAGCCAGCCCTGGAGAAGAACTGGAAAAATCCAGACAGAGTACAGCCGCCTGAGAGCTGGACAGAAACTGGAAGAGGAAGAAAGGCTGCAGAGGACATCTGAGAGCACTTTATGCATTAATGCTCTACCCCTGACAACACACGAGCAATGGAAAGTCACTGGCAAGAAAATTTCGATGGGGAGGCTTCAGAAATATATTTTCAAACCCAGAGTATGGACCAGGAGTGACGAGTACAGTGGGTTAGCACTTGCAGTGAACTTGGTCAACTTGAGTTTCATCCCTGGCAACCCAAATGGTTGCCTGAGCACCACCAGACACTAGGAAGTGTCAGGTGTGGTTCCAAATAAAAAATATTATTGAAAAAAAAACCCAGCATAAGGACCCATTCTAGAATGGAGGTGTATACTGAGCTCACAGTTAGCAAACTTTCCTGATCAAAAGGCCTTATTTAGCCTTTTCGAAAACCTAAATGATTTATAGCATCTTAGTGACCATTAGATTATTAGGATTTTTACTGCTTCCAAAAGCAAAGAGTTTCAGGCTTTTTTTCCCCTCTAATATTTGTAAAGTGAAAAGTGCTCTTCATTTTTATTTATTTTCTTGCTTTTTGGGTCACACGTGGTGATGCATAGGGGTTACTCCCGGCTTTGCACTCAGGAATCACCACTGACAGTGCTCAGGGGACCTTATGGGATGCTGGAAATCGAACCTGGGCCAGTCACGTGCAACACAAGCGCCGTATCCGCTGTGATATTGTTCCAGCCCCTCTTCTTTTCCTTTTTTAAAAAAAATTTGTTCATAGCTAATATCTGGCTCTGCACTCAGGGGATCCTATATGATGCTGGCTTCAATCCTGGTCAGCATCATACAAGGCAAAAGTCCTCTTGGTGTACTAGCCTCCTGCCCCGTGGGGGCTTCAGGGAATGATTCTCTATTTGCTTGGGGCAAAATAGTATTTGGTGGAGCTATTTGACTTTCACATGCTCCCCACTCATAAATAGGTTCTGGACGTCCCACAGGAAACTGTAAGAGAATGCAGAACCTGGTGCTGCATGAGGGCTGTGTGTCCTGGTGCATCCCCTCACTCCCATCCAGGGGCCTGTTACTTGAACCAAGGTCCAGCTCCCAACTGTCCCACCCAGAGACTAACCGGTAGCCTGGGGAGGGTCCCTCCGCTCCCCCATCTCTGTTCTGGTCCATTACCTGGACCAGGTTGGTCTTCCTCATGTGGTCCCAGGTTTCGATGCTCATGACCTTCACCTCCAAGTCCACCTGACCAGGCTCCAGAGGGATGAGCATGTAGGGCACCCTCTTGGATGAGCTCGGGGGCACGACCACCCTCTGACGCAAGGGGGATCCTGACTTGGACATGCTGCACAGAGCCTCCTTGTGGGGCAATTCCACTCAGACTTGGGAACAGGGGTGGGGTGGTGGTTGGGGTGATTGGCCATCCTCCCTGCTTCTTGCTGCCCTGAATATCACCAGAGCAAAGATCCTCCTTCATGCTGTGTGACCTCAGGGAAACTGCTGGGCCTCCTTTTTCTCCTCTCTACACGTGTCGTTGCAGGGACTGGGAGATGATACAGGAGTGAGGTTGCAAGCATGGTATGTGTGGGTTCAATCTCCAGCACCACACAGACACTTGGTCCCCCAGGAATGGCTGGGTCCTCTAAAGGCCCTTTTGGGTGTCAGCCCAGGGTTGCCCAGGTGACCTCCAGTACCTCATCCTCGAGACCTTGCAATGAACTGCCACCCAATTGGTCAGGAATTGCCAGTGGGGACCCCCGTTGATTTCTTGAGCACTGCTGTTGCCCTCCCAACAGAAAGTATCATGGTCGCCCGCTCTCCTCCACTTGGGTGCTTGGGAGGGAAGCAAAGGAGAAAACATCATCGAAAAAACAGCTTTGCCAAGGAGTTTGGTGGTTTCCAGGCCCTTACCCCCTTAGCCCCGTTAGAAAAGCGGGTAGGGCGTTTGCCTTGCATGCAGCCAACCCAGGTTCCATTCCAAGCATCCCATGCAGCCGACCCATGTTCGATTCCCAGCATCCCATATGGTCCCCTGAGCACTGCCAGGAGTAACTCCTGAGTGCAGATCCAGGAATGACCCAAAAAGAAAAAAAAATAGAAAGTGAAGACCCTCCCACAGTCGTGACATGAATGTTTCATTCCTGTATAAACTTTCCTATGCTCAGAAAGAACCTGAGAATAAATGAAACGTCTTCCCTCCTACCTCACATATATGAATAGAGCCAGTGCTCCCTCCTGAAACAACTCTAGAGACAGTCAGCCCTGAAGGTCTATGCAATCCTCTCACTGCATCATATCATCTTGTCACTTTCCTCCTCTCTGTGGACGGTGGGCCAGACAGCGTGACATCATCTTCTTCCATCTATAATTCCCGAGAATCAGCAGGAAGCTCCGTGCAAAGATCTAGAGACGTCAGCACTGTGAGCATGACAGAGGTGCACAAACTCCAGGGTCCTGACCAGAAGTTTCTGCTTTGGAGTCCGAAATTGCTCTCAGGGAGGGCAGGGCAAGCAGCTGACCTGCTCTCGTATCTCACGGGTCGTACATCCACTTGAACTGAAAATATTATGATATCTAAACAGAAATATAGTGGAACAGAGAAGAATTAGGACCCGGGCCAGAGCTACAGCATATTGGGGAGGGCAACTACCTTGAATGCAGCTTACTCTGGTTTAATCCCCCACATTCCACTAGATCCCCCAAGCCACCTGGAGTGACTGCTGAGTGCAGAGTCAGGTTACTCCAGTACCCAGAGTACTTCTGGCTGTGACCCCAAAACAAAAACACACAAGTAAAAAGTGAATTGTATAGTTAATCAGAAAAAAAAGTTTCTGGACTTTACCCAGCATAAAAGCATTTTTATGATGGCTACAGAGATAGCACAGATCACAAGGTGCTTGTCTGACACACAGCTGACAAGGGTTCAGTCCCCATCACCCCACAGGATCCCCAAACCTAGATCGATCAATGAAAACAGAGCCACGGGTAAACTCCGCGGGGTGTGGCCAACCAAAAAAAAATTTAGGTGTCAGAACTATAGTATGGTAGGGTATGGGCCTTGTACACAGTTGACCTGTGTTCAGTCCCTGGCACCACACTGGGTAACAAAAGTAGCAACCACAGGGTATGACCAGAAAAAAAAAAGTTTTTGTTCATGCATCAACCTCTACCAGCCACTTTTGGAGAATGCAGGTTAGACTTGGGTTTTGGAGCCACAGGTGGCAGATATTTGGGCTCACCCAGGTGGTTCTTGAGAAATCCTGCATTTTGCAGGAGATTGTACCGTGTGGCAGGCTGCTGCAAGGCCAGGGCCTGCACCCCTGGCCTATCACTGACCTCAGGAAATCAAAGTCTCTATAAGGACTGTGAACATTATGAGAAGGATACAGGCAGGAAACAGGGATGAGGCCCAGCTGGTAGAGATCCAGACAGGGCTGCTGGCACCTGGGTCCTCCCGGTGCAATCCTGAGCCAGAAGTACAAACTGCAATTTCAAAGGTTTGCAGGGGCCAGAAAGAGCACACAGTGAATGGCAGGGCACGTGTCATGCATGTGGCATACTCAACTTTACAGCCTGAATCAGCAAGGAGTGATCCCAGAGCACTGCTGGGTTTGGCAAAAGCCCACACAGTCAATCCCCCTCCTGGCCAAATAAAGGCAATGAGGAATTTATCTGCCAACAGCAGAGGTGTGAAATCTAGTAATATATTCGCAAGGGTCAATCCTTTGGGTTTTTTTTTTTCTGTTTTGGGACCACACTGAGAAGTGCTCAGAGCTTACAGCCAAGTTTTCAGATTATATGGTTTTAGTCCTATGGGTACATGATTTTATAAAAGAAAAAGGGGATGAAAAATTATACTTGGGGCCAGAGTGACAGTACAACAGGCAGGGCGTTTGACTTGCACCCAGCTGACCTGAGTTTGGTCCCTGGCATCCCATATGGTTCCCCGAGCACTGAAGGAGTGATTCCTGAGTACAGAGGCTGAGTGCAGAGCCAGGAATAAGCCCTGAGCATCGCCAGTGTGACCCAAAAAGTGGAGAAAATAAAATTGCACTTATCCCAAATGAAAGTTTAAAGTCCATAATTTCACTCAGAGCTTCCAAGTCCTTCCTTTCCTCTAAACAACCTCTTGTTCAAAAGGACTCAAAAATGTTCATATTTAAGAACTTCCAATTAAGGTATGAATAGTGGAGTAGGAGAGAATACATCATATTCAAGCAGATACTGGCCAACTGAAAGCCTGAGGGCGTTCCCTGGTACCCCAGTCCCCTGAGCAGGACAAAGACGTCAAGCACTGCCAGGTGTGGTCCCAAATCTCACCTTATCTGATCCTCAAGTAGTGAGATAGACCCAGAGAGAGGAGCTTAGAGGGTTGAGCACTTGCTTTACCTTTGGTGGACATGGCATGGCTCCCCTGCATGGCTCCCCCTGCATCCCAGACACACAGACACGGAGGGGGGAGAGTCTCTGACTATCTCCAAGTTTGTAGCAAACGGGGGTGGGGGAAACAGTAGAAATACCCCGACACCCAAAAAGAAGTTCAAAGAATGCTCGTGTGTCAAAACAAATTCTGGAGTGGGAGGGTTGAGGCCATACCTACTGATGCTCAGTGGAGCCTAAGGTGTGTCAGGGATAACCCTGGTCACTGCAAGAAAGACAAACACCCTCCTGACTATACTAATGACCAGCCCCTAAGAGTGAGACATTTAAAACCTATTGCAGCTGGTCCCAGAAAACCCCTTTCTGCAAGTACTCACTTCAACAGCAGGGAACGCCCCTGGTGTGGGAGAGATGGACAGTGAGGAATGCTTGGAATCTGGACAGGTGAGGCAGAAATTCTTTTTTCTGAGGAAATATAATCATATAGGGTTAAAACAGATAGTAAGTTAATAGGGTGCTTTTCTTTCAAGCAGCTAAGCCAGGGTCAATATGAAACAGTACATACATTCACCCACCCCAGCACTGTTAAAAATGATGCCTGAGCTCAGAAACAAAGAGTAAGCCCTGAGCCCTGAGTGACGCTGTGGCCCAAAAAACTACAATAAAAAGAATTATAAAGGAATTTTAGAGATCATATAGCAGGTGAGGTGCCTGTCTTGCACTCGGCCAAACCAAGTTTGAATCCTGGCATCCCAATATGGTTCCCTGAACCCAGCCAGAAGTGTTCCCTGAATGCAGAGGCAAGAGAAGTAACTGATTCTTGCAGCTGTACTCCTCCAGACTAAATAATTAATTCATTTAAATAAATAAAGGGGCTGGAGCGATAGCACAGCGGGTAGGGCATTTTCCTTGCAGGCAGCAGGTAGGGCATTTGCCTTGCTCTCCGCCCCTCTCGGAGAGCCCAGCAAGCTACCGAGTATCTCGCCGGCACGGCAGAGCCTGGCAAGCTCCCTGTGACGTATTCGATATGCCAAACACAGTAACAACAAAGTCTCCAATGGAGACGTTACTGGGCCCGCTCGAGCAAATCGATGATCAATGGGAGGGCCTTTAATCTTTAATTAATCTTTAAATAATTAATTAATTTTAATTAATCTTTAAATAAAGGGGCGTGGCCAATACCGATGTAAAATTGGATTACTAGAGGAGTTAGGGCACACTCTAGAAGTCTCTGAGCTACTTCCTGCTAGGATTGCACACTTGCTTGCAAGACCCGCTGTGGCACAGCACAACCCTGATGCACCCCCTGCAGATCCCCCTCCTCCCAGGCCTGAGTTGTCTTAAAGCTCTGCACCTTGGTGCCAGAATGATAACACAGACAAATGAGCATTACTTTCGAAGGCAGCCAACCTGGGTTTAATTCTGGGCATCCCTCATGGTTTCTGGCACCACTAGGAGTGCTTGCTCAAAGGAGAGCCAGGAGTAACTCACGTGCATCGCTGGGTGTGACCCAAAAAAGCAAAATAAAAAAAAAAGAAAGAAAAAGTAAAGAGATGCTCCCACCTCCCTGTACTCCCAGAACCCACTGAATGCACAAGGAACAAGTGAAGATCAAAGGCTCTGCCAAATGCTTTTGAGTCCAAAACACATACATGTGCCCTGCCCCTCCCCCCACCCACCCCATCACTGGCCCCTGGCTCTGGGCTCACTCCAGGCTGGTACCGGGACTATGTGGGGTGCCGGGATCGAACCCGGCCGGCCGCGTTCCCCCCTCATGCAACTTTCTAAGTTCTACTCCGTAACAACGACCTTGTTTCCCTCAAAATCAATTTATAAACAAGATAAAGCTTTCCGCAGGGGCGCTTGGTGGGTCCCTGGTGAGAGGCCGCCACCCCGGGCCACCGTCACGGGGCGACCCCGCCGCACAGAAGGCGAAGACCGCGGAAGTTCAGGCACTCAAACCGACCACTCGGGCGGCCAGCGGGAGACCGACCATGCTGGTCCCCCCTGACCCCCTGGGTGCCCCCTCACCCGCTCCTCACCTTCCACAGCGATGGCGGCCAGCCAGCACTTCTGCGGCAACCGCCCAGACCCCCAGAGAAAGAGGATCCCGATTCCATGACGTCATCAGCACGTTCACCCAGAGCCTTAAAGGGCCAGGCTTCAAATATTCCTGACTAGGTACTGGACTGGTCAGAAAGGTTCATTTTTACCCATTTCTGGGATAGGAGCAGGTGATCAGGACATCTGCTGTTTGCCAGGTCTGCGATAGATGGAGAGTGACGGACTGAACAGGTAGCATATTGATCAGAAGTCTTTGTTTTGACGAAGGAAATAAAATTCACAAAGATACTTTGCGAACAGCCACCCACACCATCTCTCTGAGTCCCCATGTTCGTTTATATCGCACTGAACGTCCAGGTCTTTCTTGAGTAGCTTCAACTGTTTATTTTCACAATAATAGGAGAGAGCTAGAAACTAAGTGAATCACGTGACTCAGAAAGGGGTCAGGGGTAGCCCAGAAAGGGACTCAGGGATTGGTAATGACTGGGAAGATATTTGTGTAAGCAAAAATTCCTGTGTCTGTATTTGTGTGTGTTCAGAGCAAATGGTGCTCTCCAGTTATTCCTTGAGAGCTATATGCAGCAACTCGTCAAACAGTGCTCAAGGTCTACATAGCCGTGAATTCTACATGGATCAGACAAATGAACGGAAAGTCCCTTAACTGCTGTGCAGCTAAATATTCTTTTAATATTTTTGTACTAGATGATTTATTAAGCTATAATTCTTCAAAATTTGAACCAGTGGGCAAGAACAATGGTATAGCAGGTGTGTAGGAGAAAACCTCTTTTTCAGACACATAGATCTATTGTTCGGCTATGATGACTTGGTGTTTGTTACAATAAGAGTATAAAATTTAGTTTGCAAGTTTACTTATTAGCGGAATTATTCCATAAACATACTCAATTTCTTGTAACCACTCCACTAGGGTGCCAGATCGTCACAGAGTGCAAATAGGAACAATAGGTAAGGGTCCCCCCACAAGTGAGGTAGTAAACAACAATAGCTGGTTTCTTTGTGTATTCTCTTTTCCTTGCTTCAATAACTAAATTTACAGGGTAACAGGATGTAGGCCTCGTGAATTTAATTTTGTGGGTGCTTATGAAAAGGACAGGTGTGTCAGGATGTGCTTTTTTCTAACCAACATTCTATGCTTCTCTTGGGAGGCTGCTGCTTTGCCTAGCAGAACAGCCTGCAAACTGGTATGAACAAACCCTCCAAATTTTGGACTTCATTTGAGAATTGATGGTGTGGGGGCCCAATATCCCAAGTCCCTGGGATGTCCGCAAAGGGCCTTCAAAGGACCTGTTAGTGCTGGCGATCTTCTCTCTGGCCCCGAGAGTCAGCTCTGGGATTGCGTAGAAGGCTGGACGCAGCACAACCTCCCCTATCTTCAAATTCCCCAATCTTCCCACTACTACACTGTCCTCCCGTTTTTCATCAATTTGCTTGAGCAGGCCCAATAATGTCTCCATCCTGAGACTTGTTCTTACTGTGTTTGGCATATCTAATACGCCACGGGGAGCTTGCCAGGCTTTGCCATGCGGGCGAGATACTCTCGGTAGCTTGCCAGGCTCTCCGAGAGGGGCAGAGGAATCGAACTCGGGGAAGCCTCAAGGGCCACGTGCAAGGCAAACACCCTACCCGCTGTGCTATCGCTCCAGCCCAACTACTACACTATTCTGTTGGAAATATAGCTCTAAACATTTTAGGTTTAACATTGGTATGTCCGTTCTCCCTTGTCACAGGGAGTTTAAGGTTTATTGCATAACACCCATCACAATGCTCCTGGGGCACTCCCATCCATCTGTTTCTTGGATTATAGCTCTAAGCACTTAGGTTTAACATTGGTATCTCCTTCCTCCCTTGCCACAGGGAGCTTAGGTTTACCACAGTGCTCCTGAGGCACTCCCATTCTTCTGTGTTTCTGTGTACCTTCCTTCTCTGTGATTTCCTTTCCCAACTGGCCTGTCACCTTTTACTCCGAATCAGACTCTGTTAATTTGTAAGGTCTGAATCCTCAGAAATCTGAGTGAAAAACTGCTTTTATCTTCTCCTTATGTCCTTTGCATAGTTACTTTAGAGCAACGTCCTTTTTGTATAGACTAGGAAGATAGTTAATACTCTGACTTTGTAACTTGGAGTTAATTGACTCCAAAGAATACTTCATACCTGGGCATCTGCTTTCTTAATCTAACCCTTAGCTTCCCTTATTTCCTAGCACCCCAAAGGCAGTGTCACGATGAGGGAGTGGATGGACCCAGGGCTAGCTCTGAGGTACCCTGGCATTGAAATGGGCTAGACCAAAGCGACATATAAGTTAAGAGCATGGTCATGGACAAATTCTGTCATGATCCAAAGAGTAACAACTAGATTGGTACCATGCTAGGGATAAGAAAGACTAATCTGGCCTGAGCACTGTAGCCTGAGATCCATAGTAAGATGTCGCCAGCTTAATGTATCTATTACTGTATCCATACAAAATGACTGATTTTATTAAGGAGCAGAATTAAGATGAATGTTTATATGGTTCCTGGACTAAGGGAAGGAAAAACGCACCCATAGATGGCATGTCACCGTTAGGTGGGTCTTCTTGCTGAGTTTGTCCTAGAAGAAGCTTCCTCTGAGAGAGGGACCATATATCCATTGATTGTATAACCTCGCCTATGTGTAATTGCTACCCCAACTCCCTCATGACTTGGGAGATAACTAAAGCTGTAAGAGTCGGCAAGGGAAAAAAATCAAGAAAGAATCCGAGAGGAAAAATCCAAGAGGAATGAAGGAGATTCATGGAAGGAGAATCAGAGGAGAACTGAGACGAGATTGGAAGAAACTGAAATTGATACCAACCAGCCTGGCCCTCATTCCCTCCATCATACACCCATGGCCGTCAGCTGGCCAAGGGTGGGGGAAGCAGTCTGAGACCATCAAATTCAGGCGGCGGCGGGGTTGGGGGGAAGAGAGAGAGCAGAGAGAGGGGGATTCATATTCATTTTTTGAATACACAACATGAAATGACAAACCAGTTCTTTGAAACAATTACCACTTGTGTTTGCTTTCAATAGAAGAAAAAATTAAAGTACTTTATTGATATGAAAAATAATAGAATTTTTTTCAGTTTCAGTACCCAGTAAGGCTAACTGCCTTTTACTCCCAGGATAAGACTCTGGATTTCCTCCTTGCAGTTTCCAGACATCACAGATGTAATAGCAGGAAGAGAGCCCGGATCCCCACCTTTCAAGTCACGTGCTTGCTCCACTGAGTTATCCTGCTGGGTATAATGATATTCATTTTTGAATGTGTGAATCTTCCCAGCTCACGCATATTCAGTGACCCTATTCCCAAGTCAGATTGCAGCTATGCCAAATTCTGAAGCTGTGGTTTGAGTTCTGAAATAAATCACAGCAAGTCAGGTAAGAATTATTCGAATGACCCCTGGGTGAACAGGCCGAGCAGGTGGATGACATCTCTGTGGTTCTCACAGTCCAAACAGGCCCAGATAAAGGGAAGATCCTTTGGGAGTATAGCTGTGAGGAGCCTGGCAATCACACACTAGCCTTTTGGCTTTTCTATTTGACTAGACCCAGGGATATTTGAGGATCCTATGGGATACAGCAACTCAAACCCTGTGCAAGGCAAGCACCCTCCCCACTATTGTATGACTTCAGCACAAACTAGCTTTATTATGGGCTCACTCAGTGACTTTTAACATAAAAGCAAAAGAATATTTCATAGTGGGTAAGAGAGAGTATAGCAGGTAGGGCATCTGCCTTGCATAAGGCTGACAGGGGCAGGATTCTGAGCACTGCCCAAAGGAACCCTTGAGGACCGCCAGTAATAAACCCCTTGGCAACATCAGACCCCAAACCAAAACAAAACAAAATGTCTTCGTATACTCAAAAAACATGCAAATGATCTGAGGTCAAAGACATGCTTAGTGACAGAGAGGGCAGGTTGCAAGGTGGTTCTGCTGCTCTTGAATAGGGCACACCAACAATACAGGCTGTGCAGTCAGGCTGGTAAGGGAAAGGGGTACAAAGGACCCTTAATCTCATGAACACAAGACTAATGAAGAAGAATGGAACAAGCCAAGAAAGCAAAGCACAGGATCACCCCAGGGGAGCAAAGGGCCCTGTGAGTAGAGCACAGATGCCTGCATCCAGAAGCCCGAGGCCCCCTGGGGTCAGCAGCATGATTCACACACACTCAGGGCACACCCACAAGGCCAGGGCCCGAGCCTGGTAGGGTCCTCAGACACTCAGCTGCATACACGCCTCTCCTCCCCGGCCTCAGGGCTACTCCTACCAGCCACTGGATTACAGCTGGCTTCGTCCTAGAATATCTTGCCCCCACAGAATCAATGTAGAGATTAGAGACAATGAAAAGGTGAGAGGACTAGCCCATGTGTACCTGATATAGCAGCCAAGTTACTGAAAGTACGCAAACAACACAATCTTCACTTTTGCTGCCTTGCACGCAACTGGTCCAATTTAAACCCCGGATCCCATATGATCCCCCAAGCAAACACCAAGACTGATAAGTGAGTGCAGATCCCAGAGTCACCCCTAAGTATTATGGCGGGGCTGAAAAATGAAACTAAACAAAACAAAATTGGACACATACAAAATATGATGTTAGGTCCTTGAGAAAATTTTATTTGGGGGAGTTTTAAATTATTGAGTATAAAATGTATTGCAAACATGACTTTAAAGTATTGTGTAACAATTCAATCAGCTAATCAGTGGCTGAATAAATAGCAGTACTCCTACATTAAAAAAATAAAAGTATTGTGTAAAAATACTTGCCAAGATTTCATTGTCTGTTGAATCTTGACTATCCTGCCTCTAAAGAGACCACCTCTTAAGGTGCCTGTAAACAATGCATGATGAAAATTCTTTTTTTTTTGGCTTTTTGGGTAATATCCGGTAATACACAGGCATTACTCCTGGCTCTAAACTCAGGAATTACTCTGTTGGTGCTCGGGGACCATATGGGATGCTGGGAATCGAACCCAGGTTGACCTCTTGCAAGGCAAATGCCCTACACGCTGTGCTATCACTCCAGCCCCTGCATGATGAAAATTCTTGTATTTTATTATGGAATTGCCATTGGTTTACTCTGTATATCTATTGAGTCACGGCCATAAGTAGAGTTGCTTCCAAAACTACTTGTGACTTGTAGTTTAACTTAATCTCATCTGTATTGTATAAATACTAAATTGGGGTAGTAAATACTACCCCAAATGGCCCCTGAGCACTGCTATGAATACTTCAGCACAGAGCCAGAAGGAATGTGGACTGTGGCTCCAAAACAAAACCAAAGCAAACACATTGAAGTGAAGGGTAGTACAAGAAGTCAATTTAGCAATGGAAGGAACTTTTTACAGGAGCTTGAGCGACAGTACAATGCGGAGGATGCTTCGCTTGCATGTGGTTGATCTGGTTCAATGCCCTGCATCTCAGATGGACCGAGGCCCACCTAAAGTGAAACTTGAGTAAAGGGCGGTGGTAGTCCCTGAGCATTATGAGTTGTGGCCCAATAACAAAAACAGAGAAAAGGAAAGGACGTAGAGAAACAGAAAAATACAAAGCTGTCAAACATCCTGGCCTGTCAGAGTAATGGCCACACAGCCCCTGCCCAGTCCCTAAGATTTCTAATGGGTCTGTCCTGGCACATGCTCCCACGCAGCTCTCACCGACAGTCCGCAGATGTTCATAGGTCTCCAGTATCACGTCCCTTTAGAGCTTTCTCTCATATACAGCCAGGCACATCCACTCATGGGGGGAAGGTGATGGCCACATGAGTAAAGGTCACAGCATCCTGAGTCAGGACACATATACAGGCAGGAGTCAGGGTCCATCCCCAGCCCATTCCCTTGGTAGTGAGGAGGAGTCCACCAGGAATCTAGAAGGATTCAGCTCAGGGTGTCTCCCCTCAGAAAGAACGAGCCTCCACTCAAAATTCCTGGCTGACAGGCCCCAGAAATCATTCTAAGGAAGCTGAATCTGATAAAATGTGAGAAATCTATAGTACAAAGTTCTTGTCAGGTGTAAGCCTTACACACAGATACCCCAGGGCCAAACTCAGAGCCACTGGTCCAGTGAGCACTACAGAGTAACAACTGAACACAGACCCAAAGAAACCAACAAAGTGATCCTAGATGTGGCCCCAAACACTAAGCATCCCCCCATATACACAACTTTTGTTCTAGGAATGAAAAGGTGACACTCAATATTCAGCGAAGTACTCAAAGCTCTGTGTAACATATGTGCCTATAGGACTCAGAGATCCTGATTCAGGGTTGCCACAAATCTGTCTCAGAAAGTAGTGACTCAGTCCCAAAGATCCTTTCTCCATCTCCCTGGGACCGGAGCATCCCTGGAATTGTGCACAGCATCATGTGAATATGACTGTGTGACAGAGCAAGCAAGGCTCCCCAGATCAGAAAGGACAAAAAAGGGATCCAGGAGTTCGAGGCCCCCAGAGTCAGCAGCATTTTTCACCTGCACTCAGGGCACCCCCACACTTCCCAGACCTCAACCACGGAGGGTCCTCAGACACACCCCTGTCACCCCTGCACACACGCCTCTCCTCTCCTCCCCGGTCTCAAGAGCTCCTCCTTCCAGTCAGGAGATCACTGAGGGCTTCACACCACAGGAATGCCCTGCCGAAACAGAGATCAAATCACAGATTAGTGATAAAGCTTCGGTTGACATAGTTCCTAACACCCAACAAAGGGGGGTCCCTAGATGGGTATTGGATGGACCTGGGGAGAGCGGCAAAGCTACCCAGCATCAAAAAGAGACAGCGTAGAAAGCATAAAAGCACAGTCTTGATGAAAGTCTTATAACTTAAGGAAAAGGACCTCCAAGGGGTAGGTAGGGAAAGCTGGACCAGCCTGAAGACTTACACTAAAACCCTTGCTTGCCCTCGGGGCCGGGGTTGTAACTAATCCAAATAACTGCAAGTATTGATAAGTAAACTTATTTGTTGAATATGTACAACTACAGGGAAAAAAGAAAAGCCACAGAGATGTCAGACAGAATGTCTTCTTGAGTTAATCCCCCCAAGAGAATTACCTCCATTGCAACATTTTATGTCTGCAAATGACCCTCACATCTAAATGCAGTCCTATATCCCACCCTCCCTCAGTTGTTCTGTAAGAATGCTTTCAGCTCTCCATGAAATGGGCCATTTGGATTATCAGTCCGTGGTTCCCCATCTCTTTCTTCCTCTGCTAGGGACCCCCACGCATAAACTCACAGGGACCCCATGGGATGCCAGGTATAGAGCCCATGTCCACTGATTGCAAGATAATCACCTTCCCCCACTGTACTATAACTTTAGGCCCAGCACCACATGGACCTTCCTGAACCCCTCTCGAAGTGATCATTAAGGGCTGTAAACCCAAGAGCTTAATAAATCCAAAAATGGCCAAAGATGGCAAGACATCCCAATTAAAAAAATAAAGTATCCATACAGACAGCACAGAAATGCTGTACTTGCCTTGCTCACGGCTAATCCAGGTTCATTTCCTAATATTCCCTAGAGTCCCTCAAGCCATCCAGGAATGATCCCTGAGTGCAAAGCCCAGGAGCAAACCCTGAGTCCTGAGGAAGTCTCCCAAGATCCATTCAAGTGACCCTGAGCATTGAAACAGGGCAGCATCTGATGGGGTGAGACAAAAAAAAAGAATGAACTGTGGTGGGAGAGATATTACAGCAGGGAAGACAAATGTGCTGCCCACATGTACAGGTTGATCCCAGGCAGCCCTTATGGTTCAAGGGCATGGCCAGGCCATTTCCTAAATATATAGTCTTTGGAATTCATAACAAATTCTAGGAAGTAAGAGATTTCTGCATACTGAAGTATACAAATCACAGAAAAAAGTTGCTATTCTCCCACCTTACAGTTAATGATTAGAGATAATGTAAGGAAAAAATTATTTTCCAGAAAAAGCTTTCTTTCAAAAGATTATTGAAGACTTAGGTCAGAACCACTCTCGGAAATTTTCCAAAAGGTGAATCCTCAGCTCATGTCCTCTAAGCATCCTGTTGGAATCTCGTGTACCCACTTCCCTTGAAGGCTTCTCAAACTGGATTGTCTATGTGTTACTGTTTTTTTATGTGTTACTGTTTTAAACTTTTTTATTTACATTTATTTAATTTTTCAGGGTACCTTAAATATCCCCCCCACACGGCAGAGCCTGCCAAGCTATTCCTGGTCAATTTGATATGCCAAATCCAATAAAAAAAAAAATGGATCTCATTCCCCTGACTCTGAATATGGCAGAGTCGAGAAGGATGGGGAAGGAGTGGCTGATAAAATCCCAAGGCAGAAATAGGCTGCCAAAATGAAGAAAGACAAAAATGATTGTCTGTACTTGCTGGCACGTATGCTGGCATCTGATGCATTCATCGACGACCTGATGGTACAAGCGCGAAAGATCAGGTACAACATCATTGTTCTGACCGAAACGAGAAGACATCGATCACATCACACCGTTTTCGACGATGGAGAAGAACTGTTCATTGGAACATGTGACTAAAGAGGCGTCGGTGGTGTCGGTATCCTTGTCAACACGAACTTAACCATGAGCATTGATTCATTCGAATGCCTAACTACCCGAAATGGACGATTACACTTGAATATATGTGGCTCACTGCCAGCAGTTTCTATCTTTGTTGTCTATGCACCAACATCCAATTATGGTGAAAGAGAAATTGAGAAGTTCTACATGGAGCTGGAGAAGTTCTATAAAGAAGATCACACCTTCTACAAGATCATTGTCGGTGATTTTAATGCCAAGATAGGACCAAGAAGATCAGTCAATGAACTCCACATTGGGACCCATGGCCTAGAATGGAACGAACAGGGTTACATACTGTCTGAGTTCATCATGTCAACCAATACCTTCCATGGTAACTCACAGTTCCAAAAGGCTGAATCTAAACGTTGGACATGGGAGTCTCCCGGTAGACGGCTCCACAATGAAATCACTTAATCACTTAATCACTTAACTTCCTGTTAGTCGTTGATTTGTTTGAGTGGGCGCCAGTAACATCTCCATTTGTCCCTGTCACGTGCTGAAAAAAATATTCAGGGTCAGGTGAATGAGACCAGTTGTAATTACTGATTTTGACATATCGAATACACAACGGATAGCTTGCCAGGCTCTTCCGTGCGGGTGGAATACTCTCGGTAGCTTGCCAGTCTTTCCGAGAGGGATTGAGGCTTTTGGGGCGACCTCTAATCACCCTAAATGAAATGGACCACATCATATTCAATCGGCAGTTTTGCCTAACCTATGTTGCTGTTGTCCCAAAATTCCAAATGGGATCGGACCACCGTCTCCTTCGTGCAAAATTCTACCTCACAGAACAGGGAGAAAAGAATGCAAAGTTTAAGAAGAGAACTCCCAGAACAACCACCAACTGGGAGCTCTTTGGCTCTGTTGCCGCAACACGGGAAGATGCCATCACTGACAACATTGATGAGGAATACGATCGAATGATTCAGCACCTACATGATTGTGCAAGGAATGCCAAGAGAGAGATAACCACAAAAAATGCCTTTCTTCGAACACTCTTGAACTTATTCGCCAACCTGTCTTGGCACATGGCTCAGGCAACTGCAAGCGAACATATGAGCTGGCAAAACAATGCAGAGAAGCCATCAAGAATGACCTCAAAGACAGGAGAACAGCGGTGCTTGTAGATGCGGCAGAAGCCAGGAAAAGCATCCATAATGCCCGCCTGTCCTTCACCAACTACAAGACCAAGATGATTGCCCTTCCACATCCTGATGGATCCATCACATCTTCCAGAAGAGCAATGGAGAAGATTATTCATGACTTCTACTCAGATCTCTTTAATAGCCACGTCCACTTGCCCACATACCACATTCCGCACGATGGATATATCGTTCCCAATGTTCTCCCCTCTGAAATTCAACACGCCATCTCGTTGGTAAAGAAACAAAGAACACCTGGCCCAGACAAGATCAGACCTGAACACCTGAAGAACTTACCATCAGTACTCATCAATACACTGGCTCGGCTCTTCACACGCTACCTGTCTGAATGCAAGGTTCCATCCGAATGGAAAACCAGCAAGACTGTACTACTATACAAGAAGGGAGACATCCACGACATTCGAAATTATTGCCCAATCTGCCTATTGTCTGTCATCTACAAACTGTTCACTCGAGTCATCCTGAATAGGATTAGCAGAACACTAGATGAAGGACAACCACGTGAACAAACTGGGTTCCGAAAAGGATTCAGTACCATCGACCATATCCACATGATAACTAAGCTCATTGAGGTTTCTCAGGAGTTCAAGATGCCGCTCTGTCTAAAGTTCATTGATTTAAAGAAGGCCTTTGATTCTGCTGAGACGGAAGCGGTCATTGAAGCCCTAGCAAATCAGGGTGTACAAACTCAATACATCAGGATCCTCCATGAGCTCTATTACGGATTCACTACCAGGATCTCACCATTCTACAAAGAAGTAATCATCCATGTCGAGAGGGGTTCGTCAGGGTGATACCATTCCACCAAAACTCTTCAGTGCCACCCTCGAGAACATCATGCGATGACTGGAATGGGAAGAAATGGGAGTAAAGATAGATGGTCGACAACTACACCACTTCTGCTTTGCTGATGACATCGTTCTAATAACACCAAACATCAGCCAAGCAGCACAAATGCTGAACAACTTCGACCATGAGTGTGGAAAGGTCGGACTACAGCTGAATCTTGTGAAGACAATGTTTATGAGAAACGGCCTCGTTCCTGATGCTGCAATCGCTCTCAATGGAACCACCATCTCCGAATGCAACAGTTATATATGCCTACGTCGAGAAATCAACATGATGAATGACCTGCCACCTGAGTTATGCAGGAGGAAGAGAGCGACTTGGAATGCCTTCAAGAGTGTTGAAGAAATAACTAAGAGGACAAAGAAACTCCAGCTACGAGCACATGTCTTTGATTCCACTGTTCTTCCTGCATTAACATATGCCTCAGGGACCTCGGCCCTAAGAAAACAGGATGAGAACGCTATTTGGATCTCTCCAAGAGGAATTGAAAGAGCTATGCTTGGAATATCACACTTCACTCAAATGAGAGATAGAATTCAGAGCTCTGATCTCCGTCAACGGTCAAGAATCAGGGACGCTGTCTCATTTGCCAAGGCATCAAAAATCAGATGGTCTGGACACGTAATGAGGTTTACAGACAACCGCTGGACTAGAGCCATTACTGACTGGATTCCACGGGACATCAAAAGATCGTGTAGACGCCCACCAACAAGATGCTCAGACTTCTTTGTCAAGACCCTGAATGATCAGTTTGAGGCTCTGCATGGTCCTAGAACGAACAGATGCCATTGGGCTATGCTAGCATGCAACAGGGATGAATGGAGACATTACTGGCACCCGCTCGAGTAAATCGATGAATAACGGGGGATCAAGTGATCAAGTGACTGTTTTAAACCAAGGAGGCCCTTTTACTTTTAGAAAAGACAGTTTTTTTTTTTTGGTTTGGGGGCAGATAGGTTGATTGCCTTGCGCCCGGCCAACCCTGGGTGGATTCCTCCACAACTTTTGGAGAGCCCGACAAGCTACCAAGAGTATCCTGCACACACAGCAGAGCCTGGCAAGTTCCCCCTGGCATATTCGATATGCCGAAAACAGTAACAAGTCTCACAATGTAGACGTTACTGGAGCCCACTTCAGCAAATTGATGAACAACGGGAGGATAGTGCTACAGTGCATAGTTAGGAATAAAACCTGAGCATTGCCACCTGCAATCCCGAAACCAAATCAAAAGAAAACAAAACAAAATTCTTGAAACTTGACCTCATGGTGCAATTGTACTGGGGGTAAGACAGCAACCCCTAAAGCTGAACTGGAACAGTTGTGTGTGGAGGATGGAAAAATGCCAACTGATCACCAACCATCCTGGTGGCCCTGTTCCCTTCTTAATGCATCTGTTGGAGGTGGCTGCCGGTCGAGGTGGGAGTAGCAGCTCATGGCCACCGAAAGCATGTGGTGGATGAGAAACACCACATCACTGCCAGTCTAGCTGACTTACTTATTCTATGAACTTACAGAACTCACCTGCACATACACCTCTCTTCCCTAGGCCTCAGGGCTACTCCTTCCAGCCAGATGACCACAAGTTTCACCCAGAAATGCCCTAAACCTCACAGACACATCTGCATGAAACTGCATCTAGCATTCACTCTTGTTGTACAGAAATATACTTGAAAATTGTGCAACAATTTTGCTGTATCGGAAAATTATTCTAATATCCAGGGTGTTTACTATACACCAGGATGTGAACTGTGTTTTCCAGTCCATTATCCGAAAGGTTGGTGGTTCGTGCCCACCCAGGGATGCCAGATGTGTAACTCACACAAAGAGGGGGGCACGGCAACCCACAGCGGCGGTGGCTCTATCTCTACCGCCGCCCGTGTTCGGTAGTCTCACCCTTCTCCCACCCCGGAGAGATCGATGGAGATGGTCAGGCAGAGGAAGGAATAAGGGCCAGGCTGGTAGGTATTAGTCGTAGTTTATTCTGATTCTCTCCTCATCTCTCCTTCTGTCTCTACCCCCATGCTACTTCATTCTCCTTTTCCATCCCCCTTCATCTTCCGCTTCCTTCTGATCCTCTCTGAACTCTCTTCTTCCTTCTGCCCCCAGCCCACTCCTACAGTACAGTTAAATCCTCTCTCCATGAGGAATTGGGGGGAACAATTACACATAGGTCAGGTCACAATCAATAGGGGTAGAAATCTTAGCCTCAGGGAAGGCCGCTCCTAGGACAGATCCTTCCTCAGCAGGAGGACCCACCCTAGAGCATAATCCCATCGGCGTGCCTCTCCTCTCCTTGTCCGACAAGCATGTAAGAATATAATATAAATCATTTTGTATGGACACAGTAAGAAATATCTTAAACTTATAGATTTGCTCTCCTAGGGCCATCTCGATCTCAGACTATGGTGCTCAGGCCAGATAGTCTTTCTCACCCCTAGCAGGATCCTAGTCTTGTCGTTACCTTTGGATCATGACAGCATTTGTCTATGATCAAACTGTTAACTTATAGTTAAGAATCGTGACACTTTGGCCTGGCCCATTTCGCTGCCAGGGTAGCTCGCCACTTGCCCTGGGTCCATTCAGTCCCTCGTCGGGACCCTGCTTTTGGGGTGTTAGGAACTAAGGGCAACTGAGGCTTAAGTCGAGAAAGAAGATGCCCAGGAGTGAATAATATTCAAGGCCAATCAAATCCTAAGTTACAAAGCATAATGTTAACGGTCTTCCTGTATCTATACAAAAAGGATATTACTTTAAAGTAAACTGTTCATAAGGCATAAGGAGAGGAAAAAGGCAATATTTCACTTATACATATAAAATTAGATTTCTGGGAAACTGATCTTACAAATTAACAAAGTCTGATTAAGGGGAAAGCTGATTAACTGGGTGGGAAGGAGAGCATAGGGAAGACTGTTTACAGATAAACACAATGGAAGTGGAAGTGCTTCAGGAGCACTGTGATGGGTGTAACCAGATTGATGGGTGTAACCAGATAAAACCTAAGCTTCTTGTAGAGGGACAAAGCAATGTTACCCAACAAGAATCTGGAGTGACACTACATTTTTGGGGGAGGTCATACCCGGTGATGCCCAGGGGTTACTCCTGGCTCTGCACTCAGGAATTACGCTTGGCAGTGCTCAGGGGACCATATGGGAAGCTGGGAATCGAACCCGGGTCGGCCGCATGCAAGGGAAACGCCCTACCCACTGTGCTATCACTCCAGCCCCGTGATTTTACTTTTAAAAGATGAATATTATACTTCAGAGCCAAGGTGGTGATTCAGTAGAGAAGGTGCTTGCTTTGCACTTTGCTGACCCAGATTCAATACCGGAGCACCCCAAATGGGTTCCTGACCCTAGGGAGAAATGATCCCTGAGCTCAGAGCCAGGAGTTAGCTATGAACACTGCATGGTGTGGCTCCCAAATACTGCAACAACAAACAGTAACTAACGAAGAAAACAAAACCAAAAATAAATTCATGTGCAAAGAAAAACTCTACAGTGAAAGGATTGAACAGTGGGTCCTTAGGTAACTTTTTTGGGGGGTCACTCCTGGCTTTGCCCAGGAGTTACTCCTGGCTCATGCACTCAGGAATTACTCCTGGCAGTGTTCAGGGTACCACATGGGAAGCTGGGAATAGATCCCAGGTTGGCTGCATGCTAGGCAAATGCCCTACCCGCAGTGGTATCGCTCCAGCCCCGTTAGATCACTTTTTTATTTATTTAATGCTGAAGAAGCCCATGATTTATCCTGAATACTTATTCTCTTTTCTCTTCTCTCACATCCTGTGTGTGTGTGTTTGCGTGTATGTGTGTGTGTTTGTATGTGTTTAGTTTGAGGACAATAACCAACAATGTTCAGGGATTATTCCTAGTCTGGGATGAGGGATAAGTCACGGTGCGCTTCAGGGAACATATGCAATGCTACATATACAGAACCTTGGTTGGATGCTTGCAAGGCAAGCATACCTAGTATATGGTGTACACTGGCGCTTTCTAGATAATTCCAGCACACCAGCAGTAAGCCCTAGTCGAAGCTCCTATTTACCAAAAAAATCAAATATATTACTTTAAATACCTTACTTTACCAGCACTACACAAAACAACAGTGAGGGTAGCCTGCTAAGGGAGAGATGAAATGAGGAAGTTGCTTTGCTTCTTAATATATTCCTACATACTCTTTTTTTTTTCTCTGGGGGTCACACCTGGCGATGCTCAGGGTTTCCCCCTGGTTCTTTTTTTTTTCTTTTTGGGTCACACCCAGTGATGCACAGAGGTTAATCCTGGCTAATGCACTCAGAAATTACTTCTGGCGGTGCTCGGGAGACCACATGGGATACTGGAAATCGAATCCGGGTGGGCCTAGTGCAAGGCAAATGCCCTACCTTCTGTGCCCAATCAAAAGAAATCAAAATAATCAATAAAAATAATCAAAATAAATCGCTCCAGCCCAATCAAAATAAATCTTCTATTTTATTTTTTGGAGGCCACACAGCTGATGCTAAGTGGTTATTCCTGGCTCTGCACTCAGAAATCAATCCAGGTTGTGCTAGCAGGATGGAACACGGGTTTGCAATGTGGAAAACAAAGGCTTTCAGTGATCTGATATAGGTCCCTCACCCCAAGACCTGCAGTCCCCATGCTCAGCCCCACTCCCTCCCGCCTCTGACTATTGCTGACATGGAGGCGGTCATGGCTGCAGGGGCCCCCCAAGATCATGGACTCACACCACGTACCCTGCACCCTGGTACAGCCCCCATCATACCCCGCAAAACTGTGCCCCCCGAGAGCCTCCACTGCTCCTTAGGAACCACCTGGATATCAGGGAACAAGTGAAAAAAAAAGTGTGAAAGCGCCCCACAAGCTGGTGCAGCTACCCCACTTATAGTGCAGAGACAGGGAAGTGTGGGGTGCTCGCAGGAAGCCTCATCTTCTGCCACAAAATTGGCCTTCACAGTCAGCTTTCCAAGAAGAGACCCTACTTTGTCCTTTATCCACGAGAACAACTGCTGAGCCATGTGTCCAGAACACCAGAAACTGGAGGGCCCTGAGTTCACTCTCACTGAGTGCAGAGTCAGGAGTGAACCCAAGCATCCAAGCAAGGACAAGGATGGAAAGTCCCCGAAAATTATATTAAGCTAAAAACAAAGGGGAAGATAGAGGGTAGCAAGTATTACAGCAGGTGGGGCAATGGTCTTGCCAATGGTCAGTCCAGGTTTGATCCCCGACAACCCCATACTGTCCAACACCTGCCAGGCATGATCCCTGAGTGCAGAGACCAGGAGCAAACCCTGAGTCCTGCTGGTTTGGCCCAAATCAAATTTTAAAAAACCTAAAAGAGTCCAATGAAGGCAGGGCGACAATGCACAGGATTCAGAAACATGCTTTGAATGAAGGAACTTCTGATTGGATGCTGGGCGCCACCTGATCGCCCAAGGTCACTTGAAGTGACCCCAAGCACTGAGAATAACAGCATATGAGGGGGTGAGACTCTAAGAAATAAATGATCTTAGGGGCTGTAATGACAGCATAGCGGGCAGGGCTTGCATGCAAACCACCGGAGTTGGAATCTCAGCATCCCATATGGCCCCTGAGCACTGCCACGAGTAAATACTGAGGGAAGAGCCAGGAGTAACCCCTGAACACCACTGAGTGTGGCCCAACAGCCAAAAAATAAATGAATGGAATGTAAACGTTACAAATGAAAGAAAATAAAAATTCCAAGTGTGTCCCCGAAACAATACCAAGATCAAAAGCAAAACACAAGTTAAATGTGGAAAGAGAAGTAAATTTATTTTGTTTGTTTTGAGTCACACACACAGCAATTTATAGGGTTTATTCATGGCTCTGGGCTGAGGAAATACTCCTGGCCATGCCTGGGGACCATATTGCATGTCAAGTATCAAACTAGTAGTGATTCCTGAGTGCATAACCTGGAGTCACCATGTGCTTCAACAGCTGTACCCCAAAATGAAACGAAGCAAAAAAATTAAGTTAGACTCATAATAAATAAGGCTCACAACTGGGGAGATACTCCAGCAAATTGAGGCTGACCCGTACCCTGCACATACTTAGCATTCTGGCCCCCGTCCATTCCTCCAGGGTGAAGCTCATGACCACATCGGGGAAGGTCACCATGTCCTGAACGGACATACACAGGGGACAGGAGTGAGGCCATCCCACCCCATACTATGGTGTAGGGCCTGACCACAGCTCCCTCAGGCATAAGACAGCTAGGTGAGAAGAATGAAGAATTGCCTGATTTTTGATTCACAATGATTCTCAGCAACATTATGGTTGATGTTTGCCATAAACCCCTTCAAAACAGGGCCTCCTGCTTGCCTTACATACAAAAGGTTTCTTTCCAGCATGAATGTTCTTATATGTAATAACGAGTGAGAGGTAAGTGAATGCCTTCCAACAGTCCTTACATATATAAGGATTCTCTTCAGTGTGCGTTTTCCTGTGCTTAGTAAGTTCTGAGTACAAAGTAAAGGTCTTTCCACAGTCCTTACATGAGTAAGGTTTCTCTCCTGCATAAATTTTCCTATGCATAGAAACCCCTAAGAAGGAAATAAAGGTCTTCATACATTCTTTATCCTTACATGAATAAAGTTTCTCTAAATGAATTTTCCTATGCATACTAAGTCTTGAGGTCTTCCCATATTCCTTGGATGAATAGCTTTCATCTCCTGTATGAATTCTCCTATGTATAATCCGGTATGAAGATTGATCTAAGGCTTCCCAAATTCTTTACATTTCTACAGTTTCTCTCCTGTGTGGATATTCAGATGATCACACTTGCATGGCGGCTGACTCAAATTCTGTCCGTGTTGCTAACATCCCTGGGACTTTTCCCATCTGAAGACTTCCTGCCTGTCTCAGAATCCCCATGGTGATGCAGGTACCACTGCTCACTTGAAAGTGTCACAGTGTACAGGATCAGAGACATTCCACTGAGGAACGTTGCTTCCATGGAGAGCAGCAGAGGAGGATTCTGATTATTTCTTGATTTCTTGAGAGTTTCCATGTTAAAAAAAATGTCAAACCCTGCAGGTTTGATGTCTAATATTTCCACCATGCAAATACAATTATCGACACATATATGGCTTTTCCTGAAATAACCAAATATTTTTGCAAGAAGTTCAAGCAAAATTGACACATGTTGCCATTAACATGTGTCCAATTTTTTCTCAACTCAATGAAGAACACATTAAGTGGAAATAATTTCTATACAGAAAAAGGAAGCAACAGTTTCAAGCAAATAAAAATACAACCGAGTCGGGGTTTGGTTGTAGCTCAGTCTGGAGTTTAGGATGCATGTACGAAGGCAAAACTGCGTCTCACAAAACTGAGAACGCAGGGGCCATTGAAAACATCGAACCTAATTGAATTAATATCGGGATCAATGAGGTTTTGGGGGGTTTTTTGTTTGTATTTATTTGTTGGGGCAGTGTCACATGAAACAGTGCTCATAGATCACTCCTAGTGGGGTTGTCAGGACCATACTGGGTGCTGGGTATAGAACCTGCTTTCCATTCCTGATCAAAGCAGTGCACTTCCCACTACACTATTACTGGGGCCAACAAACCAGTTCTTTTCAAGAATGACCACTTGTGCTTACATTCTATAGAAGAAATATCTCAGTACGATTTTGGTATTTAAAAAACAGAATGTCTTTAAATCTTAAAACTGCTGAGTTTAGCACCAACTGAAACTAAGAGACTACTACGCTTGGCATAAGGCTGTAAATTTCCTCCCTGAGTTGTCCGGAGTCTGTAGATCTGCTGAAAGCAAAGGATTCTAGGTGCCCCCCTCCAAGCCACATGTTTGGTCCACTGAAAATCCCACCGGAATAATAACATTTATTCTGAACATGCAAATCTTTCCGACTCACTTGTAATCGATGATCCTGTTGTACTGCATCAAAACGTGATAATACTGAATCCCAAAGTTTGGCTTTGAGTTCTGAATTCAAACAAAACAGAATGTAAGAGTTATTCAGTGGATAGTAGAATGAGGCCCAGCAGATAGCGGACATCTTGATAGTTCTCACAGTCCAAACAGGTCCGCAGAAACGGGTAGATCTTTTTTTGGTCTTTGGGTCACACTCAGCATTGCACAGGGATTACTCCTGGCTCATGCACTCAGGAATTACTCCTGGCGGTACTCGAGGGACCATATGGGATGCTGGGAATCGAACCCGGGTCGGCCATGTAGGCTGCGTGCAAGGCAAACGCCCTACCCGCTGTGCTATCGCTCCAGCCCCAATGGTAGATCTTTTGGGTAATCACTGTGAGGAGCTTGACATTATCCACGTAGCTTTTGGGTTTTGTATTTTGATCAGACCGGATAATGGGACCATATGGAATGCAGGGGATCAAAAATCGGTTAGCCGCCTAAAATGCAAGTGCGCTCCTGGCTGTACCTGTCCTGACCCAAAGTAATTTTGTTATGGACTCATTCATTATTTAAAAACAAAGGCAAAAAGATGACTAAGAGGAACACGAGAGAACAGCAGAGGGATCATGTGCTTAGCTTGAGGCAGACAGGCTCAAGTCTCAGATCCCTGAACACCTCGGGTACAATTCCTGAGCGCATGGCCAGGAGTTACACCTGAGACCCACGAGGAGTCACGTTTAAATATGGCTGGGCCCGAAACCTAAAGAATGATAAACTTCTTAGATACTCAAAATCATACAATGATTCGAGGGCAAAGATAAGCATGGTGTTAGAGAGGGCATAGGGTGTCCGGCTGCTCCACAAAAGGGGACATGGAGTTCAGGCTGGACAGTCACCCTGGTGAGGCACATAAAGGAAGACCAAAGACTGAAATTCCCATGAATTATTCTACACAGCTGACAGATAAGGAAGATTAACTATAAAGCCAGGAAATTAAAGCACAGATCATTCCATGATGGACAGTCCAGGGGGATGAAGGGCAGCACGAACTTGGCACAGATGCCTGGATCCAGGAACTTGAGGCCCCATGGCCTCAAACAGCAGAAAGCCAGGCACTCAGGCTTGTAGCCAAATCCCACATCTCCTTCCTAAAACAACCCAAGACCTGAGAAGCCTGTGCGCTCCTGTCACTGCACTGGGTCATCTTGTCGCTCTCATGCCTGAGGATGGTGTGGCAGAGGGCGCGTCACCATCTCCTGCCTTTGTTTTTCCTGCGGATCAGCAGGAGGCTCCATGGAAAGACCTGAGCCATGAGCACCAGAGGAGCATAGCCAGCCCCGCCCCCCAACAGGAAGTCCCTGCATTGGAGCAAGAAATGTAGTGACTTGCCAGATACTTGGTCACTAGCTCACAGACTCATCCGCAGGGATACACTGCCAGATGCTCCTGCCTCTCCAGGGGACAGAGAAGTGGGTTGTGACCAGGCTGCTTGTTGGGACAGGAGGGCTAGTTTCAGCCTACAGGGGAGGAAACTACAGCCCTGCCAGAGCCCCGGGAATCCACTATAGGCCCTACAGGAAGGTCCCTATGGCCAGAGACTAACTCTGAGACCAGGAGGTCCCATGCAGAGACGGCCCCTGCAGGTCACAGTGACAACAGGCCCATAAGTGGCTCTGCTGTGGGGACAGCCACAGGGACTCCGGGTGGTCAAACCTTCAGCTGCCCTCTTGTATAATGGGTGGGGTCATGGGCCTCTTCCAGGGAACAAGGTCACTCCTGGGTTCGGGTGAGCCCCAGGCAGTCCAATGTCTGATCTGCTGGATCTAGGCCATCCTGGTCATAATTTACTGTAATCCCGAATGAGCACATGAGCCTCCTCTAGCACTTGCTCCTATTTTGTAGGAACAACTGAAAACCATGTAAACAGTGTCTTGTATCACAAAATTATCCAGGTATCCAGGGTGTTTATTATGAACCATGATTTTATGTGTGTCTGAAAACTAGAATTTCTGGAGTGAGTCTACTTTTATTTTATTTATTTATTTTGGTGTTATTAAAACAATGTCATCAGCAAAGCGGAGGTGGTGTAATTGCTGACAATCTATCTTCACTCCCATTCCTTCCCATTCAAGTCGTCGCATGATGTTCTTGAGGGTGGCACTGAAGAGTTTCAGTGAAATGGGATCACCCTGCCGAACCCCTCTCTTGACATCAATTATTACTTCTTTGTAGAATGGTGAGATACTGGTAGTGAATCTGCAATACAGCTCACGAAGGATCTTGATGTATTGGGCTTGAATGCCCTGATTGACTAGGGCTTCAATGGCCGCTTCCATCTCAACAGAATCAAAGGCCTTCTTTAAATCAATGAATGTTAAACAGAGCGGAATCTTGAACTCCTGAGACACCTCAATGAGCTTGGTTATCATGTGGATATGGTCAATAGTGCTGAATCCTTTGCGGAACCCGGCTTGCTCACATGGTTGTCCTTCATCTAGTGTTCTGCCAATCCTATTTAGGATGACTCGAGTGAACAAATTGTAGATGACAGACAATAGGCAGATCGAGCGATAGTTGCCAATGCCATGGATGTCTTCCTTCTTGAACAGTAGTACGGTCCTACTGGTTTTCTATTGGGATGGAACCATGCATTCAGACAGGTAGCGTGTGAAGAGCCAAGCCAGTGTATTGAGGAGTACTGATGGCAGTTTCTTCAGGTGTTCAAGTCTGACCTTGTCTGGGTCGGGTGCTGTTCGTTTCTTTATCGAAAAAATGGTGTGTTGATTTTGGAAGGTAGAACGTTGGGAACATCATATCCATCCTGTGGAATTTGGTTTGCTGACAAGTGGACATGGCTATCAAAGAGATTTGAGTAGAAGTCATGGATAATCGTCTCCATTGCCTTTCCGGAGGATGTGATGGATCCATCAGGACGTCAGAGGGCAGTCATCTTGCTCTTGTAGTTGGCAAAGGACAGGAGGGAGTTACGAATACTTTTCCCGGCTTCTGCCGCATCTACCAGCACTTCTGCTCATCTCTCTTTGAGGTCTTCCTTGATTGCATCTCTGCACTGGCGCCCGCTCAAGCAAATCGACGACTAACGGAAAGTTAAGTGATTAAGTGATTTATTTATTTATTTTTGCTTTTCGGGTCACACCTGGCGATGCTCAGTGGTTACTCCTGGCTTTGCACTCAGGAATCACTCCTGCCAGTGCTCAGGAGACCATATGGGATGCTGGGAAATGAACCTGGGTCGCCGCGTGCGAGGCAAACGCCCTACCCGCTGTGCTATCACTCCAGTACCCTGGAGTGAGTCTACTTTTAAACCATGAATATTATATCTTGTGGATTGGTGTGGCAATATAGCTGGTAAAAACATTCACCTTGCACTTTACTGACCCAGATTCAATACAATAGCTATAAAAGGTAAAGGCCCTCCCGTTGATCGTCGATTTGCTCGAGCGGGCCCAGTAACGTCTCCATTGGAGCCTTTGTTGTTACTGTGTCTGGCATATCGAATACTCTCGGTAGCTTGCCGGGCTCTCCGAGAGGGGCGGAGGAATCAAACTCAGGTCGGCCATGTTGGCCGCTTGTAAGGCGAATGCCCTACCCGCTGTGCTATCGCTCCAGCCCTATATTGTATTAAATATATTGTATTGAATATATGGGCTCCTGACCCCTGCCAGAAGTGATCCCTGAGCGCAGAGGCAGGAATAAGCCACAGACAAAGCAGGGTGTTTACCAAAAATACTGCACTTCAAAAGGTAACTCTGATGAAACAAAACAACAACAAATACTCAAGTGTGAATTCTGAGGCACCCTTCCCAGGTTGCCAGATGTGAAGAATAGTGAGTCGGTAGGTCCTATAGTATGAGGCGTTTGGTGTTCCATCTCTCCAAGAAACAAAGATACGAGGACTACAACAATTGATGGTCAATGGACCAGTGCACAGTGGTCCTTTAATTCAGAACCGAATAGCATACTTATAGAACATCTGAGGGAGATTAAGGTACAGGACTGCATGTATTTTGATTTACCACTTACAGAGGTCAAGTGTTTCAACAGAGGCAATTCTTTGAGAGGGAAATAACTCAAGGAGACGTTCTGTCTGAGAAATTCACTTGGGGGTCACAAGATCTGCATTGCTTTGCTCTCTCCCTGTTCCTACATATAAAAGAATCATGTTTACTTCTTGTTAATATTTGCAGTTATCTAGATACACACAGTAAGAAACATACCAAAACACTTCTCTGGGTCCAGGAACTAATGTTAAAAGATGACTGTGTTTTTTCCATAAATTCCACACAGAGTTCTTGGCCCAGTTACCCCAGGGGGTTCTGTCTTTTATGTCATGACAGCTTGAAAACAAGACAGTGATTTATGATTTCTAGACTGTCCCATATTGAAGCCAATGTAGCCTTGATGCTTGCCCCAGGTTAAACCAGAGATTCTCGGTGGGATCCAGTGTTCTGGGGTAAGAAAATGCGGGAACTGAACCTGAGTCAAGTAATTATGATGAATGCCCAGGAGTAAATATATTTTAAAGTCAATTAACCCTCAAATATTCAGCACTTCATATTAACTTTTTTTCCTTTTTGAAGAACGTTGCTCTATAGTAACAGATTATAGATTATATAGGTGAGAGGTGAAAGAGAAATGCAAATAAATGACTACATATACAAAGTCCAGAGTCACCAGAATGTCTGACTTTATGAGTTAAAGATAAACTCGGGGGATTGGGAGTGCTCATAAGAGTACTGTGACCTTCTCTGAGGGGAAGAAAAGTTGGCAATTCACTGACCAAGCCTAAAACACTTAGGGTTAATATCTAACACTCATGTGTAAAGACAAATTCTAGAGTAAAACATTTAAAGCAGGTCCTGAAGCCCCCTTTTCTGTTTTATTCTATGCTGCAGAAATCCATATTTTCTCTTAAATACTAGTACTCTCTTTCATTGTTCCACATCCTATGTGTGAGTATGTCTGAATGTGTGCATGTGTTTTAATTTTGGATCACAATTGGCAGTGATCAGGGGTTACTGCAGCACTGGGATCAGGGCTCAGTCCAAGTGGGGCTCAGGGAGTATGTGAAATACCAGACGTAGATCTAACCTGGGCTGGCCGCTTAAAGGCAAGCTCCCTACTGGTTGTACTATTGCTCTAGCCCTTTCTAAATTAATTATTTCCACCACATCAGGAGTGATCCTGAGCAAGGCTTCCCAAACGCCACCACACACCCCAGAAATCAACTATTTATCTTTTTAAAAGACACATAATTTACCCCCAGTACTCACCACAACAGCTGGGGGTCATCTGGTCAGGAAGGGATTACATGTGTGAGGTGCTTTGCAACTGGCCCTTAGGAAGCAGAAATTCTTGACATAGGAAAAAAGACACAAAAGTTGGGACGAGAGACAATAAAGCGGGCAGGGAATTTGCCTTGCACATTGCCAACCCAGATCAATCCCTGGCATCCTATATTGATCCCAGAGTACCATCCGCAGGAATTCCCAACTGCAGAGCCAAAAGTAAACCCTGAGCATCTCCAGATATGGTATACAAACCCAACCAAAAAATAATGAAGAGGCTAGAGCAATAGCAGAGCTGGCACGGCATTTGCCTTACATGCGGCCGACCCAGGTTTAATTCCCAGCATCCCATCTGGTCCCCTGAGCCTCACCAGGAGTAATTCCTGAGTGAAGAGCCAGGAGTAACTCTGTGCATCGCCGAATGTGACCCAAAAAGCAAAAATAAAAATAAAAAATATAAATAAAATAAAATAAAAATAAAAGAAAAAGTTTCACTTGCAAAACTCACCCACCCACAGGGAATGAGCCATTGGGTGGCCTTTTCCCATCACAACGGTCAATCAATAAAAGCACAGAGGAGAACTGGGTCTCCTGCTGCATGGGGGCTGGGGTCCTGCCCTTTGAAGTGAATCGGACGGTCTTACACTAGTGATGCCAGGGCCAAAGGCTCTGGAAACATCCAAGCACCACCCAGTACTGGCAGGTTTGAGAAGGCTAAGCCCTGTGCACGTCCCTCAACCCTGCACCCACCCACCTCTGAGCCTTCCCGAAGCTGGAGGGCATCCTGGCTAATGGACCCTCCCATGATCACTTGCTCACACGTGCGAACCCTGCACCCCGGCACAGCCCCAACTCCACTGCCCAAAGCCTCTGGATCCCCCTAAAGCCTCAGGAACTGCCTGGGTATCAGGATCGAGTAAAAATCAAGCACGAAATCGCGCCCCCCCCCCCAAGCTGGTCCAGTTCCAAACAGAGAAGCAAGTGAATGCGGGACTGTGTGACCGACCAGGAGAGGCTCTCCAGAGCAGAAAGGACAAAATAGGGGAAACACATGTCCTGCGATCTGAGTCACCATAGCTGACAGGGAGAAAACAGGGCCAGCACAACCCAGGGGACCTGTGATGCGCATCAGGTGAGAATACAGCACAGAGCCAAGAAGGCCTGGGCACTTCCACTGTGGCACAAAAATAAATGCAAAAGAAAATAAAGAAGCTGGATGGAGTAATAGAATAGAAGTTCGGGCTGGTGAACCCAATCTTCCCATATGGTCCCCCAAGCACTGCCAGGTGCAATGCCAAAGTGCCGGGCCAAGAATAATCTTCAGAATCACTGGGTGTAGCCCTTCAAACAGAATAAAATACCCAGACGCCAGCCTTCGACCCCCACGACCTCATATGGTCCCTGAGACATCTCAGGAGTCAACCTTGAGCACTAAGGTATGAGTACTCTTTAAGCAGGGTGGTTCAAAAGCCAAAAACAACAAAACTGAAACAAACATGGCCTTGTACAGAAAGTGTCCGTCCCTCCAAAAAGGAGGTACGATTGAAGATCCTTCCTGGAAAAACTCAGAGACATTTGGCCCAAGAAGACTGAGGGCTCCTGTCACTGTATCACCTTATCTTGTCACTCTCCTCCTACCTAGTTATGGGGTGTCTGATGGCATGTCACCGTCTTATCCTGCCTCTGATTTTCCCGAGGATCAGCGACCTGGAGGAGGAGTCAGAGCAGTGAACACTAGAGACGAGCACAACCCCTAGCCCTGACCAGCCACACCGTCCGGCACTGGCTCACAGACCCGCCTGGGGAACAATGTCTAATGCTTCTGTCTCCCCAGGAGAAGCAAAATGGGTTAGCATCTGTGCTGCCTTTCGCAACACAAGCTCTGGGCTTGGTTACAAGGGAGAAGATTCAGTCCTGTCTTGGCCTGAGGACTCCTCCCTGGGTCCCACAGAAGGCTCTCACAGGCACAGCCAGGCGCTGACTTGGAGGCCAGATCACGTGCAACAGCACCCCCTACAGGCTGTCAGCAGGGCTGCCCCCCACAACCATGGCCGAGAATGTGACTGTATCACGCCACAGCCCTTCTCCCCTTAAAAAAACCCCACTTTCTCCCCATGCCCCCACCCCACCCTGCCTCTGGGACCATTGGTGGTGGATAATGGGCACTGGTGGAGGGATGGGTACTCAATCATTATATGACTGAAATGCATGCAGGAAAGTTTGTAAGTCTGTAATTGTACCTCTAATAAAGTGTCATTTGCAAACCCAGCCTCCGGCAGGGACCAAACCACCATGTGACCCTGCATATCCCGACAAAGGGCAGATGACAACTGGGTCTGCTACTACATGGGGGTTGGGGCCCTGCGGTTTGAAGTGAATCTGAAGGTTCTACATGAGTGATGCCAGAGCTAAATGCTCCGGAACAGGGATGCCAGGGCCAAATGCTCCGGAACAGGGAAGAGCAAAGTCTAACGCTGGGAGGGTCGGGACAGCCAAGCCCTGCGCTCTGCAGGTCCTGCAGGCCCCAAGCGCAGCCCCAATCTCATGGAGCTGGAGGTGATGGTGGCCAAACAGGATCCCCACTATCACCCACATACTCCGCAACACCTGTACCCCCTAAAGCCTATGGGTTCCCCTAAAGCATCCCTCATGCCTCAGGAAATGGCTGATATCAGAAATAAGAGGAAAAAACAAGCACAAAAGGGCCCCCCAAGCTGGAGCGGCTCCGGCACTCACACTGAGGAGAACGGGAAGCACTGGGCGTTCATAGACCGCCACTCGCGTACTGACAAAAAATAGGGCTTCACAGTCCCTCTTGCACGAAGGCCAGCCATTTCCTCCTCTAGCAAAAGACCAATGGCAGCCTGAGCCGGGCAAACACAACTGGAATAGAAAAAATATCTGAAGGACCCCGGCCTGGGATGCCACTTCCACATCTGTCAGGAACCTGAGCCTTAAAGGGCCACAGTCCAGATGCAGAGACCCTTTTTGCCCACCCAGGTGAATCTGTGCTTCAAGGGGAATGGACTGCATAAAGGTGTGCAGAGGTGGCTGTGGAGAGTGGTGGGTCACACAGTGGGGGGCTGTGGATACAGAGACCCATGATCCTGTACTGGTCAGTCAAACAAAGACCCAATACTCTCATACACAGTCCATCAGGAAAAATGCAGCTGGGTTGGTTCAAGGTAAAACAGGAAGGTTGGTACAATTTACCGGATGCTGAGTTTCTTGGGAAAGTAATCAAGATGGGGTGAAAGCAGTGACTGCAAATCCACTGCTGGAGATGCAGAGAGCAGCTGGCCTAGCAGCAGCCCAGAGAGTTGGACAGACACTGGAACGATGTTGGAGTACAAGGATCTTAGGTTTATCAGGTTGCACGCATCACAGTGCTCCTGAGTCACTCCCATTACTTTGTTTGTCTGTAACCAGTTCTTTGTGCTCTCTTCCCCATCCAATTTGTAAGGTCTCATCCTTCTACGACACTGAACTTGTACTGTAAGTTAATATTGCCTTTTTCCTCTCCTTATGTCTTTTGAGTACTTTAATGCAATGTCCTTTTTTGTATAGTTACAGGAAGACTATTAGTATTATGCTTTATAATTTAGGATTTAATTGGCCTTGAATATTATTCACCCTGGGCATCTGCTTTCTCAACTCAAGCCTCAGTTGCCCTCACTTTCTAGCACCCCAAGGCAGGGTCCCAACAGGGGACTGAATGGAACCAGGGCAAGCCAGTAAGTTAAGTGCTACCCTGGCATCGAGATGGGCCAGGCCAAGGTGTCACGGTTCTTAACCATAGGTTAAGAGTTTGATCATAGGCAAATGCTGTCATGATCCAAAAGTAACGAAGTGACTAGGACCTGCTGCTAAGAATAGGAAAGATATCTGGCCTGAGCACTGCAGTCCGAGATCGAGATGGCCCTAGGAGAGCAATTCTATGAACTTAAAGTATTTCTTACTGTGTCCACAAAAATGCATATTATGTATGCTTATATGTTGGTCAGACAAGGAGAGGACAAACACATCCAGGGAAATCTGTTCTAGGGTGGGTTGATCTGCTAAATGAGAATCTGTCCTAGAAGCAGCTTTCCCATGGGTCCTGACTAGGTTGGATGAGACTGAACATTTCTCCCCTTCAAACTGCTTCAGTAAATTCAGTATATTGTGAGAGGCAGTTTCCCTTATCTCACAAGAACCTATCTGGTCTTAGATATGCAGATCCCAGGTGCTAAACCAGGCCTGATCTAGGGGATGCAGATGCCTGGCTCCAGGCAGGTGCATCTTTGAGATGTAGATTCCAAGCTCTAGCAGACTGGTCTTTGATGTGCTAATCCAAGTGCTTGTAGCTTGTAAAAAGTGAGGCAAGATGACTGGCCTGCTGATATAAAGAAACAATGTATGGTTTTCTGCCTCAATGTTCTTTCTGTAACTCCTTTTGATGACATCAATATATAACGCCCATTAGAGGTACCATAATCTATATAAGGGGATTTTGGGGGCTCTCTCGGGGAGAGCGTGTGCTTGAGAACTCCTGAGGCCTCCAAGACATACATCTTTTCCATGTAATAAATTGCTACTAAGACCAACCAGCCTGGCACTCGTTTCCTTCCTCAGCCTGACCACCGCCATCGACCTCCCTGGAGTGGTAAAACAGCCTGAGACTACGGAACGCGGGTGGGGGGAGAGATAGGCCGCTGCCTTCCTTTTGCCCGTCGTTTTTTGTGTGTTTACACAGAACAGGAGCAGAAGCTGGTAGGAGCATCAGAGACCACTGTCTGGTCAATGCACTACCCCTTAAAAACACTGCACCAGCGGACGCTTGCCTTCAAGGAAAACCGCAGGAGGCAGTTTCAAAAGCAAAGTTTCAAATCCAGAGTATGGGGCAAGAGGGTAGTAAAGTGGCTTGGGCGCTTACCTTGCATGTGGTAAATCTTGGTTTAACCCTCAGAATTCCAAATGGTCCCCTGAGCAACATCAAAGAGCAAAGCCAGGAGTAGGCTGTGAGCACTGCCAGGTTGCACTACCAACAACATCAAATATTCCGACCCTGAAAATGGAGGCTAATGGGCAGCAAGCCATTTTGGTCACATTCAAACCTTTTTTTGTCCTTTAAGCAGAGCTGAATCCTTTTTACCATTCTGGTGACTTCTACGTTGATGGGACTTTGCTAATTCCAAATACAACATTTACTTTTTTTTTCTGTAATATTATTGAACTGATGGGGGGATCCAGGAATGTGCCCAACCTTGTGAGTAATCACAGGTAAACGGAATGGCCTGCTGGGGTGTGGGGAGCTAACCCATATTCCCAGCACATCTCAGATATTTGATTCAAGGGGCCCCTTCCATCCACTCATGTCTTTCTGCACACAGTAAAGTTCATTTAAACTGTTTCCAATAGGGGCCAACAAGTAGGTACAGCCGATAGGATATTTGTCTTGCACCAGGTTTAACACGACACTGGAACACCACAGGAGGGTCCCTGGAGCACTACCATGAATAATTCCTGAGTATTTCAGGGTATGACCCAAAAACACAGGAAAAACAAAGTTTAAAAATTTTTTAAAAAAAAGCATTGTAGCACTAGCACAGAGGGTAGGGCACTGGCTTTGCATGCGGCCGACCCAGGTTCGATTCCTAGCATCCCATATGGTCCCCTGAGCACTACCAGAGGTAATTCCTGAGTTCAGAACCAGGAATATACCCAGGTGCATCGCCGGATGTCACCCAAAAAGCAAAACAAATAAATCATAAATAACTCTCTTCATTGCACTCCATTAAAGAGCCTTGTCAGGGGCATTTTCCTAAGATGGCATTTAAAAAATATTTATCCTTTACATTTACACAACGCTAACCAGTACCTGAACACAAGGGAGGCAGAGATGACATGGGTGAAGGAGCTGGTCACAAACGGTCCATCGGGATTCCAGCCAAGTACCCCATAAAGACTGAGTCCCCCAGGTATGGATGCATGAGCTGAGAGCCAGGAGATGGGCTCAGCTGGATGTGGCTCCGAGGAACATGAATCAGGAGGCCCTGAAGAACATGAGTGTTTCTCTGCCATAATCCCCCAAACCCAGGTCCTCAAAGCCAAGCCACAGGGGTTGGAATGATAGTCTGGGAGGAGGGCTTTTTCCTTGCACAGGGCCGGCCCAGTTTCAATCCCTGGCATCCCATACGGTACCGAGAAACCCCCAGGAGTAATTACTGATTGTAGAGGCAGGATTAACCCCTGAGTATCGCTGGGTGTGAACAAAAAGCAAAGAAAGTCAAGCCAGAGTTACAGCAAAGAATGAGACAGTGGTTAGCCTTGACAACCTGAGCAAAGGGGATTTTTTTGCCTTTAATTCACATTCCTCTGGCTTTCACAAAAAGATCCAAAAAATACATGTTAACATACACATCAAGTTCAAATTCTGGCATAGACTTTCCCTTATAGACTGACATCACAGAAAGTTTATTACACACTTTATTATTTCCTTCCTGGCTGCACTTTTGTAGCACAGCATCCCATTGTCCAAACACAATAGGCTTTCACAAAGGGGCCTGTTTTGACATTGAACATTGTTATTAGGGGATTGAGTTATCTAATATGAATTTCATGATGTCTCCTAAGACGACAAAGAAGCACAAAGGCCTTCCCACATTCCTTACAAACAAAAGGTTTCTCTCCAGTGTGAACTGCCCTATGTGCAGTAAGGCTGGAGAGCAGACGAAAGGCCTTCCCACATTCCTTACAAATAAAAGGTTTCTCTCCAGTATGAATTCTCACATGACGAGTAAGGTTATAGGAACAAACAAAGGCCTTCCCACACTCCTTACAAATATAAGGTCTCTCTCCAGTGTGAATTCTCATATGGCAGATCAGTCTTGAGGATAGAACAAAGGCCTTTCCACATACCTTACATCCATAAGGCTTCTCTCCATTGTGAATTCTCATATGCAGATTAAGGCTTGAGGAACTAACAAAGGCCTTTCCACAAACCTTACATCCATAAGGCTTCTCTCCACTGTGAATTCTCATATGCCGCGTAAGGCCTGAGGATTCAACAAAGGCCTTCCCACATTCCTTACAAACATAAGGTCTCTCTCCAGTGTGAATTCTCATATGGCAGATAAGGTTTGAGGATACAACAAAGGCCTTTCCACAAACCTTACATCCATAAGGCTTCTCTCCATTGTGAATTCTCATATGCAGATCAAGTCTTGAGGACACAGTGAAGGCCTTTCCACATAGCTTACATCCATAAGGCTTCTCTCCATTGTGAATACTCATATGCAGATTAAGGCTTGAGGAACTAACAAAGGCCTTTCCACAAACCTTACACCCATAAGGCTTCTCTCCACTGTGAATTCTCATATGCCGTGTAAGGCCTGAGGATTCAACAAAGGCCTTCCCACATTCCTTACAAACATACGGTCTCTCTTCAGTGTGAATTCTCATATGGCAGGTAAGTCTTGAGGAATTAACAAAGGCCTTTCCACATACCTTACATCCATAAGGCTTCTCGCCACTGTGAATTCTCATATGTTGAGTAAGGCCTGAGGATTCAACAAAGGCCTTCCCACATTCCTTACAAACATATGGTCTCTCTCCAGTGTGAATTCTTATATGGCAGTTAAGTGTTGAGGAAGTAACAAAGGCCTTTCCACATACCTTACATCCATAAGGCTTCTCTCCATTGTGAATTCTCATATGCCGAGTAAGGACTGAGGAATAACTAAAGGCCTTCCCACATTCCTTACATATATAAGGCCTCTCCTCAGTATGAGTTTTCATATGCCCAGTAACGGTTGGGGATCGAGTGAAGGCCTTTGCCCGTGCCTTATATTTATGAAGTTTCTCTCCAGGATGAATTTTCCTGTGTCTAGAAAGCTGTGTGAAGTCAACAAAGATCTTCCCACATTGCTCACACACATATGTTTTCTCTCCAGTATAAATTCTACAATGTTTTAAGAGGTCTGAGGGTCGAGTGAAGGCCTTCGCACAGTCCTTACATGCATGTGATTTCCCTCCAGTGTGGATGTTCATGTGATCACACGCGGGTGACAATGGATTCAAACCATGCCCTTGCTGCTGACACTCCTGGGGATTCTGTCCACTGTGGGGTTCTAAGGGAACATCATGGTCCTGGGAACAAAGGGAAGCTCCCCCACATTCCTTACTCTTGGACAGGGTCAATCCATGGTGACTTTGCTTGTGGAACTTTCGGTGTGAAGGACTCGCTATAAAAAGTGCTCCTCTCCCACATTCTAGGGACTGCCCCAATGTTGGGGCTTGTGTCTGTGGACCGAGAACAACAGACTGTGTGAACCTTTTCCCAGGGGAGTGATTCTTCAGAGTGAGGTTGCTCTCGGCATTCTGATCACCCTCAGAGGCCATCTTGCTTGCCTTGGCATCCCCGTGTGGCTGAGGGCACAAATGCACACTCGAGACTTTTTCACAGTGTGAAGGGTCAGAGACATTCCACTCAGGCTGGCTGCTTCCCTGTAGAACAGCAGAGGAATCCAATTATCGTTCTATGCTCTAAGAGTCTCCATGTCAAATAAAGTGAATACCTGCAGATTGATTTCTAACAGTTGCAACAAACGAATGCAATTCCTGACAAGTGGATGACATTACCATGGACGAACCTAATGTTTCTGTAAGACACATATGGAAAATTGATGAATGGGGGCCATTTATTTGTTAAGTTTTTTTTTCACCTCAATGAACATGCAGAAAAAACTCCCTCCACAGAAAACTGATGCATTAGATTCAAGAGAATATAAAACACTCTAAACTCTGGGTTCAGTTCTAGCTCAATTTGGAGTAGAGCCCGTAAAGCATTTGTGAAGAAATGCTGCATTCCACACTGCTGAGACTGACCACAGGGGCCATTGAAAACATCTCACCACAGGCGGATTCTTTTCAGGATCAATGACTTTTTCTGTTCTGTATTTTGTTGCCATTTGGGGGCGGGGGTACACCATGCAGTGCTCAGGGATTATTCCCGGTAGGTCTCTGGGAAACACATGGAGCAATGTGGACAGAGCAGTTTAAAGTTCAGGTCTTTTTACAATTACCATTTGTAGATACTTTCAATCAAATGAAAAACACGGCATTTACATGAAACATATTACAG
The DNA here is from genome assembly GCF_029834395.1 of Sorex fumeus. Classification (NCBI taxonomy): domain Eukaryota; kingdom Metazoa; phylum Chordata; class Mammalia; order Eulipotyphla; family Soricidae; genus Sorex; species Sorex fumeus. The sequence goes on along the minus strand of NW_026606303.1, from coordinate 1,063,089 downwards.
TTTTCTTTAGGTTTTGAGCAGAGATGTCAGTCCCCAGTAAAGAAAAGGGTCCTCAACCTCAAGCATCATAATCTTAATTTCCTTCTGGCCATTCCCAGCCCTGCACTTTAAAAATAACATACTGGTACACCCACATTTTCCATAAGTATTATAATATTGATTCCAAACTTGCAAATCTTACCGGCTCACTCATACTCGGTGACTGAGCTACCAAATGCTGAATCCATGCTTTGAGTTCTGAAACCAAACACAATACACAATGTAAGAATTCTTCGAATGGAACATCCTTAACCAGGAAGTACAGCTTGAGGACATCTCTCTGATTCTTGCACTCCAAAGGATCCCACAGAAAAGGGAAAATCCTGGGGAAGATCACTGTGAGAAGATCGGCAATCCTACATGACATTTTTTGCGTTTTTGTCTGTTGAACATACGCAGTGATGCTCAGGGAACTCTATGGGATGCTGGATATTGAACCAGGTGGATAGTGTGCAAGGACAAGCACATTTCTTGCATTACTATCACTCAGAGCCAAAATAGCTTTATTATCACCTCACTTATTAACTAAACAAAAAAGGCAAAAAATATTTTCAAGATACAACAACATTATAGGCAGTAGAGACAGGCTGTTAATGCAAAGACAGGGGAACCATGGAGAGAGAATTTCATGCACTGGCAGAAGAGGAAAAATAATGTCAAAGCCAAGAAAGTAAAGTACACGATTAGTCCGTGACAAACAATCTGTGGAAGCAAAGGGAAGCGTGAATGCAGCACAGATGCCTGGATCCAGGAACCCAAGGATATCAGGGTCAGCAGGGCATTTCACACATGCTCAGGGCACCCACACACTGCCCAGGGCCTGAGTCACGGAAGGTTCTCAGACACTCACCTGCATGCATACCTCTCCTCCCAGGCCTCAGGGTTCCTCCTTCCAGCCAGGACATCACCGCAGGCTTCACCCTAGAATGCCCTGAACCACACAGAGATGGAGCATGGATGAGCGACTAGAAAAACGTGACAAGTAAGCCCCATGTGTCCCTATAAAAATGGAGTAAATTACTCGAAAAGCATGAACAGAATCTGCAATTTTAAAATTTGGGGTAATTTAAGAGCTCCAGATTTGGGGTAATTTAAGAGCTAAGATTCAGGTCTTACTTTAAGAATGAAATATGGGGCCCCAGAAAATACAAAAAATAGTATAGCTCTGTCTTTGCAGAGGGCCAACAGGGGTTTGATCATAGCACAATAAAGAGTATTTTTCTCTATTTTGGGATCCTTACCTGAGGATGCTCAATGCTTCTTGTGACCGTGTACTCAGAAATCACCTTTGGTGGTGCTTGAAGACCACATGGGATGTTCAGGATAGAACGCATGTCCAGAATTTGCAAGATAAGCACCATGCCCACTCTACTGTCACTCTAGGCTCGGCATCACATGCAATGTACTGACAGTGCGTGAACTGATACCCGCGTGCAGTAAACCCCAAAGCTTAACAAATCCAAAGATGGCCAAAGACGACCAAACACCATATTGGTTATAAAAATAAACATAAACGGATCCAGACAGACACCACCAGCAGCTCAGGCACTGGCCTTCCTCAAGGTCAATTAAAGTTCGATCTTGACATTCAGTAGGGTCTCTCAAGCCATCAGATGTGATCCCTGATTGCATAATCCAAAGACAAATCCTGACTCCGGATGAACCAAGAGCCACTGGAAGTGACCGCGAGCACTGAAACAGAGCAACATCTGATGGGGTGAGGCCCTACAGCAGGCAGGAAGGAAACAGAAACTGCACACATGTACAGGATTGATCCCCAGCAGCACACAATGACCTGTACCACAACCAGGATTAATAACTGAATACTCAGCCAGAAATAATCCCTAAGTATATAAGTATACTTATAAGTATACTTATTTTTAAGTATAACCCCAAACCAAATCAAAACAAAATAAAAGGGAATCCCCTGCCACAGAGGCAGGTTGGACAGGGGGTTGGGGGTGGGAGGGATACTGGGATTAGTGGTGGTGGAGAATGGGCACTAGTGGAGGGATGGGTACTCGATCACTGTATAACTGAAACCTAAGCATAAAAACTTTTAAGTCTACAACTGTACCTCATGGTGTTTCACTAATAAAAATTTTTGAAAAATAAAATAATAAAAATAAAATAATAAAAATAAAAATAAATTCACTAAAGTTGTGGCCTGGTGCAACAGTACCAAGATTAAGATAGCATCCTTTTAAGCTGCCAAGCGTGTTCAATCCTGAGAACCCCATGGCCCCTGAGCACCCCCAGGATTGATCCCTCAGTACAGAGACAAGTGGATTAAGGTTGTGCCCCAAATAAAAGCAAAACCAAAACAAATACTAGAATTTATGTGTAGTACAAGAAGTGATCAGAGAACTCAGCCTTGGCAGGAACAAGGAACTTTTTAGAGAGACCTGAGCGATGGTACAACACTCAGGGACCTTGCCATGCACGGGGCTAACCTGGGTCGTTCCCCAACACTCCAGATTCATGCAAAGCCACAGAGAATGATTCCCACGGGCAGAGCTTAGAGTAAGCCCCGAGCATCGCCAGGTGAGCACCAACAAGAAAACCACAGAAGGAACTAAGCTACTGCATGGTTGTCCTTACCACGAAAGTCACAGCTACTACTGGACACACAGTCACGGCCCGGCACAGGGAGCCCACATGGGCCTGTCCAGACAAGGTCGGCCCCGCACTGCTCTCACCAATGGCCCACAGGTGCTGTTAGGTCTCCAGCATCACGTCCTTGTAGAGCTTTCTTTGAGAGGCATCCAAGCACGTCCACTCCTCTGGGGTGAAGATCAGGGCCACGTCAGGGAAGGTCACCGTGTCCTGAGCCGGCATACAAAGGGGAAAGGAGTCAGGGTCTGTCCCCACCCTGATCCGTGGGCTGTGAAGCCAGGACCTCAGGGCCCTAGAGGGGCTCAGGGTCTGTCCCCTCGGGAGAAAACAGCCTCCAACTGAACTCCTGGCAGCCGGGTCCCAACTTTTCTCTAAGAAAGCTGCATCTATGAAAATGTGAGGATGCTCTACTAGAAGGTTCCTGAAGGTGGCAGACTTTCTCCTGACCCCAGGGAATTCCACCACTGCTCCTATGAGCACTGCAGAGAGTAACAACTGAGCACACAATCATTGGGACCCAAATAAGTGACCCCGCTTTCAGCTCAGAACACTAAACATACACCCCCTGCATCCCACAGCCCATGCTCTAGGGAGAAGGGGACACTCAATGTCCAGCCACCGACAGAAGGCTGTGCATGCACATATGTGCCTGTAGGACTCTGATCATGGTTCAGGGCCACCCCAAATGCCTCTCAAAGTCTTAAGCCCAACAGCTCTGCCGGCCCCAGAGATCCTTTGTTCTGTTTCCCTGTGAGTGGTGCAAGCTGAGAACTGCAAAAAGAGCAGAGAGTGAATGAGAGACTATATGACAGAGCAGAGGAAGCTCTCCAGAGTAAGAAGGACAAAATAGGAGAACAACATGGTCTAGGGCCAGAGTCACTGTAACTGCAAGGGCACAATCAGAGCCAGGACAACTGGGGACATATGAGGCACATCAGGTGGAAATCTGGAGCACAGAGCCAAGAGGAAGCCCTGAGTATCTCCCCTGTGGCACAAAAATGACTACGAAAAGAAACAAAGCAGTATGACTGTGTAACAGGACAGTGGGATGGGGATAGTGGGTAGGGCTGGTGATAACCGCCATCCCATATGGTCCCCTAAGCACTGCCAGGTGCAACGCCAGAATGCAAAGCCAAGAGTATAATCCCCATAATCACTGCATGTGGTTCCGAAAACAACAACAACAACAAAAAATACCCAGACACCAGCCTTTTATGCCCAGCACCCCATAAGGTCCCTGAGTCATCCTTGAGCACCAATAATCTTTTTTTAAAAATTGTTATTAGAGAAACACCATGAGGTACAATGTAGACTTTCAATTATTGTGCTTGGGTTTCAATTATACAATGATCAAATACCCATCCCACCACCAGTGCCCATTTTCCAACATCACAGGTCCCAGTATCCCTCCCACCCCCCATCCCCTCCATCCCACCCTGCCTCTGTGGCAGGGCATTCCCTTTTGTTCTCTTTCTCCTTTTGGGTGTTGTAGTTTGCAAGAGGCGTTGAGTGGAAATCATGTTTGGTCCATAGTCTACTTTCAGCATGCTTCTCCCATCCGGGGAGGATCCTCCCAACACCCTTTATTTGGTGCTCCCTTCTGTATCTGAGCTGCCTTTTCCCTTAGCATGTGTGGCTGGCCTCCAAGCCATGGAGAAAAACTCCTGGTACTAATCCCAGCCACTCTTATGTATTAGTCTCTTATTTTCTTACTTTATATTCCACAAATGAATGCAATCTTTCTATGTCTATCTTTCTCTCACTCATTTCGCTGAACGTGATACTTTCCATGTAGTACCACGTGTATATAAATTTCATGGCTTCACCTTTTCTAACAGCTACATAGTACTCCATTGTGTAGATGTACCAAAGTTTCTTTAACCAGTCATCTGTTCTTGGGCACTCAGCTTTTATCCAGATTCTGGCTATTGTAAAGAGGAGCACCAGTAATATGAGGTGGGAGGGGTCCAAAAGCCAAATATAACGGAATTGACACGTGGCCTCATACAGTAGAGAGCCAGGTGCTCCCACAAGGCAGCAGGGTCCTTCCTGAAGCAACTCAGAGACAGACAGCCCGGGAAGCCTGACGCTCCTGTCACTGCATTATCTCATTTTGTCACTCTCCTCCTACCTGGGGTTGGTGTCCGATGGCATCACATCACCATCTTCTCCTGCCTGTTTTTCCAGAGGATCAGCAACCTGGAGGAGAAGTCAGAATTGTGAGAACTGGACAGGAACAAAACCCCAAGTTCTGAACAGCCATGCCCTCGGGCACTGGCTCACAGACCCGCCTGGGAGACACTGCCTAAAGCTTCTGTCTCCCCAGGAGAAGCAAAATCGGTTGGCATCTGTGCTGTCTTTCACAACACAAGTTCTAGGCTTGGCATCAACAGAGAAAAGTCGGCCCTGCCTTGATCTGGGGACTCCTCCCGGATCCTACAGAAGGTTCTCACAGGCCCAGCCAGTTAGGAGTTGGAGGCCAGGATATCGCATGCATCAGCACCCCCTTCTGTCCTCCTGAGAGAGCCACATTCTGGGCTATAATTTATAATTGCCTGGGGGAGCCCCTCTCTATTAAAAAAAAACAGGGGCTGGAGTGCTAGAACAGTGGGTAGGGCGTTTGCTTTGCAAGTGGCCAACCTGGGGTCGATTTCCAGGATCCCATATGGTCCCCTGAGCACCTCAGGAGTAATTGTTGAGAGCAGAACCAGGAGTAACCCCTTGCATCCTGGGTGTGACCCAAAAAAAAACCAAATAAATAAACAAATTAAAAAAAATTTCTACAAACCCTTTTACCCTAGTATACACACCACACACACACACACACACACACACACACACACACACAGACCCTTTACCCCCAGAACTCACCTCTATAGCCAGGGGTCTGGACAGGACTTTGCAACTTGATGTGAGGAAGCAGAGATTCCTATTCCAACATACAGTAAACCTGTTAGGATGCTTGCGTTGCTGACACGAATCAATCCTCTGCATCACCACGGCCCCCAGAGCACTGCCAGGAATAACATCTGAGGCCAGAGCCAGAGAAAGCCCTTAGGGTATCTCCGGGAATGCAGAGCACCCCATTCCCCAGAACATAAATACCTCCAAAAGAAAAGTATCACTGGCAAACCCCGGCCACCTGCAGATCCACTGCCCAGGCCCGAACCATGAGGGTAGCCAATGAAAACCTGGACGGCAACAGGGTCTCTTGCCATTGTGGGCGGTCAGGGGTTGGTGGGGGGGAGCTGTGGCTCTGCCCCTCAAAGTGAATCTGAAGATTCTACAGCAGCAAAACTTGGGCAAGGTCCCATGAGTCAGCTGGACGGTCCGGACTGCCAAGCGCCCAACCTCGGCCGGTCCTGCATCCCAAGGCCCCCAAGCCCCGTGCTCAGCCCCGCACCCACCCGCGGCTGCCCCAATGTGGAGCTTAAGGTGACCGTGGCCACAGCGGTTCCTCGGGATCACGCACTCCCAACTGCGACCCCCGCGTCCCACTACAGCCCCCGACAAACCTCCAGAAGCTCCGCGCCCCCCAAAAGACTCCAACATACCTCAGCAACCACCTGGATATCGGGGAACACAAGAAAAACAAGCGCGAGAGGCCCCTTGAGCTAGCGTGGTCCAGAGACAAAGTGTGGAGACGGGGAGGCACAGGGAGCTCACGGGAGGCCACCCCCGTCCTGCAGCAAGACAAAATCACCCTTCAGAGTTCCGCTTCCTCACTGGGGCCCCACTTCGTCCTTCACCCACCTGAACAAGGACTCTCTGACCCCGTTTCCAGGAAGAGAAGCACCAGGAAGGCCCCGCTGTGATGTCACTTCCAGTCCTGCAAGCGGCTTTAAAAGGCCAGACTCCAGATGTGCAGAGAACCATTATCCCCACCCAGGTGAACCAGTGGCTTGAGGTGGATGGATTCGCATAAGAGAGTGGAGAGGCAGCTGCTGGATTGGGAACTCGGGTAAAAAGAAGAAGTCCCCTGATGCTTTACTGGTCAGTCAAGTGTAGAGTCAAAGCTCTCACACACAAGGCCATCAGGAAAACTAAAACAGGGTTGATCTGGGTAAAACAGGCAGGTAGGGAGTGGATGGGGAACAGGACAGTAAGTTTCTCAGGGAAGTAACAAATCAAGATGGGGGTTAAAGCCAGCCCTGGAGAGGAACTAGCACAACCAAAACAGAGAGCAGCCACCTGAGGGTGGACAGAAACTGGAAGAGGAAGAAAGGCTGCGAAGGACATCTGAGAGCACTTTATGCGTTAATGCTCTACCTCTAACACAGGAGCAATGGAAAGTCACCAGCAAGGAAAGTTCGATGGGGGGGGATTCAGAAATACATTTCAAACCCAGAGTATGGACCAGGAGTGACAAGTACAGTGGGTTAGCACTTGCACTGAACTTGGTCTACGTGAGTTCCATCCCTAGCATCCCAAATGGTTACCAGAACACCACCAGAAGTGTCAGGAGTGATTCCAAAATCAAAAATGTTACTGAAAAGCATAAGGACCCATCCAAGATTGGAGGTATATAATGATTCACAGTTAGCAAACTTCCCTGATAAAAAGGCCTTACTTAGCCTTTTCAACCACCTAAATGACTTATAGTATCATATGACTACTAGATTATTGGGATTTTTACTACTTCCCAAAACAAAAAGTTTCAGACTTTTTTTCCTCTCTAATATTAGTGAAGTGAGAAGTGCTCTTCTTTAACTTTTTTTTTTTTTTTTTTTGCTTTTTGGGTTACACATGGTAATGCACAGTGGTTACTCCTGGTTAATGCAGTCAGGAGTTACTCTTGGAGGTACTCAAGGGGCCATATGGGATGCTAGGAATTGAACCCAAGTCGGCCGCATGCAAGGCAAACGCCCTACCCGCTGTTCTATCTCTCCAGCCCCTATTTCATTTTTAGTTTTTTTTTTTAAGGAAGAATAAAGACAGCGTTAAGAAAGCAAATCACAGGGTCATTCCATGACTAACTCCCAAGAGGCCAGGGAGGAGAGCCGTGTGTGCAGGTGAGTGTCAGGGACCCTCACTGGCTCGAGCCCTGGACAGTGTATGAGTGCCCTGAGCTCATGTGAAATGTGCTGCTGACCCCTGGGGCCTCGGGCACCTGGATCCAGTCATCTGTGCCGTGCTCTCTCTGCCTTTCACTACCTTGGACAGTCCATCATGGAAAGACCCTTTGATTTGCTCTCTTGACTCTGTTGTTATTCTTCCTCAACTGTCAGTCCTCAAGGTTCCTCCTTCCAGCCAGGAGATTACCACAGGCTTCAACCGGGAATGCCCTGCTCCCAGAGACAGAGACATGGATTGGTGAAAAGGAAAAGGTGACAAGAGAACCCCGTGTGTCCCTGACATAATGGGCCAAATTACTGAAAGGGCATGAACAGAATATCCACGCACAGCCTGTGTCGCTGAATTGGCAAGTCACCCCAGATCAAAGACAAAAAAAACCGGAAACACATGACTTGTGTCTGAATAATGGTAGCTGCCAGGGTGCGTATAGGGCTACCACACCCTGGTGGTCCTGATGCCTGTCAGGGGTGAATCCGCAGCACAGAGCCAAGAGGACATCCTAAACACTCCACTACGGCACAAAAAATACGAAAGAAAACAAAACAGCAGGCTGGAATAACAGAACAGTGGATGCAGGGACATTGGGTAGGGCTGGTAATCCCCAACGTCCGATATGGCCTACCAGGCACTGCCAGGTGCAATGCAGGAGTGTAGACTCAGGAGTAACCCTAGAATCACTGGGTGTGGCCCCTTCCCATCAGCACCCTCCAAAACAAAACAAGGCAAGATCAGCCTGGGATTGCTGGCAACCCTCTGGGTTCCCCAGACCTGGCAGGAGTGATCCTTGAGTATGGAGCTGGGAGTAACCCTTGAGCACCACTACTGTGGCCCAAACACAAATTAACAAAGTTTGGCATCTAAAAGCCCAGGTGACCTCCAGCACCTCATCCCAAGACTTTGCAATGAACTGCCACCCAATTGGCCAGGAATTGCCAGTGGGGACCCCCGTCAAATTCTTGAGCACTGCTGTTGCCCTCCCAACAGAAAGCATCATGGTCGCCCCCTCTCCTCCACTCGGGTGCTTGTGAGGGAGGCAAAGGATAACACATCATCAAAAAAACAGCTTTGCCAAGGAGTTTGGTGGTTTCCAGCCCCTTAGCGCTCTCTTACTTTATTAGGAGATAATTACTTTAATCATTTATTTGGGTCACATCCAGCAATGCACAGGAGTTACTCCTGGCTCCAAACTCAGGAACTACTCCTGGCAGTGTTCGAGGGACCATTATGGGATGCTGGGAATTGAATCTGGGTTGGCCGCATGCAAGGCAAACACCCTACCTGCTTTGCTATGGCTCCATCCCAAAAAGTTCTGCCTTGAGGATCAGAGAGATAGGTTAGAGGGTAGGGTACCATCCCTAGCACCCCAGAGGATCCTTGAGACTCGCCAGTAGTGATCCCCGAGCACAGAAACGGAGGAAATCTCTGAGTACCACTGCATGTGGCTCGAAACCAAATAATAGTAAGATAAAAGTATGTGTCTGAGTAGCCTAGGACCATGGATCAAACACTGAAAATGGAACTGGTAGGGCACTTGCCTTGCATGTGCGATCCAGGTTCTATCCCTGTCCCTGTACCCCATACTTTCCTCATGAGCAACGTCAGGAGTGATTCTTCAATGCAGGGGAAGGGATGACCCCAAAATGTCGCAGAATGTGGTTCCCGAAACACAAACAAAAGCCTTTCACGGAGGATTCCTTCATGCCAAAGTTGGGGATGCCGAGCTGAGTCTTGCTTCCACCACCTTCCTCCACGGAAAACGGGAAGACCGCGAAGGTATGGGGATGCCCAGGACAGGAACCGTTTGGGAAAGGGGGCTTAGAGGGAGAGATTCTACTGCGGGCAAAGCACTTGCCACGCTGCTGGGTTCAATCCAGACACCCGGGTTGCCCCATGCGAGGCAAGCGCCCTGGATGCTCGGCTACCACTCCATACCCTGAGGCGGACTGCTGGATCCTAGTGACCCGCAGGGTAACATGAAAGTGCCCCCAAGGGATGGAAATCCTTAGGCAGGAGAGGTCGGGCCACAACTCTTCCACCAATCCACCGCGAGAGGACGCTGTGGGGCATCTCTGTCCTTACTCTGGGACTTTTCTCTAAGAAATGTATATTCCTGATGCTGACCTGCCTTCAGGACCTGCTATAGCTCCCCAGATCCTCAGAATTTATGCAGGAAAAAAATTATTTCTGTACAGAGGAGCCGTATCCATAGCCCCCAGAGCTGACTTGATAAGCTAGTGACTCTGGCTTAATTATTTTGGGATCTGGGCTGTGGATGGCCGCAACATTTTTCAGGGAAGCTCAGGTGACCCTATATGGTGCCTGAGTCGGAAACCAGAGTGAGCACAGAAGATGACTGTGCCTTCCCACAGCACGATCTCTTCAAACTGACCAGTTCTTACAGGTCTCCAGCCCCATCATCGCATCCCTCAGCACCCCGCAATTCTGAGAGAGTATCTTCCTCCCTCCCTAAGAGATCTTTGGGATTCATATACAAATGGAAAGTCCCAAGTCCTTTTTTTTCCATAAGGAGGGTGGCAGAGGCCAGGTCCAACTCCAACATCTCCAGAAGTTTGGGGTGAAGGTACCTGCCATCAGAGGAACTTGGGGTGGGGTGGGAATAACTATATTTAAAATGGTAATAATGAGCCTCAGCAGTCAATTTCCTTCCCTGGAAATTCTAAACACACCAAATCTGCTGAGAATTTTTTTTTTTTGCTTTTTGGGTCACACGCAGCGATGTACAGGGTTACTCCTGACTCTGCACTCAGGAATTATTTCTGGCGGTGCTCAGGAAACCATATGGGATGCTGAAAATTGAACCCAGGTCGTCCAGGTGCAAAGCAAACGCCCTAACCACTGCATTCGCTCCAGCCCCTCTGCTGAGGATTTTTCATTTTTATGGGGGTTTGGTGTGGGCCTGCGAGGTTCTGGGGACCATCAGAAATGCCTAGGATTGAACCTCATCTGCCACAGAAAGGCAAGTTTTCACTTTTAAAAAAATGTAAATAAGCCTCTTCCTCTTTGTCCCCAATGCTGTGATGGTCTTCTTCCCCACCCAGGTCAGTTTATCTGCCAGTACATGAACCTGGGATTTGGCTTTCTCTGTGCAAGCGCCCCAGGCGTCCTCTAGGACCCTAGAACAAAAGCAGCCCTGAGCCTCTTCCTCTTCCTCTTCATCCCCAACTTCCTCTTCCTCTTCATGCCCATCTTCTCCTCCACCCAACATTTACCCCACCCCACACATACCACATTCCCGTGGGGGAGTGGCCTCTTCAGAAGTGGGCGTCACTTTGGTAGGAGTGGTCCTGGTCTAATTTTTGGCAGGCCAATGCTCACACAGATGCAGGTAGTTACACATACCAAGGAATCTAGAGTAACATCACAATTCCCATACCCAGTCACCAAAATGATGAAACAACACAAATCCTCACCATGTGGGGAGGACGATGAAAAGAGTCCAGAAGCCTCAGTACGTGGTACTCACCTAAGGAAACTCTCTGACACAGAATTCAGATATAAAGTCATGAAGATGTTCAAGAAATTCAATGAAACAGTCAGACAGATATCTAATAAATTGAAGGAGGACATGAAAGATACAATGGATGGGACAATCGAGAAAATCCGGGGAGAAATGAGAGCAGAAATTGGAAAGTTATGCACAGAAATGTCACGAATTAAAGATTCCGTTAGATGAAATAAAAAAACTCAGCTGTGCCCTCAAGAGTAGAATAACCACAGCTGAAGACAGAATCAGTGAGCTGGAAGAACAGCTGCACCAAGCTAACTGGCAACAACAATGGCAAGAGACCTCAAAATAGCTCAAGAGCGAATCAGAGTCTTAGGAGATGATTCCAAGAGGAACAACATTAGAATCCTTGGAGTACCAGAAGCTGAGGGAAACAATGCCAATGAAAAAGTCACGGTTACACAAATCATTCCTGAAAAATTCCCAGAGCTCGACAATGCAGCTATGCAGATTCAAGGAACCCAAATGGTGCCAGCCAAAAGAGACCCTAACAAAAACACTCCAAGACATATCATAGTTAGAATGATCGATGCTGCCGATAGAGACACAATACTGCAAGCAGCAAGGTCAAAGAAGGAAATCACACACAAAGAAGCACCCCTTAGCTTCACAGCAGACCTATCAGAGGAAACCCTCCAAGCGCGAAGGCAATGGCGGGATACAGTGAAAAAACTCACTGAAATAAATACTTCACCAAGAATACTCTATCCGGCTTAACTCTCACTCAAACTTGAAGGAATGGTACACTATTTTCTAGATAAACAGCAGCTCAGGAACTTCATAGATTCAAAACCAAACCTCAAAGAAGGCCTAACGGGGCTACTATAAGACAACAAACCCTACAAGCACTACAGACCCTTACAAAAAGATGACACAATACCCCATAACAATAATCTCTCTCAACGTCAACCGTCTAAATTCACCAATTCAGAGATATAGAGTGCCAAAATGGAGTCAGAGATAGAACCCAATATTCTGCTAGTTTCAAGAAACTCATCTCAACAGTCAGAGCAAACACAGACTCAAAGTGAAATGATAGAAAACAATCCTGCAAGCAAACAGCTCCCTCATAAAGCTGGGGTGGCCATACGAGTATCCGACAACACTACTTTCAGATTAAAAAATATTAGAAGGGACAGCAAGGCTATATTCTCTTCATCAAGGGATATGTACAACAGGAAGAAATCACACACTTAAATGTATACACACGTAATGAGGGAACAACTAAATATTTAAAACACCTGCTCACAGATTTTAAGGAGGGCATTTCTAGCAACACGATAGTAGAGAAACTTCGGTCTCTGCGCTCGGGAATCCGTCATGATGGAGCTTGGAGATCGGACTTGGGTGGGCCACATGCAAAGCAAACGCCCTAACCACGCTGCTATCGCTCCGGTCCTCTAAGTGAATCTGGAGGTTCTACAGCAACGATGTCGGGCCAAAGGATCCAGGAAAGGGCCCAGCGAAGGCCAGTGCTGGGAGTGTCAAGACCACTCCCGCTTCCCCTCCCCTCTCTGTAACCACCTCACTCATACCCACGCCCACACGCCACTGCCCATTTGCGGAGCTGGAGGAGATTGTGGCCACAGTGGATCCCCAGGATCACTCACTCACACCCTCCACCCCTGCGCCCCGGTACAGCCCCTGCTATACTCATCAAAGCTCCGCGTCCCCAAAAAGTCACCGCTGCGCCACAGGAATGACTGGAAGAGAAGCGTGAAAGTGCCCCCAAGCTGGTGTTGCCACTCTACTCACAGTGACGAGATGGGGAGTCGCCAGGCGCTAATGGGAGGCCGCTTGTGCCCTGCCAGAAAAGCAACCCTCACAGACCCCTTTCAACGAAAGACAGCCACTGCTCCCTTCACAGGTGTGACAAATGGAGACCTGATCCAGTGTCTGAAGCAAGCACCCTAACAGACCTGCTGGGATATCACTTCCACTTCTGTAAGCATCCTTAAAGGGCCAGACATCAGGTGCACAGAAAACCACTAGAACAACGCAGGTAAATGTGTACTGCTGGCTGGGCCAGAACGATAGCACAGTGGACAGGACATTTGTCTTGCATGCAGCTGACCCAGGTTCAATCCCTGGCATCCTTTATGGCCCCCCAAGCACTGCCAGGAGTAATTCCTGAATGCAGACCCAGGAGTAACCCCTGAACATCGCTGGGTGTGACCCAAAAAGAAAAGAAAAAAAAAGTGTACTGCAAGTGGAATGGGCTCACATAAAGGAGTGGAGAGGTGGCGGCTAGAGTGATGGGTCACAAAGTGGAGATCTGGACGAAGGAGAAGTCACCCAATCCTGTATTAGCAGTGACTCTGTAGCCAGCCCTGGAGATGCAGAGAGGAACTGATCTAGTAACAACCCTGAGAGCCAGAGAGACACTGGAACAGAAGCAAAAGCTTCTACCCCTTAACAACACAAGAGCAGTGGACACTTGCCTACAAGGAAAACCCTAGGAGGCAGTTTCAGACACAAGATTTCAAACCAAGAGTATGTGGCCAGGGCTGGAGTGACAACATAGTAGGTAGGGTGTTTGCCTTGCACGCAGCTGACTTGGGTTCAATTCCCAGCATCCCAAATGGTCCCCTGAGCACCACCAGGAGTAATTCCTGATTGCAGAGCCAGAAGTCACCCTTACGCATCACCGGGTATGACCCAAAAAGAAAAAAAAAAGAGTACGTGGCCAGAAGGGTAGGTTGGGTACCTGCCTTGAACTCGGTCAACCTGAATTCAGTCCCAGATATTCCTCAATGGTGGCAATGGGAACCATCAGGAGTAACTCTTAAGAACTGTCAGGTTTCCTCCAAAACAAAAGTATATAAAACACAGCATATAGACAAACCTCCAGAAAGGAGCGGCTAACAGGCAGCAAACCAAACTGGTCACTCTGCAGCCTGAGTTGGCCTTTTGCACATATGTACATGGTGTTTAACATTCTGGTGAATATTGGATTGTTAGGATTTTATTGCTTTCAAAGTAAAAATCTCAAAACATTTATCCTCAACTTTTGTGTAAATCTAATGGAAACCTGAATACAAGGAGTACAGATATGCTACAGCAAGTAAAGTGCTTCCTTGCACCCGGCTGACCTGGACACCAAATATGGACAGCACAGCGGGATGAGGCTACCCAGAACTTAAGACACAAAGGCCTGAAGAATGGAGGTTTGGCTGTCTGAGGTCAAAAAGTTCTCTGCAGCATCATGGTTAATCTCTGCCATGATCCCCCCAAACCAGGACCTCTGAGCCAAGCCAGAGTCACAGCGACGAATGAAACCATGGTGAGCCTTGACAATACCCAGCAAAATAAATTTTTTGTACCTATTTATTTATTTTTTATTGCTTTTTGGGGCATACCCTACCCATTGTCCTATTACTCCATCACCCACCTATTTTTTTTTAATTTTTATTAGTGAAACACCATGAGGTATAGTTGTAGACTTACAAATTTTTGTGCCTGGGTTTCAGGTATACAATGATCGAGTACTCATCCCTTCACCAGTGCCCATTCTCCACCACAACTAATCCCAGTATCCCTCCCACCTCCAACCCCCCATCCCACCCTGCATTCCCTTTTGTTCTCTCTCCTTTTGGGTGCTGTGGTTTGCAAAAGAGGCATTGTGTGGCAATCATGTTAAGTCTAGAGTCTACTTTCAGCATGCATATCCCATCCTATAGCCCCCACCTACTTACGTTTTATTTAATTCCATCCACCTTGCTGTATCACTAAGACTCATTATTTACCAGTTAACAGAACGTGAAGTCCAAATGCCAGGACACTGTCATATCCATGGTCCAGGTGATAATCAGCAAGTACCCTTCCCTTATGGTTCTAATGTCACACCAAGCTTTCACACGCAACAGGATTATTTCCTTCCGGACTGTACTTTTGTAGCAATCCCCCCCCCACTTGTCAAAACTAAAACTGTTTTACCTAAGGGCCATGTTCTGACCCTGACCATAGTTATTAGGGAATTGATTGATACGACATAACTGTTATAGTTACTAAGGCTTGAGGGGAACACGAAAACCTTTCTATATTCCTTACCCACAGATTTTTTTGCAGTATTAATTCTCTTATGCCTTAAAAGGCTGCAGGTGCCTTTAAATTATGGATGATGGACTTCCCATGTTCTTACATGTGTGTGTTTGTGTGTGTGTGTGTGTGTGTCTGTGTAGTTTCTCCCCAGTGTGAATTCTCCTATGCATAGTAAGGCCTGCAGACCCAGTAAAGGCCTTTCCTTTCCGCATGCCTGGCATACATAAGGTTTCACTCTAAAATGACTTTTCATATGCGTAGTTAGGGCTGAGGACAAACTGAAGACCTTCCCACATTCCTTACACATACAAGGTTTCTCTCCAATGTGAATTTTCCTGTTCAGAAAGTTATGCTAATTGAAAATTATCCTGCAGACCTTACATATGAAAGGCCTCAATTCTGGATAAATGTCTTTTACACAAAGCAAAGCTTGTGGATTGAGATAAGATCTTCCCACCCTAATATGTGCTTTTTCAAGTATGAATTTTCCTATGTTCAATAAGGAGTTAAGGGGAAGAGAAGGCATTGCCAAAGTTTTTACAGACATAAGGTTTGTCTCCAGTACGAAATTTTCTGTGCCTCAAAAGGCTTGAAGAATAAGCAAAGGCCTTGCCACGCTCCTTACATATATATATGGATTCACTGTAGAGTGGGTTTTCTTGTGGACTAAAAAGTTTGAGGATAAAGTGAAGACCCAGGCTGAAGTGATAGCACAGCGGGTACGGTCTTTGCCTTGCATGTAGCTGACACGTGTTCAATCACAGCATCCCATATGGTCCCCTGAAAACCACCAGCAGTAACTCCCGAGTACAGAGACAGGAATGACCCAAAAAGGAAAAAACAAAAGAAAATAAAGACCCTCCCACAGTCGTGACATGAATAATGGAATAATGTTTCATTCCTGTATGAACTTCCCTATGCTCAGAAAGAAACTGAGAAGAAATGAAAGGTCTTCACAACTACCTCACATATATAAGGGTTTTCTCCGATACGAATTCTGTGAAAACTAAGACTTCAGGGATAAGCAAAGGCCTTCCCACATTGCTCGCACATATAAGTTATCTCTCCAGTGTACGTTTTCCTGTGCACTCAGGCTTGTGGAACAAGCGAAGACTTCCCACTCCATACAAGCATATGGTTTCTCTCCAGTGTGACTTTTCCTGTGCATACTAAGGTGTATGAGTCAGATAAAGGCCTCGACACATTCCTTACAGGCATACGGACTCTCCAGTATGAAATCTCGTGTGAATAATAATAATAATAATAATAATAATAATAATCTTCCCACAGTCCTTACACTTAAGTGGTTTCTCTCCTGTGTGGATATTCACATAGTCCCGCCGGGGTGACACTAGACTCCAGAGTTTGTCCTCAGTGCTGACATTCCTGGGAATTCTGAGCACTGTGGGTTTCTAAAGGAATGTGATGGTGCTGAGAACACGTGAAGGCTCCCTCACATTCCTTACACGTGGACAGTTTCAGTTCACAATGACTTCCTGTGGGCCTGTCAGTGTGAGAGACACATTATAAAGAGTATTCCTCTCCCACAGACTAGGGGCTGCCCCACTATGTAGGGGTTGTGTCCGCTGACTGAGCTGAACAGCCAAGGATCTTTTCGTAGGGGAAGACTTTGTCAGAACGAGCATACTTTTGCCATTTTCATCACCCTCAGAAGACAATGGACCTGTCTGAGCATCCCCATGGGGATGAGGGCAAAACTGCTCACTTAAGCCTTATCACAGTGTGCAGAAAGAGACATTCCACCAGGGCTGGCTGCTTCCACCTAGAACACCAGAGAAGATTCCAATTATTGCTCTACGCCATGAGAGTTCTCATGTCAAAAGAAATCAAACTCTGCAGGTAGGTAGTTGGTGGGGCATGAGACAATGAGTATCTTGGGGAAGTAATTAATCAAGATGGGGCTGAGAGCAACGACTCTGAAGCTAGCCTTGGGGATTCAGAGACGAACTGGTCTAGTAGAAACCCAGAGAGCTGGAGACACTGGAACAGGAGCAAAGGCTGGTAAGAATATCAGCACAGTCCGGCCAACGCTCTACCCCTTGACAACACACAAAAAGTGGACTCTCAGTTACAAGGAAAACCCCAGGAGGCAGTTACAGAAACATGATGTTAAACTGAGAGTATCAGGCTAGTGGTTTGGGTGCTTGCCTTGCACGCCGCAAACACGACATTTCATACCTCACACCACTCATACTCCAAGAGTAGCGTACCGAATTTGAAGTGGTTTTAAAGTAGAAGGCAACCAATCTTAGAGGGAACTACAGTTTTACAGATATGTGTGTGTGTGTGTGTGTGTGAGAGAGAGAGAGAGAGAGAGAGAGAGAGAGAGAGAGAGAGAGAGAGAGAGAGAAGCACACAAGACTCAAGCCTTAACAACATATTAGTAATAGCTTATAAAAAGGCTTAATGGCCTCTGGGGGAAATACAACAATCTTTACACACTCTCCTCTAACGAAAGTTTTTTTTTGCGCATTTTCAGTGGTTTATTCGTAAGAAACAATACAAAATAAATTATTTCTTTTCTGCTTTGGGGCAGGGCTTGGGGTACAGGATGGAAACTTCCAAAATATGGTGGTGGGAAGGTGTAATGGTGGTGGAATTGGGGCTGGAATATTAGATGTAATCAAATATTGTGAACTATTACTTTTTAAAAATAATGTAAAATTTAAAAAAATTCTTAAAAAAGCAATGATGGGCTTGGACCAAAACACTGAACACAAAAAAACCCGACCACCAGGGACCATAATCACTAGGGATGAGAAGGGGACACTCAATGCCCAGCAAGCAACTCAAAGTTGTGTGTGGACATTTGTGCCTAGGGGACTATGAACTCAAGTTCAGGGCTGCCCCAAATTCCTCTCAAAGCAGGCAAAAGTGACCTGACCCCCAACACTTCTGCCAGACCCAAAGATCCTCTGTTCCATCTCCCTGGTACTGGCACATGCCCAGAACTGCACACAAAGCTGCGAGGGAACATGAGACTGTGTGACTGAGCAGGTGAGGCTCTCCAAAGCAGAAAGGACAAAACAGAGGAAACGCATGTCCCGGTTCCTGAATCACTGTGGCTGATAGGGCACATATGGGGCCATGTGGCCCGGGGGCTCCAATGCCTCTTAGGGGTGAATCCAGAACAGAGAGCAAGAGGAAGCCCTGAGCACCTCCACTGTGGCACAAAAATAAATCAGAAAGAAGAGCGATTAGGGCTGGTCCTAAACCTTGCATCCCATATGGTCCCCAAAGCACTGCCAGGGAAATGCTGGAGCACAGAGCAAGAAGAAACCCCAAGATCAATAGGTGTGGTCCCCAACCTTCCCAAACAGAACAAAGCTAAAGAAGTCAGTCTTGGATCTGAGGTACCACACAGAGTATGAGCCCTGGCAGGGGTGAATCTTGAGCACTGAGCTGGGACTACTCCTCAGTGGAGTATGATCCAAACCCAAATAAAAGTAAAGTAAAGGTCCTCCCGTTGATCATCGATTTGCTCGAGTGGGCCCAGTAACGTCTCCATTGGAGACTTTGTTGTTACTGTGTCTGGCATATTGAATACTCTCGGTAGCTTGCCGGGCTCTCCGAGAGGGGCAGAGGAATCGAACTCGGGTCGGTCATGTTGGCTGCGTGCAAAGCAGACGCCCTACGCCCTACCTGCTGTGCTATCGCTCCAGCCCAAATACAACAAAACAAATAAACAAGGTCAAAAGCAGTCTTAAAAACAGTACAGCCTGGGGCTGGAGCAATAGCACAGCGGATGGGGAGTTTGCCTTGCATCAACCTAGGTTGATTCCCAGTGACCCATATGGTCCCCCGAGCAATGCCAGGAGTAATTCCTGCATACATGAACCAGAAGTAACTCCTGTGCATCTCAGAGTGTGACCCAAAAAGCAAAAAAAAAAAAACAAAACAGTAGTGTAGGATGGCTTTGCTTTGTCCTTCTTCCACAAAAAGCTTAGGTTTATCTGGTTACACCCATCACAGTGCTCCTGAGGTACTTCCATTCCATTGTGTTTATCTGTAAACAGTCTTCCCTTATGCTCTCCTCCCCACCCAATTAATCAGCTTTCCCCCTAATCTTACTCTGTTAATTTGGAAGGTCAGATTCCTCAGTAATCCATGATTTTATGAGTGAAATATTGCCTTTCTCCTCTCATTATGCCTTATGAACATTTTACTTTAAAGCAATGCCCTTTCTGTATAGATACAGGAAGACCGTTAACATTATGCTTTGTGATTTAGGATTTGATTGGTTTTGAATATTATTCATTCCCAGGCATCTGCTTTCTCAATTTACGCCTCAGTTGCCCTTAGTTCCTAACACCCCAAAAGCAGGGTCCCGACGAGGGACTGAATGTACCCAGGGCAAGCCGTGAGCTACCCTGGCATTGAAATGGGCCAGGCCAAAGTGCCACGATTCTTAACTATAAGTTAAGAGTTTGATCATAGGCAAATGCCATCATGATCCAAAACTGGTAGGCTACCAAATGAAACCTGCCCACACGGCAGAGTCTGGCAAACTCCCCGTGGCGTACCCAATATGCCAAATACCAAATACCAGTAACAATGAAGGGTCTCATTCTCCTAACTCTGAAAGAGCCTTGAATATGTCACCTTTTTCAAAAATCTCAGGGCTAGGACGAAGGAGACATTACTAGGGCCTGCTCGAGGAAATCGACGAATAACAGGATGGTTGTGATTGTTGTGATTGTGACTGATCCAAAAGTAATGACGAGACTAGGATCCTGCTAGGGGTGGGAAAGACTATCTGGCCTGAGCACTGCAGTCCAAGATCGAGATGGCCCTAGGAGGGCAATTCTATAAGTTTAAGATATTTCTTACTGTATCCATACAAAATGATTTATATTATACATGCATATATGTTTGCTAGACAAGGAGAGGAGAAACACACCCAGGAGAATCTGCTCTAGGGTGGATTGATCTGATAATGAGGATCTGTCCTAGGAGTGGATGTCCCCAGGGAAAGAGGGAAAGAATTCTACCCCTATTGATTTTGATTACACCTATGTGTAATGATTACCCCAACCCCTCATGCTTTGGGATTTAACTGTACTGGATGAGTGGGCTGGGGGGGATCAGAAGGAAGGAGAAGGGGAGCAGAAGGAAGAGAAAGAGGGATCAGAATCCAGACTCCAGAGAAGGAGGATGAAGGGGGATGGAGAAGGAGAATGAAGGGGGATGGAGAAGGAGAATGAAGTAGCATGGGGGAGGAAGAGGCAGAGACAGAGGCAGAGGCAGAGGCGGAGAAGAGACTGATGTGGATAGAGAGAGGAATGGAATAAACCGTGACTAAGACCAACCAGTCTGGCCCTCGTTCCTTCCTTTGCCTGCCCATCACCATCGACCTCCCCGAGGTGGAATAATGGTGTGACTACCGAACGCCAGCGGCGGGAGAGATTGAGCCACCGCCACAGTGTGCAGTGCCCCTTTCATGAGTTTACACAAGTAGAGCCAGTGCTCCTTCCTGAAACAACTCTAGAGACAGTCAGCCCTGAAGGCCTAGGCGCTCCTCCCTGCATCATATCATTTGTCATTTTCCTCCTCCCTGTGGATGGTGTGTCAGACAGCACAACATCATCTTCTCCCACCTATAATTCCCGAGAATCAGCAGGAAACTCCATGCAAAGATCAGTGAGCATGAGAGAGAGGTGCACAAACCCCAGGGCCCTGATCAGAAGTTTCTGCTTTGGAGTCTGAAATTACTCTCAGGGAGGGCAGGGCAA
The DNA here is from genome assembly GCF_029834395.1 of Sorex fumeus. Classification (NCBI taxonomy): domain Eukaryota; kingdom Metazoa; phylum Chordata; class Mammalia; order Eulipotyphla; family Soricidae; genus Sorex; species Sorex fumeus. The sequence goes on along the minus strand of NW_026606303.1, from coordinate 1,042,038 downwards.
GCAGCTGACCTGTTCTCCTATCTCACGGGTCTTAGTTCCACTTGAACTGAAAATGTTATGATATCTAAACATATAGTGGAAGAGAGAAGAATTAGGTCCCGAGGCAGAGCAACAGCATATTGAGGAGGGCACTTGCCTTGAATGCAGCTGACTCTGGTGTAATCCCCCACATCCCATAGGATCCCCCAAGCCCACCTGGAGGGACTCCTGAGTGCAGAGTCAGGTTACTCCAGTACCCAGAGTACTGCTGGCTGTGGCCCCAAAACAAAAACACACAAGTAAAAAGTGAATTGTGTAGTTAATTGGAAAAAAAGAACACAACTTTCTGGACTCTACCCAGCATAAAAGCATTTTTATGATGGTTACAGAGATAGAACAGATCACAAGGTGCTTGTCTGTCACACAGGTGACAAGGGTTCAATTCCCATCACCCCACAGGATCCCCAAACCTAGAGTGATCAATGACAACAGAGCTAGGGGTAAATGCCGCCAGGTGTGGACAACCAAAAATAAATTTAGGTGCCAGACTACATTCTGGTAGGGTATGGGCCTTGTACACAGCTGACCTGGGTTCAGTCCCTGGCACCACACAGGGTACCAAAAGCAGCAAGCACAGGGTATGACCAGAAAAAAAAAAAGTTTTTTTTCATGAGTCAACCTCCACCAGCCAGTTTTGGAGAATGCAGGTCAGACCTGGGTTTTGGAGCCACAGGTGGCAGACCTTTGGGCTCACCCAGGTGGTGCTTGAGGAATCCTGCATTGTGCAGGAGATTGTACCATGTTGCAGGCTGCTTGCAAGGCCAGGGCCTGCACTCCTGGCTTATCACTGACCCCAGGAATTCAAAGTCTATGTAAGTACTGTGAACCTTATGAGAAGGATACAGACAGAAAACAGGGATGAGGCCCAGCTGGTAGACGTCCAGGCAGGGCTGCTGGCACCTGGGGCCTCCCGGTGCAAACCTGACCCAGAAGTACAAACTGCAATTTCAAAGGTTTACAGGGGCCAGAAAGAGCACACAGTGAATGACAGGGCACTTGTCATGCAGGTGACAGACTCAATTTCACATTCTGAATCACCAAGGAGTGATCCCAAGCACTGCTGGGTTTGGCAAAAGCCCGCACAGCCAATCCCCCTCCTGCCCAAATAAAGACAATGAGGAATTTATCTGCCAACAGCAAAGGTGTGAAATCTAGTAATATATTTGCAAAGGTCAGTCCTTTCAGTTTTTTGTTTTCTTTTGGGACCACACCCAGAAGTGCTCAGAGCTTACAGGCCAGGTTTTCAGACTATAATTTTTGTTAGTTTTTTTGCTTTTGTGTTTTGATTTTTGGGTCACACCTGGCTATGTGCAGGGGTTACTCCTGGCTCTGCACTCAGGAATTACCCCTGGTGGTGCTCAGGGGACCATATGGGATGCTGGCAATCGAACACAGGTTGGCTGCGTGCAATGCAAACGCCCTACCCACTGTGCTATTACTCCAGCCCCATGGTTTTCAGACTGTATGATTTTACTCCTATGGGTACGTGATTTTATAAAAAAAGAAGCGGATAAAAAATTACACTTGGGGCTGGAGTGACAGTACAGCGGGCAGGGCATTTGATTTGCACATGGCTGACCTGGGTTTGGTCCCTGGCATCCCATATGGTTCCCCGAGCACCACCAGGAGTGATTCCTGACTGCAGAGGCTTAGTGCAGAGCCAGGATAACAACCCCTGAGTATCGCCAGTGTGACCCAAAAAGCAGAAAAAAAAGAGAAAAATTGCATTTATCCCAAATGAAATTTTAAAGTCAATAATTTCGCTCAGAGCCTCCAAGTCCTTCCTTTCCTCCTAACAGCCTCTTGTTCAAAGGACTCAAGAATATTCATATCTAAGAACTTCCAATTAAGGTATGAACAGAGGGGTAAGAGGGAACACAGCAGACTGAAGCAGACACTGTCCAACTGAAAGCCCAGAGGGCCTTCCCTGGTACCCCTTATCCACTAGGCCCTGGCAGGGCACAGAACTCAAGCACTGCCAGGTGTGGTCTCAAATCTCACCTCATCTGCTCCACAAGTAGTGAGATAGACCCAGGGAGAGGAGCTCAGCGGGCAAAGCACCTGCCTTTGGGGGACATGGCATGGCTCCTTCTGCATACGAGACACACAGGCATCGGGGGACAGTCTCTGACTATCTCCAAGTTTGCAGCAAACAGGGGAGGAAAAGACAGGAGAAATACCCCAACACCCAAAAAGAAGTTCAAAGAATGCTCGTGTGTCAAGTCAAATTCTGGAGTGGGAGGGTTGTGGCCATACCTAGTGATGCTCAGGGGACTCTATGGCATGTCGGGGATAACCCTGGTCACTGCAAGAAAGACAAACGCCCTCCTGACTATACTACTGACCAGCCCCTAAGAGTGAGACATTTAAAACCTATTGCAGCTGGTCCCTGGAAAACCCCTTTCTGCAAGTACTCACTTCAACAGTAGGGCACGCCCCTGGTGTGGGAGAGATGGACAGTGAGGGATGCTTGGAATCTTGACAGATGAGGTAGAAATTCTCTTTTGAGGAAATATAATCATACAGGGTTAGCAAACATAGTAAGTTGATAGGGTGCTTTTATTTCAAGCAGCTAAACCGGAGTCAATATGCAACAGTGCATATGCTCACCCACCCCAGCACTGTTAAAAACGATGCCTGAGAAATCAATCAGCATAATCCATCATATCAACAAAAGAAAAGATAAAAATCATATGATCATATCAATAGACGCAGAGTAAGCTTTTGACAAGATCCAGCACCCATTCATGATGAAAACCCTTGCCAAAATGGGGATAGAAGGGACTTTCCTCAATATAGTTAAAGCCATCTACCACAAACCTACAGCAAACATCATCCTCAATGGGGAAAAACTGAGACCCTTCCCCCTAAGGTCAGGGACGAGACAAGGATGCCCACTCTCTCCACTACTGTTCAATATAGTACTGGAAGTACTTGCAATAGTGATTAGGCAAGAAAAAGATATTAAGGACATCCAGATAGGGAAAGAAGAAATTAAGCTCTCACTATTCGCAGATGACATGATACTATACTTAGAGAACCCTAAAACCTCTACCAAGAAACTCCTAGAAACAATAGGCTTGTATAGTAAAGTGGCAGGCTATAAAATCAATACCCAAAAATCCATGGCATTCCTATACGCAAATAGTGAAAGAGAAGAAAGTGACATCAAGAAAACAATCCCATTCACAATTGTGCCCCAGAAAATCAAGTATCTAGGAATCAGCTTACCTAAGGAAGTAAAGGACTTGTACAAAGAAAACTACAAAACGCTACTTCAGGAAATAAAAGAGGACACGAGGAAACGGAAAAATATCCCCTGTTCATGGATGGGGAGAATCAACATCATCAAAATGGCAATACTTCCCAAAGCACTGTACAAATTCAATGCAATCCCTATAAGGATACCCATGACACTCTTCAAAGAAATGGAGCAAACACTCCTGAAATTTATATGAAACAATAAGCCCTCACGAATAGCTAAAGAAATTCTTGGGAAAAAGAAAATGGGAGGAATCAACCTCCCTAACTTCAAACTCTACTACAAGGCAGTAATAATTAAAACAGCATGGTACTGGAACAAAAGCAGAGCTGCAGACCAATGGAACAGAGTTGAATATATTGACATTTCCTCCCAAACATATAATCATCTAATTTTTGATAAGGGGGCAAGAAAAGTGAAATGGAGCAGGGAAAGCTTCTTCAATAAACTGTGCTGGCAAAATTGGACGGCTACATGCAAAAAAGTGGGCTCAGATCTCTGCCTAACACCATGCACAAAAGTAAGATCAAAATGGATTTATGACCTCAACATCAGACCAGAATTCATAATGTTTATTGAAGACAAAGTTGGCAAATCTCTCCATGATATTGAAGCTAATAGTATCTTCAAAGATGTCACGCCACTGGTCGAGAAAGTGAAAACAGAGATAGACAAATGGGACTATCTTAAACTAAGAAGCTTCTGCACCTCAAAAGAAACAGTGACCAAAATACAAAGACAGCCTACAGAATGGGAAAGGATATTCACCAAGTACACATCCGACAAGGGGTTGATATCAAGGATATACAAGGTACTGGTTAAACTCCACAAGAAGAAATCACCCAACCCCATCAAAAAATGGGGTGAGGAATTGAACAGAAACTTTCACAAAGAAGAAATTCGAAAGGCAAAAAGGCACATGAGAAAATGCTCTACATCACTAATCATCAGAGAGATGCAGATCAAAACCACAATGAGATATCATTTCACACCACAGAGACTGGCCCACATCCACAAGAACAAAAGCAACCGGTGCTGGCGCGGATGTGGTGAGAAAGGGACCCTCCTTCACTGCTAGTGGGAATGCCGGCTGGTCCAACCCTTTTGGAAAACAGTATGGACGACTCTCAAAAAATTAGAATTTGATCTGCCATTTGACCCAGCTATAGCACTCCCGGGAATATATCCCAGAGATGCAAAAAGGTATAGTCGAAGTGACATCTGCACTTGTTTGTTCATTGCAGCACTCTTTACAATAGCCAGAATCTGGAAAAAACCTGAGTGCCCGAGAACAGATGACTGGTTAAAGAAACTTTGGTACATTTACACAATGGAGTACTATGTAGCTGTTAGAAAAGATGAAGTTATGAAATTTACATACAAGTGGTACTACATGGAAAGTATCATGTTAAGCCAAATGAGTCAGAAAGAGCAGGATAGACACAAAAAGACTGCATTCATCTGGGGAACATAAAGCAACAAAAAGGGAGATTAACACCCAGGAATGGCTGAGATTAGTACCAGGAATTTTGCTCCATGAATGGAAGGCCAGCCACACGTTCTAGGCGAAAAGGAAGCTCAGATACAGAAGAGAGTACCAAATGAAGGGTGTTGTGAGGACACTCCCAGGGTGGGAGAAGCATGCTAAAAGTAGTCTATAGACCAAACATCATTGCCACTCAAAGCCTCTCTTGCAAAACACAGTACCCAAAAGAAGAGAGAGAGAACAAAGGGGACGGGGGGGGGGGAGGATGCTGGAACCCGTGGTGATGGATGACGGGCACTGGTGGAGGGATGGGCACTTGATCATTGTATAACTGAAACCCAAGCACAAAATTTGTAAGCCTATAACTGTACCTCATGGTGTTTCACTAATAAGAAAAGAAAAAAAAATGATGCCTGAGCTCAGAACCAAGAGTAATCCATGAGCACTGAGTGGTGCTGTGGCCCAAAAACTACAATAAAATAAATTATAAGGGGATTGGAGAGATCGTATAGCAGGTGAGGTGCTTGTCTTGCACTTGGCCAAACCAAGTTTGAATCCTGGCATCCCATAAGAATCCCTGATCCCAGCCAGAAATGATCCCTAAGTGCAGAGGCAGGAGAAGTAACTGAGTCTTGCAGTTCTACTCCTCCAGACTAAATAATTTTTCATTTCATTCATTTCATCATCCTGTTAATCGCCGATTGCCTCGAGCAGGCCCTAGTAACGTCTCTTTCATCCTAGCCCTGAGATTATATTCACGGCTCTTTAGGAGAATGAGACCCATCATTGTTACTGGTATTTGGCATATTTGGTAAGGCACGGGGAGTTTGCCAGACTCTGCCCTGTGGGCAGGCTACATTCGATAGCCTGCAAGTTTGTCCGAAGTAGGAATGAGATAATAAGAAGTCGGGATCCCGGGTTCCGGGATCTGGATTTTATAGTCTCTGAGTCTTGGCCGCTGATGGGATTACACGGCGCCAGGGGGCCAGGTGGTGGGTGTGACCCCCGCCTACTGGAATTTGGAGGATCTGGGTGGAAGATGCTCGACTCCAATTCGAGTAGGCTTGGAGGTCTCGGCCCCGGAACCCGCGTGGCTTTGTCCCTCTGCCAGTACCTTCAGGTGTGCGGAGAGTGGTCTCAGCATGGTGGTGGCTGGTCCTGGAGCTCTCCGGCTGTCGTAGCCCCGGCCGGGGCGGGGAGGAAAGCTCAACCCGCTCCCCTCCAAGGGACTCCGGGAAGGAACACCGAGGCGCGGGGGCAGAGACTGCACTGTTGTCGTCCGGGATCTGGATTTTATAGTCTCTGAGTCTTGGCCGCTGATGGGATTACAAGGCGCCAGGGGGCCAGGTGGTGGGTGTGACCCCCGCCTACTGGAATTTGGAGGATCTGGGTGGAAGATGCTCGACTCCAATTCGAGTAGGCTTGGAGGTCTCGGCCCCGGAACCCGCGTGGCTTTGTCCCTCTGCCAGTACCTTCAGGTGTGCGGAGAGTGGTCTCAGCATGGTGGTGGCTGGTCCTGGAGCTCTCCGGCTGCCGTAGCCCCGGCCGGGGCGGGGAGGAAAGCTCAACCCGCTCCCCTCCAAGGGACTCCGGGAAGGAACACCGAGGCGCGGGGGCAGAGACTGCACTGTTGTCGTCCGGGATCTGGATTTTATAATCTCTGAGTCTTGGCCGCTGATGGGATTACACGGTGCCGGGGGGCCAGGTGGTGGATGTGACCCCCGCCTACTGGAATTTGGAGGATCTGGGTGGAAGATGCTCGACTCCAATTCGAGTAGGCTTGGAGGTCTCGGCCCCGGAACCCGCGTGGCTTTGTCCCTCGGCCAGTACCTTCAGGTGTGCGGAGAGTGGTCTCAGCATGGTGGTGGCTGGTCCTGGAGCTCTCCGGCTGCCGTAGCCCCGGCCGGGGCGGGGAGGAAAGCTCAACCCGCTCCCCTCCAAGGGACTCCGGGAAGGAACACCGAGGCGCGGGGGCAGAGACTGCACTGTTGTCGTCCGGGATCTGGATTTTATAGTCTCTGAGTCTTGGCCGCTGATGGGATTACACGGTGCCGGGGGGCCAGGTGGTGGGTGTGACCCCCGCCTACTGGAATTTGGAGGATCTGGGTGGAAGATGCTCGACTCCAATTCGAGTAGGCTTGGAGGTCTCGGCCCCGGAACCCGCGTGGCTTTGTCCCTCTGCCAGTACCTTCAGGTGTGCGGAGAGTGGTCTCAGCATGGTGGTGGGTGGTCCTGGAGCTCTCTGGCTGCCGTAGCCCCGGCCGGGGCGGGGAGGAAAGCTCAACCCGCTCCCCTCCAAGGGACTCCGGGAAGGAACACCGAGGCGCGGGGGCAGAGACTGCACTGTTGTCGTCCGGGATCTGGATTTTATAGTCTCTGAGTCTTGGCCGCTGATGGGATTACACGGCGCCAGGGGGGCAGGTGGTGGGTGTGACCCCCGCCTACAGGAATTTGGAGGATCTGGGTGGAAGATGCTTGACTTCAATTCGAGTAGGCTTGGAGGTCTCGGCCCCGGAACCCGCGTGGCTTTGTCCCTCTGCCAGTACCTTCAGGTGTGCGGAGAGTGGTCTCAGCATGGTGGTGGCTGGTCCTGGAGCTCTCCGGCTGCCGTAGCTCCGGCCGGGGCGGGGAGGAAAGCTCAACCCGCTCCCTTCCAAGGGACTCCGGGAAGGAACACCGAGGCGCGGGGGCAGAGACTGCACTGTTATCGTCCGGGATCTGGATTTTATAGTCTCTGAGTCTTGGCCGCTGATGGGATTACACGGTGCCGGGGGGTCAGATGGTGGGTGTGACCCCCGCCTACTGGAATTTGGAGGATCTGGGTGGAAGATGCTCGACTCCAATTCGAGTAGGCTTGGAGGTCTCGGCCCCGGAACCCGCGTGGCTTTGTCCCTCTGCCAGTACCTTCAGGTGTGCGGAGAGTGGTCTCAGCATGGTGGTGGCTGGTCCTGGAGGTCTCCGGCTGCCATAGCCCTGGCCGGGGCGGGGAGGAAAGCTCAACCCGCTCCCCTCCAAGGGACTCCGGGAAGGAACACCGAGGCGCGGGGGCAGAGACTGCACTGTTGTCGTCCGGGATCTGGATTTTATAGTCTCTGAGTCTTGGCCGCTGATGGGATTACACGGCGCCAGGGGGCCAGGTGGTGGGTGTGATCCCCGCCTACTGGAATTTGGAGGATCTGGGTGGAAGATGCTCGACTCCAATTCGAGTAGGCTTGGAGGTCTCGGCCCCGGAACCCGCGTGGCTTTGTCCCTCTGCCAGTACCTTCAGGTGTGCGGAGAGTGGTCTCAGCATGGTGGTGGCTGGTCCTGGAGCTCTCCGGCTGTCGTAGCCCCGGCCGGGGCGGGGAGGAAAGCTCAACCCGCTCCCCTCCAAGGGACTCCGGGAAGGAACACCGAGGCGCGGGGGCAGAGACTGCACTGTTGTCGTCCGGGATCTGGATTTTATAGTCTCTGAGTCTTGGCCGCTGATGGGATTACACGGCGCCAGGGGGCCAGGTGGTGGGTGTGACCCCCGCCTACTGGAATTTGGAGGATCTGGGTGGAAGATGCTCGACTCCAATTCGAGTAGGCTTGGAGGTCTCGGCCCCGGAACCCGCGTGGCTTTGTCCCTCTGCCAGTACCTTCAGGTGTGCGGAGAGTGGTCTCAGCATGGTGGTGGCTGGTCCTGGAGCTCTCCGGCTGCCGTAGCCCCGGCCGGGGCGGGGAGGAAAGCTCAACCCGCTCCCCTCCAAGGGACTCCGGGAAGGAACACCGAGGCGCGGGGGCAGAGACTGCACTGTTGTCGTCCGGGATCTGGATTTTATAATCTCTGAGTCTTGGCCGCTGATGGGATTACACGGTGCCGGGGGGCCAGGTGGTGGATGTGACCCCCGCCTACTGGAATTTGGAGGATCTGGGTGGAAGATGCTCGACTCCAATTCGAGTAGGCTTGGAGGTCTCGGCCCCGGAACCCGCGTGGCTTTGTCCCTCTGCCAGTACCTTCAGGTGTGCGGAGAGTGGTCTCAGCATGGTGGTGGCTGGTCCTGGAGCTCTCCGGCTGCCGTAGCCCCGGCCGGGGCGGGGAGGAAAGCTCAACCCGCTCCCCTCCAAGGGACTCCGGGAAGGAACACCGAGGCGCGGGGGCAGAGACTGCACTGTTGTCGTCCGGGATCTGGATTTTATAGTCTCTGAGTCTTGGCCGCTGATGGGATTACACGGTGCCGGGGGGCCAGGTGGTGGGTGTGACCCCCGCCTACTGGAATTTGGAGGATCTGGGTGGAAGATGCTCGACTCCAATTCGAGTAGGCTTGGAGGTCTCGGCCCCGGAACCCGCGTGGCTTTGTCCCTCTGCCAGTACCTTCAGGTGTGCGGAGAGTGGTCTCAGCATGGTGGTGGCTGGTCCTGGAGCTCTCTGGCTGCCGTAGCCCCGGCCGGGGCGGGGAGGAAAGCTCAACCCGCTCCCCTCCAAGGGACTCCGGGAAGGAACACCGAGGCGCGGGGGCAGAGACTGCACTGTTGTCGTCCGGGATCTGGATTTTATAGTCTCTGAGTCTTGGCCGCTGATGGGATTACACGGCGCCAGGGGGGCAGGTGGTGGGTGTGACCCCCGCCTACAGGAATTTGGAGGATCTGGGTGGAAGATGCTTGACTCCAATTCGAGTAGGCTTGGAGGTCTCGGCCCCGGAACCCGCGTGGCATTGTCCCTCTGCCAGTACCTTCAGGTGTGCGGAGAGTGGTCTCAGCATGGTGGTGGCTGGTCCTGGAGCTCTCCGGCTGCCGTAGCTCCGGCCGGGGCGGGGAGGAAAGCTCAACCCGCTCCCTTCCAAGGGACTCCGGGAAGGAACACCGAGGCGCGGGGGCAGAGACTGCACTGTTATCGTCCGGGATCTGGATTTTATAGTCTCTGAGTCTTGGCCGCTGATGGGATTACACGGTGCCGGGGGGTCAGATGGTGGGTGTGACCCCCGCCTACTGGAATTTGGAGGATCTGGGTGGAAGATGCTCGACTCCAATTCGAGTAGGCTTGGAGGTCTCGGCCCCGGAACCCGCGTGGCTTTGTCCCTCTGCCAGTACCTTCAGGTGTGCGGAGAGTGGTCTCAGCATGGTGGTGGCTGGTCCTGGAGGTCTCCGGCTGCCGTAGCCCTGGCCGGGGCGGGGAGGAAAGCTCAACCCGCTCCCCTCCAAGGGACTCCGGGAAGGAACACCGAGGCGCGGGGGCAGAGACTGCACTGTTGTCGTCCGGGATCTGGATTTTATAGTCTCTGAGTCTTGGCCGCTGATGGGATTACACGGCGCCAGGGGGCCAGGTGGTGGGTGTGACCCCCGCCTACTGGAATTTGGAGGATCTGGGTGGAAGATGCTCGACTCCAATTCGAGTAGGCTTGGAGGTCTCGGCCCCGGAACCCGCGTGGCTTTGTCCCTCTGCCAGTACCTTCAGGTGTGCGGAGAGTGGTCTCAGCATGGTGGTGGCTGGTACTGGAGCTCTCCGGCAGCCGTAGCCACGGCCAGGGCGGGGAGGAAAGCTCAACCCGCTCCCCTCCAAGGGACTCCGGGAAGGAACACCGAGGCGAGGGGGCAGAGACTGCACTGTTGTCGTCCGGGATCTGGATTTTATAGTCTGTGAGTCTTGGCCGCTGATGGGATTACAAGGCGCCAGGGGGCCAGGTGGTGGGTGTGACCCCCGCCTACTGGAATTTGGAGGATCTGGGTGGAAGATGCTCGACTCCAATTCGAGTAGGCTTGGAGGTCTCGGCCCCGGAACCCGCGTGGGTTTTTCCCTCTGCCAGTACCTTCTGGCGTGCGGAGAGTGGTCTCAGCATGGTGTTGGCTGGTCCTGGAGGTCTCCGGCTGCCGTAGCCCTGGCCGGGGCGGGGAGGAAAGCTCAACCCGCTCCCCTCCAAGGGACTCCGGGAAGGAACACCGAGGCGCGGGGGCAGAGACTGCACTGTTGTCGTCCGGGATCTGGATTTTATAGTCTCTGAGTCTTGGCCGCTGATGGGATTACACGGCGCCAGGGGGCCAGGTGGTGGTTGTGACCCCCGCCTACTGGAATTTGGAGGATCTGGGTGGAAGATGCTCGACTCCAATTCGAGTAGGCTTGGAGGTCTCGGCCCAGGAACCCGCGTGGCTTTGTCCCTCTGCCAGTACCTTCAGGTGTGCGGAGAGTGGTCTCAGCATGGTGGTGGCTGGTCCTGGAGCTCTCCGGCTGCCGTAGCCCTGGCCGGGGCGGGGAGGAAAGCTCAACCCGCTCCCCTCCAAGGGACTCCGGGAAGGAACACCGAGGCGCGGGGGCAGAGACTGCACTGTTGTCGTCCGGGATCTGGATTTTATAGTCTCTGAGTCTTGGCCGCTGATGGGATTACACGGTGCCAGGGGGCCAGTTGGTGGGTGTGACCCCCGCCTACTGGAATTTGGAGGATCTGGGTGGAAGATGCTCGACTCCAATTCGAGTAGGCTTGGAGGTCTCGGCCCCGGAACCCGCGTGGCTTTGTCCCTCTGCCAGTACCTTCAGGTGTGCGGAGAGTGGTCTCAGCATGGTGGTGGCTGGTCCTGGAGGTCTCCGGCTGCCGTAGCCCTGGCCGGGGCGGGGAGGAAAGCTCAACCCGCTCCCCTCCAAGGGACTCCGGGAAGGAACACCGAGGCGCGGGGGCAGAGACTGCACTGTTGTCGTCCGGGATCTGGATTTTATAGTCTCTGAGTGTTGGCCGCTGATGGGATTACACGGTGCCGGGGGGCCAGGTGGTGGGTGTGACCCCCGCCTACCGGAATTTGGAGGATCTGGGTGGAAGATGCTCGACTCCAATTCGAGAAGGCTTGGAGGTCTCGGCCCCGGAACCCGCGTGGCTTTGTCCCTCTGCCAGTACCTTCAGGTGTGCGGAGAGTGGTCTCAGCATGGTGGTGGCTGGTCCTGGAGGTCTCCGGCTGCCGTAGCCCCGGCCGGGGCGGGGAGGAAAGCTCAACCCGCTCCCCTCCAAGGGACTTCGGGAAGGAACACCGAGGCGCGGGGGCAGAGACTGCACTGTTGTCGTCCGGGATCTGGATTTTATAGTCTCTGAGTCTTGGCCGCTGATGGGATTACACGGCGCCAGGGGACCAGGTGGTGGGTGTGACCCCCGCCTACCGGAATTTGGAGGATCTGGGTGGAAGATGCTCGACTCCAATTCGAGTAGGCTTGGAGGTCTCGGCCCCGGAACCCGCGTGGCTTTGTCCCTCTGCCAGTACCTTCAGGTGAGCGGAGAGTGGTCTCAGCATGGTGGTGGCTGGTCCTGGAGGTCTCCGGCTGCCGTAGCCCTGGCCGGGGCGGGGAGGAAAGCTCAACCCGCTCCCCTCCAAGGGACTCCGGGAAGGAACACCGAGGCGCGGGGGCAGAGACTGCACTGTTGTCGTCCGGGATCTGGATTTTATAGTCTCTGAGTCTTGGCCGCTGATGGGATTACACGGCGCCAGGGGGCCAGGTGGTGGGTGTGACCCCCGCCTACTGGAATTTGGAGGATCTGGGTGGAAGATGCTCGACTCCAATTCGAGTAGGCTTGGAGGTCTCGGCCCCGGAACCCGCGTGGCTTTTTCCCTCTGCCAGTACCTTCAGGTGTGCGGAGAGTGGTCTCAGCATGGTGGTGGCTGGTCCTGGAGCTCTCCGGCTGCCGTAGCCCTGGCCGGGGCGGGGAGGAAAGCTCAACCCGCTCCCCTCCAAGGGACTCCGGGAAGGAACACCGAGGCGCGGGGGCAGAGACTGCACTGTTGTCGTCCGGGATCTGGATTTTATAGTCTCTGAGTCTTAGCCGCTGATGGGATTACACGGTGCCGGGGGGCCAGGTGGTGGGTGTGACCCCCGCCTACCGGAATTTGGAGGATCTGGGTGGAAGATGCTCGACTCCAATTCGAGAAGGCTTGGAGGTCTCGGCCCCGGAACCCGCGTGGCTTTGTCCCTCTGCCAGTACCTTCAGGTGTGCGGAGAGTGGTCTCAGCATGGTGGTGGCTGGTCCTGGAGCTCTCCGGCTGCCGTAGCTCCGGCCGGGGCGGGGAGGAAAGCTCAACCCGCTCCCTTCCAAGGGACTCCGGGAAGGAACACCGAGGCGCGGGGGCAGAGACTGCACTGTTATCGTCCGGGATCTGGATTTTATAGTCTCTGAGTCTTGGCCGCTGATGGGATTACACGGTGCCGGGGGGTCAGATGGTGGGTGTGACCCCCGCCTACTGGAATTTGGAGGATCTGGGTGGAAGATGCTCGACTCAAATTCGAGTAGGCTTGGAGGTCTCGGCCCCGGAACCCGCGTGGCTTTGTCCCTCTGCCAGTACCTTCAGGTGTGCGGAGAGTGGTCTCAGCATGGTGGTGGCTGGTCCTGGAGGTCTCCGGCTGCCGTAGCCCTGGCCGGGGCGGGGAGGAAAGCTCAACCCGCTCCCCTCCAAGGGACTCCGGGAAGGAACACCGAGGCGCGGGGGCAGAGACTGCACTGTTGTCGTCCGGGATCTGGATTTTATAGTCTCTGAGTCTTGGCCGCTGATGGGATTACACGGCGCCAGGGGGCCAGGTGGTGGGTGTGACCCCCGCCTACTGGAATTTGGAGGATCTGGGTGGAAGATGCTCGACTCCAATTCGAGTAGGCTTGGAGGTCTCGGCCCCGGAACCCGCGTGGCTTTGTCCCTCTGCCAGTACCTTCAGGTGTGCGGAGAGTGGTCTCAGCATGGTGGTGGCTGGTACTGGAGCTCTCCGGCTGCCGTAGCCCCGGCCAGGGCGGGGAGGAAAGCTCATCCCGCTCCCCTCCAAGGGACTCCGGGAAGGAACACCGAGGCGAGGGGGCAGAGACTGCACTGTTGTCGTCCGGGATCTGGATTTTATAGTCTGTGAGTCTTGGCCGCTGATGGGATTACAAGGCGCCAGGGGGCCAGGTGGTGGGTGTGACCCCCGCCTACTGGAATTTGGAGGATCTGGGTGGAAGATGCTCGACTCCAATTCGAGTAGGCTTGGAGGTCTCGGCCCCGGAACCCGCGTGGGTTTTTCCCTCTGCCAGTACCTTCTGGTGTGCGGAGAGTGGTCTCAGCATGGTGTTGGCTGGTCCTGGAGGTCTCCGGCTGCCGTAGCCCTGGCCGGGGCGGGGAGGAAAGCTCAACCCGCTCCCCTCCAAGGGACTCCGGGAAGGAACACCGAGGCGCGGGGGCAGAGACTGCACTGTTGTCGTCCGGGATCTGGATTTTATAGTCTCTGAGTCTTGGCCGCTGATGGGATTACACGGCGCCAGGGGGCCAGGTGGTGGTTGTGACCCCCGCCTACTGGAATTTGGAGGATCTGGGTGGAAGATGCTCGACTCCAATTCGAGTAGGCTTGGAGGTCTCGGCCCAGGAACCCGCGTGGCTTTGTCCCTCTGCCAGTACCTTCAGGTGTGCGGAGAGTGGTCTCAGCATGGTGGTGGCTGGTCCTGGAGCTCTCCGGCTGCCGTAGCCCTGGCCGGGGCGGGGAGGAAAGCTCAACCCGCTCCCCTCCAAGGGACTCCGGGAAGGAACACCGAGGCGCGGGGGCAGAGACTGCACTGTTGTCGTCCGGGATCTGGATTTTATAGTCTCTGAGTCTTGGCCGCTGATGGGATTACACGGTGCCAGGGGGCCAGGTGGTGGGTGTGACCCCCGCCTACTGGAATTTGGAGGATCTGGGTGGAAGATGCTCGACTCCAATTCGAGTAGGCTTGGAGGTCTCGGCCCCGGAACCCGCGTGGCTTTGTCCCTCTGCCAGTACTTTCAGGTGTGCGGAGAGTGGTCTCAGCATGGTGGTGGCTGGTCCTGGAGGTCTCCGGCTGCCGTAGCCCTGGCCGGGGCGGGGAGGAAAGCTCAACCCGCTCCCCTCCAAGGGACTCCGGGAAGGAACACCGAGGCGCGGGGGCAGAGACTGCACTGTTGTCGTCCGGGATCTGGATTTTATAGTCTCTGAGTCTTGGCCGCTGATGGGATTACACGGTGCCGGGGGGCCAGGTGGTGGGTGTGACCCCCGCCTACCGGAATTTGGAGGATCTGGGTGGAAGATGCTCGACTCCAATTCGAGAAGGCTTGGAGGTCTCGGCCCCGGAACCCGCGTGGCTTTGTCCCTCTGCCAGTACCTTCAGGTGTGCGGAGAGTGGTCTCAGCATGGTGGTGGCTGGTCCTGGAGGTCTCCGGCTGCCGTAGCCCTGGCCGGGGCGGGGAGGAAAGCTCAACCCGCTCCCCTCCAAGGGACTCCGGGAAGGAACACCGAGGCGCGGGGGCAGAGACTGCACTGTTGTCGTCCGGGATCTGGATTTTATAGTCTCTGAGTCTTGGCCGCTGATGGGATTACACGGCGCCAGGGGACCAGGTGGTGGGTGTGACCCCCGCCTACCGGAATTTGGAGGATCTGGGTGGAAGATGCTCGACTCCAATTCGAGTAGGCTTGGAGGTCTCGGCCCCGGAACCCGCGTGGCTTTGTCCCTCTGCCAGTACCTTCAGGTGTGCGGAGAGTGGTCTCAGCATGGTGGTGGCTGGTCCTGGAGGTCTCCGGCTGCCGTAGCCCTGGCCGGGGCGGGGAGGAAAGCTCAACCCGCTCCCCTCCAAGGGACTCCGGGAAGGAACACCGAGGCGCGGGGGCAGAGACTGCACTGTTGTCGTCCGGGATCTGGATTTTATAGTCTCTGAGTGTTGGCCGCTGATGGGATTACACGGTGCCGGGGGGCCAGGTGGTGGGTGTGACCCCCGCCTACCGGAATTTGGAGGATCTGGGTGGAAGATGCTCGACTCCAATTCGAGAAGGCTTGGAGGTCTCGGCCCCGGAACCCGCGTGGCTTTGTCCCTCTGCCAGTACCTTCAGGTGTGCGGAGAGTGGTCTCAGCATGGTGGTGGCTGGTCCTGGAGGTCTCCGGCTGCCGTAGCCCTGGCCGGGGCGGGGAGGAAAGCTCAACCCGCTCCCCTCCAAGGGACTCCGGGAAGGAACACCGAGGCGCGGGGGCAGAGACTGCACTGTTGTCGTCCGGGATCTGGATTTTATAGTCTCTGAGTCTTGGCCGCTGATGGGATTACACGGCGCCAGGGGGCCAGGTGGTGGGTGTGACCCCCGCCTACTGGAATTTGGAGGATCTGGGTGGAAGATGCTCGACTCCAATTCGAGTAGGCTTGGAGGTCTCGGCCCCGGAACCCGCGTGGCTTTTTCCCTCTGCCAGTACCTTCAGGTGTGCGGAGAGTGGTCTCAGCATGGTGGTGGCTGGTCCTGGAGGTCTCCGGCTGCCGTAGCCCTGGCCGGGGCGGGGAGGAAAGCTCAACCCGCTCCCCTCCAAGGGACTCCGGGAAAGAACACCGAGGCGCGGGGGCAGAGACTGCACTGTTGTCGTCCGGGATCTGGATTTTATAGTCTCTGAGTCTTGTTCGCTGATGGGATTACACGGTGCCGGGGGGCCAGGTGGTGGGTGTGACCCCCGCCTACCGGAATTTGGAGGATCTGGGTGGAAGATGCTCGACTCCAATTCGAGAAGGCTTGGAGGTCTCGGCCCCAGAACCCGCGTGGCTTTGTCCCTCTGCCAGTACCTTCAGGTGTGCGGAGAGTGGTCTAAACATGGTGGTGGCTGGTCCTGGAGGTCTCCGGCTGCCGTAGCCCTGGCCGGGGCGGGGAGGAAAGCTCAACCCGCTCCCCTCCAAGGGACTCCGGGAAGGAACACCGAGGCGCGGGGGCAGAGACTGCACTGTTGTCGTCCGGGATCTGGATTTTATAGTCTCTGAGTCTTGGCCGCTGATGGGATTACACGGCGCCAGGGGACCAGGTGGTGGATGTGACCCCCGCCTACCGGAATTTGGAGGATCTGGGTGGAAGATGCTCGACTCAATTCGAGTAGGCTTGGAGGTCTCGGCCCCGGAACCCGCGTGGCTTTGTCCCTCTGCCAGTACCTTCAGGTGTGCGGAGAGTGGTCTCAGCATGGTGGTGGCTGGTCCGGGAGGTCTCTGGCTGCCGTAGCCCTGGCCGGGGCGGGGAGGAAAGCTCAACCCGCTCCCCTCCAAGGGACTCCGGGAAGGAACACCGAGGCGCGGGGGCAGAGACTGCACTGTTTTCGTCCGGGATCTGGATTTTATAGTCTCTGAGTCTTGGCCGCTGATGGGATTACACGGCGCCAGGGGGGCAGGTGGTGGGTGTGACCCCCGCCTACAGGAATTTGGAGGATCTGGGTGGAAGATGCTTGATTCCAATTCGAGTAGGCTTGGAGGTCTCGGCCCCGGAACCCGCGTGGTTTTGTCCCTCTGCCAGTACCTTCAGGTGTGCGGAGAGTGGTCTCAGCATGGTGGTGGCTGGTCCTGGAGCTCTCCGGCTGCCGTAGCTCCGGCCGGGGCGGGGAGGAAAGCTCAACCCGCTCCCTTCCAAGGGACTCCGGGAAGGAACACCGAGGCGCGGGGGCAGAGACTGCACTGTTATCGTCCGGGATCTGGATTTTATAGTCTCTGAGTCTTGGCCGCTGATGGGATTACACGGTGCCGGGGGGTCAGATGGTGGGTGTGACCCCCGCCTACTGGAATTTGGAGGATCTGGGTGGAAGATGCTCGACTCCAATTCGAGTAGGCTTGGAGGTCTCGGCCCCGGAACCCGCGTGGCTTTTTCCCTCTGCCAGTACCTTCTGGTGTGCGGAGAGTGGTCTCAGCATGGTGTTGGCTGGTCCTGGAGGTCTCCGGCTGCCGTAGCCCTGGCCGGGGCGGGGAGGAAAGCTCAACCCGCTCCCCTCCAAGGGACTCCGGGAAGGAACACCGAGGCGCGGGGGCAGAGACTGCACTGTTGTCGTCCGGGATCTGGATTTTATAGTCTCTGAGTCCTGGCCGCTGATGGGATTACACGGCGCCAGGGGGCCAGGTGGTGGTTGTGACCCCAGCCTACTGGAATTTGGAGGATCTGGGTGGAAGATGCTCGACTCCAATTCGAGTAGGCTTGGAGGTCTCGGCCCAGGAACCCGCGTGGCTTTGTCCCTCTGCCAGTACCTTCAGGTGTGCGGAGAGTGGTCTCAGCAGGGTGGTGGCTGGTCCTGGAGCTCTCCGGCTGCCGTAGCCCTGGCCGGGGCGGGGAGGAAAGCTCAACACGCTCCCCTCCAAGGGACTCCGGGAAGGAACACCGAGGCGCGGGGGCAGAGACTGCACTGTTGTCGTCCGGGATCTGGATTTTATAGTCTCTGAGTCTTGGCCGCTGATGGGATTACACGGTGCCAGGGGGCCAGGTGGTGGGTGTGACCCCCGCCTACTGGAATTTGGAGGATCTGGGTGGAAGATGCTCGACTCCAATTCGAGTAGGCTTGGAGGTCTCGGCCCCGGAACCCGCGTGGCTTTGTCCCTCTGCCAGTACCTTCAGGTGTGCGGAGAGTGGTCTCAGCATGGTGGTGGCTGGTCCTGGAGGTCTCCGGATGCCGTAGCCCCGGCCGGGGCGGGGAGGAAAGCTCAACCCGCTCCCCTCCAAGGGACTCCGGGAAGGAACACCGAGGCGCGGGGGCAGAGACTGCACTGTTGTCGTCCGGGATCTGGATTTTATAGTCTCTGAGTGTTGGCCGCTGATGGGATTACACGGTGCCGGGGGGCCAGGTGGTGGGTGTGACCCCCGCCTACCGGAATTTGGAGGATCTGGGTGGAAGATGCTCGACTCCAATTCGAGAAGGCTTGGAGGTCTCGGCCCCGGAACCCGCGTGGCTTTGTCCCTCTGCCAGTACCTTCAGGTGTGCGGAGAGTGGTCTCAGCATGGTGGTGGCTGGTCCTGGAGGTCTCCGGCTGCCGTAGCCCTGGCCGGGGCGGGGAGGAAAGCTCAACCCGCTCCCCTCCAAGGGACTCCGGGAAGGAACACCGAGGCGCGGGGGCAGAGACTGCACTGTTGTCGTCCGGGATCTGGATTTTATAGTCTCTGAGTCTTGGCCGCTGATGGGATTACACGGCGCCAGGGGGCCAGGTGGTGGGTGTGACCCCCGCCTACTGGAATTTGGAGGATCTGGGTGGAAGATGCTCGACTCCAGTTCGAGTAGGCTTGGAGGTCTCGGCCCCGGAACCCGCGTGGCTTTTTCCCTCTGCCAGTACCTTCAGGTGTGCGGAGAGTGGTCTCAGCATGGTGGTGGCTGGTCCTGGAGGTCTCCGGCTGCCGTAGCCCTGGCCGGGGCGGGGAGGAAAGCTCAACCCGCTCCCCTCCAAGGGACTCCGGGAAGGAACACCGAGGCGCGGGGGCAGAGACTGCACTGTTGTCGTCCGGGATCTGGATTTTATAGTCTCTGAGTCTTGGCCGCTGATGGGATTACACGGCGCCAGGGGGCCAGGTGGTGGGTGTGACCCCCGCCTACTGGAATTTGGAGGATCTGGGTGGAAGATGTTCGACTCCAATTCGAGTAGGCTTGGAGGTCTCGGCCCCGGAACCCGCGTGGCTTTGTCCCTCTGCCAGTACCTTCAGGTGTGCGGAGAGTGGTCTCAGCATGGTGGTGGCTGGTCCTGGAGCTCTCCGGCGCCGTAGCCCCGGCCAGGGCGGGGAGGAAAGCTCAACCCGCTCCCCTCCAAGGGACTCCGGGAAGGAACACCGAGGCGCGGGGGCAGAGACTGCACTGTTGTCGTCCGGGATCTGGATTTTATAGTCTCTGAGTCTTGGCCGCTGATGGGATTACACGGTGCCGGGGGGCCAGGTGGTGGGTGTGACCCCCGCCTACTGGAATTTGGAGGATCTGGGTGGAAGATGCTCGACTCCAATTCGAGTAGGCTTGGAGGTCTCGGCCCCGGAACCCGCGTGGCTTTGTCCCTCTGCCAGTACCTTCAGGTGTGCGGAGAGTGGTCTCAGCATGGTGGTGACTGGTCCTGGAGCACTCCGGCTGCCGTAGCCCTGGCCGGGGTGGGGAGGAAAGCTCAACCCGCTCCCCTCCAAGGGACTCCGGGAAGGAACACCGAGGCGCGGGGGCAGAGACTGCACTGTTGTCGTCCGGGATCTGGATTTTATAGTCTCTGAGTCTTGGCCGCTGATGGGATTACACGGCGCCAGGGGGCCAGGTGGTGGGAGTGACCCCCGCCTACTGGAATTTGGAGGATCTGGGTGGACGATGCTTGACTCCAATTCGAGTAGGCTTGGAGGTCTCGGCCCCTGAACCCGCGTGGCTTTGTCCCTCTGCCAGTACCTTCAGGTGTGCGGAGAGTGGTCTCAGCATGGTGGTGGCTGGTCCTGGAGCTCTCCGGCTGCCGTAGCCCCGGCCGGGGCGGGGAGGAAAGCTCAACCCGCTCCCCTCCAATGGACTCCGGGAAGGAACACCGAGGCGCGGGGGCAGAGACTGCACTGTTATCGTCCGGGATCTGGATTTTATAGTCTCTGAGTCTTGGCCGCTGATGGGATTACACGGTGCCGGGGGGCCAGATGGTGGGTGTGACCCCCGCCTACTGGAATTTGGAGGATCTGGGTGGAAGATGCTCGACTCCAATTCGAGTAGGCTTGGAGGTCTCGGCCCCGGAACCCGCGTGGCTTTGTCCCTCTGCCAGTACCTTCAGGTGTGCGGAGAGTGGTCTCAGCATGGTGGTGGCTGGTCTTGGAGGTCTCCGGCTGCCGTAGCCCTGGCCGGGGCGGGGAGGAAAGCTCAACCCGCTACCCTCCAAGGGACTCCGGGAAGGAAAACCGAGGCGCGGGGGCAGAGACTGCACTGTTGTCGTCCGGGATCTGGATTTTATAGTCTCTGAGTCTTGGCCGCTGATGGGATTCCACGGCGCCAGGGGGCCAGGTGGTGGGTGTGACCCCCGCCTACTGGAATTTGGAGGATCTGGGTGGAAGATGTTCGACTCCAATTCGAGTAGGCTTGGAGGTCTCGGCCCCGGAACCCGCGTGGCTTTGTCCCTCTGCCAGTACCTTCAGGTGTGCGGAGAGTGGTCTCAGCATGGTGGTGGCTGGTCCTGGAGGTCTCCGGCTGCCGTAGCCCTGGCCGGGGCGGGGAGGAAAGCTCAACCCGCTCCCCTCCAAGGGACTCCGGGAAGGAACACCGAGGCGCGGGGGCAGAGACTGCACTGTTGTCGTCCGGGATCTGGATTTTATAGTCTCTGAGTCTTGGCCGCTGATGGGATTTCACGGTGCCGGGGGGCCAGGTGGTGGGTGTGACCCCCGCCTACCGGAATTTGGAGGATCTGGGTGGAAGATGCTCGACTCCAATTCGAGAAGGCTTGGAGGTCTCGGCCCCGGAACCCGCGTGGCTTTGTCCCTCTGCCAGTACCTTCAGGTGTGCGGAGAGTGGTCTCAGCATGGTGGTGGCTGGTCCTGGAGGTCTCCGGCTGCCGTAGCCCTGGCCGGGGCGGGGAGGAAAGCTCAACCCGCTCCCCTCCAAGGGACTCCGGGAAGGAACACCGAGGCGCGGGGGCAGAGACTGCACTGTTGTCGTCCGGGATCTGGATTTTATAGTCTCTGAGTCTTGGCCGCTGATGGGATTACACGGCGCCAGGGGACCAGGTGGTGGGTGTGACCCCCGCCTACCGGAATTTGGAGGATCTGGGTGGAAGATGCTCGACTCCAATTCGAGTAGGCTTGGAGGTCTCGGCCCCGGAACCCGCGTGGCTTTGTCCCTCTGCCAGTACCTTCAGGTGTGCGGAGAGTGGTCTCAGCATGGTGGTGGCTGGTCCTGGAGGTCTCCGGCTGCCGTAGCCCTGGCCGGGGCGGGGAGGAAAGCTCAACCCGCTCCCCTCCAAGGGACTCCGGGAAGGAACACCGAGGCGCGGGGGCAGAGACTGCACTGTTGTCGTCCGGGATCTGGATTTTATAGTATCTGAGTCTTGGCCGCTGATGGGATTACACGGCGCCAGGGGACCAGGTGGTGGGTGTGACCCCCGCCTACCGGAATATGGAGGATCTGGGTGGAAGATGCTCGACTCCAATTCGAGTAGGCTTGGAGGTCTCGGCCCCGGAACCCGCGTGGCTTTGTCCCTCTGCCAGTACCTTCAGGTGTGCGGAGAGTGGTCTCAGCATGGTGGTGGCTGGTCCTGGAGGTGTCCGTCTGCCGTAGCCCTGGCCGGGGCGGGGAGGAAAGCTCAACCCGCTCCCCTCCAAGGGACTCCGGGAAGGAACACCGAGGCGCGGGGGCAGAGACTGCACTGTTGTCGTCCGGGATCTGGATTTTATAGTCTCTGAGTCTTGGCCGCTGATGGGATTACACGGCGACGGGGGGCCAGGTGGTGGGTGTGACCCCCGCCGACCGGAATTTGGAGGATCTGGGTGGAAGATGCTCGACTCCAATTCGAGTAGGCTTGGAGGTCTCGGCCCCGGAACCCGCGTGGCTTTGTCCCTCTGCCAGTACCTTCAGGTGTGCGGAGAGTGGTCTCAGCATGGTGGTGGCTGGTCCTGGAGGTCTCCGGCTGCCGTAGCCCTGGCCGGGGCGGGGAGGAAAGCTCAACCCGCTCCCCTCCAAGGGACTCCGGGAAGGAACACCGAGGCGCGGGGGCAGAGACTGCACTGTTGTCGTCCGGGATCTGGATTTTATAGTCTCTGAGTCTTGGCCGCTGATGGGATTACACGGCGCCAGGGGGCCAGGTGGTGGGTGTGACCCCCGCCTACCGGAATTTGGAGGATCTGGGTGGTAGATGCTCGACTCCAATTCGAGTAGGCTTGGAGGTCTCGGCCCCGGAACCCGCGTGGCTTTGTCCCTCTGCCAGTACCTTCAGGTGTGCGGAGAGTGGTCTCAGCATGGTGGTGGCTGGTCCTGGAGGTCTCCGGCTGCCGTAGCCCTGGCCGGGGCGGGGAGGAAAGCTCAACCCGCTCCCCTCCAAGGGACTCCGGGAAGGAACACCGAGGCGCGGGGGCAGAGACTGCACTGTTGTCGTCCGGGATCTGGATTTTATAGTCTCTGAGTCTTGGCCGCTGATGGGATTACACGGCGCCAGGGGGGCAGGTGGTGGGTGTGACACCCGCCTACAGGAATTTGGAGGATCTGGGTGGAAGATGCTTGATTCCAATTCGAGTAGGCTTGGAGGTCTCGGCCCCGGAACCCGCGTGGCTTTGTCCCTCTGAAAGTACCTTCAGGTGTGCGGAGAGTGGTCTCAGCATGGTGGTGGCTGGTCCTGGAGCTCTCCGGCTGCCGTAGCTCCGGCCGGGGCGGGGAGGAAAGCTCAACCCGCTCCCTTCCAAGGGACTCCGGGAAGGAACACCGAGGCGCGGGGGCAGAGACTGCACTGTTATCGTCCGGGATCTGGATTTTATAGTCTCTGAGTCTTGGCCGCTGATGGGATTACACGGTGCCGGGGGGTCAGATGGTGGGTGTTACCCCCGCCTACTGGAATTTGGAGGATCTGGGTGGAAGATGCTCGACTCCAATTCGAGTAGGCTTGGAGGTCTCGGCCCCGGAACCCGCGTGGCTTTTTCCCTCTGCCAGTACCTTCAGGTGTGCGGAGAGTGGTCTCAGCATGGTGGTGGCTGGTCCTGGAGGTCTCCGGCTGCCGTAGCCCTGACCGGGGCGGGGAGGAAAGCTCAACCCGCTCCCCTCCAAGGGACTCCGGGAAGGAACACCGAGGCGCGGGGGCAGAGACTGCACTGTTGTCGTCCGGGATCTGGATTTTATAGTCTCTGAGTCTTGGCCGCTGATGGGATTACACGGCGCCAGGGGGCCAGGTGGTGGGTGTGACCCCCGCCTACTGGAATTTGGAGGATCTGGGTGGAAGATGCTCGACTCCAATTCGAGTCGGCTTGGAGGTCTCGACCCCGGAACCCGCGTGGCTTAGTCTCTCTGCCAGTACCTTCAGGTGTGCGGAGAGTGGTCTCAGCATGGTGGTGGCTGGTCCTGGAGCTCTCCGGCTGCCGTAGCCCCGGCCAGGGCGGGGAGGAAAGCTCAACCCGCTCCCCTCCAAGGGACTCCGGGAAGGAACACCGAGGCGCGGGGGCAGAGACTGCACTGTTGTCGTCCGGGATCTGGATTTTATAGTCTCTGAGTCTTGGCCGCTGATGGGATTACACGGTGCCGGGGGGCCAGGTGGTGGGTGTGACCCCCGCCTACTGGAATTTGGAGGATCTGGGTGGAAGATGCTCGACTCCAATTCGAGTAGGCTTGGAGGTCTCGGCCCCGGAACCCGCGTGGCTTTGTCCCTCTGGCAGTACCTTCAGGTGTGCGGAGAGTGGTCTCAGCATGGTGGTGGCTGGTCCTGGAGCTCTCCGGCTGCCGTAGCCCTGGCCGGGGCGGGGAGGAAAGCTCAAACCGCTCCCCTCCAAGGGACTCCGGGAAGGAACACCGAGGCGCGGGGGCAGAGAATGCACTGTTGTCGTCCGGGATCTGGATTTTATAGTCTCTGAGTCTTGGCCGCTGATGGGATTACACGGCGCCAGGGGGCCAGGTGGTGGGTGTGACCCCCGCCTACCAGAATTTGGAGGATCTGGGTGGAAGATGCTCGACTCCAATTCGAGTAGGCTTGGAGGTCTCGGCCCCGGAACCCGCGTGGCTTTGTCCCTCTGCCAGTACCTTCAGGTGTGAGGAGAGTGGTCTCAGCATGGTGGTGGCTGGTCCTGGAGGTCTCCGGCTGCCGTAGCCCTGGCCGGGGCGGGGAGGAAAGCTCAACCCGCTCCCCTCCAAGGGACTCCGGGAAGGAACACCGAGGCGCGGGGGCAGAGACTGCACTGTTGTCGTCCGGGATCTGGATTTTATAGTCTCTGAGTCTTGGCCGCTGATGGGATTACACGGTGCCGGGGGACCAGGTGGTGGGTGTGACCCCCGCCTACTGGAATTTGGAGGATCTGGGTGGAAGATGCTCGACTCCAATTCGAGTAGGCTTGGAGGTCTCGGCCCCGGAACCCGCGTGGCTTTGTCCCTCTGCCAGTACCTTCAGGTGTGCGGAGAGTGGTCTCAGCATGGTGGTGACTGGTCCTGGAGCACTCCGGCTGCCGTAGCCCTGGCCGGGGTGGGGAGGAAAGCTCAACCCGCTCCCCTCCAAGGGACTCCGGGAAGGAACACCGAGGCGCGGGGGCAGAGACTGCACTGTTGTCGTCCGGGATCTGGATTTTATAGTCTCTGAGTCTTGGCCGCTGATGGGATTACACGGCGCCAGGGGGCCAGGTGGTGGGTGTGACCCCCGCCTACTGGAATTTGGAGGATCTGGGTGGAAGATGCTCGACTCCAATTCGAGTAGGCTTGGAGGTCTCTGCCCCGGAACCCGCGTGGCTTTGTCCCTCTGCCAGTACCTTCAGGTGTGCGGAGAGTGGTCTCAGCATGGTGGTGGCTGGTCCTGGAGCTCTCCGGCTGCCGTAGCCCCGGCCAGGGCGGGGAGGAAAGCTCAACCCGCTCCCCTCCAAGGGACTCCGGGAAGGAACACCGAGGCGCGGGGGCAGAGACTGCACTGTTGTCGTCCGGGATCTGGATTTTATAGTCTGTGAGTCTTGGCCGCTGATGGGATTACACGGCGCCAGGGGGCCAGGTGGTGGGTGTGACCCCCGCCTACTGGAATTTGGAGGATCTGGGTGGAAGATGATCGACTCCAATTCGAGTAGGCTTGGAGGTCTCGGCCCCGGAACCCGCGTGGCTTTGTCCCTCTGCCAGTACCTTCAGGTGTGCGGAGAGTGGTCTCAGCATGGTGGTGGCTGGTCCTGGAGCTCTCCGGCTGCCGTAGCCCCGGCCGGGGCGGGGAGGAAAGCTCAACCCGCTCCCCTCCAAGGGACTCCGGGAAGGAACACCGAGGCGCGGGGGCAGAGACTGCACTGTTGTCGTCCGGGATCTGGATTTTATAGTCTCTGAGTCTTGGCCGCTGATGGGATTACACGGTGCCAGGGGGCCAGGTGGTGGGTGTGACCCCCGCCTACTGGAATTTGGAGGATCTGGGTGGAAGATGCTCGACTCCAATTCGAGTAGGCTTGGAGGTCTCGGCCCCGGAACCCGCGTGGCTTTGTCCCTCTGCCAGTACCTTCAGGTGTGCGGAGAGTGGTCTCAGCATGGTGGTGGCTGGTCCTGGAGGTCTCCGGCTGCCGTAGCCCTGGCCGGGGCGGGGAGGAAAGCTCAACCCGCTCCCCTCCAAGGGACTCCGGGAAGGAACACTGAGGCGCGGGGGCAGAGACTGCACTGTTGTCGTCCGGGATCTGGATTTTATAGTCTCTGAGTCTTGGCCGCTGATGGGATTACACGGTGCCGGGGGGCCAGGTGGTGGGTGTGACCCCCGCCTACCGGAATTTGGAGGATCTGGGTGGAAGATGCTCGACTCCAATTCGAGAAGGCTTGGAGGTCTCGGCCCCGGAAGCCGCGTGGCTTTGTCCCTCTGCCAGTACCTTCAGGTGTGCGGAGAGTGGTCTCAGCATGGTGGTGGCTGGTCCTGGAGGTCTCCGGCTGCCGTAGCCCTGGCCGGGGCGGGGAGGAAAGCTCAACCCGCTCCCTTCCAAGGGACTCCGGGAAGGAACACCGAGGCGCGGAGGCAGAGACTGCACTGTTGTCGTCCGGGATCTGGATTTTATAGTCTCTGAGTCTTGGCCGCTGATGGGATTACACGGCGCCAGGGGACCAGGTGGTGGGTGTGACCCCCGCCTACCGGAATTTGGAGGATCTGGGTGGAAGATGCTCGACTCCAATTCGAGTAGGCTTGGAGGTCTAGGCCCCGGAACCCGCGTGGCTTTTTCCCTCTGCCAGTACCTTCTGGTGTGCGGAGAGTGGTCTCAGCATGGTGGTGGCTGGTCCTGGAGGTCTCCGGCTGCCGTAGCCCTGGCCGGGGCGGGGAGGAAAGCTCAACCCGCTCCCCTCCAAGGGACTCCGGGAAGGAACACCGAGGCGCGGGGGCAGAGACTGCACTGTTGTCGTCCGGGATCTGGATTTTATAGTCTCTGAGTCTTGGCCGCTGATGGGATTACACGGCGCCAGGGGGCCAGGTGGTGGGTGTGACCCCCGCCTACTGGAATTTGGAGGATCTGGGTGGAAGATGCTCGACTCCAATTCGAGTAGGCTTGGAGGTCTCGGCCCAGGAACCCGCGTGGCTTTGTCCCTCTGCCAGTACCTTCAGGTGTGCGGAGAGTGGTCTCAGCATGGTGGTGGCTGGTCCTGGAGCTCTCCGGCTGCCGTAGCCCTGGCCGGGGTGGGGAGGAAAGCTCAACCCGCTCCCCTCCAAGGGACTCCGGGAAGGAACACCGAGGCGCGGGGGCAGAGACTGCACTGTTGTCGTCCGGGATCTGGATTTTATAGTCTCTGAGTCTTGGCCGCTGATGGGATTACACGGTGCCGGGGGGCCAGGTGGTGGGTGTGACCCCCGCCTACTGGAATTTGGAGGATCTGGGTGGAAGATGCTCGACTCCAATTCGAGTAGGCTTGGAGGTCTCGGCCCCGGAACCCGCGTGGCTTTGTCCCTCTGCCATTACCTTCAGGTGTGCGGAGAGTGGTCTCAGCATGGTGGTGGCTGGTCCTGGAGGTCTCCGGCTGCCGTAGCCCTGGCCGGGGCGGGGAGGAAAGCTCAACCCGATCCCCTCCAAGGGACTCCGGGAAGGAACACTGAGGCGCGGGGGCAGAGACTGCACTGTTGTCGTCCGGGATCTGGATTTTATAGTCTCTGAGTCTTGGCCGCTGATGGGATTACACGGTGCCGGGGGGCCAGGTGGTGGGTGTGACCCCCGCCTACCGGAATTTGGAGGATCTGGGTGGAAGATGCTCGACTCCAATTCGAGAAGGCTTGGAGGTCTCGGCCCCGGAAGCCGCGTGGCTTTGTCCCTCTGCCAGTACCTTCAGGTGTGCGGAGAGTGGTCTCAGCATGGTGGTGGCTGGTCCTGGAGGTCTCCGGCTGCCGTAGCCCTGGCCGGGGCGGGGAGGAAAGCTCAACCCGCTCCCCTCCAAGGGACTCCGGGAAGGAACACCGAGGCGCGGAGGCAGAGACTGCACTGTTGTCGTCCGGGATCTGGATTTTATAGTCTCTGAGTCTTGGCCGCTGATGGGATTACACGGCGCCAGGGGACCAGGTGGTGGGTGTGACCCTCGCCTACCGGAATTTGGAGGATCTGGGTGGAAGATGCTCGACTCCAATTCGAGTAGGCTTGGAGGTCTCGGCCCCGGAACCCGCGTGGCTTTGTCCCTCTGCCAGTACCTTCAGGTGAGCGGAGAGTGGTCTCAGCATGGTGGTGGCTGGTCCTGGAGGTCTCCGGCTGCCGTAGCCCTGGCCGGGGCGGGGAGGAAAGCTCAACCCGCTCCCCTCCAAGGGACTCCGGGAAGGAACACCGAGGCGCGGGGGCAGAGACTGCACTGTTGTCGTCCGGGATCTGGATTTTATAGTCTCTGAGTCTTGGCCGCTGATGGGATTACACGGTGCCGGGGGGCCAGGTGGTGGGTGTGACCCCCGCCTACCGGAATTTGGAGGATCTGGGTGGAAGATGCTCCACTCCAATTCGAGAAGGCTTGGAGGTCTCGGCCCCGGAACCCGCGTGGCTTTGTCCCTCTGCCAGTACCTTCAGGTGTGCGGAGAGTGGTCTAAGCATGGTGGTGGCTGGTCCTGGAGGTCTCCGGCTGCCGTAGCCCTGGCCGGGGCGGGGAGGAAAGCTCAACCCGCTCCCCTCCAAGGGACTCCGGGAAGGAACACCGAGGCGCGGGGGCAGAGACTGCACTGTTGTCGTCCGGGATCTGGATTTTATAGTCTCTGAGTCTTGGCCGCTGATGGGATTACACGGCGCCAGGGGGCCAGGTGGTGGGTGTGACCCCAGCCTACTGGAATTTGGAGGATCTGGGTGGAAGATGCTCGACTCCAATTCGAGTAGGCTTGGAGGTCTCGGCCCCGGAACCCGCGTGGCTTTGTCCCTCTGCCAGTACCTTCAGGTGTGCGGAGAGTGGTCTCAGCATGGTGGTGGCTGGTCCTGGAGGTCTCCGGCTGCCGTAGCCCTGGCCGGGGCGGGGAGGAAAGCTCAACCCGCTCCCCTCCAAGGGACTCCGGGAAGGAACACCGAGGCGCGGGGGCAGAGACTGCACTGTTGTCGTCCGGGATCTGGATTTTATAGTCTCTGAGTCTTGGCCGCTGATGGGATTACACGGAGCCAGGGGGCCAGGTGGTGGGTGTGACCCCCGCCTACTGGAATTTGGAGGATCTGGGTGGAAGATGCTCGACTCCAATTCGAGTAGGCTTGGAGGTCTCGGCCCCGGAACCCTCGTGGCTTTGTCCCTCTGCCAGTAACTTCAGGTGTGCGGAGAGTGGTCTCAGCATGGTGGTGGCTGGTCCTGGAGGTCTCCGGCTGCCGTAGCCCTGGCCGGGGCGGGGAGGAAAGCTCAACCCGCTCCCCTCCAAGGGACTCCGGGAAGGAACACCGAGGCGCGGGGGCAGAGACTGCACTGTTGTCGTCCGGGATCTGGATTTTATAGTCTCTGAGTCTTGGCCGCTGATGGGATTACACGGCGCCAGGGGGCCAGGTGGTGGGTGTGACCCCCGCCTACTGGAATTTGGAGGATCTGGGTGGAAGATGTTCGACTCCAATTCGAGTAGGCTTGGAGGTCTCGGCCCCGGAACCCGCGTGGCTTTGTCCCTCAGCCAGTACCTTCAGGTGTGCGGAGAGTGGTCTCAGCATGGTGGTGGCTGGTCCTGGAGCTCTCCGGCTGCCGTAGCTCCGGCCGGGGCGGGGAGGAAAGCTCAACCCGCTCCCTTCCAAGGGACTCCGGGAAGGAACACCGAGGCGCGGGGGCAGAGACTGCACTGTTATCATCCGGGATCTGGATTTTATAGTCTCTGAGTCTTGGCCGCTGATGGGATTACACGGTGCCGGGGGGTCAGATGGTGGGTGTGACCCCCGCCTACTGGAATTTGGAGGATCTGGGTGGAAGATGCTCGACTCCAATTCGAGTAGGCTTGGAGGTCTCGGCCCCGGAACCCGCGTGGCTTTGTCCCTCTGCCAGTACCTTCAGGTGTGCGGAGAGTGGTCTCAGCATGGTGGTGGCTGGTCCTGGAGGTCTCCGGCTGCCGTAGCCCTGACCGGGGCGGGGAGGAAAGCTCAACCCGCTCCCCTCCAAGGGACTCCGGGAAGGAACACCGAGGCGCGGGGGCAGAGACTGCACTGTTGTCGTCCGGGATCTGGATTTTATAGTCTCTGAGTCTTGGCCGCTGATGGGATTACACGGCGCCAGGGGGCCAGGTGGTGGGTGTGACCCCCGCCTACTGGAATTTGGAGGATCTGGGTGGAAGATGCTCGACTCCAATTCGAGTAGGCTTGGAGGTCTCGGCCCCGGAACCCGCGTGGCTTTGTCCCTCTGCCAGTACCTTCAGGTGTGCGGAGAGTGGTCTCAGCATGGTGGTGGCTGGTCCTGGAGCTCTCCGGCTGCCGTAGCCCCGGCCAGGGCGGAGAGGAAAGCTCAACCCGCTCCCCTCCAAGGGACTCCGGGAAGGAACACCGAGGCGCGGGGGCAGAGACTGCACTGTTGTCGTCCGGGATCTGGATTTTATAGTCTCTGAGTCTTGGCCGCTGATGGGATTACACGGGGCCGGGGGGCCAGGTGGTGGGTGTGACCCCCGGCTACTGGAATTTGGAGGATCTGGGTGGAAGATGCTCGACTCCAATTCGAGTAGGCTTGGAGGTCTCGGCCCCGGAACCCGCGTGGCTTTGTCCCTCTGCCAGTACCTTCAGGTGTGCGGAGAGTGGTCTCAGCATGGTGGTGGCTGGTCCTGGAGCTCTCCGGCTGCCGTAGCCCTGGCCGGGGCGGGGAGGAAAGCTCAACCCGCTCCCCTCCAAGGGACTCCGGGAAGGAACACCGAGGCGCGGGGGCAGAGACTGCACTGTTGTCCTCCGGGATCTGGATTTTATAGTCTCTGAGTCTTGGCCGCTGATGGGATTACACTGTGCCGGGGGGCCAGGTGGTGGGTGTGACCCCCGCCTACCGGAATTTGGAGGATCTGGGTGGAAGATGCTCGACTCCAATTCGAGAAGGCTTGGAGGTCTCGGCCCCGGAACCCGCGTGGCTTTGTCCCTCTGCCAGTACCTTCAGGTGTGCGGAGAGTGGTCTCAGCATGGTGGTGGCTGGTCCTGGAGGTCTCCGGCTGCCGTAGCCCTGGCCGGGGCGGGGAGGAAAGCTCAACCCGCTCCCCTCCAAGGGACTCCGGGAAGGAACACCGAGGCGCGGGGGCAGAGACTGCACTGTTGTCGTCCGGGATCTGGATTTTATAGTCTCTGAGTCTTGGCCGCTGATGGGATTACACGGCGCCAGGGGGCCAGGTGGTGGGTGTGACCCCCGCCTACTGGAATTTGGAGGATCTGGGTGGAAGATGCTCGACTCCAATTCGAGTAGGCTTGGAGGTCTCGGCCCCGGAACCCGCGTGGCTTTGTCCCTCTGCCAGTACCTTCAGGTGTGCGGAGAGTGGTCTCAGCATGGTGGTGGCTGGTCCTGGAGGTCTCCGGCTGCCGTAGCCCTGGCCGGGGCGGGGAGGAAAGCTCAACCCGCTCCCCTCCAAGGGACTCATGGAAGGAACACCGAGGCGCGGGGGCAGAGACTGCACTGTTGTCGTCCGGGATCTGGATTTTATAGTCTCTGAGTCTTGGCCGCTGATGGGATTACACGGTGCCGGGGGGCCAGGTGGTGGGTGTGACCCCCGCCTACCGGAATTTGGAGGATCTGGGTGGAAGATGCTCGACTCCAATTCGAGAAGGCTTGGAGGTCTCGGCCCCGGAACCCGCGTGGCTTTGTCCCTCTGCCAGTACCTTCAGGTGTGCGGAGAGTGGTCTCAGCATGGTGGTGGCTGGTCCTGGAGGTCTCCGGCTGCCGTAGCCCTGGCCGGGGCGGGGAGGAAAGCTCAACCCGCTCCCCTCCAAGGGACTCCGGGAAGGAACACCGAGGCGCGGGGGCAGAGACTGCACTGTTGTCGTCCGGGATCTGGATTTTATAGTCTCTGAGTCTTGGCCGCTGATGGGATTACACGGCGCCAGGGGACCAGGTGGTGGGTGTGACCCCCGCCTACCAGAATTTGGAGGATCTGGGTGGAAGATGCTCGACTCCAATTCGAGTAGGCTTGGAGGTCTCGGCCCCGGAACCCGCGTGGCTTTGTCCCTCTGCCAGTACCTTCAGGTGTGCGGAGAGTGGTCTCAGCATGGTGGTGGCTGGTCCTGGAGGTCTCCGGCTGCCGTAACCCTGGCCGGGGCGGGGAGGAAAGCTCAACCCGCTCCCCTCCAAGGGACTCCGGGAAGGAACACCGAGGCGCGGGGGCAGAGACTGCACTGTTGTCGTCCGGGATCTGGATTTTATAGTCTCTGAGTCTTGGCCGCTGATGGGATTACACGGCGCCAGGGCACCAGGTGGTGGGTGTGACCCCCGCCTACCGGAATTTGGAGGATCTGGGTGGAAGATGCTCGACTCCAATTCGAGTAGGCTTGGAGGTCTCGGCCCCGGAACCCGCGTGGCTTTGTCCCTCTGCCAGTACCTTCAGGTGTGCGGAGAGTGGTCTCAGCATGGTGATGGCTGGTCCTGGAGGTCTCCGGCTGCCGTAGCCCTGGCCGAGGCGGGGAGGAAAGCTCAACCCGCTCCCCTCCAAGGGACTCCGGGAAGGAACACCGAGGCGCGGGGGCAGAGACTGCACTGTTGTCGTCCGGGATCTGGATTTTATAGTCTCTGAGTCTTGGCCGCTGATGGGATTACACGGCGCCAGGGGACCAGGTGGTGGGTGTGACCCCCGCCTACCGGAATTTGGAGGATCTGGGTGGAAGATGCTCGACTCCAATTCGAGTAGGCTTGGAGGTCTCGGCCCCGGAACCCGCGTGGCTTTGTCCCTCTGCCAGTACCTTCAGGTGTGCGGAGAGTGGTCTCAGCATGGTGGTGGCTGGTCCTGGAGGTCTCCGGCTGCCGTAGCCCTGGCCGGGGCGGGGAGGAAAGCTCAACCCGCTCCCCTCCAAGGGACTCCTGGAAGGAACACCGAGGCGCGGGGGCAGAGACTGCACTGTTGTCGTCCGGGATCTGGATTTTATAGTCTCTGAGTCTTGGCCGCTGATGGGATTACACGGCGCCAGGGGGCCAGGTGGTGGGTGTGACCCCCGCCTACTGGAATTTGGAGGATCTGGGTGGAAGATGCTCGACTCCAATTCGAGTAGGCTTGGAGGTCTCGGCCCCGGAACCCGCGTGGCTTTGTCCCTCTGCCAGTACCTTCAGGTGTGCGGAGAGTGGTCTCAGCATGGTGGTGGCTGGTCCTGGAGGTCTCCGGCTGCCGTAGCCCTGGCCGGGGCGGGGAGGAAAGCTCAACCCGCTCCCCTCCAAGGGACTCCGGGAAGGAACACCGAGGCGCGGGGGCAGAGACTGCACTGTTGTCGTCCGGGATCTGGATTTTATAGTCTCTGAGTCTTGGCCGCTGATGGGATTACACGGCGACGGGGGGCCAGGTGGTGGGTGTGACCCCCGCCTACCGGAATTTGGAGGATCTGGGTGGAAGATGCTCGACTCCAATTCGAGTAGGCTTGGAGGTCTCGGCCCCGGAACCCGCGTGGCTTTGTCCCTCTGCCAGTACCTTCAGGTGTGCGGAGAGTGGTCTCAGCATGGTGGTGGCTGGTCCTGGAGGTCTCCGGCTGCCGTAGCCCTGGCCGGGGCGGGGAGGAAAGCTCAACCCGCTCCCCTCCAAGGGACTCCGGGAAGGAACACCGAGGCGCGGGGGCAGAGACTGCACTGTTGTCGTCCGGGATCTGGATTTTATAGTCTCTGAGTCTTGGCCGCTGATGGGATTACACGGCGCCAGGGGACCAGGTGGTGGGTGTGACCCCCGCCTACCGGAATTTGGAGGATCTGGGTGGAAGATGCTCGACTCCAATTCGAGTAGGCTTGGAGGTCTCGGCCCCGGAACCCGCGTGGCTTTGTCCCTCTGCCAGTACCTTCAGGTGTGCGGAGAGTGGTCTCAGCATGGTGGTGGCTGGTCCTGGAGGTCTCCGGCTGCCGTAGCCCTGGCCGGGGCGGGGAGGAAAGCTCAACCCGCTCCCCTCCAAGGGACTCCGGGAAGGAACACCGAGGCGCGGGGGCAGAGACTGCACTGTTGTCGTCCGGGATCTGGATTTTATAGTCTCTGAGTCTTGGCCGCTGATGGGATTACACGGCGCCAGGGGACCAGGTGGTGGGTGTGACCCCCGCCTACCGGAATTTGGAGGATCTGGGTGGAAGATGCTCGACTCCAATTCGAGTAGGCTTGGAGGTCTCGGCCCCGGAACCCGCGTGGCTTTGTCCCTCTGCCAGTACCTTCAGGTGTGCGGAGAGTGGTCTCAGCATGGTGGTGGCTGGTCCTGGAGGTCTCCGGCTGCCGTAGCCCTGGCCGGGGCGGGGAGGAAAGCTCAACCCGCTCCCCTCCAAGGGACTCCGGGAAGGAACACCGAGGCGCGGGGGCAGAGACTGCACTGTTGTCGTCCGGGATCTGGATTTTATAGTCTCTGAGTCTTGGCCGCTGATGGGATTACACGGCGCCAGGGGGCCAGGTGGTGGGTGTGACCCCCGCCTACTGGAATTTGGAGGATCTGGGTGGAAGATGCTCGACTCCAATTCGAGTAGGCTTGGAGGTCTCGGCCCCGGAACCCGCGTGGCTTTGTCCCTCTGCCAGTACCTTCAGGTGTGCGGAGAGTGGTCTCAGCATGGTGGTGGCTGGTCCTGGAGGTCTCCGGCTGCCGTAGCCCTGGCCGGGGCGGGGAGGAAAGCTCAACCCGCTCCCCTCCAAGGGACTCCGGGAAGGAACACCGAGGCGCGGGGGCAGAGACTGCACTGTTGTCGTCCGGGATCTGGATTTTATAGTCTCTGAGTCTTGGCCGCTGATGGGATTACACGGCGACGGGGGGCCAGGTGGTGGGTGTGACCACCGCCTACCGGAATTTGGAGGATCTGGGTGGAAGATGCTCGACTCCAATTCGAGTAGGCTTGGAGGTCTCGGCCCCGGAACCCGCGTGGCTTTGTCCCTCTGCCAGTACCTTCAGGTGTGCGGAGAGTGGTCTCAGCATGGTGGTGGCTGGTCCTGGAGGTCTCCGGCTGCCGTAGCCCTGGCCGGGGCGGGGAGGAAAGCTCAACCCGCTCCCCTCCAAGGGACTCCGGGAAGGAACACCGAGGCGCGGGGGCAGAGACTGCACTGTTGTCGTCCGGGATCTGGATTTTATAGTCTCTGAGTCTTGGCCGCTGATGGGATTACACGGCGCCAGGGGGCCAGGTGGTGGGTGTGACCCCCGCCTACCGGAATTTGGAGGATCTGGGTGGAAGATGCTCGACTCCAATTCGAGTAGGCTTGGAGGTCTCGGCCCCGAAACCCGCGTGGCTTTGTCCCTCTGCCAGTACCTTCAGGTGTGCGGAGAGTGGTCTCAGCATG
Source organism: Sorex fumeus (assembly GCF_029834395.1). Classification (NCBI taxonomy): domain Eukaryota; kingdom Metazoa; phylum Chordata; class Mammalia; order Eulipotyphla; family Soricidae; genus Sorex; species Sorex fumeus. The sequence goes on along the minus strand of NW_026606303.1, from coordinate 1,007,110 downwards.
GTGGTGGCTGGTCCTGGAGCTCTCCGACTGCCGTAGCCCTGGCCGGGGCGGGGAGGAAAGCTCAACCCGCTCCCCTCCAAGGGACTCCGGGAAGGAACACCGAGGCGCGGGGGCAGAGACTGCACTGTTGTCGTCCGGGATCTGGATTTTATAGTCTCTGAGTCTTGGCCGCTGATGGGATTACACGGCGCCAGGGGGCCAGGTGGTGGCTGTGACCCCCGCCTACTGGAATTTGGAGGATCTGGGTGGAAGATGCTCGACTCCAATTCGAGTAGGCTTGGAGGTCTCGGCCCCGGAACCCGCGTGGCTTTGTCCCTCTGCCAGTACCTTCAGGTGTGCGGAGAGTGGTCTCAGCATGGTGGTGGCTGGTCCTGGAGCTCTCCGGCTGCCGTAGCCCCGGCCGGGGCGGGGAGGAAAGCTCAACCCGCTCCCCTCCAAGGGACTCCGGGAAGGAACACCGAGGCGCGGGGGCAGAGACTGCACTGTTGTCGTCCAGGATCTGGATTTTATAGTCTCTGTGTCTTGGCCGCTGATGGGATTACACGGTGCCGGGGGGCCAGGTGGTGGGTGTGACCCCCGCCTACTGGAATTTGGAGGATCTGGGTGGAAGATGCTCGACTCCAATTCGAATAGGCTTGGAGGTCTCGGCCCCGGAACCCGCGTGGCTTTGTCCCTCTGCCAGTACCTTCTGGTGTGCGGAGAGTGGTCTCAGCATGGTGTTGGCTGGTCCTGGAGGTCTCCGGCTGCCGTAGCCCTGGCCGGGGCGGGGAGGAAAGCTCAACCCGCTCCCCTACAAGGGACTCCGGGAAGGAACACCGAGGCGCGGGGGCAGAGACTGCACTGTTGTCGTCCGGGATCTGGATTTTATAGTCTCTGAGTCTTGGCCGCTGATGGGATTACACGGCACCAGGGGGCCAGGTGGTGGGTGTGACCCCCGCCTACTGGAATTTGGAGGATCTGGGTGGAAGATGCTCGACTCCAATTCGAGTAGGCTTGGAGGTCTCGGCCCAGGAACCCGCGTGGCTTTGTCCCTCTGCCAGTACCTTCAGGTGTGCGGAGAGTGGTCTCAGCATGGTGGTGGCTGGTCCTGGAGCTCTCCGGCTGCCATAGCCCTGGCCAGGGCGGGGAGGAAAGCTCAACCCGCTCCCCTCCAAGGGACTCCGGAAAGGAACACCGAGGCGCGGGGGCAGAGACTGCACTGTTGTCGTCCGGGATCTGGATTTTATAGTCTCTGAGTCTTGGCCGCTGAATGGGATTACACGGTGCCAGGGGGCCAGGTGGTGGGTGTGACCCCCGCCTACTGGAATTTGGAGGATCTGGGTGGAAGATGCTCGACTCCAATTCGAGTAGGCTTGGAGGTCTCGGCCCCGGAACCCGCGTGGCTTTGTCCCTCTGCCAGTACCTTCAGGTGTGCGGAGAGTGGTCTCAGCATGGTGGTGGCTGGTCCTGGAGGTCTCCGGCTGCCGTAGCCCTGGCCGGGGCGGGGAGGAAAGCTCAACCCGCTCCCCTCCAAGGGACTCCGGGAAGGATTACCGAGGCGCGGGGGCAGAGACTGCACTGTTGTCGTCCGGGATCTGGATTTTATAGTCTCTGAGTCTTGGCCGCTGATGGGATTACACGGTGCCGGGGGGCCAGGTGGTGGATGTGAGCCCCGCCTACCGGAATTTGGAGGATCTGGGTGGAAGATGCTCGACTCCAATTCGAGAAGGCTTGGAGGTCTCGGCCCCGGAACCCGCGTGGCTTTGTCCCTCTGCCAGTACCTTCAGGTGTGCGGAGAGTGGTCTCAGCATGGTGGTGGCTGGTCCTGGAGGTCTCCGGCTGCCGTAGCCCTGGCCGGGGCGGGGAGGAAAGCTCAACCCGCTCCCCTCCAAGGGACTCCGGGAAGGAACACCGAGGCGCGGGGGCAGAGACTGCACTGTTGTCGTCCGGGATCTGGATTTTATAGTCTCTGAGTCTTGGCCGCTGATGGGATTACACGGCGCCAGGGGACCAGGTGGTGGGTGTGACCCCCGCCTACCGGAATTTGGAGGATCTGGGTGGAAGATGCTCGACTCCAATTCGTGTAGGCTTGGAGGTCTCGGCCCCGGAACCCGCGTGGCTTTGTCCCTCTGCCAGTACCTTCAGGTGTGCGGAGAGTGGTCTCAGCATGGTGGTGGCTGGTCCTGGAGGTCTCCGGCTGCCGTAGCCCTGGCCGGGGCGGGGAGGAAAGCTCAACCCGCTCCCCTCCAAGGGACTCCGGGAAGGAACACCGAGGCGCGGGGGCAGAGACTGCACTGTTGTCGTCCGGGATCTGGATTTTATAGTCTCTGAGTCTTGGCCGCTGATGGGATTACACGGCGCCAGGGGGCCAGGTGGTGGGTGTGACCCCCGCCTACTGGAATTTGGAGGATCTGGGTGGAAGATGCTCGACTCCAATTCGAGTAGGCTTGGAGGTCTCGGCCCCGGAACCCGCGTGGCTTTGTCCATCTGCCAGTACCTTCAGGTGTGCGGAGAGTGGTCTCAGCATGGTGGTGGCTGGTCCTGGAGGTCTCCGGCTGCCGTAGCCCTGGCCGGGGCGGGGAGGAAAGCTCAACCCGCTCCCCTCCAAGGGACTCCGGGAAGGAACACCGAGGCGCGGGGGCAGAGACTGCACTGTTGTCGTCCGGGATCTGGATTTTATAGTCTCTGAGTCTTGGCCGCTGATGGGATTACACGGTGCCGGGGGGCCAGGTGGTGGGTGTGACCCCCGCCTACCGGAATTTGGAGGTCTGGGTGGAAGATGCTCGACTCCAATTCGAGAAGGCTTGGAGGTCTCGGCCCCGGAACCCGCGTGGCTTTGTCCCTCTGCCAGTACCTTCAGGTGTGCGGAGAGCGGTCTCAGCATGGTGGTGGCTGGTCCTGGAGGTCTCCGGCTGCCGTAGCCCTGGCCGGGGCGGGGAGGAAAGCTCAACCCGCTCCCCTCCAAGGGACTCCGGGAAGGAACACCGAGGCGCGGGGGCAGAGACTGCACTGTTGTCGTCCGGGATCTGGATTTTATAGTCTCTGAGTCTTGGCCGCTGATGGGATTACACGGCGCCAGGGGACCAGGTGGTGGGTGTGACCCCCGCCTACCGGAATTTGGAGGATCTGGGTGGAAGATGCTCGACTCCAATTCGAGTAGGCTTGGAGGTCTCGACCCCGGAACCCGCGTGGCTTTGTCCCTCTGCCAGTACCTTCAGTTGTGCGGAGAGTGGTCTCAGAATGGTGGTGGCTGGTCCTGGAGGTCTCCGGCTGCCGTAGCCCTGGCCGGGGCGGGGAGGAAAGCTCAACCCGCTCCCCTCCAAGGGACTCCGGGAAGGAACACCGAGGCGCGGGGGCAGAGACTGCACTGTTGTCGTCCGGGATCTGGATTTTATAGTCTCTGAGTCTTGGCCGCTGATGGGATTACACGGCGCCAGGGGGCCAGGTGGTGGGTGTGACCCCCGCCTACTGGAATTTGGAGGATCTGGGTGGAAGATGCTCGACTCCAATTCGAGTAGGCTTGGAGGTCTCGGCCCCGGAACCCGCGTGGCTTTGTCCCTCTGCCAGTACCTTCAGGTGTGCGGAGAGTGGTCTCAGCATGGTGATGGCTGGTCCTGGAGGTCTCCGGCTGCCGTAGCCCTGGCCGGGGCGGGGAGGAAAGCTCAACCCGCTCCCCTCCAAGGGACTCCGGGAAAGAACACCGAGGCGCGGGGGCAGAGACTGCACTGTTGTCGTCCGGGATCTGGATTTTATAGTCTCTGAGTCTTGGCCGCTGATGGGATTACACGGCGCCAGGGGGCCAGGTGGTGGGTGTGACCCCCGCCTACCGGAATTTGGAGGATCTGGGTGGAAGATGCTCGACTCCAATTCGAGTAGGCTTGGAGGTCTCGGCTCCGAAACCCGCGTGGCTTTGTCCCTCTGCCAGTACCTTCAGGTGTGCGGAGAGTGGTCTCAGCATGGTGGTGGCTGGTCCTGGAGCTCTCCGACTGCCGTAACCCTGGCCGGGGCGGGGAGGAAAGCTCAACCCGCTCCCCTCCAAGGGACTCCGGGAAGGAACACCGAGGCGCGGGGGCAGAGACTGCACTGTTGTCGTCCGGGATCTGGATTTTATAGTCTCTGAGTCTTGGCCGCTGATGGGATTACACGGTGCCAGGGGGCCAGGTGGTGGGTGTGACCCCCGCCTACTGGAATTTGGAGGATCTGGGTGGAAGATGCTCGACTCCAATTCGAGTAGGCTTGGAGGTCTCGGCCCCGGAACCCGCGTGGCTTTGTCCCTCTGCCAGTACCTTCAGGTGTGCGGAGAGTGGTCTCAGCATGGTGGTGGCTGGTCCTGGAGGTCTCCGGCTGCCGTAGCCCTGGCCGGGGCGGGGAGGAAAGCTCAACCCGCTCCCCTCCAAGGGACTCCGGGAAGGAACACCGAGGCGCGGGGGCAGAGACTGCACTGTTGTCGTCCGGGATCTGGATTTTATAGTCTCTGAGTCTTGGCCGCTGATGGGATTACACGGCGCCAGGGTGCCAGGTGGTGGGTGTGACCCCCGCCTACTGGAATTTGGAGGATCTGGGTGGAAGATGCTCGAGTCCAATTCGAGTAGCCTTGGAGGTCTCGGCCCTGGAACCCTCGTGGCTTTGTCCCTCTGCCAGTACCTTCAGGTGTGCGGAGAGTGGTCTCAGCATGGTGGTGGCTGGTCCTGGAGCTCTATGGCTGCCGTAGCCCTGGCCGGGGCGGGGAGGAAAGCTCAACCCGCTCCCCTCCAAGGGACTCCGGGAAGGAACACCGAGGCGCGGGGGCAGAGACTGCACTGTTGTCGTCCGGGATCTGGATTTTATAGTCTCTGAGTCTTGGCCGCTGATGGGATTACACGGCACCAGGGGGCCAGGTTGTGGGTGTGACGCCCGACTACTGGAATTTGGAGGATCTGGATGGAAGATGCTCGACTCCAATTCGAGTAGGCTTGGAGGTCTCGGCCCCGGAACCCGCGTGGCTTTTGTCCCTCTGCCAGTACCTTCAGGTGTGCGGAGAGTGGTCTCAGCATGGTGTTGGCTGGTCCTGGAGGCCTCCGGCTGCCGTAGCCCTGGCCGGGGCGGGGAGGAAAGCTCAACCCGCTCCCCTCCAAGGGACTCCGGGAAGGAACACCGAGGCGCGGGGGCAGAGACTGCACTGTTGTCATCCGGGATCTGGATTTTATAGTCTCTGAGTCTTGGACGCTGATGGGATTACACGGCGCCAGGGGGCCAGGTGGTGGGTGTGACCCCCGCCTACCGGAATTTGGAGGATCTGGGTGGAAGATGCTCGACTCCAATTCGAGTAGGCTTGGAGGTCTCGGCCCCGGAACCCGCGTGGCTTTGTCCCTCTGCCAGTACCTTCAGGTGTGCGGAGAGTGGTCTCAGCATGGTGGTGGCTGGTCCTGGAGGTCTCCGGCTGCCGTAGCCCTGGCAGGGGCGGGGAGGAAAGCTCAACCCGCTCCCCTCCATGGGACTCCGGGAAGGAACACCGAGGCGCGGGGGCAGAGACTGCACTGTTGTCGTCCGGGATCTGGATTTTATAGTCTCTGAGTCTTGGCCGCTGATGGGATTACACGGCGCCAGGGGGCCAGGTGGTGGGTGTGACCCCCGCCTACTGGAATTTTGGAGGATCTGGGTGGAAGATGCTCGACTCCAATTCGAGTAGGCTTGGAAGTCTCGGCCCCGGAACCCGCGTGGCTTTGTCCCTCTGCCAGTACCTTCAGGTGTGCGGAGAGTGGTCTCAGCATGGTGGTGGCTGGTCCTGGAGCCATCCGGCTGCCGTAGCCCTGGCCGGGGCAAGGAGGAAAGCTCAACCCGCTCCCCTCCAAGGGACTCCGGGAATGAACACCGAGGCGCGGGGGCAGAGACTGCACTGTTGTCGTCCGGGATCTGGATTTTATAGTCTCTGAGTCTTGGCCGCTGATGGGATTACACGGCGCCAGGGGGCCAGGTGGTGGGTGTGACCCCCGCCTACTGGAATTTGGAGGATCTGGGTGGAAGATGCTCGACTCCAATTCGAGTAGGCTTGGAGGTCTCGGCCCCGGAACCCGCGTGGCTTTGTCCCTCTGCCAGTACCTTCAGGTGTGCGGAGAGTGGTCTCAGCATGGTGGTGGCTGGTCCTCGAGGTCTCCGGCTGCCGTAGCCCTGGCCGGGGCGGGGAGGAAAGCTCAACCCGCTCCCCTCCAAGGGACTCCGGGAAGGAACACCGAGGCGCGGGGGCAGAGACTGCACTGTTGTCGTCCGGGATCTGGATTTTATAGTCTCTGAGTCTTGGCCTCTGATGGGATTACACGGCGCCAGGGGGCCAGGTGGTGGGTGTGACCCCCGCCTACTGGAATTTGGAGGATCTGGGTGGAAGATGCTCGACTCCAAATCGAGTAGGCTTGGAGGTCTCGGCCCCGGAACCCGCGTGGCTTTGTCCCTCTGCCAGTACCTTCAGGTGTGCGGAGAGTGGTCTCAGCATGGTGGTGGCTGGTCCTCGAGGTCTCCGGCTGCCGTAGCCCTGGCCAGGGCGGGGAGGAAAGCTCAACCCGCTCCCCTCCAAGGGACTCCAGGAAGGAACACCGAGGCGCGGGGGCAGAGACTGCACTGTTGTCGTCCGGGATCTGGATTTTATAGTCTCTGAGTCTTGACCGCTGATGGGATTACACGGCAACAGGGGGCCAGGTGGTGGGTGTGACCCCCGCCTACTGGAATTTGGAGGATCTGGGTGGAAGATGCTCGACTCCAATTCGAGTAGGCTTGGAGGTCTCGGCCCCGGAACCCGCGTGGCTTTGTCCCTCTGCCAGTACCTTCAGGTGTGCGGAGAGTGGTCTCAGCATGGTGGTGGCTGGTCCTGGAGCTCTCCGGCTGCCGTAGCCCTGGCCGGGGCAGGGAGGAAAGCTCAACCCGCTCCCCTCCAAGGGACTCCGGGAAGGAACACCGAGGCGCGGGGGCAGAGACTGCACTGTTGTCGTCCGGGATCTGGATTTTATAGTCTCTGAGTCTTGGCCGCTGATGGGATTACACGGCGCCAGGGGGCCAGGTGGTGAGTGTGACCCCCGCCTACTGGAATTTGGAGGATCTGGGTGGAAGATGCTCGACTCCAATTCGAGTAGGCTTGGAGGTCTCGGCCCCGGAACCCGCGTGGCTTTGTCCCTCTGCCAGTACCTTCAGGTGTGCGGAGAGTGGTCTCAGCATGGTGGTGGCTGGTCCTGGAGGTCTCCGGCTGCCGTAGCCCTGGCCGGGGCGGGGAGGAAAGATCAACCCGCTCCCCTCCAAGGGACTCCGGGAAGGAACACCGAGGCGCAGGGGCAGAGACTGCACTGTTGTCGTCCGGGATCTGGATTTTATAGTCTCTGAGTCTTGGCCGCTGATGGGATTACACGGCGCCAGGGGGCCAGGTGGTGGGTGTGACCCCCGCCTACTGGAATTTGGAGGATCTGGGTGGAAGATGCTCGACTCCAATTCGAGTAGGCTTGGAGGTCTCGGCCCCGGAACCCGCGTGGCTTTGTCCCTCTGCCAGTACCTTCAGGTGTGCGGAGAGTGGTCTCAGCATGGTGATGGCTGGTCCTGGAGGTCTCCGGCTGCCGTAGCCCTGGCCGGGGCGGGGAGGAAAGCTCAACCCGCTCCCCTCCAAGGGACTCCGGGAAAGAACACCGAGGCGCGGGGGCAGAGACTGCACTGTTGTCGTCCGGGATCTGGATTTTATAGTCTCTGAGTCTTGGCCGCTGATGGGATTACACGGCGCCAGGGGGCCAGGTGGTGGGTGTGACCCCCGCCTACCGGAATTTGGAGGATCTGGGTGGAAGATGCTCGACTCCAATTCGAGTAGGCTTGGAGGTCTCGGCCCCGAAACCCGCGTGGCTTTGTCCCTCGGCCAGTACCTTCAGGTGTGCGGAGAGTGGTCTCAGCATGGTGGTGGCTGGTCCTGGAGCTCTCCGACTGCCGTAGCCCTGGCCGGGGCGGGGAGGAAAGCTCAACCCGCTCCCCTCCAAGGGACTCCGGGAAGGAACACCGAGGCGCGGGGGCAGAGACTGCACTGTTGTCGTCCGGGATCTGGATTTTATAGTCTCTGAGTCTTGGCCGCTGATGGGATTACACGGTGCCAGGGGGCCAGGTGGTGGGTGTGACCCCCGCTTACTGGAATTTGGAGGATCTGGGTGGAAGATGCTCGACTCCAATTCGAGTAGGCTTGGAGGTCTCGGCCCCGGAACCCGCGTGGCTTTGTCCCTCTGCCAGTACCTTCAGATGTGCGGAGAGTGGTCTCAGCATGGTGGTGGCTGGTCCTGGAGGTCTCCGGCTGCCGTAGCCCTGGCCGGGGCGGGGAGGAAAGCTCAACCCGCTCCCCTCCAAGGGACTCCGGGAAGGAACACCGAGGCGCGGGGGCAGAGACTGCACTGTTGTCGTCCGGGATCTGGATTTTATAGTCTCTGAGTCTTGGCCGCTGATGGGATTACACGGCGCCAGGGTGCCAGGTGGTGGGTGTGACCCCCGCCTACTGGAATTTGGAGGATCTGGGTGGAAGATGCTCGACTCCAATTCGAGTAGCCTTGGAGGTCTCGGCCCCGGAACCCGCGTGGCTTTGTCCCTCTGCCAGTACCTTCAGGTGTGCGGAGAGTGGTCTCAGCATGGTGGTGGCTGGTCCTGGAGCTCTATGGCTGCCGTAGCCCTGGCCGGGGCAGGGAGGAAAGCTCAACCCGCTCCCCTCCAAGGGACTCCGGGAAGGAACACCGAGGCGCGGGGGCAGAGACTGCACTGTTGTCGTCCGGGATCTGGATTTTATAGTCTCTGAGTCTTGGCCGCTGATGGGATTACACGGCGCCAGGGGGCCAGGTGGTGGGTGTGACCCCCGCCTACTGGAATTTGGAGGATCTGGGTGGAAGATGCTCGACTCCAATTCGAGTAGGCTTGGAGGTCTCGGCCCCGGAACCCGCGTGGCTTTGTCCCTCTGCCAGTACCTTCAGGTGTGCGGAGAGTGGTCTCAGCATGGTGGTGGCTGGTCCTCGAGGTCTCCGGCTGCCGTAGCCCTGGCCGGGGCGGGGAGGAAAGCTCAACCCGCTCCCCTCCAAGGGACTCCGGGAAGGAACACCGAGGCGCGGGGGCAGAGACTGCACTGTTGTCGTCCGGGATCTGGATTTTATAGTCTCTGAGTCTTGGCCTCTGATGGGATTACACGGCGCCAGGGGGCCAGGTGGTGCGTGTGACCCCCGCCTACTGGAATTTGGAGGATCTGGGTGGAAGATGCTCGACTCCAATTCGAGTAGGCTTGGAGGTCTCGGCCCCGGAACCCGCGTGGCTTTGTCCCTCTGCCAGTACCTTCAGGTGTGCGGAGAGTGGTCTCAGCATGGTGGTGGCTGGTCCTCGAGGTCTCCGGCTGCCGTAGCCCTGGCCAGGGCGGGGAGGAAAGCTCAACCCGCTCCCCTCCAAGGGACTCCAGGAAGGAACACCGAGGCGCGGGGGCAGAGACTGCACTGTTGTCGTCCGGGATCTGGATTTTATAGTCTCTGAGTCTTGACCGCTGATGGGATTACACGGCAACAGGGGGCCAGGTGGTGGGTGTGACCCCCGCCTACTGGAATTTGGAGGATCTGGGTGGAAGATGCTCGACTCCAATTCGAGTAGGCTTGGAGGTCTCGGCCCCGGAACCCGGGTGGCTTTGTCCCTCTGCCAGTACCTTCAGGTGTGCGGAGAGTGGTCTCAGCATGGTGGTGGCTGGTCCTGGAGCTCTCCGGCTGCCGTAGCCCTGGCCGGGGCAGGGAGGAAAGCTCAACCCGCTCCCCTCCAAGGGACTCCGGGAAGGAACACCGAGGCGCGGGGGCAGAGACTGCACTGTTGTCGTCCGGGATCTGGATTTTATAGTCTCTGAGTCTTGGCCGCTGATGGGATTACACGGCGCCAGGGGGCCAGGTGGTGAGTGTGACCCCCGCCTACTGGAATTTGGAGGATCTGGGTGGAAGATGCTCGACTCCAATTCGAGTAGGCTTGGAGGTCTCGGCCCCGGAACCCGCGTGGCTTTGTCCCTCTGCCAGTACCTTCAGGTGTGCGGAGAGTGGTCTCAGCATGGTGGTGGCTGGTCCTGGAGGTCTCCGGCTGCCGTAGCCCTGGCCGGGGCGGGGAGGAAAGATCAACCCGCTCCCCTCCAAGGGACTCCGGGAAGGAACACCGAGGCGCGGGGGCAGAGACTGCACTGTTGTCGTCCGGGATCTGGATTTTATAGTCTCTGAGTCTTGGCCGCTGATGGGATTACACGGCGCCAGGGGGCCAGGTGGTGGGTGTGACCCCCGCCTACTGGAATTTGGAGGATCTGGGTGGAAGATGCTCGACTCCAATTCGAGTAGGCTTGGAGGTCTCGGCCCCGGAACCCGCGTGGCTTTGTCCCTCTGCCAGTACCTTCAGGTGTGCGGAGAGTGGTCTCAGCATGGTGATGGCTGGTCCTGGAGGTCTCCGGCTGCCGTAGCCCTGGCCGGGGCGGGGAGGAAAGCTCAACCCGCTCCCCTCCAAGGGACTCCGGGAAAGAACACCGAGGCGCGGGGGCAGAGACTGCACTGTTGTCGTCCGGGATCTGGATTTTATAGTCTCTGAGTCTTGGCCGCTGATGGGATTACACGGCGCCAGGGGGCCAGGTGGTGGGTGTGACCCCCGCCTACCGGAATTTGGAGGATCTGGGTGGAAGATGCTCGACTCCAATTCGAGTAGGCTTGGAGGTCTCGGCCCCGAAACCCGCGTGGCTTTGTCCCTCGGCCAGTACCTTCAGGTGTGCGGAGAGTGGTCTCAGCATGGTGGTGGCTGGTCCTGGAGCTCTCCGACTGCCGTAGCCCTGGCCGGGGCGGGGAGGAAAGCTCAACCTGCTCCCCTCCAAGGGACTCCGGGAAGGAACACCGAGGCGCGGGGGCAGAGACTGCACTGTTGTCGTCCGGGATCTGGATTTTATAGTCTCTGAGTCTTGGCCGCTGATGGGATGACACGGTGCCAGGGGGCCAGGTGGTGGGTGTGACCCCCGCTTACTGGAATTTGGAGGATCTGGGTGGAAGATGCTCGACTCCAATTCGAGTAGGCTTGGAGGTCTCGGCCCCGGAACCCGCGTGGCTTTGTCCCTCTGCCAGTACCTTCAGATGTGCGGAGAGTGGTCTCAGCATGGTGGTGGCTGGTCCTGGAGGTCTCCGGCTGCCGTAGCCCTGGCCGGGGCGGGGAGGAAAGCTCAACCCGCTCCCCTCCAAGGGACTCCGGGAAGGAACACCGAGGCGCGGGGGCAGAGACTGCACTGTTGTCGTCCGGGATCTGGATTTTATAGTCTCTGAGTCTTGGCCGCTGATGGGATTACACGGCGCCAGGGTGCCAGGTGGTGGGTGTGACCCCCGGCTACTGGAATTTGGAGGATCTGGGTGGAAGATGCTCGACTCCAATTCGAGTAGCCTTGGAGGTCTCGGCCCCGGAACCCGCGTGGCTTTGTCCCTCTGCCAGTACCTTCAGGTGTGCGGAGAGTGGTCTCAGCATGGTGGTGGCTGGTCCTGGAGCTCTATGGCTGCCGTAGCCCTGGCCGGGGCAGGGAGGAAAGCTCAACCCGCTCCCCTCCAAGGGACTCCGGGAAGGAACACCGAGGCGCGGGGGCAGAGACTGCACTGTTGTCGTCCGGGATCTGGATTTTATAGTCTCTGAGTCTTGGCCGCTGATGGGATTACACGGCGCCAGGGGGCCAGGTGGTGGGTGTGACCCCCGCCTACCGGAATTTGGAGGATCTGGGTGGAAGATGCTCGACTCCAATTCAAGTAGGCTTGGAGGTCTCGGCCCCGGAACCCGCGTGGCTTTGTCCCTCTGCCAGTACCTTCAGGTGTGCGGAGAGTGGTCTCAGCATGGTGGTGGCTGGTCCTGGAGCCATCCGGCTGCCGTAGCCCTGGCCGGGGCAAGGAGGAAAGCTCAACCCGCTCCCCTCCAAGGGACTCCGGGAATGAACACCGAGGCGCAGGGGCAGAGACTGCACTGTTGTCGTCCGGGATCTGGATTTTATAGTCTCTGAGTCTTGGCCGCTGATGGGATTACACGGCGCCAGGGGGCCAGGTGGTGGGTGTGACCCCCGCCTACTGGAATTTGGAGGATCTGGGTGGAAGATGCTCGACTCCAATTCGAGTAGGCTTGGAGGTCTCGGCCCCGGAACCCGCGTGGCTTTGTCCCTCTGCCAGTACCTTCAGGTGTGCGGAGAGTGGTCTCAGCATGGTGGTGGCTGGTCCTCGAGGTCTCCGGCTGCCGTAGCCCTGGCCGGGGCGGGGAGGAAAGCTCAACCCGCTCCCCTCCAAGGGACTCCGGGAAGGAACACCGAGGCGCGGGGGCAGAGACTGCACTGTTGTCGTCCGGGATCTGGATTTTATAGTCTCTGAGTCTTGGCCGCTGATGGGATTACACGGCGCCAGGGGGCCAGGTGGTGGGTGTGACCCCCGCCTACTGGAATTTGGAGGATCTGGGTGGAAGATGCTCGACTCCAATTCGAGTAGGCTTGGAGGTCTCGGCCCCGGAACCCGCGTGGCTTTGTCCCTCTGCCAGTACCTTCAGGTGTGCGGAGAGTGGTCTCAGCATGGTGGTGGCTGGTCCTGGAGATCTCTGGCTGCCGTAGCCCTGGCCGGGGCGCGGAGGAAAGCTCAACCCGCTCCCCTCCAAGGGACTCCGGGAAGGAACACCGAGGCGCGGGGGCAGAGACTGCACTGTTGTCGTCCGGGATCTGGATTTTATAGTCTCTGAGTCTTGGCCTCTGATGGGATTACACGGCGCCAGGGGGCCAGGTGGTGGGTGTGACCCCCGCCTACTGGAATTTGGAGGATCTGGGTGGAAGATGCTCGACTCCAATTCGAGTAGGCTTGGAGGTCTCGGCCCCGGAACCCGCGTGGCTTTGTCCCTCTGCCAGTACCTTCAGGTGTGCGGAGAGTGGTCTCAGCATGGTGGTGGCTGGTCCTCGAGGTCTCCGGCTGCCGTAGCCCTGGCCAGGGCGGGGAGGAAAGCTCAACCCGCTCCCCTCCAAGGGACTCCAGGAAGGAACACCGAGGCGCGGGGGCAGAGACTGCACTGTTGTCGTCCGGGATCTGGATTTTATAGTCTCTGAGTCTTGACCGCTGATGGGATTACACGGCAACAGGGGGCCAGGTGGTGGGTGTGACCCCCGCCTACTGGAATTTGGAGGATCTGGGTGGAAGATGCTCGACTCCAATTCGAGTAGGCTTGGAGGTCTCGGCCCCGGAACCCGCGTGGCTTTGTCCCTCTGCCAGTACCTTCAGGTGTGCGGAGAGTGGTCTCAGCATGTTGGTGGCTGGTCCTGGAGCTCTCCGGCTGCCGTAGCCCTGGCCGGGGCAGGGTGGAAAGCTCAACCCGCTCCCCTCCAAGGGACTCCGGGAAGGAACACCGAGGCGCGGGGGCAGAGACGGCACTGTTGTCGTCCGGGATCTGGATTTTATAGTCTCTGAGTCTTGGCCGCTGATGGGATTACACGGCGCCAGGGGGCCAGGTGGTGAGTGTGACCCCCGCCTACTGGAATTTGGAGGATCTGGGTGGAAGATGCTCGACTCCAATTCGAGTAGGCTTGGAGGTCTCGGCCCCGGAACCCGCGTGGCTTTGTCCCTCTGCCAGTACCTTCAGGTGTGCGGAGAGTGGTCTCAGCATGGTGGTGGCTGGTCCTGGAGGTCTCCGGCTGCCGTAGCCCTGGCCGGGGCGGGGAGGAAAGCTCAACCCGCTCCCCTCCTTGGGACTCCGGGAAGGAACACCGAGGCGCGGGGGCAGAGACTGCACTGTTGTCGTCCGGGATCTGGATTTTATAGTCTCTGAGTCTTGGCCGCTGATGGGATTACACGGCGCCAGGGGGCCAGGTGGTGGGTGTGACCCCCGCCTACTGGAATTTGGAGGATCTGGGTGGAAGATACTCGACTCCAATTCGAGTAGGCTTGGAGGTCTCGGCCCCGGAACCCGCGTGGCTTTGTCCCTCTGCCAGTACCTTCAGGTGTGCGGAGAGTGGTCTCAGCATGGTGGTGGCTGGTCCTGGAGGTCTCCGGCTGCCGTAGCCCTGGCCAGGGCGGGGAGGAAAGCTCAACCCGCTCCCCTCCAAGGGACTCCGGGAAGGTTCACCGAGGCGCGGGGGCAGAGACTGCACTGTTGTCGTCCGGGATCTGGATTTTATAGTCTCTGAGTCTTGGCCGCTGATGGGATTACACGGCGCCAGGGGGCCAGGTGGTGGGTGTGACCCCCGCCTACTGGAATTTGGAGGATCTGGGTGGAAGATGCTCGACTCCAATTCGAGTAGGCTTGGAGGTCTCGGCCCCGGAACCCGCGTGGCTTTGTCCCTCTGCCAGTACCTTCAGGTGTGCGAAGAGTGGTCTCAGCATGGTGGTGGCTGGTCCTGGAGCTCTCCGGCTGCCGTAGCCCTGGGGGGGCGGGGAGGAAAGCTCAACCCGCTCCCCTCCAAGGTACTCCGGGAAGGAACACCGAGGCGCGGGGGCAGAGACTGCACTGTTGTCGTCCGGGATCTGGATTTTATAGTCTCTGAGTCTTGGCCTCTGATGGGATTACACGGCGCCAGGGGGCCAGGTGGTGGGTGTGACCCCCGCCTACTGGAATTTGGAGGATCTGGGTGGAAGATGCTCGACTCCAATTCGAGTAGGCTTGGAGGTCTCGGCCCCGGAACCCGCGTGGCTTTGTCCCTCTGCCAGTACCTTCAGGTGTGCGGAGAGTGGTCTCAGCATGGTGGTGGCTGGTCCTCGAGGTCTCCGGCTGCCGTAGCCCTGGCCAGGGCGGGGAGGAAAGCTCAACCCGCTCCCCTCCAAGGGACTCCAGGAAGGAACACCGAGGCGCGGGGGCAGAGACTGCACTGTTGTCGTCCGGGATCTGGATTTTATAGTCTCTGAGTCTTGACCGCTGATGGGATTACACGGCAACAGGGGGCCAGGTGGTGGGTGTGACCCCCGCCTACTGGAATTTGGAGGATCTGGGTGGAAGATGCTCGACTCCAATTCGAGTAGGCTTGGAGGTCTCGGCCCCGGAACCCGCGTGGCTTTGTCCCTCTGCCAGTAACTTCAGGTGTGCGGAGAGTGGTCTCAGCATGGTGGTGGCTGGTCCTGGAGCTCTCCGGCTGCCGTAGCCCTGGCCGGGGCAGGGAGGAAAGCTCAACCCGCTCCCCTCCAAGGGACTCCGGGAAGGAACACCGAGGCGCGGGGGCAGAGACGGCACTGTTGTCGTCCGGGATCTGGATTTTATAGTCTCTGAGTCTTGGCCGCTGATGGGATTACACGGCGCCAGGGGGCCAGGTGGTGAGTGTGACCCCCGCCTACTGGAATTTGGAGGATCTGGGTGGAAGATGCTCGACTCCAATTCGAGTAGGCTTGGAGGTCTCGGCCCCGGAACCCGCGTGGCTTTGTCCCTCTGCCAGTACCTTCAGGTGTGCGGAGAGTGGTCTCAGCATGGTGGTGGCTGGTCCTGGAGGTCTCCGGCTGCCGTAGCCCTGGCCGGGGCGGGGAGGAAAGCTCAACCCGCTCCCCTCCAAGGGACTCCGGGAAGGAACACCGAGGCGCAGGGGCAGAGACTGCACTGTTGTCGTCCGGGATCTGGATTTTATAGTCTCTGAGTCTTGGCCGCTGATGGGATTACACGGCGCCAGGGGGCCAGGTGGTGGGTGTGACCCCCGCCTACTGGAATTTGGAGGATCTGGGTGGAAGATACTCGACTCCAATTCGAGTAGGCTTGGAGGTCTCGGCCCCGGAACCCGCGTGGCTTTGTCCCTCTGCCAGTACCTTCAGGTGTGCGGAGAGTGGTCTCAGCATGGTGGTGGCTGGTCCTGGAGGTCTCCGGCTGCCGTAGCCCTGGCCAGGGCGGGGAGGAAAGCTCAACCCGCTCCCCTCCAAGGGACTCCGGGAAGGTTCACCGAGGCGCGGGGGCAGAGACTGCACTGTTGTCGTCCGGGATCTGGATTTTATAGTCTCTGAGTCTTGGCCGCTGATGGGATTACACGGCGCCAGGGGGCCAGGTGGTGGGTGTGACCCCCGCCTACTGGAATTTGGAGGATCTGGGTGGAAGATGCTCGACTCCAATTCGAGTAGGCTTGGAGGTCTCGGCCCCGGAACCCGCGTGGCTTTGTCCCTCTACCAGTACCTTCAGGTGTGCGAAGAGTGGTCTCAGCATGGTGGTGGCTGGTCCTGGAGCTCTCCGGCTGCCGTAGCCCTGGGGGGGCGGGGAGGAAAGCTCAACCCGCTCCCCTCCAAGGGACTCCGGGAAGGAACACCGAGGCGCGGGGGCAGAGACTGCACTGTTGTCGTCCGGGATCTGGATTTTATAGTCTCTGAGTCTTGGCCGCTGATGGGATTACACGGCGCCAGGGGGCCAGGTGGTGGGTGTGACCCCCGCCTACTGGAATTTGGAGGATCTGGGTGGAAGATGCTCGACTCCAATTCGAGTAGGCTTGGAGGTCTCGGCCCCGGAACCCGCGTGGCTTTGTCCCTCTGCCAGTACCTTCAGGTGTGCGGAGAGTGGTCTCAGCATGGTGGTGGCTGGTCCTCGAGGTCTCCGGCTGCCGTAGCCCTGGCCGGGGCGGGGAGGAAAGCTCAACCCGCTCCCCTCCAAGGGACTCCGGGAAGGAACACCGAGGCGCGGGGGCAGAGACTGCACTGTTGTCGTCCGGGATCTGGATTTTATAGTCTCTGAGTCTTGGCCGCTGATGGGATTACACGGCGCCAGGGGGCCAGGTGGTGGGTGTGACCCCCGCCTACTGGAATTTGGAGGATCTGGGTGGAAGATGCTCGACTCCAATTCGAGTAGGCTTGGAGGTCTCGGCCCCGGAACCCGCGTGGCTTTGTCCCTCTGCCAGTACCTTCAGGTGTGCGGAGAGTGGTCTCAGCCTGGTGGTGGCTGGTCCTGGAGGTCTCCGGCTGCCGTAGCCCTGGCCGGGGCGGGGAGGAAAGCTCAACCCGCTCCCCTCCAAGGGACTCCGGGAAGGAACACCGAGGCGCAGGGGCAGAGACTGCACTGTTGTCGTCCGGGATGTGGATTTTATAGTCTCTGAGTCTTGGCCGCTGATGGGATTACACGGCGCCAGGGGGCCAGGTGGTGGGTGTGACCCCCGCCTACTGGAATTTGGAGGATCTGGGTGGAAGATGCTCGACTCCAATTCGAGTAGGCTTGGAGGTCTCGGCCCCGGAACCCGCGTGGCTTTGTCCCTCTGCCAGTACCTTCAGGTGTGCGGAGAGTGGTCTCAGCATGGTGGTGGCTGGTCCTGGAGGTCTCCGGCTGCCGTAGCCCTGGCCGGGGCGGGGAGGAAAGCTCAACCCGCTCCCCTCCAAGGGACTCCGGGAAGGAACACCGAGGCGCGGGGGCAGAGACTGCACTGTTGTCGTCCGGGATCTGGATTTTATAGTCTCTGAGTCTTGGCCGCTGATGGGATTACACGGCGCCAGGGGGCCAGGTGGTGGGTGTGACCCCCGCCTACTGGAATTTGGAGGATCTGGGTGGAAGATGCTCGACTCCAATTCGAGTAGGCTTGGAGGTCTCGGCCCCGGAACCCGCGTGGCTTTGTCCCTCTGCCAGTACCTTCAGGTGTGCGGAGAGTGGTCTCAGCATGGTGGTGGCTGGTCCTGGAGGTCTCCGGCTGCCGTAGCCCTGGCCGGGGCGGGGAGGAAAGCTCAACCCGCTCCCCTCCAAGGGACTCCGGGAAGGAACACCGAGGCGCGGGGGCAGAGACTGCACTGTTGTCGTCCGGGATCTGGATTTTATAGTCTCTGAGTCTTGGCCGCTGATGGGATTACACGGCGCCGGGGGGCCAGGTGGTGGGTGTGACCTCCGCCTACTGGAATTTGGAGGATCTGGGTGGAAGATGCTCGACTCCAATTCGAGTAGGCTTGGAGATCTCGGCCCCGGAACCCGCGTGGCTTTGTCCCTCTGCCAGTACCTTCAGGTGTGCGGAGAGTGGTCTCAGCATGGTGGTGGCTGGTCCTGGAGGTCTCCGGCTGCCGTAGCCCTGGCCGGGGCGGGGAGGAAAGCTCAACCCGCTCCCCTCCAAGGGACTCCGGGAAGGAACACCGAGGCGAGGGGGCAGAGACTGCACTGTTGTCGTCCGGGATCTGGATTTTTTAGTCTCTGAGTCTTGGCCGCTGATGGGATTACACGGCGCCAGGGTGCCAGGTGGTGGGTGTGACCCCCGTCTACTGGAATTTGGAGGATCTGGGTGGAAGATGCTCGACTCCAATTCGAGTAGGCTTGGAGGTCTCGGCCCCGGAACCCGCGTGGCCTTGTCCCTCTGCCAGTACCTTCAGGTGTGCGGAGAGTGGTCTCAGCATGGTGGTGGCTGGTCCTGGAGGTCTCCGGATGCCGTAGCCCTGGCCGGGGCGGGGAGGAAAGGTCAACCCGCTCCCCTCCAAGGGACTCCGGGAAGGAACACCGAGGTGCGGGGGCAGAGACTGCACTGTTGTCGTCCGGGGTCTGGATTTTATAGTCTCTGAGTCTTGTCCGCTGATGGGATTACACTTCGCCAGGGGGCCAGGTGGTGGGTGTGACCCCCGCCTACTGGAATTTGGAGGATCTGGGTGGAAGATGCTCGACTCCAATTCGAGTAGGCTTGGAGGTCTCGGCCCCGGAACCTGCGTGACTTTGTCCCTCTGCCAGTACCTTCAGGTGTGCGGAGAGTGGTCTCAGCATGGTGGTGGCTGGTCCTGGAGGTCTCCGGCTGCCGTAGCCCTGTCCGGGGCGGGGAGGAAAGCTCAACCCGCTCCCCTCCAAGGGACTCCGGGAAGGAACACCGAGGCGCGGGGGCAGAGACTGCACTGTTGTCGTCCGGGATCTGGATTTTATAGTCTCTGAGTCTTGGCCGCTGATGGGATTACACGGCGCCAGGGGGCCAGGTGGTGGGTGTGACCCCCGCCTACTGGAATTTGGAGGATCTGGGTGGAAGATGCTCGACTCCAATTCGAGTAGGCTTGGAGGTCTCGGCCCCGGAACCCGCGTGGCTTTGTCCCTCTGCCAGTACCTTCAGGTGTGCGGAGAGTGGTCTCAGCATGGTGGTGGCTGGTCCTGGAGCTCTCCGGCTGCCGTAGCCCTGGCCGGGGCGGGGAGGAAAGCTCAACCCGCTCCCCTCCAAGGGACTCCGGGAAGGAACACCGAGGCGCGGGGGCAGAGACTGCACTGTTGTCGTCCGGGATCTGGATTTTATAGTCTCTGAGTCTTGGCCGCTGATGGGATTACACGGCGCCGGGGGGCCAGGTGGTGGGTGTGACCTCCGCCTACTGGAATTTGGAGGATCTGGGTGGAAGATGCTCGACTCCAATTCGAGTAGGCTTGGAGATCTCGGCCCCGGAACCCGCGTGGCTTTGTCCCTCTGCCAGTACCTTCAGGTGTGCGGAGAGTGGTCTCAGCATGGTGGTGGCTGGTCCTGGAGGTCTCCGGCTGCCGTAGCCCTGGCCGGGGCGGGGAGGAAAGCTCAACCCGCTCCCCTCCAAGGGACTCCGGGAAGGAACACCGAGGCGAGGGGGCAGAGACTGCACTGTTGTCGTCCGGGATCTGGATTTTTTAGTCTCTGAGTCTTGGCCGCTGATGGGATTACACGGCGCCAGGGTGCCAGGTGGTGGGTGTGACCCCCGTCTACTGGAATTTGGAGGATCTGGGTGGAAGATGCTCGACTCCAATTCGAGTAGGCTTGGAGGTCTCGGCCCCGGAACCCGCGTGGCCTTGTCCCTCTGCCAGTACCTTCAGGTGTGCGGAGAGTGGTCTCAGCATGGTGGTGGCTGGTCCTGGAGGTCTCCGGCTGCCGTAGCCCTGTCCGGGGCGGGGAGGAAAGCTCAACCCGCTCCCCTCCAAGGGACTCCGGGAAGGAACACCGAGGCGCGGGGGCAGAGACTGCACTGTTGTCGTCCGGGATCTGGATTTTATAGTCTCTGAGTCTTGGCCGCTGATGGGATTACACGGCGCCAGGGGGCCAGGTGGTGGGTGTGACCCCCGCCTACTGGAATTTGGAGGATCTGGGTGGAAGATGCTCGACTCCAATTCGAGTAGGCTTGGAGGTCTCGGCCCCGGAACCCGCGTGGCTTGTCCCTCTGCCAGTACCTTCAGGTGTGCGGAGAGTGGTCTCAGCATGGTGGTGGCTGGTCCTGGAGGTCTCCGGCTGCCGTAGCCCTGGCCGGGGCGGGGAGGAAAGCTCAACCCGCTCCCCTCCAAGGGACTCCGGGAAGGAACACCGAGGCGCGGGGGCAGAGACTGCACTGTTGTCGTCTGGGATCTGGATTTTATAGTCTCTGAGTCTTGGCCGCTGATGGGATTACACGGCGCCAGGGGGCCAGGTGGTGGGTGTGACCCCCGCCTACTGGAATTTGGAGGATCGGGTGGAAGATGCTCGACTCCAATTCGAGTAGGCTTGGAGGTCTCGGCCCCGGAACCCGCGTGGCTTTGTCCCTCTGCCAGTACCTTCAGGTGTGCGGAGAGTGGTCTCAGCATGGTGGTGGCTGGTCCTGGAGGTCTCCGGCTGCTGTAGCCCTGGCCGGGGCGGGGAGGAAAGCTCAACCCGCTCCCCTCCAAGGGACTCCGGGAAGGAACACCGAGGCGCGGGGGCAGAGACTGCACTGTTGTCGTCCGGGATCTGGATTTTATAGTCTCTGAGTCTTGGCCGCTGATGGGATTACACTTCGCCAGGGGGCCAGGTGGTGGGTGTGACCCCCGCCTACTGGAATTTGGAGGATCTGGGTGGAAGATGCTCGACTCCAATTCGAGTAGGCTTGGAGGTCTCGGCCCCGGAACCCGCGTGGCTTTGTCCCTCTGCCAGTACCTTCAGGTGTGCGGAGAGTGGTCTCAGCATGGTGGTGGCTGGTCCTGGAGGTCTCCGGCTGCCGTAGCCCTGGCCGGGGCGGGGAGGAAAGCTCAACCCGCTCCCCTCCAAGGGACTCCGCGAAGGAAGGAGACTAAATAATTAGTTCATTTAAATGAATAAAGGGGTGTGTCCAATATTGATGTGAATCTGCATTACTAGAGGGTATAGGAAACACTCTAGAAGTCTCCGTGCTACTTCCTGCTAAGATTGCACACTTGGTTGCAAGACCCGCTGTGGCATAGCACAGCCCTGATGAACCCCCTGCTGATCCCCCTCCTCCCAGCCCAGAGTTATCTTAAATCTCTGCACCTTGGGGCCTGAGTGACAGCATAAACAGAAGAGCATTTGTTTCAAGGGCAGGAAACCTGGGTTTAATTCTGGGCATCCCTCATGGTTCCTGGCACCACTAGGAGTGCTTGCTGAACGGAGAGCCAGGAGGAACCCACGTGCATCACTGGGTGTGACCCAAAAAGGAAAATTAAGAAAAAATAGAAAGAAAAAGTAAAGAGAAGCTCCCCACTTCCCTGTACTCCCAGAATCCACTGAATGTACAAGGAACAAGTGAAGATCAAAGGCTCTGCCAAATGCTTTTGAGCCCCAAGCACATACATGTGCCCTGCCCCTCCTGCCACCCACCCCATCACTGGCGCCAGGCTCTGGGCTCACTCCAGGCTGGTAGATAGGGAAAGGCCCTTTGCAATGGAAGAATTCTAGGAATGACCCAACTTGTGGATACAGAAAACAAAGGCCTGATAAGACAATCCGCAGACCCTCAGGATATAGGACTCCCCATGAAATTCCTCTTTTTGGACCTCCCTGGTAACCTCCTTAGCAAGGATCTTTTACCTGGAGAGAAGCCCCACGTGGGGGCAGGTTGGAGAAACCCTATAAAGGCCACCTGGAACAAAGGAAGGGCGCGCATATGCTGCCTGAGCCCATGTGTGCTTACGTCCACGTGGCTGAGCACACGTGGTGCCCGAGCATATGTGTCGCCCGCATCTCCCCTCTGGAGATGTGTACTTTCACGCTTTCGTCTAACTTTAGTCTCTCACTCTCTCTCTCCCTACCTAAAATCCTCCAAATAAAATCTATTTACTTCACTGCTTGTCTACTCCTGAAATTCCTTTCTGCCAGGCGAGACAAGAACCCAGCAACCCTGGGTCCCGAGTGGCAGAGGTGGGTGGGGAGAAAGTGACTGTCTTTCTCCTCCCCGCTTCACATAAGTCACCCGTGGGCCCACCGACATCACCAGGACGCTGTTGGGGGCCGGGATCGACCCCGGCCAGCCGGCCGCATTCTCCCCTTAAGCATCTTTCTAAATAAATTCTCCTTAGTAAAAACGACCTTCTTTCCCTCAAAATCAATTTACATGCAAGATAAAGCTTTCGGCAGCAGGAGCGCTCCGTGCGTTCCGGGTGAGGGGCCGCCACCCCGGGCCACCGCCACGGAGCGACCCCGCCGCTCACAAGGCGGAAAACGCGGAAGTTCAGGCGCTCAGAGCGACCACTCGGGAGGCCGGCGGGAAACTGACATTCCTGGACCCCCCTGCCCCCCTGGGGTGCCCCCTCACCAGCTCCTCACCTTCCGCACCGAAACCAGCCCGCCAGCACTTCCGACCGACCTCCACGACCCACAGGGAAAGAGGATGTTCCTGATTCTGTGACATCATCGGCAGGTCGCCCAGACCCTTAAAGGGCCAGGCTTCAAATATTCCTGACCAGGTACTTGCCTGGTCAAAAGGTTCATTTTTCCCCTTTTCTGGTATAGGATCAGGTGATCAAGATATCTGCTGTTTGCCAGGTCTGGGATAAATGGACAGTGACTGACGGAACAGATAGTGTGTCGATCAGAAGTTTTTTTTTTTTTTTTTACGAAGGGAATAAAATTCACAAAGATACTTTGCAAACAGCCACCCAGACCATCTCTCTCTGAGTCCCCACATTCATTTGTATCGCACTGAAAGTCCAGGTCTGGAGTAACTTCAACTGTTTATTTTCTCAATGATAGGAGAGAGCTAGAAACTAAGTGAATCACGTGGCTCAGAAAGGGGTCAGGGGTAGCCCAGAAGGGGACTCAGGGATTGGTGATGACTTGGAAGATATTTGTGTAAGCAAAAATTCCTGTGTCTGTATTTGTGTGTGTTCAGAGCAAAGGGTGCTCTCCAGTTATTCCGTGAGAGCTATGCGCAGCAAGTCTTCAAACAGTGCTCAAGGTCTACATGGCCGTGATTCTACATGGATCAGACAAATGAACGGAAAGTCCGTTAACTGCTGTGCAGCTAAATAGTCTTTTAATATTTTAGTACTTGATGATTTAGTAAGCTATAATTCTTCAAAATTTGAACCAGTAAGCAAGAACAACTGTATAGCAGTTGTGCAGGAGAAGAAAGCCTCTTTTTCAGACATGTAGATCTATTGTTTGGTTATGATGATTTGGTGTTTGTTACAGTAAAAATATGAAATTTATTTTACAAGTTTGCTTTTTAGCAGAATTTTCCATAAACATATTTCAATTTCTTGTAACCACTCCACTAGGGTACCAGATCATAACAGTGTGCAAATAGGAACAATAGGTAAGGGTCCCCCCAAAGTGAGGTAGTAAATATCAATAGCTGATTTATTTCTGTATTCGCTTTTCTTTGCTTCGGTAACTATGCTTGCCTCACTATGCTTATATAAATTTACGGGGTACAAGGATGTGGGTCTGGTGAAGTTAATTTTGTGGGTGCTTATGAAAAGGACAGGTGCATCAGGATGTGCTTTTTTCTAACCAACAGACTGTGCTTCTCTTGGGAGGCTTCTGCCTAGCTGAACAGCCTGCAAGCTGGTGTGAACAAACACTCCAAATTTTGGAGTTCATTCGATATTTGCCCCTATCTTCAACTTCCCCTATGATCCCACTACCATACTGTCCTCCCATTGTTCATCGATTTGCTCAAGCAGGCCCAATAATGTCTCCATCCTGAGACTTGTTGTTACTGTGTTTGACATATATAATACACCACGGGGAGCTTGCCAGGCTTTGCCGTGCGGGCGAGATACTCTTGGTAGCTGGCCAGGCTCTCTCAAAGGGGCAGAGGAATCCAACTCGGGGCATCCTCAAGGGCCACGTGCAAGGCAAACACCCTACCCGCTGTGCTATCGCTCCAGTCCAACTACTACACTATTCTGTTGGAAATATAGTTCTAAACATTCTAGGTTTAACATTGGTATGTCCAGTCTTCCTTGTCACATGGAATTTAGGTTTATTGGATTACACCCATCACTATGTTCCTGAGGCACTCCCATTCCTCTGTTTCTTGGAATATAGCTCTAAACACTTTAGGTTTAACATTGGTATGTCTTTCCTCCCTCACCACAGGGAACATAGGTTTACCACAGTGCTCCTGAAGCACTCCCATTCTTCTGTGTTTCTCTGTAACTTCCTTCTCTGTGATTTGCTTTCCCAACTGGCCTGTCAGCTTTTTCTCCTAATCAGACTCTGTTAATTGGTAAGGTCTGAATCCTCAGAAATCTGAGTGAAAAACTGATTTTCTCTTCTCCTTATGTCCTTTGCATAGTTACTTTAGAGCAATGTCCTTTTCGTATAGACATAGGAAGATAGTTAATACTCTGACTTTGTAACTTGGGAGTTAATTGACTCCAAATAATACCTCATACCTGGATATCTACTTTCTCAATCTTAGCCTCAGTTGCCCTTAGTTCCTAGCACCCCAAAGGTATTGTCACAATGAGGGACTGGATGGACCCAGGGATAGCTTTGAGGTACTCTGTCATCAAAATGGGCCAGACCAAAGCGCCATATAAATTAAGAGCATGGTCATGGACAAATTCTTTCATGATACAAAGAGTAAAATCTAAATTAGGACCATGCTAGGGTTAAGAAAGACTAATCTTGCCTGAGCACCGTAGTCTGAGATCTATAGTAAGATGTCCCCAGCTTTATGTATCTTACTGTGTCCATACAAAATGACTAATATTATTAAAGAGTAGAATTAATATGAATGTTTATATGGTTCCTGGATGAAGAGAAGGAAAAACACACCCAAAGATGGCATTCCGCCTGTAGGTGGGTCTTTTTGCTGAAAAAGTTTGTCCTAGAAGAAGCTTTCCCCAAGAGAGGGACCATACATCCATTGATTGTATGACCTTGGCTATGTGTATTTGCTACCCCAAACCCCTGATGATTTTGGAGATAACTAAGGCTGTAAGAGTAGACAAAGGAAAAATCAAGAGAGAATTTGAGAGGGAGAGTCCAAGAGAAATGAAGGAGATTCATGGAAAGAGAATCAGAGGAGAATTGAGATAAGTTTGGAAGAAACTGAAGAAAATGATATTCATTTTTGAATGTGTGAATCTTCCCAGCTCAGGCATATTCAGTGACTGTCTTCCAAATTCAGATTTCAGCTATGCCAAATCCTGAAGCTATGGTTTGAGTTCTGAAATAAATCACAGCAAGTCAGGTAAGAATTAGTCGAATGACCCCTGGGTGAACAGGCCGAGCAGGTGGATGACATCTCTGTGGTTCTCACAGTCCAACACACCCAGAGCAAAGGGAAGATCCTTTGGGAGTATCGCTGGGAGGAGCTTGACAATCACACACTACCCTTTTGGGTTTTCTATTTGAATAGACCCAGGGATATCTGGGAATCATACAGCATACTGCAAATCAAACCCAGTGCAAGGCAAGCACGCTCCCCACTATACTATGACTTCAGCACAAACTAGCTTTATTAAGGGCTCACTCATTAACTTTTTAACATAAAAGCAAAAGAACATTTTGTAATGGGTCAGAGAGAGAATAGCAGGTAGGCCATCTGCCTTGCATAAGGCTGACAGGGGCAGGATTCTGAGCACCGCCCAAAAGAACCCCTGAGGACCGCCAGGAATAAACCCCTTGGCAACATCAGACCCCAAACCAAAATAAAACAAAATGTCTTCATATACTCAAAAAACATGCTAATGATCTGAGGGCAAAGACAACCTTAGTGACAGAGCGGGTGGGGTGCAAGGTGGTTCTGCTGCTCCTGAAAAGGGCACCCCAACAATACAGGCTGTACAGCCAGGCTGGTAAGGGAAAGGGGTACAAAGGACCCTGAATCTCATGAACACATGACTAATGAAGAAGAATGGAACAATCCAAGAAAGCAAAGCACCGGATCACCCCAGGGGATTTAAGGGCCCTGTGAGTACAGCACGGATGCCTGCATCCAGGAGCCCGAGTTCCCCTGGGGTCAGCAGCATGTTTCACATACACTCAGGGCACACCCATGATGCCTGGGGCTCAAGCCTGGGAGGGTTCTTAGACACTCAGCTGCATACACACCTCTCCTCCCCGGTCTCAGGGCTCCTCCTAACAGCCAGGGGATTACTGCTGGCTTCACTCTAGAATACCTTGCCCTTACAGAATCAATGTAGAGACTAGTGACAATGAAAAGGCGAGAGGCCTAGCCCATGTGTCCCTGATATAGCCAGCCAAGTTACTGAAAGTACACAAAGAACACAATCTTCACTTTTGTTGCCTTGCACGCAACTGGTCCAATTCAATCCCCGGATCCTATATGAAACTCCAAGCAAACACCAAGAGTGATATGTGAGTGCAGAACCCAGAGTCACCCCTAGTATCACGGCATGGCCGAAAAATGAAAGAAAACAAAACAAAATTGGATGCATACAAAATATAAAGTTCGGCGCTAAAAGATAGTACAGCAAGTAGGGCAAATTCTTCAACCACACATACCAGGGTTAGGTTCTGAAATTAAACAAAAAATGCAATGTAAGAATTCATTGAATGCGGGGCTCAAGCGATAGCACAGTGGGTAGGGTGTTTGCCTTGCAAGCGGCCAACACGGATTTGATTCCCAGCATCACATATGATCCCCTGAGCACTACCAGGTGAAATTCCTGAGTGAAGAGCCAGGAGTAAACTCTGTGCATTGCCAAGTTTGACCCAAAAAGAAAAAAAAACGAATTTATTGAATGGAACATAATTAGATGAGGTTGAGAAGGTGGAGAACATCTCCATGGTTCTCGCAGTCCACAGAGGCCCACAGCAAAGGGAAGTCCATTGAGAGAACCGCCGTGAGCAGCTTCGCAATCCCCAAATTATCTTTCTGAGTTTTCATTTTTTACCAGACCCAGTGATGACTGGGGGAACATATGTGATGTCCAGATTCAACCTGGGTTGGCTCTGTGCAAGGGAAGAACACTTGTGTGTACTATCTCTCCAGCTCCATTTAGCTTTATTATGTGCCCCCTCATTCAATATTTAAACATAAAGTCAAAAATATTCCTTAGTGGGTAGAAGAAAACAGCAGGTAGGGCATTCGCCTTCTAAGAGGCTGATAGGGACTGATCCCTGAGCACCACCAAAAGTAACCCCTGTGAACAACCAGGAAAAACGGCTGAGTATTTCAGGCCCAAAACAAAAACAAAATCATTTTGTTGATATTATGAAAAGTCATGCTAATTATCCGATGGCAAAGATAACATTACAGGGCTGTAGTGATAACACAATGGGTAAGACGTTTGTCTTGCACGTGACTGACCCGGGTTTGATTCCTAGCATCCCATATTGTCCCCTGAACACTGACAGGAGCAATTCCCGAGTGCAGAGCTGGGACTAACCCTAAAGCATCGCCGGGTGTGACCCAAAAAGAAAAAAAAAAGATAAGCATGACAGTGAGGGCAGAGCATCCAGCTGCGCCTGGAAAGAGACCTGGCATTGCAGGCTGTACAGCCAGGCTGATAAGGCAGGGGGACTGAGCACCAAGAAACCATTGCATGATTCTGTACTCCTGACACAAGACGTGACAAAGCCAAGAAAACAAAGTGAGGATCATTCTGTGTTTGAGAGTCCTGGGGAGGTAATGGCAGCATGACGCAGCACAGACGCCTGGATCCAGGAGCCTGAGGCTCCCGGGGTCAGCAGCACGTTTCACACACACTTGGCACCCACACGCTGCCCAGGGCTCGAGCCAGGGAGCGTTCTCAGACACACACCCACACACAAGCCTCTCCTCCCCAACCTCAGAGCTCCTCCATCCAGCCAGAAGATCACCCAGGCTCCACCTCGGAATGCCCTGCTTCGACAGAGACAATGTACGGATTAGTGACAAGGAAAAAAGTGACAACTTACTAGGACAACTCCATGTGTCCTATTAAAAGCAGCGAAATTACAGAAAAGGCATGAACAGAATCTCCACTATCCATATGCCTCAGATTGGTGGATATCAGGGACATAAGACCCAAGTTTCATTTCAAGAGTGAAATCTGGGTCCTGCTGATGTCTCCCATGAACTTCTGGAAGTGACCCCAAGTAGTGAAATAGAGCAGAGACTAATGGGGTGAGGACCTAAGAAAGAAATGAACTAGTGGCTGGAGTGATAGTCCAGCACGGTGGGCAAGTGCCTGATACACACATACAGTTTTGATCCCTGGCATCCATATGGATTCCAAAGCACTGTAGGGAGAAATTCCTCAATAAAAACCAGGCATAATCCCTGAGCATTACCGGGTCTAGCACGCAAACCAAGTCAAAACAAACAAACAAAAAGTAATAAATGAAGTTGCAGGTCTGGTGCAGTAGTACAAAGGTTAAGGTACCAGCCTCGTAAGCTGCTGCAGGTGAATCCACAGCACCCCCAAGGGCCCCTGAGCACTGCTATGAGTGATCCTTCATCACAGAGCCAGAAGGAATGTGGACTGTGGCCCCAAAACAAACCCAAAGCAAACACATTGAAGTGAAGGGTAGTACAAGAAGTTAATTTAGCAATGGAAGGAACTTTTTACAGGAGCTTGAGCGACAGTACAATGTGGAGGATGCTTCGCTGGCATGTGGTTGATCTGGTTCAATGCCCTGTATCTCAGATGGACCCCAAAGCCCACCTAAAGTCATCCCTGAGTAAAGGGCCTTGGTAACCCCTGAGCATCATGAGGTGCGGCCCAATAACAAAAACAGAGAAAAGGAAAGGACGTAGAGAAACAGAGAAATGCACAGCTGTCAAACATCCTGGCTGTCAGAGTAATGGCCACAGAGCCCCTGTCCAGTCCTCAAGATGCCTTACAGGTCTCTCCTGGCACACGCTCCCACGCAGATCTCACCGATGGCCCACAGATGTTCATAGGTCTCCAGTATCACGTCCCTATACAGCTTTCTCTCATATACGGCCAGGCACATCCACTCCTGGGGTGAGGGTTATGGCCACATGAGTAAAGGTCACCGCATCCTCAGTCAGGAGACATACAGGAGCAGGAGTCAGGGTCCATCCCCAGCCCATTCCCTTGGCAGTGAGGAGGGAACCATGAGGAATCTAGAAGGGTTCAGCTCAGGGTGTCTCCCCTTGAGAAGAACAAGCCTCCACTGAAAATTCCTCTGTAATAGGCCCCAGAAATCATTCTAAGGAAGCTGGATCTGATAAAATGTGAGAAATTTATAGTACAAAGTTCCTATTAGGTGTCAGCCTTACACACAGACACCCCAGGGCCAAACACAGCACCACTAGTCCAGTGAGCACTAAAGAGTAACAACTGAACACAGACCCAGAGAGACCAATAAAGTGATCCTAGATGTGGCCCAAAATACTAAGCATCCCCCCATACACAAAACTCTTGTCCTAGGAATGAAAAGGGAAACTCAATGTTCAGCGAGGTACTCAAAGCTCTGTGTAACATATGTGCCCTTAGGACTCAGAAATCCTGGTTCAGGGTTGCCACAAATCTGTCTCGGAAAGTAGTGACTCAGTCCCAAAAATCCTCTGCTCCATCTCCCTGGGACCGGAGCATTCCAGGAATTGTGCACAGCATCGTGTGAATGTGACTGTGTGACACAGCAGGCAAGGCTCTCCAGAGCAGAAAAGACAAAAGAGGGGAAACACACGTCCTGGGACTGAGTCACTGTAGCTGCCAGGGCACTTATGGGGCCCGCACATCCCGGGGGCCCTGATGACATCAGTTGTGAACCCAGAGGACTGAGCCAAGATGAAGCCCTGAGCGCCTCCAATGTGGCACACAAATAAATACGGAAGAAAACAAAGCAGCATAATGGAGGAACAGGAAGGACATCAGGCCAGGGACAATGGGTAGGGCTGGTGGCCGCAGCCATTTCATAGGTCTCCCAAGCAATACCAGGTGCAATGCTGGAGTGCAGAGCTAGGAGTAACCCTTGAGAATCACGAGGTGTGGTTCATCCTCTTCAAAATCACCCAAAACAAATCAAAAAACCAAGATCAGCAGTGGGCCCCTGGCACCCCATAGGGTCATTACCCACTGTACTACTGCTCCCACCCCAAAATAAATAGTTATTTTGAAACAATTTTCCAGGTTCAATCAAATGAAATATCAAGTTTTTGATTCAGGAAAAAAATAGAAATTTCTTTAGGTTTTGAGCAGTGATTTCACCACCAAGTGAAGCTAAGGGCCTCAACCCCAAGCATTAGGCTCTAGATTTCCTCTCTGTAGTGCCCAGCCCTACACTTTAAAAATCACACGCTTGGTCCACCGAGTATCCTGTCAGCATAATATCTGTTCCAAATTTTACCAGCTCACTCATACTCAATGACACCATTCCCATATCAAATTGCTGCAGTGTCAAATCCTGAATCTGCGGTTTGAGTTCTGAAATCAAATGCAATACGCAGTATAAGAATTCATTGAAAGAAATGTAGTTGAATAAGACAGTGTGGGTGGAGGACATCTCCTTGGTTCTCACAATCCAAACAGGCCCGCAGCAAAGAGAAGACCTGATTAGACGATGGGTGTGAGCAGCATGGCATCCACACAAGATGTTCAGGTTTTAGTTTTTGACCAGACCCTGTGATGTTTGGGACACATATGGGATGCAAGTTATTGAACAAGGTCGGCCAAGTGCACGGTAAGCACAGTACCCACTATACTATTACTCAGGCCCAAACTAGTTTTGTTACGGGATCACTCATTCACTATTTACAGAAAGAGGCAAAAGATATTTTGCAGGCACCCGACCAATGTAGGCTGTGCAGCCAGGCTGCTAATGTAAAGACTGGGGGGGGGGGGGGGGCGGGACACCAAGGGCTGTGAATCGTATGCACTAACACATCAGGATAAATAATAACAACGCCAAGAAACTAAAGTGCAGGATCATAATTGAGGGAGAGTCCAGACAAGTGAAGAGCAGTGTGAGCACAGCACAGAGGCCTGGATCCAGGAGTTCGAGGCTCCCGGGTTCAGCAGCGTTTTTAACTTGCACTCAGGGCACCCCCACACTGCCCAGAGCTCCACCAGGGAGGGTCCTCAGACATTCACCTGCACACATGCCTCTCTTCCCTGGTCTCAGAGTTCCTCCTTCCAGTCAGGAGATCACTGAAGCCTTCACCAAGGGAATGCCCTACCCCCACAGAGCTCGAATCACAAATTAGTGACAAATCATCTGTTGCCATAATTCATAACACCCAACAAAGGGGGGGTCCCACCTAGGGTCTTAGATGGACCAGGGGAAAGCGGCAAAGCTATCCAGCATCAAAAAGGGACAGTCTAGAAAGCATAAAAGCACAGTCTTCATGAAAGTCTTGTAACTTAAGGAAAAGGACTTCCAAGGGGTAGGAAAAGCTGAACCAGCCTGAAAACTTACAGTAGTACCCTTGCTTGCCCTCAGGGCTAAGGTTGTAACTAATCCAAATAACTGCAAGTGTTCATAAATAAACTTATTTGTTGAATATGTACAACTACAAGGAAAAAATAAAACCCACAGAGATGTCAGACAGAATGTCTTCTTGAGTTAATCCCCCCAAAAGAATTACCTCCATTGCAACATTTTATGTCTGCAAATGACCCTCACAGCTAAATGCAGTCCTGTATCCCACCCCCCTCAGTTGGTTTGTAAGTATGCTTTCAGCTCTGCATGAAATGGGCCATTTTGATCATCAATCTGTGGTTCCCATCTCTTTGTTCCTCCACTATCAGGGAACAAGTGAAAAAAAAAAAGGTGTGAAAGCGCCCCCCCCCAAGCTGGTGCAACTACCCCCCTTATAGTGCAGAGACAGGGAAATGTGGGGTGCTCAGAGGAGGCCTTGTCTCCTGCCACAAAATTGGCCGTCACAGTCAGCTTTCCAAGAAGTGACCCTACTTTGTCCTTTATCCCCGAGAACAATGACTGCTGGGCCCTGTGGCCAGGATACCAGCAACTGGAGGCCCTGAGTTCACTCTCACTGAGTGCAGAGTCAGGAGTAAACCCAAGCATCCAAGCAAGGACAAGGATGGAAAGCCACCCCAAATTTATATTAAGCTAAAAACAAAGGGGACCACAGCAGAGGGTAGCTGGTATTACAGCAGGTGGGGCAATGGTCTTGCCAATGGTCAATCCAGGTTTGATCCCTGACAACCCCATACTGTCCACCACCAGCCAGGCATGATACCTGAGTGCAGAGACCAGGAGCAAACCCTGAGTCCTGCTGGTTTAGCCCAAATCAAATTTTAAAAAACCTAAAAGAGTCCAATGAAGGCAGGGCGACAATGCACAGGATTCGGAAACATGCTTTGCATGCAGGAACTTCTGATTTGATGCTGGGTGCCATCTGATTGAGGGTGACAATGCACAGGATTCGGAAACATGCTTTGCATGCAGGAACTTCTGATTTGATGCTGGGTGCCACCTGATTGCCTAAGATCACTTGAAGTGACCCCAAGCACTGATGGGATGCTGGGATGAGGGGGTGAGACTCTAAGAAATGAATGATGTTAGGGGCTGCAATGACAGCATAGCGGACAGGGCTTGCAGGCAAACCACCGGAGTTCGAATCTCAGCATCCCATATGGTCCCTGAGCACTGCCACGAGTAAATACTGAGGGAAAAGCCAGGAGTAACCCCTGAACACCACTGACTGTGGCCCAACAGCCAAAAATAAATTAATGGAATTCAAAGGTTAGAAATGAAAAAAATCCAAGTGTGTCCTCGAAACAATACCAAGAACAAAAGCAAGACAAGTTATGTATGGAAAGAGAAGTAAATTTATTTGGTTTGTTTTGAGTCAGACACAGCAATGTATAGTGTTTATTCATGGCCCTGGGCTGAGCAAATACTCCTGGTCATGCCTGGGGACCATATTGGATGTCGAGGATCAAACCAGCAGTGATTCCTGAGTACAGAACATGGAGTCACCATGTGAATAGCCAGCTGGACCACAAAATGAAACAAACAAAGCAAAAAAAATAGGTTGGACTAATAATAAACTCACAGTTGTGAGTATCTCACAACTGGGGAGATACTCCAGCAAGTCGGGGTTCACCTGTACCCTGCACACACTTTGCCATCCCACCCCATATTATGCTGCAGGGCTTACCACAGCTCACTGAGGCATAAGACAGGAAGGCACGAAGAATCAAGATTTGCCTGATTTTTGATTTACAATGATTCTCGGCAATATTATGGTTGATCTCTGCCTTAAACTCCTTTAAAACAGGGCCTCTGGGCCAAGTCAGAATATAAGCAAAGACTGAGACAATGGTGAAACTTGGCAGTCCAGAGTGAGGGGTGGTTATGTATGTATGTATTTAATTTACTAAAGAGAAAAATCCCCAACTGCTAATAAAATTTTAGTATTAAAATTGTTGAGAATTTCTACAGTGCTTTGGGAAGTATTGCCATTTCGACAATATTAATTCTCCCGATCCATGAACAGGAGATACTTTTCCATTTCCTCACATCCTCTATTATTTCCAGAAGCAGCGTTTTATAGTTTTCTTCATACAGGTCTTTTACTTCCTTAGTTAAACTAATTCCTATAAAGTTCATTGTCTGGTGTACACTTAATGTGATCTTCATTGAGTTGAGAAAAAAATGGACACACATTTAATGACAACACTTTTATCAATTTTGAATGTCCTTCTTACAAAACTATTTGGTCATTCCAGGAAAAGCCATATATGTGTCAATAATTGTATTTGCATGGTGGAAATGTTAGACATCAATCCTGCAGGGTTCGAAATTTTATTTTGACATGGAGATTCTCAAGAAATCAAGAAAAATTCGGAATTCTCCTCTGCTCTTCTCCAGGGAAGCAACCAGCCTCAGTGGAATGTCTCTGATCCTGGGCACTGTGACAGTCTCGAGTGAACAGTGGTGCTTGCATCACTGTGGGGATTTTGAGACAGGCAGGAAGTCTTCAGATGGGAATAGTCCCAGAGCTGTTAGCAGCACGAACATAATTTGAGTCAGCCGCCACACAAGTGTGATCATCTGAATATTCACATAGGAGAGAAACTGTAGAAATGCAAAGAATGTGAGAAGCCTTAGATGGATCCTCACACCTGATTATATATAGGAGAATTCATACAGGAGAGAAACGCTATTCATCCAAGGAATATGGGAAGACCTCAAGACTTAGTATGCATACGAAAATTCATTTAGAGAAAACTTATTCATGTGAGGATAAGGAATGTATGAAGACCTTTATTTCCTTCTCAGGGCTTTCTGTACATAGGAAAATTTATGCAGGAGAGAAACCTTACTCATGTAAGGACTGTGGGAAGACCTTTACTTTGTACTCAGAAGTTACTAAGCACAGGAAAATGCACAATGAGGAGAATGCTTATATATTTAAGGACTGTTGGAAGGCACATACTTAACTCTCAATCCTTATTACATATAAGAATATTCATACTGAAAAGAAACCTTATGTATGTAAGGCACACAGGAAGGCCTGCATTATGACCTCAAGCCTTAGTGATCACAGAAAAATTCATATGGCAGACAGCTTACATATGGAAGGACTGTGGGAAGGCCTTCATTCAAAGTTGATGTCTTACTAAACAGAAAATTTCATACCAGAGAGAAACCCCATACATGTTTAAAAAGGCCGTTGCTCTACATTCAAGCCTTAGTATGCATAGGAAAATTCATAGTGGAGAGAAGTCTTACATATGTCAGGAATGTGCAAAAGTCTTCACTCAACCCTCAACTCTTATGATACATAGGAAAATACAAACCGGAGGGAAAACTCATGTTTGTCAATGTAGGAAGGCCTTTGTGTGCCTCTCTAGCCTTTGTAGTCATTGTAAAATGCACATGGGATGAGTTGACCACGAAGAACTATACCCAAGTTCAGAATAATCCCCCCTAGGGAAGACACGTTTTATTTAGGCCAGGAAGGTTAGGAGGGGGCTACAAAAGTGCAGACAAGAAGCTGAGAATCCAGCATGACAAGATTCCCGTGACATCAACCTATAAGGAAAAAGTAGTCGATGATTATCACCAGGGCAGAGTTATAGTTATACCAGTGTCCCTGCATTTGAACTTCACATGTATGTTAACTTGTAAATAACAGTCTTGGTGATGGAAACCAGGAGGAAAGTGACTAAATAAGTACCAAAAATAAATAGGAAAACCTCTTGAAGATACAAAAGCTTTTAAAAATAAATGAGACAATCTTACCAACCCTACAACCAGATATAACAATGTTCACATGAATTTGTTGTCTTCACCTATTGATATTAATATTGCAAATTTGGTATCTCATAAATTTTATTTATTGTTTTGGACTTTTGGGTCACATCTGGCAATGCACAGAGGATACTCCTGGCTATGCACTGAGGAATTATTCCTTGTGGTGTTTGGGCGACCATATGGGATGCTGGGATTCCAACCTTCATAGACCGCATGAAAATCAATTGCCCTACCCACTGAACTATCGATCCAGCCCTGTTTCATCATTTTTAATACAGAATTGTATCAACAATTGGTGTTTTAATTTTCTTTAGTAAATTAAACAAATAACCATCACTCACTCTGGACCGTCAAGGTTCACCGCTGGACCATTCTTTGCTCTGATCCTGGCATGACCCAAAACCCTGTTTTCTGGAGGGTTTTGGCAGAGACCAACCACAGTGCTGCAGGGAATCATCTTCAATCAAAAATCAGCCAAACCTTCATTCTTCAGGCCTTTCTGTGATATATTGTAGGGCGCTGTGCTCAGGCCCTACGTCTGGCACTAAGCTCAGAGCTACATACCTGGGGGAATTCTCATATGTTGTGGAGCACTGAGGTTGGAATACAGGTCTGTATATCTTACAAGCACATTTTCCACTGTTGCATCTTTGCATATCTCGCATTCTGGGATTTTTCTTTTTTGAAGACTCAAATCAGTATTGAGAATGTTATTTCCAAAAACTGTCATCTTAAGAAAATGTTCCTGGAAATCATTCATAGGGAGGATGGAAGACAGTTTAAATTCATTTTATTGTGCATAGAAGAACTTGTGCAAGTTTTTTAAAGGGTGAAAGGGGTCCCTGGAGTGAAATATTTAACAAATGGTGGGGCCATGGGAGGGACCTCAAGCTTCCTCCATTTCAGCAGGTAATTCCATTCAGCTGTGCTTACTGATATACAGGTGGTCACATTCCTGGATAACACTCCTTTCTCATTTCAGTACTATTAGAGATAAGGAAATCAGAAACATTTACTTTTGCTTTTTTTTTGGGGCGGGGGGTTCACCTGCGATGCACAGGGGTTACTCCTGGCTCTGCACTCAGGAATTACCGCTGGCGGTGCTCAGGTGACCATATGGGATGCTGGGAATCAAACCCGGGTTGGACGCGTGCAAGGCAAATGCACTACACACTGTGCTATCACTCCAGACCCAGAAACATTTACTTTTGGAAGCACTAAAATCCCAATAATCTAGTGGCCACTCAAATGCTAAAAGCCACTTAAATAGCAAAGCTATAAAATGATCAGTTAGATTTGCTAACTCTGAACTCTTTGTATAACTCCATTCCCGAATTGGTCCTTATGCTAGGTTTTATTTTTTTAGATAATATTTTTATTTGGGGACAACACCTGGCACTCATTAGGGGTAACTCTTTCACTCATTTGCGATGCCAGCGATGGAGATCAAGTTAACCAAGTCCAGTGCAATGCACTGTTTCCACCTGATCCTTACTTTGCGTTTGAAAATGTGTGTTTCTGAAGCCTCCTCGTGGAACATTCCTTGTAGGTAGGTTTCCACTGCTGGCGTGTTGTCAGAGGGTAGAGCGTTGAATCTATAGTGTTCTAGATACTCTTAGCAGCCTTTTTCTCCAGTCCCAGTTTCTCTCCAACTCTCTGGTGCCTGCTCTCAGGGTTATTCTGTTCCTCTCCAACACTGGCTTTGGAGTCACCGTTTTCACTCCCATCTGGATTATTACTTCCCTGAGAAACTCGCTTTCCCCTCCTGTTACCTACCTTCCAGTTAGTGAATCAAACTGCTTCATTTATCTTGATAGACACGTGCGTGAGTGCATTGGTTCGATGTTTGACTGACTAGTGCAGGATCAGGGCACTTCTTACTCCCCAGAGACCCTTGGTGTGAGTGGCCTCCCCAGCAGTTGCCTCCCCCTCCTTTTTGTGACCCTGTCCCTTGCAGCACGGGATCCCCTGGGTGTCCAAAAGGAACTCCCTGCACCTGGAGCCTGGTCCTTTAAGGCTGCGGGTGGAAACGGAAGTGACGTCACAGGCAGGGCCTTCCTGGTACCTGTGTTCTTGCTGACAGATGGTTCAGTCAGTCCCACTATTGTTACGTGGGTGAAGGGTGGCCCTGAACTGGCTGGAGGTGGTTCTTGAAGGCTGATTTTGGGGCAGGATGGGGGCAACTTTCCGTCTCTGGACTATGACTAGCATGGGGGACGCTTTCACCCTGGTTTATCACTTGTTCCCCGACATCCAGGTTTTCCTGAGGCGTGGCGGAGGCTTTAGGGGGACGTGGAGATTTGGGGGTGCTGTGGAGGCTATACTTGTGCGCAATGTTGTGGGTGTGAATGCGTGGTCTTGGGGGGCCGCTGAGGCCACAATGGCCTCTAGCTCCGTGATGGGGCAGTGGGGGGGCTGTATGAGCTTGGGGTTGAGCACGGGGGTGCGGTACCTACACAGGGCGAGGGGCTTGGCTGTTCCTACCCTCCCGGCAGTCCCATATTGAAGTTTTGGCCCTAATCTCATAGCTGTAGTACCTCCAGACTTGAAGGGCAGAGCCGCAGGCCACCCTCACCCTTCTCACCCCATGGCAAGGGTCACCTTGCTGTTCATCATTTTCATGGCCACCGTGTTGGTCCGTGACATTTGGGGGCAGTGGACCTGCAGGTGGCTGGGGTTTACCAGTGAATACGTTCTCTTGGGGCTATTTTTGGTTTGGGGGTTCTTTCGGGGGGGGGGGCTGTGGGGGGAGGGGGCCTTCCCAGAGATGCTCAGGGCTACCTCTGGCTCTGGGCTCAGGTATGATTCCTGCTGGTGTTGCTGCGGGACATCGGTTTGGGAGAATTTACCGGGTCAAGGCAAGTGCCCTACAGAATTCATTGCCTGTCCAACCACAATATTGTTTGTTTTTTTTTTTTTTCAGATCACGAGTTTCATCTCCCTCATGTCAAGTTGCAAAGTACCCTCCACTCTTCATCTCTTCCTGAGCGGGTGACCTGTAGCTATTGGGATAAATACTGAGGGAAAAGATTTTTGTTATTTTTTTAAAAAAATATTTTCCAGGGGCTGGAGCAATAGCACAGCGGGTAGGGCGTTTGCCTTGCAAGCGGCCAACTTGGGTTCGATTCCCAGCATCCCATATGGTCCCCTGAGCACCGCCAGGAGTAATTCCTGAGTGTAGAGCCAGGAGTAACCCCTGTGCATTGCCAGGTGTGACCCAAAAAAGCCAAATAAAAATTTTTTTTCCATTTTTTTGAAGGAAGATACGTGTGTGTGTGTGTGTGTGTGACTTTGTACAGGACTCCTGGTATTTTTGGAAGAAATTTATATAGGAAGGGGCAGAGAGAAAGTACAGCAAATACTTGTCTTGCAGACAGTCAACTTGGGTTCGGTCCCCTGCATCCTCGTGACCCCAAAGCTTCCAGGAGTGAAACCCTGACTGCAGAGTTAGGAATACCCCCTGAACAATGCTTGTTTTGGCTCAAAGAAGAAAAAAAACACACACACATACACACTTGTACACAGAAGAAACGTGTGATTGCAAGAAAAGAGTATAATAAGGATTCTGGGAAACTATGGAAATACCAGAAAACAGAGTTTTCAGAACCCACTCTTTTACTCTTTAAATGTTCCTCACTAATTTGTCCTTGCACATTATTTTTTGTTTGTTTTGTTTTGCTTCCTTACAGTTGTCCTGTTGGTGCTGTGGTTTTGGTCACTTCCTGTAGTGCTCTGCCTTACTTCTGACTCAGCTCAGGGATCACTGCAGCTGTTGCCCAGGGTGGTCAAGTATTGTACTTGGGTCAGCTGAGTGTAAGACCACTCCGCCCACAAAGTGGAATATTTACAGTATAAGTAGTCTTGAGACGTTCCAAAGGTCAGGCACAGTTCATATTATTGTCCTTAGTAAAGAAATGCCTTGGTTATTTGGATTTTCTATAAACCTGGGTGATTGCACCATTTTCATATATATTCCTGCACAACAGGAGCGAGCATAGGATGAGACTCACGCAGATGTGCTGATGCGGGATTAGAGTAAATCAGGACTCAGATGGGCCCAGATCCCGCGGGACAGAGCTCGGCTGTGCCTCAGGCTCATCTGGACCCAGAAGTGACCTTGTTCCCCAGGACAGAGTGCACAGGCGCATGTCCTTGTCCACCTTGCAAGAGAGTGGCTGAAGGTTTGTCCACCCTAAGTCTTCGTGACTTTCCCCATGGCAGAGCCACATTCCAGGCTGTAATTCCCAGGGGCAGCACTGCTGCCTGCCTGCAGGGGGTGCTGGTACTCAGGAACTCCTGAGGCCCCTGGCTGGGCCTCTAGGGAATTTTTTGTGCTCCTTGGAGGAATCTGAGGATCATAGGAAGCTGCCATTTCCACTGCTTTCACCCCATCTTGATGGCTTCCTGACACAACTCAATGTCAGGTGCCTTGTACCAACCTGCCTGTTTGACCTTGAATCAACCCACATGTGTTTTTCCTGATGGACTGTGTGTGAGAGCATTGCTTTAATGTTTGACTGACCAGTACAGGATCAGGGGTCTTCTGCTTATCCCCAGGCCCCCACTGTGTAAGCAAACACTCTAGCAGCTGCCTCTCCACTCCTTTATCCAGTCCATCCCACTTGGAGCACGGATTCGCCTGGTGGGCAAAGAGGGTATCTGCATCTGGACCATGGCCCTTTAAGGCTCCTGGCAGAAGCAGAAATGATGTCATAGATGGGCCCTTCAGAAATTCTATTCTACTGGCGGTTGCCTGTTTCTGGCCGCCATTGGTCTCGTGGGTAGAGGAGGAACTTGCACCCGGCTTGACAGGGCAACTGTGAAGCCTATTTTGTGGCAGAACGCAAGTGGCCTCAGGTGAGCGCCCCGCATCTTGGCACTTTGAGTGGTGGGGCTGCGCCAGCTTGGGGGACAGTTTTACGCTTGTTTTCCACTGTTCAGGATTTCCAGGTGGTTCCTTAGGTGAGGTAAAGTGAACGCTTTCAGGGGATCCAGAGGCTTTGGGCGATGGGTGCTGTGCCAGGCGCAGGGGTCGCAGGTGTGAACAAGTGATCCTGGTGGGTCCCCTTGGCCAGGATCTCCTCCAGCACCTGAAAGGTTCAGAGTTCGGTGGACCTGATGCTGCGGGACCTACAGAGGGCGGGGCTTGGCACTCTCGAACCTGGCACCACCAGACTGTGCTTGACCCTCTCTGGAGCCTTTGGCTCTGGCATCCTTAGTGTGGCACCTTCAGATTCACTTGAAAGGGCAGGGCCTCAGCCGCACTGCAGCAGGAGACCCAGATGTCCTCTGTCCTTTGATTGACTACCCTGATGGGTCGGTGCCACCCGGTGATAGAGAGGGGCCACCAAGTGTCTCTGTCCTTGCAGGTGGGTGGGGTTTACAAATGAAACTTTTTCATAAATATCATTTTGGTTTGGCTCTTGTACCACATGTAGAGGTTGTCAGTGTTTACTTTTGGCTGTGCAGTCAGGAATTCTGCTTGTGGTACTCAGGGAAAATAAGGGATGCTGGGAATTGATCTCGGTTGGCTGCATGCAAGGCAAGTTTCCTACCCACTTTTCTCTAGTCCCAGCTTTTGTATATTTACCCTAAGTCCAGAATTGTTCCATCCTAAGGTCCAGTTGCAAAGCACCCCACACATGTAATCTCTCCCTGACCAGAAGACCCCCAGCTGTTGTGAGTACTGGGGGTATAGTTTTGTTTTTCTTTTTTAAGAGAAATAGTTGATTTCCAGGGAGGGTGGTCGTGTTGGGGAAGCTTTTCTCAGGGTCACTCCTGATGTGGTGGAAATAATTCATTTAGAAAGGGCCAGATCAATAGTACAGCAAGTAGGGTACTTTCCTTGCAAGCATCCAACCCAGGTCTTTCTATGCCTAGTAATCCATATATTCCCTGAGCCCCATTAGGAATGAACTCTGAACCCAGAGCTGCAATAATCCCTGAGCACTGCCAGTTGTGGTCTTAAAGTGAAATGTATGTGCATGCACACACACACATACACACACGGAGGATGTGAGAGCAATGAGAGAGAGGAGTAGTATTCACGAGAAAACATGAATTTCTGCAGTATAGAAAAATACAGAAAAAGGGGACGGGGATGCGCAGCTAGCTTGATCCCCTAGAATAGCCGGTTTTCCCCCTGGATCTGCGCGGGACGGGGAACTCGGGCACATCTCGCGGAAACAAAGCTGAACGGCTCCGGGAACTCTCTCCTCATTTGAACAGGTACTGCCCAGTGCCCAGCGCATGGGACCCTTTCTGGAGACGTGGCCGCTAATGCAGCTGCGATTTATTCTCCCACTACATATCCCATAGGAACCATAAGTTACCCTCTTAGAAGAAACCTTCTCTAGGTTAGCTCAACCACTAGAAACACATTAGCCAATAACTCGTTAAGCCTATCTCAACTCACTCTGCACATCAAGCAGAATAGTAACATTGAACGAGAAGGACTAAACCACACTGGTCACAATGGTAAAGCAACGGAAAAGCCCGCCAAACTTTCTTATTGAAGAGGCTATTCCAGAATACACCAACAGTACTGTAGTGTTAGACAACCTCTCTGACAAGGAATTCAGAAGGGAGCTACTTAGGATGGTTAGCGAACTAAAAGAAACAATGGAAAGCAACACCAATAGAAGACAAGAGGATTTGAAGGCAGAAATGAGGAAAATGCAAACGGAAATGTCAGACCTGAAAAACCTGGTAGGCGAATTGAAAAACTCAGTGGAAGGCCTCAGCAGCAGAGTAACAGCTGCTGAGAACAGAATCAGTGAGCTCGAAGATAAAGTTCAAAGACTCTCCAGAAAAGAGCAGAAAATGGAAAAGAGACTCATAATTTGGGAACAGATGGCAAGAGAAGATCGTGATGAAGCCAAGAGGGGTAACATAAGAATTATTGGAGTTCCAGAGGGACAGGAAGAAAACCTTGATGAAGAAGAAACTGACAAAGACATCATTGCTACAACGTTTCCAGAGCTGAAGAAAACTTGTGACCACATTCAGGAAGCCCGAAGGGTACCAGCTAGAAGAAATCCGAATAAAAATACCCCAAGATACATCCT
The DNA here is from genome assembly GCF_029834395.1 of Sorex fumeus. Lineage (NCBI taxonomy): Eukaryota > Metazoa > Chordata > Mammalia > Eulipotyphla > Soricidae > Sorex > Sorex fumeus. The sequence goes on along the minus strand of NW_026606303.1, from coordinate 964,855 downwards.
GATCAAAATGACCAAAACCTTAGATAGAGACAAAATTCTGAAAGCAGCAAGATCAAAGAAAGAAATCTCCTACAAAGGAGCATCCTTAAAATTCACAGCTGATTTTTCTGATGAAACCCTCATGGCCCGAAAACAATGGTGGGATATAGTGAAAAAACTCAATGAAATAAATGCCTCTCCAAAAATACTTTACCCAGTGAGACTCTCATTCATAACAGAAGGAACAACACACAGTTTCACAGACAAACAACAGCTCAGGAACTTCATAGACTCAAAACCATGGTTACAAGAACAACTAAATGGGCTACTTTAAGGCAAGACAGGACCCTCAAATACACCAAATTTCAAAAGAACAATGGGACTAAACCCCATAACAATAATCTCTCTCAATGTCAATGGGCTAAACGCACCAATTAAAAGACACAGAGTGGCAGGATGGATTAGAAAATTGAACCCAACATTCTGCTGCCTGCAATAAACACATCTCAATAGTCAAAGCAAACACAGACTTAGAGTCAAAGGCTGGAAAACAACCCTACAGGCCAATAGCTCCCATAAAAAAGTTGGGGTAGCCATTCTAATATCAGACGATATTGATTTCAGAGTGAAGAAGGTCACGAGAGACAGTGAAGGCCATTTCTTACTGATCAAAGGTTCTGTACAACAGAGTTGCAGACCAATGGAACAGGGTTGAATACACTGATATCTTCCCTCAATCATATGATCATCTCATCTTTGATAAAGATGCAAGAAATGTGGAGTAAGGAAAGCCTTTCTAACAAATGGTGCTGGCAAAATTGGATGGCTACATGCAAAAAAAAGGCTCAGAACTCTGTCTAACACCATATACAAAAGTAAGATCAAAATGGATTAAAGACTTCAACATCAGACCGGAAACCATAAGGTACATTGAGGACAAAGCTGGCAAAACCCTCCATGACGTTGAAGCTAATGGTATCTTCAAAGATGTCACACCACTAGCCAAGCAAGTGAAAACAGAGATAGATAAATAGGACTATCTTAAACTAAGAAGCTTCTACACCTTCAAAGAAACAGTGACCAAAATACAAAGACAGTCTACAGAATGGGAAAGGATATTCGCTGAATACACATCTGACAAGGGGTTGATATCAAGGATATATAAAGTACTGGTAGAACTCCACAAGAAGAAAATACCCAACCCCATAAAAAATGGGGCAATGAAATGAACAGAAACTATCTCAAAGAAGAAATCCGAATGGCAAAAAAGCACATAAGAAAATGCTCTACATCATTAATCATCAGGGAGATGCAGATCAAAACCACAATGAGATACCATCTCACACCTCAGAGACTAGTCCACATCCAAAAGAACAAAAGCAACTGGTGCTGGCGCGGATGTGGCGAGAAAGGAACACTCCTTCACTGTTGGTGGGAATGCCGACTGGTTCAGCCCTTTTGGAAAACAGTATGGACCATTCTCAAGAAATTAGAAATTGAGCTCCCATTTGACCCAGCAATACCACTCCTGGGAATATATCCCAGAGAGGTAAAAATGTATAGTCGAAGTGACATCTGAATTTGTTTGTTCATTGCAGCACTCTTTACAATAGCTTGAATCTGGAAAAAACCCGAGTGCCCAAGAACAGATGACTGATTAAAGAAGCTTTGGTACATCTACACAATGGAGTACTATGTAACTGTTAGAAAAGATGAAGGCATGAATTTTACATACAAGTGGTAGCATGTGGAAGGTATCATGCTAAGCGAAATGAGTCAGAAAGAGAGGGATAGACATAAAAAGATTGCTTTCATCTGGGGGACATAAAGTAACAAAATAGGAGATTAATACCCAAGAATAGCCAAGATCAGTACCAGGAGGATTACTCCATGTCTTAGAGGCCAGTCGGGCACTCTAGGGGAAAGAGCAGCTCAGATAGAAAAGGGAGCACCAAATAAAGGGTGTTTGGAGGATCCTTCCAGGAGGGGAGATACATGTTGAAAGTAGACTATGGACTGAACATGATTGACACTCAATGCCTTTTTTCCAGACCGTAACACCCAAAAGGAGAGAGAACAAAAGGGAGTGCCCTGCCATAGAGGCAGGGTGGGATGGGGGATGGGGGGTGAGAGTGATACTGGAATTTGTCGGGGTGGAGAATGGGCACTGGTGGTGGGATGGGTACTCGATCATTGTATAACTGAAACCCAAGCACAACAACTTTTAAGTCTACAACTGTACCTCATGGTGTTTCACTAATAAAACAAAAACAAAAAAATTGATGAGAAAACAAACTTGCAATAACAATAGATATAGAAAATAAATTTATGTGAACATTGTTATATTTGATTGCAGCATTTTTAAGACTCTAAGAATCTTTGAAGCTTTTTGTTGCTTCAAGAGGTGTTTACGTATTTTTAATTTTTATTTAGTCATGTTCTTCTTAACTTTCATCACCAAAACCCATTATTTACAAGTTAACATACACATGAGTCCAAATGCTGTGACACTGTTAAAGCTGGAGCTCAGGTGATAATCAGCAAGTACCTTTACTTATAGTAATGAAATCACCGGAAGCTTGTCACATGCTACCTGGATTACTTCCTTCTTGGCTGCACTCCTGCAGCCCCCTAACACTCCCAGTCCAAACAAAACTTATCTTCCCTAGGGGCATTTGTCTGAATGTGGGGATAGTTATTAGGGATTGACTCATCCAGTGTGCATTTTATGATGTCTAAAAGGCTTGAGAGGTTTGCAAAGGCCTTCCCACATTAACGAACTTAAGATTTCTCTCCAGTATATGTTTTCGTATGGCTAGTAAGGGTTATGGGTTTAGTGACGATCTTGCATTTTTCTTACATATTTAAGACTTCTCTCCACTATGACTTTTAAAATGCATAGTAAGGCTACAGTGTAGAGTGAAGACCTTCCCACATGTCAGACATTTATGTGGTTTCTTTCCAATGTGATTTTTCTTCTGTGCTTAGTAAAACAACAAGTTTGATTGAAAGCCTTCTCACGGTCCTTCTATATATAGAGAGAATTTGTCTCCAAGACCAATTTTCCTATGATTCTAAGGCTTGAGAGGTTAATGTAGGCCTTTTCGCATTGCTGATACATGTAAGTATTCTTTCCATTATGAATATTAATATGTGTAATGAGGAGGAGTAAGTGAACGCATTCCCACAGTCCTTACATATATAAGTGATGTCCCGAATTCATCTCAAAGATGGTAAAAGTGATTTGATCCTAAGGTTCTCTGCTCCAAATCTCTGGGACAGGCACATGCCCAGAACTGCACACAGAACATTGTCTGAACATGAGACTGTGTGACTGAGCAGGCGAGGCTCTAAGAGCAGGAAGGACAAAATAGGAAAAACACATGTCCTGGGGCCTGAGACATTTGTAGCCATCAGGGTACATACATAAGTAGCACATCCGGGTTCCTCTGATGCCTGTCAGGGGTGAATCTGGAGCACAGAGCCAAGAGGAATCCCTGAGTACCTCCACTGTAGCACGAAAATAAACATGAAAGAAAACAAAGCAGCAGGATGGAGTAACAGGACTGTGGGTCTGTGGACAGCGGTTAGGGCTGGCAATACCGCCATCCCTTATAGTTCCTCAAGAACTGTCAGATGGAAATCCTTCGTACAGAATCAGAAATAACCTGAGAATAACTGGGTTTGACCGCTCTCCTTCAACATCTTTCAAAAAAAAAAACCCAAACAAACAAACAAGTCTAATCAGCATTGGACCCCTGGCACCCTGTATGGCCGGTTCCCCAGTCCTGAGAGGAATGATCCTTGAGCACCACTAATATGGCCCATTCAAATCAACAACAACAACAAAAAAACAACAGTGGCCTCAAACAGAGAGCTGATCAATCAGGCTAGGAACCGGATACCCCGTCTCCTTCCTGAAACAATCAGAGATTATCGGCCTTGGAAGCCTGTGCTACATGTCACTGCACTGCGTCATCTTGTCACTCTCCTGCCTGAAGGTGGTGTGGCAGAGGCCATCTCACCATCTCCTGCCTGTTTTTCCTGTGGACCAACAGGAGGCTCCGTACAAGGACCTGAGCCGTGGGCACCAGAGAGGAGCACAACCAGACCTGGGCCCCACCTGACCAGAAGTCCCTGCATTGGAGCCAGAAAGGTAGTGACCAGCCGGATGTTTGGACACTGGCTCACAGAACCATCCATGGGGAGACACTGATAGATGTTCCTCTCTCTCAGGGGACAGAGAAGTGTGTTGTGACCCTGCTGCTGTCAGGACAGGTGCGGTTGAGGCCTACCAGGGAGGAAAACGCTGCACTGCCCAAGCCTGGAACTCTACCCTGGGAACCACACAGGAAGGTCCCTAAGACCAGAGACTAACTCTGAGGCCAGGAGCTCCCATGCAGCTGCAACCCCTGCAGGCCCCAGTGACCACAGCACCATTATTCGCTCTGCCGTGGGGCCAGCAACAGGGACAAACCTTCAGCTGCCCTCTTGGAAAGGGGAAAGGACACAGGTCTGGGCGCTCTCTTCCAGCGACCAAGGTCACTTCTGGGCTCGGGTAGGCCCCAGGTAGTCCCAGCACTGACCCTCTGGACCTGGACCCATCCTGGTCGTGATTTACTGAAATCCCACAATCAGCACATGAGCCTCATCCAGCACTTGCTCCTATTTTGCAGGGATACCTCTGAGAATGCCAAGAGAGAGCTAGTCACAAAAAAACGCCTGTCTTCAAAAACTCTAGAACTTATTCGCCAACGTGGTTTGGCACATGCCTCAGGCAACCGCAAGCGAACATTCAAGCTCGCAAAGCAGTGCAGAGATGCGATCAAAGAAGGCCTCAAAGAGAGAGGAGCAGAAGTACTGGTAGATGCAGCAGAAGCTGGGAAAAGTTTGTAATGCCCGCCTGTCCTTCGCCAACTACAAGACCAAAATGACTGCGCTCCGACGTCCTGATGGATCTATCACATCTTCCAGAAAGGCAATGGAGAAGATTATCCATGACTTCTACTCACATCTCTTTGATAGACATGTCCACCTGACAACATACCAAATTCCACAGGATGAATATGTCATTCCCAATGTTCTCCCTTCTGAAATCTGACATGCCATTTCGTCAGTAAAGAAACGAACAGCACCCGGCCCAGACAAGGTCAGACTTGAACACCTGAAGAACCTGCCATCAGTACTCATCAATACACTGGCTCGTCTCTTCACACGCTACCTGTCTGAATGCAAGGTTCCGTCCCAATGGAAAACCAGCAGGACTGTACTACTGTACAAGAAGGGAGACATCCATGACATTGGTAACTATCACCCGATCTGCCTATTGTCTGTCATCTACAAGTTGTTCACTCAAGTCGTCCTGAATAGGATTGACAGAACACTAGATTAAGGAAAACCATGCGAGCAAGCCGTGTTCCGAAAAGGATTCAGCACCATTGACCACATCCACATGATAATTAAGCTCATTGAGCTCATGATAACTAAGCTCAGGAGTTCAAGATGTCGCACTGTCTAACATTCATTACTTTAAAGAAGGCCTTTTATTCTGTTGAGACAGAAGTGGTCACTGAAGCCCTAGTCAATCAGGGCAGTCAAACTCAATACATCAAGATCCCTGTAAGTTGTATTACGGATTCACTACCAAGATCTCACCATTCCAAAAAGAAATAATCATTGATGTCAAGAAAGGGGTTCGGCAGGGTGATACAATTTCACCGAAACTCTTCACTGCCACACTCAAGAACATCATGCGATGACTAGAATGGGAGGAATGGGAGTGAAGATAGATAATCGGCAACTACACCACCTCCGCTTTACTGATGACATCGTTCTAATAACAACAAACATTAGCCAAGCAGCACAAATGCTGGTCGACTGTGACCATGAGTGTGGAAAGGTCGGACTACAACTGAATCTTACGAAGACAATGTTTATGAGAAACAGCCTCATCCCTTGATGCCCCATTCGCTCTCAACGGAACAACCATCTTCGAATGCAATAGCTATATGTACCTAGGTCAAGAAGTCAACACGACAAATGACCTGGCACCCGAGCTGATCAGGAGGAAGAGAGTGGCTTGGAACGCCTTCAAGAGCCTCGAAGAAATAGCTAAGAGGATGAAGAACCTCCGGCTCCAGGCACATCTCTTTGATTCCACTGTTCTTCTTTGCATTAATATACGCCTCAGAGACCTGGGCCCTATGCAAACAGGATGAGAATGCTGTTCGGGTCTCCCAAAGAGGAATTGAAAGAGTTATGCTTGGAATGTCATGTTTCACTCAAATGAGAGAAAGAATCCGGAATTCCGACATTGGTCGACAATCAAGAATCAGGGACACTGTCTCATTTGCCAAGGCATCAAAAATCACATGGGCTGGTCACGTAATGAGATTTAAAGACGACTGCTGGACTAGAGCTGTTACCGACTGGATTCCACGGGATGTCAAAAGACCAAGTGGCCACCCACCTACCAGATGGTCAAACTTCTTCATCAAGATCATGAAAGATCGATTTGAGGCTCTTTGTGTTCCTAGAGTGAACAGACACCATTGGGCTACACTAGCATGCGACAGGGACAAATAGAGACGTCACTGGCGCGCGCTCGAGCAAACGATGATTAACGGGAAGTCAAGTGATCAGGTGAGCTCTGAGAACCATGTAATCAGTGTGTTGTATCACAAATCTATCCAAATAAACAGGGTGTTTACTACGAACCATGATGTTATGTGTATCTAACAACTGGAATTTCTGGAGTGAGTCTACTTTGAAACCATGAATATTTTATCTTGGGGCCTAAAGTGGTAATATATTGGGTAAAACATTCACCTTACACTTGGCAGACCTAGATTCAATATATTAGAACATATATACTCTTCCAGGAGCTGGAGGAGATCCTGGCCAAGGGGACCCCCCAGGATCAGTTGTTCACACCTCTGACCCCTGCGCCTGGCACATCCCCCGCTGAACCGCCATAATCCTCTTGGTCCCCTGAAAGCTTTCGCCTTACCTCACCTCAGCAACCGTCTGGAAATGCTGAACAGTGGAAAACAAGCGTGAAAGCGCCCCCCCCCCAAATTGGCGCAGCCCCACCACTCAAAGTGCCAAGATGCGGGGCGCTCACCTGAGGCCACTTGCGTTCTGCCACAAAATCAGCCTCGCAGCTACCCTGTCAAGCTGGGCGCAAGTTCCTCCTTTACCCATGAGACCAATGGCGGCCAGAGCCAGGCAACCACCACTAGAATAGAAAGGATCTCTGAAGGGCCTGTTTATGACATCATTTCTGCTTCTGCCAGGAGCCTTAAAGGGCCATGATCCAGATGCAGATACCCTCTTTGCCCACCAGGTGAATCCGTGCTCCAAGTGGGATGGACTGGATAAAGGAGTGGAGAGGCAGCTGCTAGAGTGTTTGCTTACACAGTGGGGGCCTGGGGATAAGCAGAAGACCCCTGATCCTGTACTGGTCAGTCAAACATTAAAGCAATGCTCTCACACACAGTCCATCAGGAAAAACACATGTGGGTTGATTCAAGGTCAAACAGGCAGGTTGGTACAAGGCACCTGACATTGAGTTGTGTCAGGAAGCCATCAAGATGGGGTGAAAGCAGTGGAAATGGCAGCTTCCTATGATCCTCAGATTCCTCCAAGGAGCACAAAAAATTCCCTAGAGGCCCAGCCAGGGCCCTCAGGAGTTCCTGAGTACCAGCACCCCCTGCAGGCAGGCAGCAGTGCTGCCCCTGGGAATTACAGCCTGAAATGTGGCTCTGCCATGGGGAAAGACTGGGACTTGGGTAGACAAACCTTCAGCCACTCTCTTTCAGGGTGGACAAGGACATGCGCCTGTGCACTCTCTTCAGGGGAACAAGGTCACGTCTGGGTCCAGATGAGCCTGAGGCACAGCCAAGCTCTGTCTCGCTGGACCTGGGCCCATCTGAGTCCTAATTTACTCTAATCCCGCATCAGCACATCTGCGTGAGTCTCATCCTATGCTCACTCTTGTTGTGCAGGAATATATTTGAAAATGATGAAATCACCCAGGTTTATAGAAAATAAATCCAAATAACCAAGGCATTTCTTTACTAAGGACCATAATATGAACTGTGCCTGACCTTTGGAACTTCTCAAGACTACTTATACTGTAAATATTCCACTTTGTGGGCGGAGTGGTCTTACACTCAGCTGACCCAAGTACAATACTTGACCACCCTGGGCAACAGCTGCAGTGATCCCTGAGCTGAGTCAGAAGTAAGGCAGAGCACTACAGGAAGTGACCAAAACCACAGCACCAACAGGACAACTGTAAGGAAGCAAAACAAAACAAACAAAAAATAATGTGCAAGGACAAATTAGTGAGGAACATTTAAAGAGTAAAAGAGTGGGTTCTGAAAACTCTGTTTTCTGGTATTTCCATAGTTTCCCAGAATCCTTATTATTCTCTTTTCTTGCAATCACACATTTCTTCTGTGTACAAGTGTGTATGTGTGTGTGTGTGTGTGTGTGTGTTTTTCTTTGAGCCAAAACAAGCATTGTTCAGGGGGTATTCCTAACTCTGCAGTCAGGGTTTCACTCCTGGAAGCTTTGGGGTCACGAGGATGCAGGGGACCGAACCCAAGTTGACTGTCTGCAAGGCAAGTATTTGCTGTACTTTCTCTCTGACCCTTCCTACATAAATTTCTTCCGAAAATACCAGGAGTCCTGTACAAAGTCACACAAACACACACACACACACACACACACGTATCTTCCTTCAAAAAAATGGAAAAAAATTTTTATTTGGCTTTTTTGGGTCACACCTGGCAATGCACAGGGGTTACTCCTGGCTCTACACTCAGGAATTACTCCTGGCGGTGCTCAGGGGACCATATGGGATGCTGGGAATCGAACCCAAGTTGGCCGCTTGCAAGGCAAACGCCCTACCCGCTGTGCTATTGCTCCAACCCCTGGAAAAATTTTTTTAAATAATAACAAAAATCTTTTCCCTCAGTATTTATACCAATAGCTATGGGTCACGCGCTCAGGAAGAGATGAAGAGTGGAGGGTACTTTGCAACTTGACATGAGGGAGATGAAACTCGTGATCTGGAAAAAAAAAACAATATTGTGGTTGGACAGACAATGAAGTCTGTAGGGCATTTGCCTTGACCCGGTAAATTCTCCCAAACCGATGTCCCGCAGCAACACCAGCAGGAATCATACCTGAGCCCAGAGCCAGAGGTAGCCCTGAGCATCTCTGGGAATGCCCCCTCCCCCCACACACCCCCGAAAGAACCCCCAAACCAAAAATAGCCCCAAGAGAACGTATTCACTGGTAAACCCCAGCCACCTGCAGGTCCACTGCCCCCGAATGTCATGGACCAACACGGTGGCCATGAAAATGATGAACAGCAAGGTGACCCTTGCCATTGGGCGAGAAGGGTGAGGGTAGCCTGCGGCTCTGCCCTTCAAGTTTGGAGGTACTACAGCTATGAGATTAGGGCCAAAACTTCAATATGGGACTGCCGGGAGGGTAGGAACAGCCAAGCCCCCCGCCCTGTGCAGGTCCCGCACCCCCGTGCTCAACCCCAAGCTCATACAGCCCCCCCACAGCCCCATCACGAGCTAGAGGCCATTGTGGCCTCAGCGGCCCCCCAAGACCACGCACTCACACCCACAACATTGTGCACCAGTATAGCCTCCACAGCACCCCCAAATCTCCACGTCCTCCTAAAACCTCCGCCACAACTTAGGAAAACCTGGATGTCGGGGAACAAGTGATAAACCAGAGTGAAAGCATCCCCCATGCTAGTCATAGTCCAGAGACGGAGAGTCAACCCCCACCCCCCTCAACCCCCCAACCCCCCCCCCCGTCCTGCCCCAAAATCAGCCTCCAAGAACCGCCTCCAGCCAGTTCAGGGCCACCCTTCACCCACGTAAAAATAGTGGGACTGACTGAACCATCTGTCAGCAAGAACACAGGTACCAGGAAGGCCCTGCCTGTGACATCACTTCCGTTTCCACCCGCAGCCTTAAAGGACCAGGCTCCAGGTGCAGAGAGTTCCTTTTGGGACACCCAGGGGATCCCGTGCTGCAAGGGGCAGGGTCACAAAAAGGAGGGGGAGGCAACTGCTGGGGAGGCCAGTCACACCATGAGTCTCTGGGGACTAAGAAGTGCCCTGATCCTGCACTAGTCAGTCAAACATCGAACCAATGCACTCACGCACGTGTCTATCAAGATAAATGAAGCAGTTTGATTCACTAACTGGAAGGTAGGTAACAGGAGGAGAAAGCGAGTTTCTCAGGGAAGTAATAATCCAGATGGGAGTGAAAACGGTGACTCCAAAGCCAGTGTTGGAGAGGAACAGAATAACCCTGAGAGCAGGCACCAGAGAGTTGGAGAGAAACTGGGACTGGAGAAAAAGGCTGCTAAGAGTATCTAGAACACAATAGATTCAACGCTCTACCCTCTGACAACACGCCAGCAGTGGAAACCTACCTACAAGGAATGTTCCACGAGGAGGCTTCGAAACACACATTTTCAAACGCAAAGTAAGGATCAGGTGGAAACAGTGCATTGCACTGGACTTGGTTAACTTGATCTCCATCGCTGGCATCACAAATGAGTGAAAGAGTTACCCCTAATGAGTGCCAGGTGTTGTCCCCAAATAAAAATATTATCTAAAAAAATAAAACCTAGCATAAGGACCAATTCGGGAATGGAGTTATACAAAGAGTTCAGAGTTAGCAAATCTAACTGATCATTTTATAGCTTTGCTATCTAAGTGGCTTTTAGCATTTGAGTGGCCACTAGATTATTGGGATTTTAGTGCTTCCAAAAGTAAATGTTTCTGGGTCTGGAGTGATAGCACAGTGTGTAGTGCATTTGCCTTGCACGCGTCCAACCCGGGTTCGATTCCCAGCATCCCATATGGTCACCTGAGCACCGCCAGCGGTAATTCCTGAGTGCTGAGCCAGGAGCAACCCCTGCGCATCGCAGGTGAACCCCCCCAAAAAAGCAAAAGTAAGTGTTTCTGGTTTCCTTATCTCTAATAGTACTGAAATGAGAAAGGAGTGTTATCCAGGAATGTGACCACCTGTATATCAGTAAGCACAACTGAATGGAATTACCTGCTGAAATGGAGAAAGCTTGAGGTCCCTCCCATGGCCCCACCATTTGTAAAATATTTCATTCCAGGGACCCATTTCACCCTTTAAAAAACTTGCACAAGTTCTTCTATGCACAATAAAATGAATTTAAACTGTCTTCCATCCTCCCTATGAATGATTTCCAGGAACATTTTCTTAAGATGACAGTTTTTGGAAATAACATTCTCAATACTGATTTGAGTCTTCAAAAAAGAAAAATCCCAGAATGCGAGATATGCAAAGATGCAACAGTGGAAAATGTGCTTGTAAGATATACAGACCTGTATTCCAACCTCAGTGCTCCACAACATATGAGAATTCCCCCAGGTATGTAGCTCTGAGCTTAGTGCCAGACGTAGGGCCTGAGCACAGCGCCCTACAATATATCACAGAAAGGCCTGAAGAATGAAGGTTTGGCTGATTTTTGATTGAAGACGATTCCCTGCAGCACTGTGGTTGGTCTCTGCCAAAACCCTCCAGAAAACAGGGTTTTGGGTCATGCCAGGATCAGAGCAAAGAATGGTCCAGCGGTGAACCTTGACGGTCCAGAGTGAGGGATGGTTATTTGTTTAATTTACTAAAGAAAATTAAAACACCAATTGTTGATACAATTATGTATTAAAAATGATGAAACAGGGCTGGAACGATAGTTAAGTGGGTAGGGCAATTGATTTTCATGCGGCCTATGAAGGTTGGAATCCCAGCATCCCATATGGTCGCCCAAACACCACAAGGAATAATTCCTCAGTGCATAGCCAGGAGTATCCTCTGTGCATTGCCAGATGTGACCCAAAAGTCCAAAACAATAAATAAAATTTATGAGATACCAAATTTGCAATATTAATATCAATAGGTGAAGACAACAAATTCATGTGAACATTGTTATATCTGGTTGTAGGGTTGGTAAGATTGTCTCATTTATTTTTAAAAACTTTTGTAGCTTCAAGAGGTTTTCCTATTTATTTTTGGTACTTATTTAGTCACTTTCCTCCTGGTTTCCATCACCAAGACTGTTATTTACAAGTTAACATACATGTGAAGTTCAAATGCAGGGACACTGGTATAACTATAACTCTGCCCTGGTGATAATCATCGACTACTTTTTCCTTATAGGTTGATGTCACAGGAATCTTGTCATGCTGGATTCTCAGCTTCTTGTCTGCACTTTTGTAGCCCCCTCCTAACCTTCCTGGCCTAAATAAAACGTGTCTTCCCTAGGGGGGATTATTCTGAACTTGGGTATAGTTCTTCGTGGTCAACTCATCCCATGTGCATTTTACAATGACTACAAAGGCTAGAGAGGCACACAAAGGCCTTCCTACATTGACAAACATGAGTTTTCCCTCCGGTTTGTATTTTCATATGTATCATAAGAGTTGAGGGTTGAGTGAAGACTTTTGCACATTCCTGACATATGTAAGACTTCTCTCCACTATGAATTTTCCTATGCATACTAAGGCTTGAATGTAGAGCAACGGCCTTTTTAAACATGTATGGGGTTTCTCTCTGGTATGAAATTTTCTGTTTAGTAAGACATCAACTTTGAATGAAGGCCTTCCCACAGTCCTTCCATATGTAAGCTGTCTGCCATATGAATTTTTCTGTGATCACTAAGGCTTGAGGTCATAATGCAGGCCTTCCTGTGTGCCTTACATACATAAGGTTTCTTTTCAGTATGAATATTCTTATATGTAATAAGGATTGAGAGTTAAGTATGTGCCTTCCAACAGTCCTTAAATATATAAGCATTCTCCTCATTGTGCATTTTCCTGTGCTTAGTAATTTCTGAGTACAAAGTAAAGGTCTTCCCACAGTCCTTACATGAGTAAGGTTTCTCTCCTGCATAAATTTTCCTATGTACAGAAAGCCCTGAGAAGGAAATAAAGGTCTTCAAACATTCCTTATCCTCACATGAATAAGTTTTCTCTAAATGAATTTTCGTATGCATACTAAGTCTTGAGGTCTTCCCATATTCCTTGGATGAATAGCGTTTCTATCCTGTATGAATTCTCCTATGCATAATCAGGTATGAGGATCGATCTAAGCCTTCCCACATTCTTTACATGTCTACAGTTTCTCTCCTGTGTGGATATTTAGATGATCACACTTGTGTGGCGGCTGACTCAAATTGTGTCCATGCTGCTATCAGCCCTGGGACTTTTCCCATCTAAAGACTTCCTTCCTATCTCAGAATCCCCACGGTGATGCAGGCACCACTGCTCACTCGAGACTGTCACAGTGCACAGTATCAGAGACATTCCACTGAGGCTGGTTGCTTCCCTGTAGAAAAGCAGAGGAGGATTCTGATTATTTCTTGATTTCTTGAGAGTCTTCATGTCAAAAAAATATGTCGAACCCTGCAGGTTTGATGTCTAACGTTTCCACCATGCAAATACATTTATTGACACATATATAGCCTTTCCTGGAATGACCAAATATTTTTGCAAGAAGGATATGCAAAATTGACAGAAGTGTTGTCATTAACATGTGTCCATTTTTTCTCAACTCAATGAAGAACACTTGAGTTGAAATGATTTCTATACAGAAAAAGGAATCACCAGTTTCAAGCAAATAAAAATACACCCAAGTCTGGGTTCAGTTGTAGCTCAGTATGGAGCTTGTTGTGCATGTATGAAGGCAAGGATGAGTCCCCACAAAGCTGAGAAGGCAAGGGCCATTGAAGGCATCTAACCTAATTGGATCATTGTAAGGATCAATGAGTTTTTTTTTTTCGTTTGTTTGTATTTATATGTTGGGACAGTGTTGCACGAAACACTGCTCATAGATCACTCCTACTGGGGCTGTGCGGACCATATTGTGTGCTGGGTATAGAATCTGGTTTCCATCCCTGGAAAAAGCAGTGTACTTCCCACTACACTATTTCTAGGACCAACAAACCAGTTCTTTTCAACAATGTCCACCTGTACTTACATTCTATAAAAAAAAACCTTAGTATTATTTTGGTATTTAAAAAAACAATGTCTTTAAATATTACAACTACTGAGTTTAGCCCCCACTGAGGCTAAGAGCCTATGACTCTTGACATAAGTCTGTGGATTTCCTCCCTGCCGTGTCCAGAGTCTGGAGATCTGCTTACAGCAAAGGATGCCAGGTGGCCCCATTCAAGTCACATGCTTAGTCCAATGAAAATCCCACCGGCATAGTAATATTTATTCTGAACATGAAAATCTTTCCAGCTCACTTGTAATAGATGACCCTGTTGTACTGTATCAAAATGTGGTAATACTGAATCACAAATTTGGGGTTTGAGTTCTGAAATCAAACAAAACAGAATGTATGATTTACTCAGTGGATAGTAGAATGAGGCCCAGCAGATAGCGGACATCTTGATAGTTCTCACAGTCCAAACAGGCCCACAAAAAAGGGTATATCTTTTGGGTGATCACTGTGAGGAGCTTGACATTATGCAAGTAGCTTTTGGGTTTTGTATTTTGACCAGACCAGATAATGGGACCATATGGAATGCAGGGGATCAAAAATCAGTCAGCGGCCTAAAATGCAAGTGTGCTCCCTGCTATAGATGTCCTCATCCAAACTAATTTTGATATGGACTCATTATTCATTTAAAAAGAAAGGCAAATATATGACTAAGAGGAGCACGAGAGAACAGCAGAGAGACCATGTGCTTATCTTGAGGCAGACAGGCTCAGGTGTCAGATCACTGAACACCTCAGGTACATTTGCTGAGCGCATGGCCAGAAGTTAAAGGTGAGACCCACGAGGAATCCCGTATTACTATGACTGGGCCCAAAACTTAAACAAGGATAAACTTCTTAGATACTCAAAAACATAATGATCCGAGGGCAAATATAACCATGGTGTTAGAGAAGGCAGAATAGGTCCGGCTGCTCCAGAAAAGGGGATCTGGAGTTGCAGGCTGCACAGCTACCGTGCTGAGGCACATACAGGAAGACCAAAGGCTGAGATTCCCATGGACTATTCTACACACCTGACAGATAAGGAAGATTAACTACAAAGCCAGGGAATTAAAGCACACATCATTCCATGATGGACAGTCCAGGAGCAGGAAGGACAGCATGACCTTTGCACAGATTTCTGGATCCAGGAGCTTGAAGCCCTTGGGCCTCAAACAGCAGAGAGCCGGGCACTCAGGCTTGGAGCCACATCTCACGTCTCCTTCCTGAAACAACCCAAGACGTGAGAAGCCTGTGCGCTCCTGTCACTGCACTGTGAAACCTTGTCGCTCTCATGCCTGAGGATGGTGTGGCAGATATGCATCACCACCTCCTGCCTTTGATTTTCCTGCGGATCAGCAGGAGGCTCCATGGAAAGACCTGAGCCATGAGCACCAGAGGAGCACAGCCAGCCGCCCTCCCCCACCTGACCAGAAGTCCCTGAATTGGAGCCAGAAATGTACTTTTCTTGCCTGACGCTTGGACACTGGCTCACAAACCCATCGGCAGGGACACACTGCCAGATGAAACTGTCTCTCTAGGGTATATAGAAGTAGGCTGTGACCAGGCTGCCTGTTGGGACAGGAAGGCTAGTCTCACCCTACAGGGGAGGAAATTACAGCCCTGCCCGAGCCCCGGGAATCCACTTGGGGCCCTACAGGAAGGTCCTGATGGCCAGGGAATAACTCTGTGGTCAGGAGCTCCCGTGCAGAGACGGCCCCTTCAGGTAACAGTGACAATAGGCCCATTAGTGGCTCTGCTGTGGGGGCAGCCACAGGGATTCAGGGTGGATAAACCTTCAGCTACCCTCTTGCAGAATGGTCAGTGACATGGGCCTGCAAGCTCTTTTCCAGAACATGATCACTTCTGCGCTTGGATGAGCCCCAGGCAGCCCCATGTCTGATCTGCAGGACCTAGGCCATCCTGGTCATGATTTACTGTAATCCCAAATCAGCACATGAGCCTCCTTGAGATCTTGCTCCTGTTTTGCAGGAATAGCTCTGAAAACCATGTAAACAGAGTCTTGCATCACAAAATTATCCAAATATCCAGGGTGTTCACTATGAACCATGATTTTACGTGTGTCTGACAACTGGAATTTCTGGAGTGAGTCTACTTTTAAATCATGAATATTTTTATCTTGTGAATTGGGGTGGTAATACAGCAGGTAAAACATTCACCTTCCACTTGACTGACCCAGGTTCAATACACTAGGACATATATGGGCCCCTGACCCCTGCAGAAGTGATGCCTGAGCTCAGAGGCAGAAATAAGGCACAGTCAAAGCAGGGTGTTTACCAAAAATACTTCAACTTCAAAAGGTAACTCTAATGAAATGAAACAACAACAAATACTCAAGTGTGAATTCTGAGGCGCCCTTCCCAGGTTGCCTGATATTAAGAATAGTGAGTCGGTAGATCCCATGGTATGAGGCGTTTGGTGTTCCATCTCTCCAGATAAACAAAGACACAGGAACCACAACAATTGATGGCCAATGCACAGTGGACCTTTAATTCAGAACCGAATAGCATACTTATAGAACATCTGAGGGTGATCAAGGTACAGGACTGCATGTATTGTGATTTACCATTTACACAGGTCAAGCTTTTCAACAGAGACAATTCTTTGGGGGGAGGGGATTAACTCAAGAAGACATTCTGTCTGAGAAATTCACTCAGGGGTTATAAGATCTGTGTTGCTTTACTTTTCCCTCAGCCCTACATCCACCCATTTCTAACCCTTCCTGGAGCTGGAAGTGATCCTGGCAAAGGGGACCCTCCCACGATCACTTGCTCACACATGCAAACCTTGTACCCCGGCACAGCCCCCAGTCCACTGCCCAAAGACTCTGGGTTCCCCTAAAGCCTTTGCCATACCTCAGGAACAACCTGGATATCAGGAACAAGTGAAAAACAAGCACAAAAGCGCCCTCCAAGTTGGCCTAGTTCTGCCACTCACAGTGCAGGAGACTGGGAGGCCGCATGTGTCCTGCCACAAAATTGGCGCCCACAGTCCCCGTCAAATGAGCCGCCAATTCTTCTTCTACCCACGAGACCAATGGTGGCCTGAGCCAGGAAACCACGACTAGAATAGAAAGGATGCTGAAAGTAACAGTTCTGTGACATCACTTCCACACCCCCCAGGATCCTTAAAGGGCCATGGTCTAGATGAAGAGACCCTCTGTGCCCATCCAGGTGAATCGGTACTTTAAGGGGGATGGACTGGATAAAGTAGTGGAGAGGCAGCTGCTGGAGTGGTGGGTCATACAGTGGGGGGCTGGGGGTAAGGACAAGAGCCCTGATCCTGTACTGGTTAGTCAACCATTGAAACAATGCTCTCACACACAGTCCATCAGGAAAAACACATGTGGGTTGATTCAAGGTCAAACAGGCAAGTTGGTACAAGGCACCTGACAATGAGTTTCGTGAGGAAGTAACCAATAATGGGTGAATCAGTGACTCTGAAGCCAGCCCTGGAGATGCAGCAAGCCATATTGGTCACCTTGGAGCCTTTTTGTCCTTTAAGCAGATCTGAATCCTTTTTATCATTCTGGTGATTACTACATTGAGGGGACTTTGCTAATTCTACATAAAATATTTACTTTTTTCTGTAATATTATTGAACTTGGGAGAGGGGGATCCAGGAACATGACCAAACTTGTGAGTAATCATAGGTAAATGGAACAGCCTGCTTGGATGTGGGAAGCTGACCCATATTCCCGGCATTTGTCAGACATTTGATTCAAGGGGCCCCTTCCACAGTAATTTTCATTTAAACTGTTTCCAATAGGGACCATAGAGTAGGTACGACAGGACTTTTTCCTTGCACCAGGTTTAACAGGGTTCCCGGAGCACCACCCGGAGTAATGCCTGAGTATTTCAGGGTATGACCCAAAAAGACGGGAAAAACAAAGTTTAAAATTCAAGAAACAAAGTGTCTTCACGGCACCCCATTAAAGAACCTTGCCAGGGCCATTTAACTAAGATTACACTTTCTGAAACATTTATCTTTTATACTTACATAACGCTAAGCAGTACCTGAACACATGGCAGGCAGAGACGGCATGGGAGAAGGAGCTGGTCACACACAGCCCACCTAGATTCCAACCACAGTACCCCATAATGATCCTGAGTCCCCCAGGTATGGATGACTGAGCTGAGAGTGAGGAGTGGGACTTAGCTGGGTCTAGCTCCAAAGAACATGAATAAAGAGGCCCTGAAGAGTTAAGGTGTGGCTGGTTTTCTGCCACAATCCCCCAAACCCAGGGCCTCAAAGCTAAGTCACAGGGGCTGGAGCAATAGTCCAGAGGGGAGGGCTTTTTCCTTGCACGGGGCAGCCCAGTTCCAATCCCTGCCATCCCATATGGTCCCCAGGCACCGACAGGAGTAATTACTGATTATGGAGGAAGAAGTAACTCCTGGGTGTGAACCAAAAAGGAAAAAAATGTCAAGACAGAGTCACAACAAAGAATAAGACAATGGTGATCCTTGACAGCCCTGAGCGAAGAGGATTTTTCTTTCGCCTTTTAATTCCCATTCCTCCTGGCTTTCACCAGAAAATCCAAAAAGTATATGTTAACATATACATTAAGTTTAAATGCCAGGACCCTGCATAGATTTTCCCTTATAGACTGACATCACAGAGAGTTTGTTACACATTAAGGGATTATATCCTTGCTGGCTGCCATTTTGTAGCACAGCATCCCATGGTCCAAACACAGCAGACTTTACCAAAGGGTCCTATTTTGACACTGAAAATTGTTATTACGGGATTGAGTTATCCAATATGAATTTTATGATGTTTCCTAAGACGCAAAAGACACACGATGGCCTTCCCACATTCATGACATATAAAAGATTTCACTCCTGTGTGAACTGCCCTATGTTCAGTAAGGCCTGAGGATTCAACAAAGGCCTTCCCACATTCCTTACAAACAAAAGGTCTCTCTCCAGTGTGAATTCTCATATGTTCAGTAAGGTGTGAGGACATAGTGAAGGCCTTCCCACATTCCTTACATACATAAGGCCTCTCTTCAGTGTGATTTCTCATATGAACAGTAAGCTGTGAGGAATAAACAAAGGCCTTTCTGCATTCCTTATATATATATAAGGCTTCTCTCCAATGTAAATTTTCATATGATAAGTAAAGACTGAGGACATAGTGAAGGCCTTCCCACATTCCTTACAAACATAAGGTCTCTCTCCAGTGTTATTTCTCATATGACAAGTAAAGCTTGAGGATTCCACAAAGGTCTTTCCACATACCTTACATCCATAAGGCTTCTCTCCATTGTGAATTCTCAAATGCCGAGTAAGGCCAGATGATTCAACAAAGGCCTTCCCACATTCCTTACAAACTGGTCTCTCTCCAGTGTGAATTTTCATATGGCAGGTAAGTCTTGAGAAATTAACAAAGGCCTTTCCACAAACCTTGCATCCATAAGGCTTCTCTCCACTGTGAATTCTCATATGCCCAGTAAGGATTGAGGAATAAGTAAAGGCCTTCCCACATCCCTTACATATATAAGGCCTCTCGTCAGTATGAGTTTTCATATTCCCAGTAAGGGTTGAAGATCGAGTGAAGCCCTTTGCATGTGCCTTATATTTATGAGGTTTCTCTCCAGTATGACTTTTCCTGTGTCTAGAAAGGTGTGAGGAGTAAGCAAAGACGTTCCCACAGTGCTCACACAAATATGCTTTCTGTCCAGTATGAATTCTCCGATGTTTTAAGGGGTCTGACGTTCGAGTGAAGGCCTTCACACAGTCCTTACATGTATGTGGTCTCCCTCCAGTGTCGATGTTCATATCATCACAAAGAGTGACGCTGGATTCGAACCATGCCCTTGCTGCTGACACTTCTGTGGATTCTGTCCACTGTGGAGTTCTAAGGGAACATCACAGTCCTGGGAACAAGGGGACGCTCCCCTCATTCCTTACTCTTGGACAGGGTCAATCCACGATGACTTTGCTTGTGGACCTTTCGGTGTGAAGGACTCACTATAAACAGTGCTCCTCTCCCACATTCTAGGGTCTGCCCCAATGTTGGGGTTTGTGTCCGTGGACCATGAACAACAGACTGTGTGAACCTTTTCCCAGTGGAGGGCTTCTTCAGAGTGAGGTCGCTCTCTCCATTCTCATCACCCTCAGAGGCCATCCTGCGCGTCTTGGTATCCCCATGGGGCTGAGGGCACAAATGATCACTCGAGACTTTTTCACAGTGCAAAGGGTCAGAGACATTACACTCAGGCTTGATGCTTCCCTGTAGAACAGCAGAGGATTCAATTATCGTTCTATGCCTTAAGAGTCTCCATGTCAAAAGAAACTGATACCTGCAGATTGATTTCCATTTGCACCACACCAATGCAAGCCCCGACAGGTGGATGGCATTACCATGGACTAACCTAATGTTTCTGTAAGACACACATGCACAACTGAGGAATGAGGGACCATTATTTGTTTAAATATTTTTTCAACTCAATGAACAGGTACAAATAATTCCCTCCGCAGAAAACTGATGCACCAGTTTCAAGAGAATATAAAACACACTAAACTCTGGGTTCAGTTCTAGTTCAATGTGCAGTGGAGGCTGGGACGCATCTGTGAAGAAAAGGTGAATCCCACACTGCTGAGACTGACCACAGAGGCCATTGAAAACATCTCACCACAAGCAGATTCCTTTCAAGATCAATGACTTTTTCTGTTCTGTAGTTTGTTTCCATTTGGGGGCGGGGGTACACCATGCAGTGCTCAAGGATTATTCCTGGTAGGTCTTGGGAAACATATGGAGTAATTTGGATGGACCAGTTTAAAAGAAAAGGTCTTTTCATGATTACCATTTGTAGATACTTTCAATCAAATGAAAAAAACACGGTATTTGCATGAAACATATTATAATTTTCTTTAGGTTTTGAGCAGAGATGTCAGCACCCAGTGAAGATAAGGGTCCTCTACCTCAAGCATTATACTCTGAATTTCCTCCCGGCCATGCACAGCCCTGCACTTTAAAAATAACATGCTGGTATTTTTAAATACACTGACATTTTTCTTTAGAATTTGATACTGATTCCAAACTTGCAAATCTTTCCAGCTCACTCATACTCCGTGACTGAGTTCCCAAATCAAATTGCTGAAAGGCCAAATCCTGAAGCCATGCTTTGAGTTCTGAAAACAAACACAGTATAAAATTTAAGAATTCCTCGAATGGAACATCCTTAAAAAGGCAGTACAGCCTGAGGACATCTCTATGGTTTTTACAGTCTAATGTATTCCACAGAAAAGGGAAGATCCCTGGGCAGGATCGCTGTGCGAAGACTGGCAATTCTACTAGACATCTTTTGGGTTTTTATCTGTTGAACCTACGCAGTGATGCTCAAGGATCTATATGGGATGCTGGTTATTGATCCAGGTGGACAGTGCGCAGGACAAGGGCATTTCCTGCATTACTATCACTGAGAGCCAAAATAGCATTGTTATGGCCTCAGTTATTAACTGGAAAAGGCACAAAATATTTTGAAAGTACAGCGACATTATAGACTGTACAGACAGGCGGGTAAGGCAAAGACAGGGGGGAATAAGGAGCGAGAATTCATGGACTGGCAGATGAGGAAGAATAATGTCAAGAAGGTAAAGCGCAAGATTGTTCCGTGACAGACAATCCATGGGAGCAGAGGGCAGCGTGAATGCAGCACAGATGCCGGGATCCAGGATCCCAAGGATATCAGGGTCAGCAGGGAGTTTCACATGTGCTTAGGGCACCCACACACTGCCCAGGGCCTGAGCCATGGAGGGTTCTCAGAAACTCACCTGCATGCATGCCTCTCCTCCCCAGCCTCAGGGTTCCTCCTTCCAGCCAGGAGATCACCGCAGGTTTCACCCTAGAATGCCCTGAACCTCACAGAGATGGAGCATGGATTAGTGACAAGGAAAACGTGACAAGTAAACCCCATGTGTCCCTATAAAAATGGAGTCAATTACTGGAAAGTCATGAACAGATTCTGCACTTCTAAAATGCTCCAGATTTGGAGTTATCCAAGAGCTAAGATTCAGGTCGTAATTTAAGAGTGAAATATGGGGCCCAAGAAAACACCACAAATAGTATAGCCCTGGCCTCGCAAAGGGCCAACAGGGGTTTGATCACATTGCAGTATGTATTATTTTTTTCCCTCTAGTTTGGGATCCTCACCTGGGGATGCTCAAGGCTTCTTCCTGACTGTGTACTCAGAAATCACCATTGGTGTTGCTTGAGGACCACATGGGATGGGGAACTTCAAGAAAAGTATCATATCCTCTGTACTGTCACTCAAGGCTCGGCATAACATGCAATGAACTGAGCTGCGTGAACTGATGCCTAAGTGCAGTAAACCCCAAAGCTCAACAAATCCAAAGATGGCCAAACACGACCAAAGTCCCAAATTGGTTTTTAAAATAAACATAAAAGGATGCAGACAGACAGCACAGCAGGTCAGGCACCGGCCTTTCTCAAGGTCAGTTAAAGTTCGATCCTGATATTCACCAGGTTTTTTCAAGCCACCAGCTGTGATCCCTGACTGCATAATCGAGAGGCAAATCCTGAGTCCTGATGAACCAAGACCACTGGAAGTGACCACGAGCACTGAAATAGAGCAACATCTGATGGGGTGAGGCCCTAAGAAATAAATGAGCTATGTTGGGAGCAATATTACTGCAGGGAGGACACAGACACTGCAAACACATACAGAATTGATGCCCACCAGCACACAATGTCCAGGATCACAACCAGGATGAAGAACTGAATACTCAGCCAGAAATAATCCCTAAGTATTTGTAAATATAACCCCCAAACCAAATCAAAACAGAAGGGACTGCCCTTCACAGAGACAGGTTGGGCAGGATGTAGGGGTGGGAGGGATACTGGGATTAGTGGTGGTGCAGAATGGGCACTGGTGGAGGGATGGGTACTTGCTCACTGTATTACTGAAACCCAAGCACAAAAATTTTTTAAGTCTGCACTGTCCCTCATGGTGTTTCACTAATAAAAATTAAAAAAAAATAAACAAAATAAAGATAAATTAACTGAAGTTGTGGGCCTGGTGCAATATCACCAGGATTAAGACAGCAACCTTTTAAGCTGCCAAACGTGTTCAATCCTCAGAACTCCATGGCCCCTGAGCACCCCCGGGAGTGATCCCTCATCACAGAGACAAAGAATTCAGGTTGTGCCCCAAATACAAGCAAAACCAAAATAAATACACATAAACTATGTGTAGAACAAGAAGTGATCAGAGAATTCATCATTGGCAGGAACCAGGAACTTTTTAGAGACCTGAGCGATGGTACATCATGTGGGGAGTTTGCCATGCACGGGGCTAACCTGGGTCAATCACCAACACTCAAGATTCATGCAAACCCCTAGAGAGTGATTCCTATGGACAGAGCTTAGAGTAAGCCCCGAGCATCGCCAGGTGAGCACCAACAAGAAAACCAGGGAAGGAGCTAGAGAAACAGCTACTGCATGGCTGTCCTCGCAAGGACAGTCACAGCTACTGCTGGACACACAGTTATGGCCCGGCACAGGGCGCCAACACGGGTCTGTCCAGACAAGGTCGGCCAGTGTGGGGCCGACCCCACTGCTCTCACCAATGGCCCACAGGTGCTCATAGGTCACCAGCATCACATCCTTGTAGAGCTTTTTTCGAGAGGCATCCAAGCACGTCCACTCCTCTGGGGTGCAGCTCACAGCCACGTCGGGGAAGGTTCACGGTGTCCTGAGCCGGCATACAAAGAGGGTAGGAGTCAGGGTCTGTTCTCACCCTGTTCCCTGGGCTATGAAGCCCGGCCCCTAGGCCCTAGAGGCGCTCAGTGTCTGTCCCCTCGGGAGGAACCAGCCTCCACCTGAACTCCTGGTAGAGGGGTCCCAACTTCTCTGTAAGACAGTGCATCTACAAAAATATGAGGATGCTCTACCAGAAGGTTCCTGAAGGTGGCAGACTTGCTCCTGACCCCAGGGCATTCCACCACTGCTCCTATGAGCATTGCATAGAGAGACAAATGAGCACACAATCAGTGGGACCCAAATGAGTGACCTTGCTTTTGCTCAAAACACTAAACATACACCCCCTGCATCCCATAGCCCATGCTCTAGGGAGAAGGGGACATTCAATGTCCAGCCACCAACTGAAGGCTGTGCATGCACATATGTGCCTGTAGGACTCTGATCATGGTTCAGGGCCACCCCAAATGCTTCTCAAAGTGTCTTAAGCCCAACAGCTCTGCTGGCCCCAGAGACCCTTTGCTCTGTCTCCCTGGGACCAGCACATGCCGAGAACTGCAAAAGGAGCAGCGAGTGAATACTAGATTATGTGAGATAGCAGGCCAAGCTCTCCAGAGTGAGAAGGACAAAATAGGGGAAAAACATGTTCTGGGGCCGGAGTCACTGTAGCTGCAAGGGCACAAACAAGGCCAGCACACCTGGGGACCCATGATGTACATCAGGTGGAAATCCGGAGCACAGAGCCAAGAGGAAGCCCTGAGCATCTCCCCTGTTGCACAAAAATAAATACGAAAAGAAAAAAGCAGCATGATTGTGTAACAGGACTGTATGTTGGGGATATTGGGTAGGGCTGGTGATCCCTGCCATCCCATAGGGTCCTCTAAGCACTGTCAGGTACAACGCCAGAGTGCAGAGCCAAGAGTATAATCCCCGAAATCACTGCATGTGGCTCCAAAAACAAAACAGAATACTCAGACACCAGCCTTTGACGCCCAGCACCCCATATGGTCCCTGAGTCATGCTTGAGCACCAGTAATATTTTTTTTCAAAATTTTTATTAGTGAAACACCATGAGGTACAGTTGTAGATTTACAAATTTTTTTGTGCTTGAATTTCAATTATACAATGATCAAATACCCATCCCTCCACCAGTGCCCATTTTCCAACACCACGGGTCCCAGTATCCCTCACATCCCCCATCCCCACCTGCCTCTGTGGCAGGGCATTCCCCTTTGATCTCTCTCTCCTTTTGGGTGTTGTGGTTTGTCGAAGAGGATTGAGTGGCAATCATGTTTGGTTTATAGTCTACATTCAGCCTGCATCTCCCATCCTGGGAGGATCCTCCCAACACCCTTTATTTTGTGCTCCATTTTCTATCTGAGCTTCCTTTTCCCCTAGGATACGTGGCTGACCTCCGAGCCATGGAGCAAACCTCCTGATACTAATCCCGGCCACTCTTGGGTGTTAGTCTCCTATTTTGTTACTTTATGTTCCCCAGATGAATGCAATCTTTCTATGTTTATCCCTCTCTTTCTGACTTATTTCACTTAGCATGATACTTTCCATGTAGTACCACTTGTATGTAAATTTCATGACTTCATCTTTTCTAACAGTTACATAGTACTACATTGTGTAGTTGTACCAAAGTTTCTTTAACCACTCATCTGTTCCCGGGCACTCAGGTTTTATCCAGATTCTGGCTATTGTAAAGAGGAGCACCAGTAATCTATGAGGTGGGAGTGGTCCAAAAGCCAAATACAACGGAATTGACACGTGGCCTCATGCAGCAGAGAGCCGGATGCTCCCACAAGGCAGCAGGATCCTTCCTGAAGCAACTCAGAGACAGACAGCCCAGGAAGCCTGATGCACCTGTCACTGCATCACCTCATTTTGTCACTCTCCTCCTACCTGGGGTCTGTGTGTCCGATGGCACCTCACCACTATCTTCTCCTGCCTGTTTTTCCAGAGGATCAGCAACCTGGAGGAGAAGTCAGAATTGTGAGCACTGGACAGGAACAAAACCCCAAGTTCTGAACAGCCATGCCCTCGGACACTGGCTCACAGACCCGCCTGGGAGACACTGCCTAAAGCTTCTGTCTCCCCAGGAGAAGCAAAATGGGTTGGCATCTAAAGTTTCTGTCTCCCCAGGAGAAGCAAAATGGGTTGGCATCTGTGCTGTCTTTCACAACACAAGTTCTAGGCTTGGCATCAAGAGAGAAAAGTCGGCCCTGCCTTGATCTGGGGACTCCTCCCGGATCCTACAGAAGGTTCTCACAGGCCCAACCAGTTAGGATATCCCATGCATCAGCACCCCCTTCTGTCCTCCTGAGAGAGCCACATTCTGGGATATAATTGCCTGGGGAAGCCCCTTTCTTCTTAAAAAAAAAAACAGTGGCTGGAGTGCTAGAACAGTGGGTAGGGAGTTTGCTTTGCAAGTGACCAACCTGGGTTCAATTTCCTGGATCCCATATGGTCCCCTGAGCACCTCAGGAGTAATTGTTGAGAGCAGAACCAGGAGTAACCCCTTGCATCCTGGGTGTGACCCAAAAACCAAATAAATAAATAAACAATTTAAAAAAAATCATCAAACCCTTTTACCCTAGTACACACACACACACACACACACACACACACACACACACACACACACACACCACCACCACCACCACCACCACCACCTTTACCCCCAGTACTCACCTTGATAGCCAGGGGTCTGGGCAGGACTTTGCAACTTGATGTGAGGAAGCAGATATTCCTATTCCAACATACAGTAAACCTGTTAGGATGCTTGCGTTGCTGACATTAATCAATCCTCTGCATCCCCATGGCCCTCAGAGCACTGCCAGGAATGACAACTGAGGCCAGGGCCAGAGTAAGCCCTCAGGGTATCTCCGGGAATGCAGAGCCCCCCATTCCCCACACCAGAAATAGCTCCAAAAGGAAAGTATCACTGGCAAACCCCTGTCACCTGCAGATCCACTGCCCCGGCCCGAACCACAAGGGCAGCCAGTGAAAAAGCTAGACGGCAACAGGGTCTCTTGCCATTGTGGGGGGGCTGTGGCTCTGCCCCTCAAAGTGACTCTGAAGGTTCTACAGCAGCAAAACTTGGGCAAGGTCCCATGAGTCAGCTGGTGCGTCCGGACTGCCATGCCCCCGACCACGGCCGGTCCTGTATCTCAAGGCCCGCAAGCCCCGTGCTCAGCCCCGCACCCACCCGCGGCTGCCCCAATGTGGAGCTGAAGGTGCCTGTGGCTACAGCGGCCCCCCAAGATCACGCACTCACAACTGCGACCCCCACATCCCACTACAGCCCCCGACGAACTTCCAAAAGCTCCGTGCCCCCAAAAAGACTCCATCATACCTTAGCAACCGCCTGGATATCGGGGAACACAAGAAAAACGAGCTCGAGAGACCCTTTGAGCTAGCGCAGACCCGCGGCTCAGTGTGGGGACGGGGAGGCACAGGGAGCTCACGGGAGGCCACCCCCGTGCTGCAGCAAGACAAAATCGCCCTTCAGAGTCCCGCTTCCTCGTTGGGGCCCCACTTTGTCCTTCACCCACCTGAACTAGGACTCTCTGACCCCGTTTCCAGGAAGAGAAGCACCAGGAAGTCCCTGCTGTGATGTCACTTCCTGTCCTGCAAGCAGCTTTAAAAGTCCAGACTCCAGATGTGCAGAAAACCATTATCCCCAACCAGATGAATCAGTGGCTTGAGGGGGATGGATTCTCATAAGAGAGTGGAGAGGCAGTTGCTGGATTGGGAGCTCAGGTAAAAAGAAGTCCCCTGATGCTTTACTGGTCAGTCAAGTGTAGAGTCAAAGCTCTAGTCAAAGTCACAAGGCCATCAGGAAAACTAAAAAAGTGTTGATCCAGGTAAAACAGGCAGGTAGGGAGTGGGTGGGGCATAGGACAGTGAGTTTCTCAGGGAAGTAATAAATCAAGATGGGGGTAAAAGCCAGCCCTGGAGAGGAACTAGCACAGCCATAACAGAGAGCAGCCACCTGAGGGATGGACATAAACTGGAAGAGGAAGAAAGGCTGCGAAGGACATCTGAGAGCACTTTACGCGTTAATGCTCTACCTCTGACAACACAGGAGCAATGGAAAGTCACCGGCAAGGAAAGTTCGATGGGGGGATTCAGAAATACATTTCAAACCCAGAGTACGGACCAGGAGTGATGAGTGACAGTGGGTTAGCACTTGCACTGAACTTGGTCTACTTGAGTTCCATCCCTGGCATCCCAAATGGTTGTCGTAGCCCCACCAGAAGTGTCAGGTGTGCTTCCAAAATCAAAAGTATTACTGAAAGAGCATAAGGACCCATCCTAGAATGGAGGTATATACTGATTCACAGTTAGCAAACTTCCCTGGTAAAAAGGCCTTACTTAGCCTTTTCAACAACCTAAATGATTTATAGTATCATATGACTACTAGATTATTGGGATTTTTACTACTTCCCAAAACAAAAAGTTTCAGGCTTTTTTTCCTCTCTAATATTCGTGTGAAGTGCTCTTCTTTAACTTTTTTTTTTTTGCTTTTTGGGTCACACATGGCAATGCACAGGGGTTACTCCTGGTTCATGCAGTCAGGAGTTACTCCTGGAGGTGCTCAAGGGGCCATGTGGGATGCTAGGAATCGAACCCAAGTCAGCCGCATGCAAGGCAAACGCCCTACCCACTGTTCTATCACTCCAGCCCCTATTTCATTTTTAGTTTTTTTTTTTTTAAGGAAGAATAAAGACAGCGTTAAGAAAGCAAATCACAGGGTCATTCCATGACTAACTCCCAAGAGGCCAGGGAGGAGAGCCGTGTGTGCAGGTGAGTGTCAGGAACCCTCACTGGCTCGAGCCCTGGACAGTGTATGGGTGCCCTGAGCTCATGTGAAATGTGCTGCTGACCCCTGGGGCCTCGGGCGCCTGGATCCAGTCATCTGTGCCGTGCTCTCTCTGCCTTTCACTACCTTGGACAGTCCATCATGAAATGACCCTTTGATTTGCTCTCTTGACTCTGTTGTTATTCTTCCTCAACTGTCAGTCCTCAAGGCTCCTCCTTCCAGCCAGGAGATTACCACAGGCTTCAACCGGGAATGCCCTGCTCCCAGAGACAGAGACATGGATTGGTGACAAGGAAAAGGTGACAAGAGAACCCCGTGTGTCCCTGAAATAATGGGTCAAATTACTGAAAGAGCATGAACAGAATATCCACGCACAGCCTGTGTCGCTGAATTGGCAAGGCACCCCAGATCAAGGACAGAAAAAAAAAAACGGAAACACATGACTTGTGTCTGAATCATGGTAGCTGCCAGGGTGCGTATAGGGCTACCACACCCTGGTGGTCCTGATGCCTGTCAGGGGTGAATCCGCAGCACAGAGCCAAGAGGACATCCTAAACACTCCACTACGGCACAAAAAATACGAAAGAAAACAAAACAGCAGGCTGGAATAACAGGACAGTGGATGCAAGGACAGTGGGTAGGTCTGGTAATCCCCAACGTCCCATATGGCCTCCCAGGCACTGCCAGGTGCAATGCAGGAGTGTAGACTCAGGAGTAACCCCTGAGAATCACTGGGTGTGGCCCCTCCCCATCAGCACCCTCCAAAACAAAACAAGGCAAGATCAGCCTGGGATTGCTGGCAGACCACTGGGTTCCCCAGGCCTGGCAGGAGTGATCCTTGAGTATGTACCTGGGAGTAACCCTTGAGCACCACTACTGTGGCCCAAACACAAATTAACAAAGTTTGGCATCTAACAGCCCAGGTGACCTCCAGCACCTCATCCCCAAGACCTTGCAATGAACTGCCACCCAATTGGCCAGGAATTGCCAGTGGGGACCCGCCTCGATTTCTTGAGCACTGCTGTTGCCCTCCCAACAGAAAGCATCATGGTTGCCCCCTCTCCTCCACTCGGGTGCTTGTGAGGGAGGCAAAGGATAAAACATCATCAAAAAAACAGCTTTGCCAAGGAGTTTGGTGGTTTCCAGCCCCTTGGCGCTCTCCCACTTTATTATTTTTTTAATTAATTTTTTTTTGCTTTTTGGGCCACATCCAGCAATGCACAGGAGTTACTCCTGGCTTCAACCTCAGGAATTACTCCTGACAGTGCTCGAGGGACCATATGGGATGCTTGGAATTGAATCTGGGTTGGCTGCATGCAAGGCAAACACCCTGCCTGCTGTGCTATGGCTCCATCCCCAAAAGTTCTGCCTTGAGGATCAGAGAGATAGGTTAGAGGGTAGGGTACCATCCCTAGCACCCAGAGGATCCTTGAGACTCGCCAGTAGGCCAGTAGTGATCCCCGAGCACAGAAACAGAGGGAATCTCTGAGTACCACTGCATGTGGCTCGAAACCAAATAATAGTAAGATAAAAGTATGGGTCTGAGTAGCCTAAGACCATGGATCAAACACTGAAAATGGAACTGGTAGGGCACTTGCCTTGCATGTGCGATCCAGGTTCTATCCCTGCACCCCATACGTTCTCCATGAGCACCGTCAGGAGTGATTCTTCAATGCAGGGGAAGGGATGACCCCAAAATGTCGCAGAATGTGGTTCCCGAAACACAAACAAAAGCCTTTCACGGAGGATTCCTTCATGCCAAAGTTGGGGATGCCGAGCTGAGTCTTGCTTCCACCACCTTCCTCCACGGAAGACGGGAAGACCGCGAAGGTGTGGGGAAGCCCAGGACAGGAACCGTTTGGGAAATGGGGCTTAGAGGGAGAGATTCTACTGCGGGCAAATCACTTGCCACGCTGCTGGGTTCAATCCAGACACCCAGGTTGCCCTATGCGAGGCAAGAGCCCTGAATGCTCCGCTACCACTCCATGCCCTGAGGCGGACTGCTGGATCCTAGTGACCCGCAGGGTAACATGAAAGCGCCCCCAAGGGCTGGAAATCTTTAGGCAGGAGAGGGCGGGCCACAACTCTTCCCCAATCCGCCGTGAGAGGACGCTGTGGGGCGTCTCTGTCCTTACTCTGCGATTTTTCTCTAAGAAATGTATATTCCTGTTCCTGACCTGCCTTCAGGACCTGCTATAGCTCCCCAGGAACCTCAGAATTTCTGCAGGAAAAAAAAATTATTTCTGTACAGAGGAGCCATATCCATAGCCACTAGAGCTGACTTGATATGTTAGTGACTCTGGCTTAATTATTTTGGGGCGTGGGCTGTGGATGGCCGCAACATTTTTCAGGGAAGCTCAGGTGACCCTATATGGTGCCTGAGTCGGAACCCAGAGTGAGCACAGAAGACTACTGTGCCTTCCCACAGCACGATCTCTTCAAACCGACCAGTACTTAGAGGTCTCCAGCCCCATCATCCCATCCCTCAGCCCCCACAATTCTGACAGTATATCTTCCTCCCTCCCTAAGAGATCCTTGGGGTTCATATACAAATGGAAAGTCCCAAGTCCTCTGTTTTCCATAAGGAGGGTGGCAGAGGCCAGGTCCAACTCCAACATCTCCAGAAGTTTGGGGTGAAGGTACCTGCCGTCAGAGGAACTTGGGGTGGGGTGGGAAGAACTTTATTTAAGATGGTAATAATGAGCCTCAGCAGTCAATTTCCTTCCCTGGAAATTCTAAACACAACAAATCTTCTGAGATTTTTTTTTTTTTTTGCTTTTTGGGTCACACGCAGCGATGTACAGGGGTTACTCCTGACTTTGCACTCAGGAATTACCTCTGGCGGTGCTCAGGAAACCATATAGGATGCTGAAAATTGAATCCAGGTCGGCCAGGTGCAAGGCAAACACCCTAACCGCTGTGCATTCGCTCCAGCCCCACTGCGGAGGATTTTTCATTTTTATGGGGGTTTGGTGTGGGCCTGCGAGGTTCTGGGGATCATCAGAAATGCCTAGGATTGAACCTCATCTGCCACAAGAAGGCAAGTTTTCATTTTTAAAAAAAAATTAAATAAGCCTCTTCCTCTTTGTACCCAATGCTGTGATGGTCTTCTTCCCCACCCAGGTCAGTTTATGCGCCAGTACTCGAATCTGGGATTTGGCTTTCTCTGTGCAAGTGCCCCAGGCGTCCTCTAGGACCCTAGAAAAAAAGCAGCCCTGAGCCTCTTCCTCTTCCTCTTTCTCCCCAACTCTGTGCCCGTCTTCTCCTCCACCGAATCTTTACCCCTCCCCACAGGTACCACATTCCCGTGGGGGAGTGGCCTCTTCAGAAGTGGGCGTCACTTTGGTAGGAGTGGTCCTGTTCTAATTTTAGGCAGGCCAATGCTCACACGGATGCAGGTAGTTACACATACCAAGGAATCTAGAGTAACATCACAATTCCCATACCCACTCACCAAAATGATGAATCAGGGCGATGAAAAGAGTACAGAAGCCTCAGTAGGTGGTACTCACCTAAGGAAACTTTCTGACAAAGAATTCAGATATGAAGTCATGAAGATGTTCAATGAACTCAATGAAACAGTCAGACAGATATCCAATAAATTGAAGGAGGACATGAAAAATACAATGGATGGGACAATCGAGAAAATCCAGGGAGAAATGTGAGCAGAAATTGGAAAGTTATGCACAGAAATGTCACGAATTAAAGATTCCGTTCGATGAAATAAAAAACTCAGCTGTGCCCTCAGCAGTAGAATGACCACAGCTGAAGACAGAATCAGTGAGCTGGAAGAACAGCTGCACCAAGCTAACTGGCAACAACAATGGCAAGAGACCTCAAAATAGCTCAAGAGCGAATCAGAGTCTTAGGAGATGATTCCAAGAGGAACAACATTAGAATCCTTGGAGTACCAGAAGCTGAGGGAAACAATGCCAATGAAAAAGTCATGGTTAAACAAATCATTCCTGAAAAATTCCCAGAGCTCGACAATGCAGCTTTGCAGATTCAAGGAGCCCAAATGGTGCCAGCTAAAAGAGACCCTAACAAAAACACTCCAAGACATATCATAGTTAGAATGATCGATGCTGCCGATAGAGACACAATACTGCAAGCAGCAAGGTCAAAGAAGGAAATCACACACAAAGAAGCACCCCGTAGCTTCACAGCAGACCTAACAGAGGAAACCCTCCAAGCGCGAAGGCAATGGCGGGATATAGTGAAAAAACTTACTGAAATGAATATTTCACCAAGAATACTCTATCCGGCTAAACTCTCACTCAAACTTGAAGGAATGGTACACTGTTTTCTAGATAAACAACAGCTCAGGAACTTCATAGATTCAAAACCAAATCTCAAAGAAGGCCTAAAGGGGCTACTATAAGACAAGACAAACCCTACAAGCACTACAGACCCCTACAAAAAGATGACACAATACCCCATAACAATAATCTCTCTCAACGTCAACCGTCTAAACTCACTAATTAAGAGACAGAGTGGCAAAATGGATTTAGAGACAGAACCCAACATTCTGCTGCTTACAAGAAACTCATCTCAACAGTCAGAGCAAATACATACTCGAAGTGAAAGGATAGAAAACAATCCTGCAAGCAAACAGCTCCCTCAAAAAGCTGGGGTGGCCATACGAGTATCCAACAACACTACTTTCAGGTTAAAAAATATTAGAAGGGACAGCGAAGGCTATATTCTCTTCATCAAGGGATACGTACAACAGGAAGAAATCACACACTTAAAATGTATACACACGTAATGAGGGAACAACTAAATATTTAAAACACCTGCTCACAGATTTTAAGGAGGGCATTTCTAGCAACACAATAGTAGAGAAACTTGGGTCTCTGCGCTCGGGAATCCGTCATGATGGAGCTTGGAGATTGGACTTGGGTGGGCCACATGCAAAGCAAACGCCCTAACCACGGTGCTATCGCTCCGGTCCTCTAAGTGAATCTGGAGGTTCTACAGCAACAACGTCGGGCCAAAGGATCCAGGACAGGGCCCAGTGAAGCCCAGTGCTGGGAGGGTCAAGACTGCCCCCGCTTCCCCTCCCCTCTCTGTAACCACCTCACTCATACCCACGCCCACCCGCCACTGCCCATTTGCGGAGCTGGAGAAGATTGTGGCCGCAGTGGATCCCCAGGATCACTCACTCACACCCTCCACCCCTGCGCCCCGGTACAGCCCCTGCTATACTCATCAAAGCTCCGCGTCCCAAAAAGTCACTGGTGGCCACAGGAATGACTAGAAGAGAAGTGTGAAAGTGCCCCCCAGCTGGCGTTGCCACTCTACTAACAGTGACGAGATGGGGAGGCGCCAGGCACTAATGGGAGGCCGCTTGTGCCCTGCCAGAAAAGCAGCCCTCACAGATCCCTTTCAACGCAGGACAGCCACTGCTCCCTTCACCGGTGTGACAAATGGAGACCTGATCCAGTGTCTGAAGCATGCACCCTAAAAGACCTGCTGGGATATCACTTCTACTTCTGCAAGCAGCCTTAAAGGGCCAGACATCAGGTGCACAGAAAACCACTAGAACAACGCAGGTAAATGTGTACTGCTGGCTGGGCCAGAGCGATAGCACAGTGGACAGGACATTTGTCTTGCATGCAGCTGACCCAGGTTCAATCCCTGGCATCCTTTATGGCCCCCCAAGCACTGCCAGGAGTAATTCCTGAGTGCAGACCCAGGAGTAACCCCTGAACATCGCTGGGTGTGACCCAAAAAGAAAAGAAAAAAAAAGTGTACTGCAAGTGGAATGGGCTCACATAAAGGAGTGGAGAGGTGGCGGCTAGAGTGATGGGTCACAAAGTGGAGATCTGGACGAAGGAGAAGTCCCCCAATCCTG
This sequence comes from Sorex fumeus, assembly GCF_029834395.1. Lineage (NCBI taxonomy): Eukaryota > Metazoa > Chordata > Mammalia > Eulipotyphla > Soricidae > Sorex > Sorex fumeus. The sequence goes on along the minus strand of NW_026606303.1, from coordinate 930,385 downwards.
TATTAGCAGTGACTCTGTAGCCAGCCCTGGAGATGCAGAGAGGAACTGATCTAGTAACAACCCTGAGAGCCAGAGAGACACTGGAACAGAAGCAAAAGCTTCTACCCCTTAACAACACAAGAGCAGTGGACACTTGCCTACAAGGAAAACCCTAGGAGGCAGTTTCAGACACAAGATTTCAAACCAAGAGTATGTGGCCAGGGCTAGAGTGACAACATAGTAGGTAGGGCGTTTGCCTTGCATGCGGCTGACTTGGGTTCAATTCCCAGCGTCCCATATGGTCCCCTGAGCACCACCAGGAGTAATTCCTGATTGCAGAGCCAGAAGTCACCCTTATGCATCACCGGGTATGACCCAAAAAGAAAAAAAGATAGTACGTGGCCAGAAGGGTAGAGCTGTGGGTTGGGCACCTGCCTTGAACTCCGTCAACCTGAATTCAGTCCCAGACATTCCCCAATGGTGGCAATGGGAACCATAAGGAGTAACTCTTAAGAACTGTCAGGTTTCCCCCAAAACAAAAGTATATAAAACACAGCATATAGACAAACCTCCAGAAAGGAGCGGCTAACAGGCAGCAAACCACACTGGTCACTCTGCAGCCTGTGTTGGCCTTTTGCACATATGTACATGGTGTTTAACATTCTGGTGAATATTGGATTGTTAGGATTTTATTGCTTTCAAAGTAAAAATCTCAAAACATTTATCCTCAACTTTTGTGTAAATCTAATGGAAACCTAAATACAAGGAGTACAGATATGCTACAGCAAGTAAAGTGCTTCCTTGCACACGGTTGACTTGGACACCATATATGGACAGCATAGCGGGATGTGGCTCCCTGAAATATAACACAGAAGGGCCTGAAGAATGAAGGTTTGGCTGTCTATCCGAGTCAAAATGTTCTCCGCAGCATCGTGGTTAATCTCTGCCATGATCCCCTGCAAACCAGGACGTCTGAGCCAAGCCAGAGTCACAGCGACGAATGAAACCATGGTGTGCCTTGACAATACCCAGCAAAATGCAATTTTTGTACCTATTTATTTAATATTTTTATTGCTTTTTGTGTCACACCTGACATTGCACAGGGGTTATTCCTGGCTTTGCACTCAGGAATTACCCTTGGTGTTGCTCAGGGCATCATATGTGATGCTGGGAATTGAACCCGGGTTGGCCACGTGCAAGGCAAACACCCTACCACTGTGCTATTACTCCAGCCCCCACCTATTTTTTTTTAATTTTTATTAGTGAAACACCATGAGGTACAGTTGTAGACTTACAAAGTTTTGTGCCTGGGTTTCAGTTATACAATGATCGAGTACCCATCCTTCCACCAGTGCCCATTCTTGACCACCACTAATCCCAGTATCCCCCCCACCCCCCAAGCCCCCATCCCACCCTGCCTCTGTGGCAGGGCATTCCCTTTTGTTCGCTCTATCCTTTTGGGTGCTGTGGTTTGCAAAAGAGGCACTGAGTGGCAATTGTGTTCGGTCTAGAGTCTACTTTCAGCATGCATCTCCCATCCTATAACCCCCACCTACTTACGTTAAATTTAATTCCATCCACCTTGCTCTATCACTAAGACTCATTATTTACCAGTTAACAGAATGTGAAGTTCAACTGCCAGGACTCTGTCATAGCCATGGTCCACGTGATAATCAGCAAGTACCTTTCCCTTATGGTACTAATGTCACAGGAAGTTTTCACACGCACCAGGATTATTTCCTTCCGGACTGTACTTTTGCAGCAATCCCCCACCCACTTGTCGAAACTAAAATTGTTTTACCGAAGGGCCATGTTCTGACCCTGGCCATTGTTATTAGGGAATTGATTGATCCAACATAACTGTTATATTTACTAAAGCTTGAGGGGAACACGACAGCCTTCCTATATTCCTTACCCACAGATTTTTTTGCAGTATTAATTCTCTTATGCCTTAAAAGGCTGCAAGTGCCTTTAAATGACAGATGATGGATTTCCCATGTTCTTACATATGTGTGTGCGTATATATATATGTAAATACATATGCATATAAATACATATACATATATATATATATGTAGTTTCTCCCCAGTTTCTCCTATGCATAGTAAGGCCTGCAGATCCAGTAAAGGCCTTTCCTTTCCACATATCTGGCATACATAAGGTTTTACTTTAAAATGACTTTTCATATGCGTAGGAAGGGCTGAGGACAAACTGAAGACCTTCCCGCATTCCTTACACTTATGAGGTTTCTCTCCAATGTGAATTTTCCTGTTCAGAAAGTTATACTAATTGATTGAAAATTATCCTGCAGACCTTACATATGAAAGGCCTCAATTCTGGATAAATGTCTTTTACACAAAGCAAAGCTTATGGATTGAGTTAAGATTTTCCCACACTAATATGTGCTTTTTCAAGTATGAATTTTCCTATGTTCAATAAGGAGTTAAGCAGAAGTGAAGGCATTGCCAAAGTCTTTACAAACATAAGGTCTGTCTCCACTACGAAATTTTCTGTGCCTCAAAAGGCTTGCAGAATAAGCAAAGGCCTTGCCACACTCCTTACATATATATGGATTCACTGTAGAGTGGGTTTTCTTATGGACTAAAAAGTTTGAGTATAAAGCGAAGACTCGGGCTGGAGCGATAGCACAGCGGGTACGGCATTTTCCTTGCAGGTAGCTGACCCGTGTTCGACTCCCAGCATCCCATATGGTCCCCTGAAAACCACCAGGAGTAAATCCTGAGCATAGAGACAGGAATGACCCAAAAAGGAAAAAAAAAGAAAGTGAAGACCCTCCCACAGTCGTGACATGAATAATGGAATAATGTTTCATTCCTGTATGAACTTCCCTATGCTCAGAAAGAAACTGAGAAGAAATGAAAGGTCTTCACAACTACCTCACATATATAAGGGTTTTCTCCGATACGAATTCTGTGAAAACTAAGACTTCAGGGATAAGCAAAGGCCTTCCCACATTGCTCGCACATATAAGTTATCTCTCCAGTGTACGTTTTCCTGTGCACTCAGGCTTGTGGAACAAGCGAAGACTTCCCACTCCATACAAGCATATGGTTTCTCTCCAGTGTGACTTTTCCTGTGCATACTAAGGTGTATGAGTCAGATAAAGGCCTCGACATGTTCCTTACAGGCATATGGACTCCCCAGTATGAAATCTCCTGTGAATAATAATAATAATAATAATAATAATAATCTTCCCACAGTCCTTACACTTAAGCGGTTTCTCTCATGTGTGGATATTCACATAATCCCACCGGGGTGACACTAGACTCCAGAGTTTGTCCTCAGTGCTGACATTCCTGGGAATTCTGAGCACTGTGGGTTTCTAAAGGGATGTGATGGTGCTGAGTACATGTGAAGGCTCCCCCACATTCCTTACACGTGGACAGGTTCAGTTCACAATGACTTCCTGTGGGCCTGTCAGTGTGAGAGACACATTATAAGCAGTATTCCTCTCCCACAGACCAGAGGCTGCCCCACTATGGAGGGGTTGTGTCCACTGACTGAACTGAACATCCAAGGATCTTTTCCTAGGGGAAGACTTTGTCAGAACGAGCACACTCTCGTCATTTTCATCACCCTCAGAAGACAATGGACCTGTCTGAGCATTCCCATGGGGATGAGGGCAAAACTGCTCACTTAAGCCTTATCACAGTGTGCAGAAAGAGACATTCCACCAGGGCTGGCTGCTTCCACCTAGAACACCAGAGAAGATTCCAATTATTGCTCTATGCCATGAGAGTTCTCATGTCAAAAGAAATCAAACTCTGCAGGTAGGTAGCTGGTGGGGTATGAGACAATGAGTATCTTGGGGAAGTAATTAATCAAGCTGGGGCTGAGAGCAACGACTCTGAAGCTAGCCTTGGGGATTCAGAGACGAACTTGCCTAGTAGAAACCCAGAGAGCTGGAGTCATGAAACAGGAGCAAAGGCTGGTAAGAATATCAGAGAGCACAGTCCGGCCAACGCTCTACCCCTTGACAACACACAAAAAGTGGACTCTCAGCTACAAGGAAAACCCCAGGAGGCAGTTACAGAAACATGATGTTAAACTGAGAGTATCAGGCTAGTGGTTTGGGTGCTTGCCTTGCACGCCGCAAACACGACATTTCATACCTCACACCACTCATACTCCAAGAGTAGCGTACCAAATTTGAAGTGGTTTTAAAGTAGAAGGCAACCAATCTTAGAGGGAACTATAGTTTTACAGATATATATGTGTGTGTGTGTGTGTGTGTGTGTGTGTGTGTGTGTGTGTGTGAGAGAGAGAGAGAAGCACACAAGACTCAAGTCTTAACAACATATTAGTAATAGCTTATAAAAAGGCTTAATGGCCTCTGGGGGAAATACAACAATCTTTACACACTCTCCTCTAATGAAAGGTTTTTTGTGCATTTTCAGTGGTTTATTCGTAAGAAACAATACAAAATAAATTATTTCTTTTCTGCTTTGGGGCAGGGCTTGGGGTACAGGATGGAAACTTCCAAAATATGGTGGTGGGAAGGTGTAATGGTGGTGGAATTGGGGCTGGAATATTAGATGTAATCAAATATTGTGAACTATTACTTTTTAAAAATAATGTAAAATTTAAAAAAATTCTTAAAAAAGCAATGATGGGCTTGGACCAAAACACTGAACACAAAAAAACCCGACCCCCAGGGCCCATAATCACTAGGGGTGAGAAGGGGACACTCAATGCCCAGCAAGCAACTCAAAGTTGTGTGTGGACATTTGTGCCTAGGGGACTATGAACTCAACTTCAGGGCTGCCCCAAATTCCTCTCAAAGCAGGCAAAAGTGACCTGACCCCCAACACTTCTGCCAGACCCAAAGATCCTCTGTTCCATCTCCCTGGTACTGGCACATGCCCAGAACCGCACACAAAGCAGCGAGTGAACATGAGACTGTGTGACTGAGCAGATGAGGCTCTCCAGAGCGGAAAGGACAAAACAGAGGAAACGCATGTCCCGGTTCCTTAATCACTGTGGCTGATAGGGCACATATGGGGCCATGTGGCCCGGGGGCTCCAATGCCTCTTAGGGATGAATCCAGAGCAGAGAGCAAGAGGAAGCCCTGAGCACCTCCACTGTGGCACAAAAATAAATCAGAAAGAAGAGCGATTAGGGCTGGTCCTAAACCTTGCGTCCCATATGGTCCCTAAAGCACTGCCAGGGAAATGCTGGAGCACAGAGCAAGAAGAAACCCCAAGATCAATAGGTGTGGTCCCCAACCTTGCCAAACAGAACAAAGCTAAAGAAGTCAGTCTTGGATCTGAGGTACCACACAGAGTATGAGACCTGGCAGGGGTGAATCTTGAGCACTGAGCTGGACTACTCCTCAGTGGAGTATGATCCAAACCCAAATACAACAAAACAAATAAACAAGGACAAAAGCAGTCTTAAAAACAGTACAGCCTGGGGCTGGAGCAATAGCACAGCGGGTGGGGCATTTGCCTTGCATGCAGCCGACCTAGGTTGATTCCCAGCGACCCATATGGTCCCCTGAGCACCGCCAGGAGTAATTCCTGCGAGTATGAATCAGGAGTAACTCCTGTGTGACCCAAAAAGAAAAAAAAAAACCGTAGTGTAGGATGACTTTGCTTTGTCCTTCTTCCACAAAAAGCTTAGGTTTATCTGGTTACACCCATCACAGTGCTCCTGAGGCACTTCCATTCCATTGTGTTTATCTGTAAACAGTCTTCCCTATGCTCTCCTCCCCACCCAATCAATCAGCTTTCCCCCTAATCAGACTCTGTTAATTTGTAAGGTCAGATTCCTCAGAAATCCATGATTTTATGAGTGAAATATTGCCTTTCTCCTCTCCTTATGCCTTATGAACAGTTTATTTTAAAGTAATGCCCTTTTTGTATAGATACAGGAAGACCATTAACATTATGCTTTGTAACTTAGGATTTGATTGGCTTTGAATATTATTCACTCCCGGGCATCTGCTTCCTCGACTTAAGCCTCAGTTGCCCTTAGTTCCTAACACCCCAAAAACAGGGTCCCGACGAGTGACTGAATGGACCCAGTGCAAGCCGTGAGCTACCCTGGCATCGAAACGGGCCAGGCCAAAGTGCCACAATTCTTTTTTTTTTTCTTTTTTATTTATTTATTTATTGAATCACCGTGGAAAAGGTTACAAAGCTTTCAGGTTTAGGTCTCAGTCATGCAAATAACAAACACATTTCCCTTTACCAATACTCATTTTTTACCATGAAGAACCCCAATAAAACCCCACCCCCCATCCCTCCCAGTCCCTGTGGGGCAGATGAATTCTAGTTAACACTCTATCTGCCCTGATTAGATTCATTGTTTCAATAAAAGACTCACCACTATTATTTAGAGTTTATCCTCCCACCCAAATCAGACATGCTGAAAAAGCATTGTGAAGTGATTTGCTTTCTACAGCTGGATTCAAGAATTAAATGTTGGTTTTGGATTTCTGCTATTTTACTTATTGACCCTGGAAGTATTTCTACTGAAAGTCAGATAGTTTAGAAATTGGATTCTGTGCTCTGGAGTCGTGGCCGTGCTGGAGAGCCGCTAGTGGGGGGCAACTGGTGGCCTCGGTAGGGCATGAAGGGCGGACCGAAACGCCCCCCTTCCCATGAGGTTTTAGTCACCCCCACTCCCCCGGCTCATACCTGCTGTCCACAAGGCTCCCATGCGGCTGCCATCTTTCTAACCAGAGAGGAGAAGGCGACTGGGGCAACACCCTTTCCCCTCTGGACAGACATGATGGCCCGGATTAACGCATAGTCCGTTCACTTTTCTGCTCCAAGCTGCAGGGTTCTGCATTAAGTCCTTGTGCTTCTGGGGCCGTGGCCATGCTGGAGAGCCGCTTGCGGGGGTCAACTGGTGACCTCGGTAGGGTGTGAAGGACGGACCGGAACGCCACCCTTCTCATGAGGTTTTAGTCGCCCCCACACCCCCGGCTCATACCTGCTGTCCACAAGGCTCCCATGTGGCCGCCATCTTTCTTTCCAGAGGGAGGAGGGCTGAAGGGACCAACACCCTTTCCCCTCCGGGCAGACATGATGGCCTGGATTAACGCATAGTCCTTTCACTTTTCTGCTCCAAGCTTCTGGGTTCTGCATTAAGTTCTTGTGCTTCTGGGGCTGTGGCCGTGCTGGAGAGCCGCTCGTGGGGGGCAACTGTTGACCTCGGTAGGGCGTGAAGGACGAACTGGAACACCCCCCTTCCCATGAGGTTTTAGTCGCCCCCACACCCCCGGCTCATACCTGCTGTCCACAAGGCTCCCATGTGGCCGCCATCTTTCTTTCCAGAGGGAGGAGGGTGGAAGGGACCAACACCCTTTCCCCTCCGGACAGACATGATGGCCTGGATTAACACATAGCCCGATCACTTTTCTGCTCCAAGCTGCTGGGTTATGCATTAAGTCCTTGTGTTTCTGGGGCTGTGGCCATGCTCCAAACTTAACTATGATTTTCAGAGAGAAACGTTGGGTGGTTTACTTCCCATGGTTCACTTTGTATATAGAGAGATGTCGCGCGGCCGTTTTGAGGAAAAGTCCTAGTTCCTGCATACTCGAGCTGTGCTTGTAGAGGCTTCTGGTCACCGGGGTTCCATCTGGGGGAGGCGGGATGCGGTACCTACCCCATCTGGGACTTCCCGATGATCTCGGCTCTTTTTGGAACCTGTTGTTTTTTTTTCCTTCGGGATCTGTAGATCCCGCCCTCCATTTAGTCCTTCTCTTCAGCTGAATGCTGTAAAGATGGCGCTGGGGGGTGGGCTGTGGGCGTGACTTCCGGAATCTGAGGTTACCTGGGAGTTGTAGTCCCGGCAGATTTGAGGAAAAGTCCTGGTTCCCGCATACTCGAGCTGTGCTTGTAGAGGCTTCTGGTCACCGGGGTTCCATCTGGGGGAGGCGGGATGCGGTACCTACCCCATCTGGGACTTCCTGATGATCTCTGCTCTTTTTGGAACCTGTTTTTTTTTTTTTCCTTTGGGATCTGTGGATCCCGCCCTCCATGTAGTCCTTCTCTTCGGCTGAATGCTCGTGCCACGATTCTTAACTATAAGAGTTCGATCATAGGCAAATGCCGTCATGATCCAAAACTGGCAGGCTACTGAATGTAACCTGCCCACACGGCAGAGTCTGGCAAACTCCCTGTGGCGTACCCAATATGCCAAATACCAGTAACAATGAAGGGTCTCATTCTCCTAACTCTGAAAGAGCCTTGAATAGGGCACTTTTTTCAAAAATCTCAGGGCTAGGACGAAGGAGACATTACTGGGGACTGCTCGAGGCAATCAACAAAAAATAGGATGGTTGTGATTGTTCTGATTGTGATTGATCCAAAAGTAATGGTGAGCCTAGGATCCTGCTAGGGGTGGGAAAGACTATCTGGCCTGAGCACAGCAGTCCGAGATCGAGATGGCCCTAGGAAGGCAATTCTATAAGTTTAAGATATTTCTTACTGTATCCATACAAAATGATTTATATTATATATGCTTATATGTTTGCTAGACAAGGAGAGGAGAAACACACCCAGGAGAATCTGTTCTAGGGTGGATTGATCTGATAATGAGGATCTGTCCTAGGAGTGGATGTCCCCAGGGAAAGAGGGAAAAAATTCTACCCCTATTGATTGTGATTACACCTATGTGTAATGATTACCCCAACCCCTCATGCTTTGGGATTTAACTGTACTGGAAGAGTGGGTTTGGGGGTCAGAAGGAAGGAGAAGGGGAGCAGAAGGAAGAGAAAGAGGGATCAGAATCCAGACTCCAGAGAAGGAGGATGAAGGGGGATGGAGAAGGAGAATGAAGTAGCATGGAGGAGGAAGAAGCGGAGGCAGAGGTGGAGAAGAGAGACTGGTGTGGATGGAGAGAGGATTGGAATAAACTGTGACTAAGACCAACCAGTCTGGCCCTCGTTCCTTCCTTTGCCTGCCCATCGCCATCGACCTCCCAAGGGTGGGGGAAGAAGGGTGAGACTACTGAACGCCAGCGGCGGGAGAGATTGAGCCACCGCCACAGTGTGGAATGCCCCTTTCATGAGTTTACACAAGTAGAGCCAGTGCTCCTTCCTGAAACAACTCTAGAGACAGTCAGCCCTGAAAGCCTATGCACTCCAGTAACTGCATCATATCATTTGTCACTTTCCTCCTTCCTGTGGACGGTGGGTCAGATGGCACAGCATCATCATCTCCCACCTCTAATTCCCAACAATCAGCAGGAAGCTCCATGCAAAGATCAGTGAGCATGAGAGAGGCGCACAAACCCCAGAGTCCTGACCAGAAGTTTCTGCTTTGGAGTCTGAAATTGCTCTCAGGGAGGGCAGGGCAAGCAGCTGACCTGTTCTCCTATCTCACGGGTCATAGTTCCCCTTGAACTGAAAATGTTATGATATCTAAAAATATACTGCAACAGAGAAGAATTAGCCCCCGGGCCAGAGCAACAGCATATTCGGGAGGGCACTTGCCTTGAATGCAGCTGACTCTGGTTTAATTCCCCACATCCCATTGGATGCCCCAAGCCCACCTGGACGGACTCCTGAGTGCAGAGTCAGGTTACTTCAGTACCCAGAGTACTGCTGGCGGTGGCCGCAAAATAAAAACACACAAATAAAAAGTGAATTGTGTAATTAATCAGAATAAAGAACACAATTTTCTGGACTTTACCCAGCAAAGAAGCATTTTTATGATGGCTACAGAGATAGCACAGATCACAAGGTGCTTGTCTGGCACACAGCTGAGGAGGGTTCAATCCCCATCATCCCACAGGATCCCCAAACCTAAAGCGATCAATGACAACAGAGCCAGGGGTAAACTCCGCCAGGTGTGGCCAACCAAAAATAAATTTAGGTGCCAGAACTACAGTCTGGTAGGGTATGGGCCTTGTACACAGCTGACCTGGGCTCAGTCCCTGGCACCACACTGGGTACCAAAATCAGCAACCACAGGATATGACCAGAAAAAAAAAGTTTTTGTTCATGAGTGAACCTCCACCAGCCAGTTTTGGTGAATGCAGGTCAGACTTGGGTTTTGGAGCCAAAGGTGGCAGATCTTTGGGCTAACCCAGGTGGTGCCTAAGGAATCCTGCGTTGTGCAGTACATTGTACCGTGTCGTAGGCTGCTTGCAAGGCCAGGGCCTGCACTCCTGGCTTATCACTGACCCCAGGAATTTAAAGTTTCTATAAGTACTGTGAACCTTATAAGAAGGATACAGACAGGAAACGGAGATGAAGCCCAGCTGGTAGAGGTCCAGGTAGGGCTGCTGGCACCTGGGTCCTCCTGGTGCAAACCTGAGCCAGAAGTACAAATTGCAATTTCAAAGGTTTGCAGGGGCCAGAAAGAGCACACAGTGAATGGCAGGGCACTTGTCATGCATGCGGCAGACTCAACTTCACATCCTGCACAACCAATCCCCGTCCTGCCCAAATAAAGTTAATGAGGAATTTATCTGCCAACAGCAGAGATGTGAAATCTAGTAAGATATTCGCAAGGGTCAGTCATTTGAGTTTTTGTTTTGTTTTGGGACCACACCCAGAAGTGCTCAGAGCTTACAGGCCAGGTTTTCAGACTATATATTTTTGTTAGTTTTTTTGCGTTTGTTTTTTGATTTTTGGGTCACACCTGGCTAAGCGCAGGGCTTAATCCTGGCTCTGCACTCAGGACTTACCCCTGTTGGTGCTCAGGGGACCATATGGGATGGTGGAAATCGAACCCAGGTTGGCTGCGTGCAATGCAAATGCCCTACCCACTGTGCTATTGCTTCAGCCCCACGGTTTTCAGACTGTATGATTTTACTCCTATGCATACGTGATTTTATAAAAGAAGAAGAGGATGAAAAATTACACTTGGGGCTGGAGTGACAGTACAGCGGGGAGGGAATTTGATTTGCACATGGCTGACCTGGGTTTGGTCCCTGGCATCCCATATGGATCCCCGAGCACCGCCAGGAGTGATTCCTGAGTGCAGAGGCTGAGAGCAGAGCCAGGAATAACAACCCTTGAGTATCGCCAGTGTGACCCAAAATGCGGAAAAAAAAAGAAAAATTGCATTTATCCCAAATGAAATTAAAGTACATAATTTTGCTCAGAGCCTGCAAATACTTACTTTCTTCCTAAAAACCTCTTGTTCAAAGGACTCAAGAATGTTCATATCTAAGAACTTCCAATTAAGGTATGAACAGAGGGTTAGGAGAGAACACACCAGACTGAAGCAGATGCTGGCCAACTGAAATTCCAGAGGGCCTTCCCTGATACCTCTTATCCACTAGTCTCCTGAGCAGGGCACAGACTTCAAGCACTGCCAGGTATGGTCCTAAATCTCACCTCATCTGTTCCCCAAGTAGTGAGGTAGACCCAGGGAGAGGAGCTCAGGGCTAAGCACCTGCTTTACCTTTGGGGGACATGGCATGCCCCCCCCTGCATCCCAGACACACGGACGTGGAGGGGGAGAGTCTCTGATTATCTCCAAGTTTGTAGCAAACAGGGGGGAAAAGACAGGAGAAATACCCCAACACCCAAAAAGAAGTTCAAAGAATGCTCATGTGTCAAGTCAAATTCTGAAGTGGGAGTGTTGCGGCTATACCTAGTGATTCTCAGGGGACCCTATGGCATGTCGGGGATAACCCTGGTCACTGTAAGAAAGACAAACGCCCTCCTGACTATACTACTGACCACCCTGAAGAGTGAGACATACATTTAAAATCTATTGCATCTGGCATAGCACAGCCCTGATGCACCCCCTGCTGATCCCCCTCCTTCCAGCCCTGAGTTGTCTTAAATCTCTGCACTTTGGAGGCTGAGTGATAGCATAGACAAATGAGCATTTGTTTTGAAGGCAGACAACCTGGGTTTAATTCTAGGCATCCCTCATGGTTCCTGGCACCACTAGGAGTGCTTGTTGAAGGGAGAGCCAGGAGAAACCCACGTGCATCGCTGGGCGTGAACCCAAAAAGCAAAATTTAAAAAAGAAAGAAAAAGTAAAGAGAAGATCCCCACCTCCCTGTACTCCCAGAAGCCACTGAATGCAAAAGGAACAAGTGAAAAGCAAAGGCTCTGTCAAATGCTTTTGAGCCCCAAGCACATACATGTGCCCTGCCCTTCCCCCCACCCACCCCATCACTGGCACCAGGCTCTGGGCTCACTCCAGGCTGGTCCCTGGACGCTGTGGGGGGCCGGGATTGGCTGCGTTCCCCCCTTGTGCATCTTTCTAAGTTCTCCTCAGTAAAAACAACCTTCTTTCCCTCAAAATCAATTTTTAAATAAGATTTAAAAGCTGCTGCTTTCGGCAGCAGCTCTCGGTGCATCCCGGGTGAGGGGCCGCGACCCCGGGCCACAGCCACGGAGCGACCCCCGCCTCCCACAAGGCGGAGAACGGGGAAGTTCAGGCACTCAGAGCGACCACTCCGGCAGCCGGCGGGAAACCGACCTTCCCGGACCCCCCTGCCCCCCTGGGTGCCCTCTCACCAGCTCCCCACCTTCCGCACCAAAGCCGGCCGCCAGCACTTACACCCCCACTTCCAAGACAGGAAGGGAAAGAGGATCGCGATGCTGTGACATCAAGGAAAGTGCGCTCAGAGCCTTAAAGGGCCAGGCTTCAAATATTCCTGACCAGGTACTTGCCTGGTCAGATAAAGGTAAAGGTAAATGCCCTCCCGTTGATCGTCGATTTGCTCGAGCGGGCCCAGTAACATCTCCATTGGACACTTTGTTGTTACTGTGTCTGGCATATCGAATACTCTCGGTAGCTTGCCGGGCGGGCTCTCCGAGAGGGGCGAATGCCCTACCCGCTGTGCTATCGCTCCAGCCCGCCTGGGCAGAAAGGTTCATTTTTCCCCGTTTCTGGAATAGGATCAGGTGATCAGGACATCTGATGTTTGCCAGGTCTGGGATAGATGGAGATTGAAGGACTGGACAGGTAGCATGTCGATCAGAAGTCGTTTTGACGAAGGAAACAAAATTCACACTTTGCAAACAGCCACCCAGACCTTCTTTCTGAGTCCCCATGTTTATATCGCACTGAAAGTCCAGGTCTTGAGTAGCTTCAATTGTTTTTTTTCACAATGATAGGAGAGAACTAGAAACTAAGTGAATCACGTGGCTCAGAAAGGGGCAGGGGTAGCCCAGAAGGGGACTCAGGGACTGGTGATGACTGGGAAGACATTTGTGTGTGCAAAGATTCCTGTGTCTGTATTTGTGTGTGTTCAGAGCAAAGGGAGCTCTCCAGTTATTCCTTGAGAGCTATACGCAGCAACTCTTCAAACAGTGCTTAAAGTCTACATAGCAGTGATTCTAAATGCATCAGGCAAATGAACAGAAAGTCCCTTAACTGCTGTGCAGCTAAATAGTCTTTTAATATTTTAGTACTTGATGATTTATTAAGCTATCACTTAATCACTTAACTTCCGGTTAGTCATCGATTTGCTCGAGTGGGCGCCATTAACATCTCCATTTGTCCCTGTCGCGTGCTAGTGTAGCCCAATGGCATCTGTTCGCTCTGGGAACATGAAGAACCTCAAACTGATCGTTCATGATCTTGATGAAGAAGTCTGACCATCTGGTAGGTGGGTGGCCACGCGGTCTCTTGATATCCCGTGGGATCCAGTTGGTAATAGCTCTAGTCCAGCGGTCGTCTTTAAATCTCATTACGTGACCAGCCCATCTGATTTTTGACACCTTGGCAAATGAGACAGCATCCCTGATTCTTGATCGTCGATGGATGTCAGAACTCCAGATTCTTTCTCTCATTTGAGTGAAACGTGATATTCCAAGCAGAGCTCTTTCAATTCTTCTTTGAGAGACCTGAATAGCGTTCTCATCTTGTTTGCTTAGGGCCTAGGTCTCTGAGGCATATGTTAATGCAGGAAGAACAGTGGAATCAAAGAGATGTGCCCGGAGCCGGAGGTTCTTCGTCCTCTTAGCTATTTCTTCGACGTTCTTGAAGGCATTCCAAGCTGCTCTCTTCCTCCTGCGCAGCTCGGGTGCCAGGTCATTTGTCATGTTGACATCTCGACCTAGGTACACATAGCTGTTGCATTCGGAGATGGTTGTTCCGTTGAGAGCAAATGGGGCATCAGGAACGAGGCTGTTTCTTATAAACATTGTCTTCGTAAGATTCAGCTGTAGTCCTACCTTTCCACACTCACAATCAAAGTCGGCCAGCATTTGTGCCAATTGGCTGATGTTTGATGTTATTAAAACAATGTCATCAGCAAAGCGGAGTTCGTGTAGTTGCCGACCATCTATCTTCACTCCCATTCCTTCCCATTCCAGTCATCGCATGATGTTCTCAAGGGTGGCACTGAAGAGTTTCGGTGAAATGGTATCACCCTGCCGAACCCCTCTCTTGACATCAATGATCACTTCTTTGTAGAATGGTTAGATCCTGGTAGTGAATCTGCAATACAGCTCGCGGAGGATATTTATGTATTGGGTTTGAATGCCCTGATTGGCTTGGGCTTCAATGACCGCTTCTGTCTCAAAAGAATCAAAGGCCTTCTTTAAATCAATGAACGTTAAACAGAGCGGCATCTTGAACTCCCGAGAAACCTCAATGAGCTTGGTTATCGTGTGGATATGGTCAATGGTGCTGAATCCTTTGCGGATCCCGGCTTGCTCACATGGTTGTCCTTCGTCTAGTGTTCTGCCAATCCTATTTAGGATGACTCAAGTGAACAAATTGTAGATGACAGACAATAGGCACATCGGGCGATGGTTGCCAATGTCATGGATGTCTCCCTTCTTGAACAGTAGTACGGTCCTGCAGGTTTTCCATTGGGACGGAAGCTTGCATTCAGACAAGTAGCGTGTGAAGAGCCGAGGCAGTGTATTGATGAGTACTGACGGCAGGTTCTTCAGGTGTTCAGGTCTGACCTTGTCTGGGCCGGGTGCTGTTCGTTTCTTTACCGATGAAATGGCATGTCAGATTTCAGAAGGGAGAACGTTGGGAACGACATATCCATCCTGTGGAATTTGGTATGTTGGCAAGTGGACATGGCTATCGAAGAGATTTGAGTAGAAGTCATGGATAATCTTCTCCATTGCCCTTCTGGGGGATGTGATGGATACATCAGGACGTCGGAGGGCAGTCATCTTGGTATTGTAGTTGGCAAAGGACAGGCGGGCGTTACGAATACTTTTCCCGGCTTCTGCTGCATCTACCAGCACTTCTGCTCTTCTCTCTTTGAGGTCTTCCTTGATCGCATCTCTGCACTGTTTTGCGAGCTCGGACGTTAACTTGCAGTTGCCTGAGGCATGTGCCAAACCACGCAGGCGAATAAGCTTAAGAGTTTTTGAAGACAGGCTTTTTTTTTGTGGCTATCTCTCTCTTGGTGTTCCTCGCACATTCATGGAGATGCTGTACCAGTCGATCGTATTCCTTGTCAATGTTGTCAACAATGTCATCTTCCCAAGTTGCCGCAGTAGTGCCAAAGAGCTCCCAGTTGATGGTCATTCTGGGAGTTCTCTTTTTAAACTTTGCAGCCCTTTCTCCCTGCTCTGTGAAGTAGAATTTTGCATGAAGGAGACGGTGGTCCGATCCCTTTTGGAATTTTGGGACAACAGAGACATCGGTCAGGCAAAACCGTCGATTGAATATGATGTGGTCTATTTTGTTGTGGAATCATCCACCGGGAGACTGCCGTGTCCAACATTTAGATTCTGCCTTCTGGAACTGTGAGTTACCATGGATGGTCTTGGTCGACATGATGAACTCAGACAGTCTCTGACCCTGTTCGTTCCATTCTAGGCCATGGGTCCCGATGTGAAATTCTTCAGCTGATCTTCTCGGTCCTATCTTGGCATTAAAATCACCCACAATGATCTTGTAAGAAGGTGTGGTCTTCTTTATAGAACTTCTCCAGCTCCATGTAGAACTTCTCAATAGCACAGCGGTAGGGCGTTTGCCTTGTGTGCAGCCAACATGGCCGGCCCGAGTTCGATTCCTCTGCCCCTCTCGGAAAGTCCGGCAAGCTACCGAGAGTATCTCGCCCGCACGGCAGAGCCTGGCAAGCTCCCCGTGACGTATTCTATATGCCAAACACAGTAACAACAAAGTCTCCAATGGAGACGTTACTGGGCCCGCTCGAGCAAATCAATGAACAACGGGAGGGCCTTTACCTTTACCTTTACCATAATGAGATGTTGGTGCATAGACAACGAAGATATAAACTGCCGGCAGCGAGCCACATCTATTCAAATGTAAACGTCCGATTCGGATTGTTAGACATTCGAATAAATCAATGCTCACGGTCAAGTTTGTGTTGACAAGGACACCGATGCCTCCGACACCTCTTTTATCGCATGTTCCGAGGAAAAATTCTTCTCCAGTGTCGAAAACAGCATGGTGAGATTCGTGGCTTCTTGTCTCGGTCAGACCAATGATGCCACACTTGATCATTCACGCTTGTACCATCAGGTCCTTGATGGATGCATCTGATGCTAGTGTACGTGCATTAAAAGCACAGACGATCATTTTTTTCTTCCTTCGTTGTGGCAGCTTAGTACGGCCTTGAGATTTTATCGGCCTCTCCTTTCTCATCCTTCTCAGTGCTGCCATATCGGTGAAGCCTTCAGGGTCAGGTGAATGAGACCAGTTGTAGTTACTGGTTTTGGCATATCGAATACACAACAGATAGCTTGCCAGGCTCTTCCGTGCGGGCGGAATACTCTTGGTAGCATGCCAGTCTTTCCGAGAGGGATAGAGGCTTTTGGAGCGACCTCTAATCGCCCTTGTAGGTGTAACCATATTTGAACCTTATAAAATATGGTACGACAATTCCGTAAGATGGGTATTTAGTGTCTTATGATGTGTCGCGCGGCCGCTTTGCGGCTGTGAGCGTCCGAAAACCGTCGTGGAATGTGGCGGCGGCTGGGTAGTGGACGTAGTGTCCGTAATGTCTGCCAGTGGGATATTTATCTGGTCACAGTAGGGGTAGGGTGGGTCTTCTGTGTGCAATCTGATCCCTGGGTTGTTGGTGGAGCAGACAGGGAGCTCCTGATTAGAATCCCTTTGTCACCTGTGGTTGGTAGGAGCAAGCAGAGAAACTCTGTCCCTGGGTCCGCCGAGCCTGGAGTCCAAGGTCTCAGAGAATTCCGCTATTATTAAGTATTATCAAGCTATAATACTTCAAAATTTGAACCAGTGATCAAGAATAACTGTACAGTAGTTGTGCAGGAGAAAGCCTCTTTTTCAGACATGCTGATCTATTGATCTATTGTTTGGCTATGATGATTTGGTGCTTGTTACAGTAAGAATATAATTTTTTTTTAGTTTACAAGTTTACATTTTAGCGGAGTTATTCTATAAACATACTCAATTTCTTGTAACCATTCCACTAGAGTGCCAGATCATCACAGAATGCAAATAGGCACAATAGGTTAGGGTCCCCCCAAAGTGAGATGCTAAACATCAATAGCTGATTTCTTTGTGTATTCGCTTTTCTTTGTTTCAGTAACTATGCTTGCCTCACTATGCTTATATAAATTTACAGGGTACCAGGATGTGGGTCTGGTGAATTTAATTTTGTGGGTGCTTATGAAAAGGACAGATGCATCAGGATGTGCTTTTTTCTAACCAACAGACTGTGCTTCTCTTGAGAAGCTGCTGCTTTGCCTAGCAGAACAGCCTGCAAGCTGGTGTGAACAAACACACCAAATTTTGGAGTTCATTCGAGATTTGATGGTGTAGGGACCCAACATCCCAAGTCCCTGGGATGTCTGTGAAGGGCCTTCAAAGGACCTGTTAGTGCTGGCGATCTTCTCTTTGGTTCCGAGAGTCAGCTCTGGGATGGTATAGAAGGCTGGACGCAGCACAACCTCCTCTATCTTCAACTTCCCCTATCTTCCCACTACCACACTGTTTTCCCATTGTTCATCGATTTGCTCAAGAATACCCAATAATGTCTCCATCGTGCGACTTGTTGTTACTGTGTTTGGCATATCTAATATGCCACGGGGAGCTTGCCAGGCTTTGCCGTGCGGGCAAGATACTCTCAGTAGCTTGCCAGGCTCTCCGAGAGGGGCAGAGGAATCGAACTAGGAGCAGCCTCAAGGGACACGTGCAAGGCAAACGCCCTACCCACTGTGCTATCGCTCCAGCCCAACTACTACACTATTCTGTTGGAAATATAGTTCTAAACATTTTAGGTTTAACACTGGTATGTCCATTCTCCCTTGTCGCAGGGAGTTTAAGGTTAATTGGATTACACCAATCACAATGCTCCTGAGGCACTCCCATTCCTCTGCTTATTGGAATAAAGCTCTAAACACTTTAGGTTTAACATTGATATGTCCTTCTTCCCATGCCACAGGGAGCTTAGGTTTACCACAGTGCTCCTGAGGCAATCCCATTCTTCTGTGTTTCTCTGTAACTTCCTTCTCTGTGATTTGCTTTCCCATCTGGCCTGTCACCTTTTTCTTCTAATCAGACTCTGTTAAATTGTAAGGTCTGAATCCTCAGAAATCTGAGTGAAAAAATGCTTTTCTCTTCTCCTTATGTCCTTTGCATAGTTGATTTAGAGCAATGTCCTTTTCATATACACATAGGAAGATAGTTAATACTCTGTAACTTTGGAGTTAACTGACTCCAAATAATGCTTCATACCTTGGCATCTGCTTTCTTAATATAAGCCTCCTAGCACCCCAAAGGCAGTGTTACAATGAGGGACCGGATGGACCCAGGGCTAGCTGTGAGGTACCCTGGCATTGAAATGGGCTAGAACAAAGCGCCATATAAGTTAAGAGCATGGTCATGGATAAACTCTGTCATGATCCAAAGAGTAATAACTAGATTGGTACCATGCTAGGGTTAAGAAAGACTAATCTGGCCTGAGCACTGCTGAATCCTTTGCGGAACTCTGCTTGCTTGCATGACTGTCCGTCATCTAGTGTTCTGCCAATCCTATTCAGGATGACTCGAGTGAACAACTTGTAGATTACAGACAATAGGCAGATCGGGTGATAGTTGCCAATGTCATGAATGTCTCCCTTCTTTTACAGTAGTACAGTCCTGCTGGTTTTCCATTGGGACAGAACCTTGCATTCAGACAGGTAGCATGTGAAGAGCTGAGCCAGTGTAATGATGAGTACTGATGGCAGCGACATTGGTCAGGCAAAACCATTACAACTCCCACAGAACAAGATAAGCAGAACTCTGAGACCTTGGACCCCAGGCTCAATGGACCCGGGGACAGAGATTCTCTGCTTGCTCCCCCAACCACAGGTGATGAAGGGATTAAAATCAGGAGCCTCACCCTACCCTGCCCTGTCTGCTTCCACCAATCACCAGAGACCCAGGGATGGTATTGAGCACAGAAGACCCACCCTACCCCTAGCGGTGCCAGATAAATACCCCACCGTCAGACCTCTACTATATCTACTACCTCCACTACCCAGCCGCCGCCAAACTCCAGGACGCTTTCCGGACCGCGCGGCCTCGTGACACATCATAAGACACTAAATACTCATCTTCCAGAATTGCCATACCATATTTGATAAGGTTCAAATATGGTTTGAACCATGGGAACACCCACAAGGGTGATTAGAGGCTGCCCCAAAAGCCTCTATCCCTCTTGGAGAGCCTGGCAAGCTAAAGAGAGTATTCCGCCCGCAGAGCAGAGCCTCGCAAGCTATCCGTTCTGTATTTGATATGCCAAAACCAATAATTACAAAAGGTCTCATTCCCCAGACCCTGAAGGCATCATCAATGTGGCAGCATTGAGACGGATGCGAAAGGAGATGCCGATAAAATCTCAAGGCCGATCTAGGCTGCCACAACGAAGGAAGACAAAAATGATTGTCTGTACCTTCAATGCACGTATGCTAGCAACAGATGCATCCATCGAGGAGCTGATGGTACAATCGCGAAAGATCCAAGTACAACATCATTGGTCTGACCAAGACAAGAAGGCACCAATCTCATCATGCCATTTTCGACACTGGAGAAGAAATTTTCCTTGGAACATGTGATAAAAGTGTGGAAAGAGAAGTAAAACACAGCAATGTATAGGGTTTATTCATGGTGCTGGGCTGAGGAAATACTCCTGGCCATGTCTGGGGACCATATTGGATGTCAAAGATGAAACCAGCAGTGATTCCTGAGTGCAGAACCTAGAGTCACCATGTGCATCACCAGCTGCACCCCAAAATGAAACAATGCAAAAAAATTAAGTTGGACTCATTATAAATAAGGCCCACAACTGGGGAGATACTCCGGCAAATTGGGGCTCACTTGTAACCTTATTTAGCATTCTGACTCCCATCCATTCCTCCAGGGTGAAGCTCACGGCCACATCGGGGAAGGTCACCAAGTCCTGAACTGACATACACAGGGGACAGGAGTAAGGCAATTCCATCTCATACTATGGTGTAGGGCCTGACCACAGCTCCGTCAGGCATAAGACAGAAAAGTGGGAAGAATGAAGAATTGCCTGATTTTTGATTTGCAATGATTCTCGGCAACACTATGGTTGATCTCTGCCATAAACCCCTCCAAAATAGGGCCTCTGGGCCAAGCCAGAATCAGAGCAACGACTGAGACAATGGTGAACCTTGGCAGTCCAGAGTGAGGGGTGGTTATGTATGTATGTATGTATGTATGTATGTATGTATGTATGTATTTAATTTACTAAAGAGAAAAATCCCCAACTGCTAATAAAACTTTATGATTAAAATTGATGAGCAAACAAACTTGCAATATCAATAGATGTAGAAAATGCTGCTGTCCCTTATGGTTCCTCGAGCACTGGCATATGAAAATCCTTTTTACAGAACCAGAAATAACCTGAGAATCACTGGGTATGGCCCCTCCCCTTCAACATCTTTCAAAAAAAACAAACAAATAAGTCTAATGGCGTTGGACCCCTGGTACTCCATATGGTCAGTCCCCCAGTCCTGTAAGGAGTGATCCTTGAGCACCATTAATGTGGCCCATTCAAATCAACAACAACAACAAAAAAACAGAACTGTGGCTTCAAATAGAGAGCTGATCAATTAGGCCAGGAGCCGGATCCCTCGGCTCCTTCCTGAAACAATGAGAGTCTATCAGCCTGGGAAGCTTGTGCTACATGTCACTGCACTGCGTCATCTTCTCACTCTCCTGCTTGAAGATGGTGTGGCAGAGGCCATCTCACCATCTCCTGCCTGTTTTTCCTGTGGAACAACAGGAGGCTCCTTGCAAGGATCTGAGTCGTAGGCACCAGAGAGGAGCACAACCAGCCCTGGCCCCAACCTGACCAGAAATCCCTACATTGGAGCCAGAAAGGTAGTGACCAGACGGATGTTTGGACACTGGCTCACAAAACCATCCATGGGGAGACACTGCCAGATGTTCCTGTCTCTCAGGGGACAGAGAAGTGGGTTGTGACCCTGCTGCCTGTCTGGACAAGAGCAGTTGAGGTCTCCAGGGGAGGAAACCGCAGCGCTGCCCGAGCCCCGGGACTCTACCCTGGGAACGACACAGGAAGGTCCCTAAGGCCAGAGACTAACTCTGAGGCCAGGAGCTCCCGCACAGAAGCAGCTCCTGCATGCCCCAGTGACCACGGCACCGTTATTGGCTCTGCTGTGGGAGCAGCCACAGGGAATCAGGGTGAACAAAACTTCAGCTGCCCTCTTGCAGAGTGAATGGGACATGGGCCTAGGCACTCGCTTCCAGGGACCAAGGTTACTTCTGGGCACCTGTAGGCCCCAGACTGTCCCAGCTCTGACCCTCTGTACCTGGACCCATCCTGGTAGTGATTTACTCTAATCCCCAAATCAGCGCATGAGCCTCATCCAGCACTTGCTCCTATTTTGCAAGAATCACACTGAAAACCATGTAAACAGTGTGTTGTATCACAAAACTATCCAAATAACCAGGGTATTTTCTATGAACCATGATGTTACGTGTGTCTAACAAATGAAATTTCTAGAGTGAATCTACTTTTAAACCATGAATATTATATCTTGGGGCCTGGAGTGGTAATATAGCGGTTAAGACATTCACCTGGCACTTGGCTCACCCAGGTTCAATATAATAGAATATATATGGGCCCCTGACCCTTATAGGAAATGATCCCTGAGTTCACAGGCAGGAATAAGCCAAGGACAATGAAAGGTGTTTACCAAAAATACTTCAACTTCAAAAGGTAACTAATGAAACAAAACAACAACAATGAAAATTACTCAAGTGTGAATTCTGAGGTGCCCAGACCAGGTCACCAGATGTAAAGAATAGTGAGTTGGTAGGTCAGATGGTAACATGTTGGGTGTTCTTCTCTCCAAAGAAACAAAGACACAGGGACCAAAACAACTGATGGCCAATTGATAGTGCATAGTCAACCATTAATTCAGAACCGAATAGCATACTTGTAGAACATCTGAGGGTGTCTGAGGTACACAGAACTGCATGTATTGTGATTTAACATTGACAGAGGTCAAGCGTTTCAACAGAGACAATTCTTTGGAGGAATTAACTCAAGGACACATTCTGTCTGAGACTATACTGAGAAACTCGTTCAGGGGCCATATGCATCTGTGTTGCTTTTCTCTTTCCCTGCTCGTACATATTAAACAATTAAGTTTACTTCTTATTAATAATTGAAATTATCGATACACAGAGTAGAGAAACATTCCAAAACTTACTTCTCTGGGGTCCAGGAGCTAAGTTTAAAACTGGCTGGGATCCAGCTTTCTGGAGCTAGAGACTACGGGAACTGAAGCCTGAGTCAAGTAATTATGACGGATGGTCAGAAATAACTATATTTTAGAGTCAATTAATTCACAAATATTAAGAGCTTAGCATGAACGGTTTTTCTGTTTTGAAGCAAAGAACATTGCTCTATAGTGATAGATTATTGATTATATTGGTTACAGTGGAAAGAGAAATGCAAATAAATGACTACAGATACAAAGTCCAGAGTCACCTGAAGGTTTGCCTTTATGATTTAAGGATAGATTAGGAGTGCTCATCAGAGCACTATAACCTTCTCTGGGGGGAGCAAAAGTGGAAATTTACTGATCAAGCCTAAAACACTTAGGGTAAAGACAAATTCTAGAGTGAAACATTTAAAGTAGATCATTAAGCCACCTTTTCTGTATTTTTCTATTCTGCAGAAATTCATGTTTTCTCATGAATACTACTCCTCTCTGTCATTGCTCTCACATCCTCTTTGTGTGTATATGTGTGTGTGCATTAACATGTTTCAATTTTGGACCACAACTGGCAGTGCTCAGGGATTATTGCAGCTCTGGGATCAGGGTTCAGTCCTAGTGGGGCTCAGGGACTATATGGATTACTGGACATAGAAAGACCTGGGTTGGCTGCTTGCAAGAAAAGTACCCTACTTGCTGTACTATTGCTCTGGCCCTTTCTAAGTGAATTATACACATCAGGAGTCACCCTGAACAAAGTTTCCCCAACAATACCCCCTCCCCGGAAATCAACTATTTTTCTTAAAAAAGGAAAACATAACTTTACCCCCAGTACTCACAACAGCTGGGGGTTGTCTAGTCAGGGAAAATTTACATGTGTGGGGTGCTTTATAAGTGGACCTTAAGATGGAGAAATTCTTGACCTAGGGGAAAAAAAAACACAAAAGCTGGGACCAGAGACAGTAAGTGAGTAGGGAACTTGCCTTGCATGCAGCCAACCGAGATCAATTCCCGCCATCCCTTATGGTCCCCGAGTACCAGGAGCAGGAATTCCAGACTACAGAGCCGAAAGTAAACCCTGACCACCTCCGGATGTGGTAGGTACATGAGCCGAACAGAAATAATAATGAAAAAGTTTCATTTGCAAACCCCACCCACCTGCAAGAACAGAGACACTGGGTGGCCTCACCCCATCAGGGTAGTAAAACAAAGGACAGAGGACAACTGGGTCTCCTGCTGCAGTGGGGCTGGGGCCCTGCCCTTCTAAGTGAATCTGAATGTGCCACACTAAGGATGCCAGGGCCAAAGTCTCCGGAGAGGGTCAAGCACAGTCCAGTGCTGGCAGGTTCAGGAGGGCTAAGCCCCGCCCTCTGCAGGTCCCACAGCCCCAGGCCCACCGGCCTATGACCCTTCCAGGAGCTGGAGGAGATCCTGGCCAAGGGGACCCCCCAGGATCACTTGTTCACACCTGCGACCCCTGCGCCTGGCACAGCCCCCACTGCACCATCCAAAGCCTCTGGGTCCCCTGAAAGGTTTCGCCTTACTTCACCTCAGAAACCACCTGGACATCCTGAACAGTGCAAAACAAGCGTAAAAGCACTCCCCAAGTTGGCACAGACCCACCACTCACAGTGCCAAGACGCAGGGCGCTCACCTGAGGCCACTTGCGTTCTGCCACAAAATCGGCCTCACAGTTTCCCTGTCATGCAAGGTGCCAGTTTCTCCTCTACCCAGGAGACCAATGGCAGCCAGAGCCAGGCAACCACAACTAGAACAGAAAGGATTTCTGAAGGTCCCATCTATGACATCATTTCTGCTTCCACCAGGAGCCTTAAAGGGCCATGGTCCAGATGCAGAGACCCTCTGTGCCTACCCAGGTGAATCCGTGGTGCAAGGGGGATGGACTGGATAAAGGAGTGGAGAGGCAGCTGCTAGAGTGTTTGCTCACACAGTGGGGGCCTGGGGATAAGCAGAGGACCTCTGATCCTGTACTGGTGAGTCAAACATTGAAACAATGCTCTCACACACCGTCCATCAGGTAAAACACATGTGTGTTGATTCAAGGTCAAACAGGCAGGTTGGTACAAGGCACCAGACATTGAGTTGCGTGAGGAAGTAATCAAAATGGGGTGAAAGCAGTGGAAATGGCAGCCTTCTATGATCCTCAGATTCCTTCATGGAGGAAGGAATTCCCTAGAGGGAAAATTCCCTAGAGGCCCAGCCAGGGTCCTCAGGATTCCTGAGTACCAGCACCCCTGCAGGCAGGCAGCAGTGCTGCCCCTGGGAACTACAGCCTGGAATGTGGCTCTGCCATGTGGAAAGACTGGGACTTAGGGTAGACAAATCTTCCGCCACTGTCTTGCAGGGTGGACAAGGACATGCGACTGTGCACTCTGTCCAGGGAAACAAGGTCACTTCTGGGTCCAGATGAGTCTGAGGCACAGCCGTGCTCTGTCTCACTGGACCTGGGCCCATCTGAGTCCTGATTTACTCTAATCCTGCATCAGCACATCTGCATGAATCTCATCCTATGCTCGCTCCTGTTGTGCAGGAATATATTTGAAAATGGTACAATCACCCAGGTTTATAGAAAATAAATCCAAATAACCAAGGCATTTATTTACAAAGAACCATAATATGAACTGTGCCTCATATTTGGAAGTTCTCAAGACTACTTATACTGTAAATATTCTATTTTGGGGGTAGAGTGGTCTTACACTCAGTTTACCCAAGTATGATACTTGGCCACCCTGGGCCCTGGCTGCAGTGATCCCTGAGCTGAGTCAGAAGTAAGGGCAGATCCCTACAAGGAGTGGTCAAAACTACAACAACAACAGGACAACTCTAAGGAAGCAAAGCAAACAAACTAACAAAAAATCATGTGCAAAGACAAACTAGCGAGGAACATTTAAATAGTAAAATAGTGGGTTCTTAAAACTCTGTTTTCTGGTATTTCCATAGTTTCCCAGAATCCTTATTATTCTCTTTTCTTGCAATCTCAAGTTTCCTGTGTGTACAAGTGTGTATGTGTGTGTGTTTTCTTTGAGCCAGAACAAGCATTGCTCAGGGGGTATTCCTAACTCTGCACTCAGGGTTTCACTTCTGGAAGCTTTGGGGATCACTAGGATGCAGGGGACTGAACCCAAGTTGACTGTGTGCAACGCAAGTATTTGCTGTACTTTTGCTCCGCTCCGTCCTACATAAATTTCTTCCAAAAATACCGGGAGTCCTGTACAAAGTCCGCCCCACCCCCGCCCACACACAAATAAACAAGTATCTTCGTTAAAAAAAAAGTAAAAATTTAAAAAACAACAACAAAAATCTTTAACCTCAGTATTTATCCTAATAGCCACGGGTCACATGCTCAGTAAGAGATGAAGAGTGGAGGGTGCTTTGCAACTTGACATGAGGGAGATGAAACTCGTAATCTGAAAAAACAAAAACAAAAACAAAAAACAATATTGTGGTTGGACAGACAATGAAGTCTGTAGGGCACTTGCCTTGACCCGGTAAACTCTCCGCGTACCTATGTCCCGCAGCAACACCAGCAGGAATCATACCTGAGCCCAGAGCCAGAGGTAGCCTTGAGCATCTCTGGGGATGCCCCCTCCCTCCAACCCCCCCAACCAACGCCCAAACCAAAAACTGCCCCAAGATAACATGTTCTCTGGCAAACCCCAGCCACCTGCAGGTCCATTGCCCCCCAATGACCTGGACCAACACGGGGGCAATGAAAATGATGAACAACAAGGGGACCCTTGCCAATGGGTGGGGTGAGGGGGGCTTTGGCTCTGCCCTTCAAATCTGGAGGTTCTACAGCTACGAGATAAGGGCCAAAGACTTCAACATGGAACTGTTGGGAGGGTCGGGACAGCCAAGCCCCCCCCCCGCCCTGTGCAGGTCCCGCACCCCCGAGCTCAGCCCCAAGCTCAGCCCCTCCCCCCGCCCGCCCACTCGCCGCTACCCCATCATGGAGCTAGAGGCCATCGTGGCCTCAGCGGCCCCCCGGGACCACGTACTCACACCCGCAACATTGCGCCTCAGTACAGCGCCCACCATGCCCCCCAAACTGCCGCATCTCCCTAAAGCCTCGCCACGCCTCAGGAACACCTGGATGTCGGGGAACAAATGATAAACAGCGCGAAAGTGTTCCCCACACTAGCATGTCGCTCACAGAGCAGAGACGGAGAGTTGCCCCTGTTCTGCCCCAAAATCGGCCTTCAAGAACTGCTTCCAGCAAGTTCCAAGCCGTCCGTCCTTCACCCAGGAAACAATAGTGGGACTGACTGAACCATCTGTCAGCCAGAAAGCAGGTACCCGGAAGGCCCTGTCTGTGACTCACTTCCGTTCCCACCAGCACCCTTAAAGGGCCAGGCCACAGGTGCGGAGAGATCCTTTCAGGACACCCAGGGGATCCTGTGCTGCAAGGGGCAGGGCTCACAAAAAGGAGGGGGAGGCAACTGCTGGGAAGGCGAAAATGGTGCCTCATTAATTTTAAAAGCTTTTGTTGCTTCAAGAGGACTTCCCTTTTATATTTAGAACTTATTTAGTCATTTTCCTCCTGGCTTCCATCACCAAGACTGTTATTTGCAAATTAACATACATGTGAAGTTCAAATGCCAGGACACTGGCATAACTTTAGCCCTGGTGATAATCACCAAGTACCTTTCCCTTAAAGGATGATGTCACAGGAAGCTTGTCATGCTGGATTCTTAGCTTCTGGGCTGTACTTTTGTAGCCCCCTCCTAACCTTCCTGGTCTAAATAAAACTTGTGTTCCCTACGGGGATTTTTCTGAACTTGGGGAAAGGTCTCCGGGGTCAACTCATCCCATGTGCATTTTACAATGACTACAAAGGCTAGAGAGTCACAAAAAGGCCTTCCTACATTGACAAAAACGAGCTTTCCCTCCAGTATGTATTTTCCTATGGATCGTAAGAGTTGAGGGTTGAGTGAAGGCCTTCGCCCATTCCTGACATAAGTAAGACTTTTCTCCACTATGAATTTTCCTATGCATACTAAGGCTTGAATGTAGAGCAAAGGTCTTTTTAACATGCATGGGGTTTCACTCTGGTATGAAATTTTCTGTTTAATAAGACATCAACTTTGAATGAAGGTGTTCCCACAGTCCTTCCATATGTAAACTGTCTGCCATATGAATTTTTCTGTGATCACTAAGGCTTGAGGACATAATGCAGGCCTTCCTGTGTGCCTTACATACATAAGGTTTCTTTCCAGTATGAATGTTCTTATATGTAATAAGGAGTGAGAGGTAAGTGAATGCCTTCCAACAGTCCTTATATATATAAGGATTCTCTTCAGTGTGCGTTTTCCTGTGCTTAGTAAGTTCTGAGTACAAAGTAAAGGTCTTCCCACAGTCCTTACATGAGTAAGGTTTCTCTCCTGCATGAATTTTATATGCACAGAAACCCCTGAGAAGGAAATAAAGGTCTTCAAAGCATTCCTTATCCTTACATGAATAAGGTTTCTCTAAATGAATTTTTCTATGCATACTAAGTCTTGAGGTCTTCCCATATTCCTTGGATGAATAGCATTTCTCTTCTGTATGAATTCTCCTATGCATAATCAGGTATGAGGATCGATCTAAGCCTTCCCACATTCTTTACATGTCTACATTTTCTCACCTGTGTGGATATTCAGATGATCACACTTGTGTGGTGGGTGACTCAAATTGTGTCCATGCTGCTAACAGCCCTGGGACATTGCCTGTCTCACAATCCCCACGGTGATGCAGACACCACTGCTCACTCAAGAGTGTCACAATGCACAGGATCAGAGACATTCCACTGAGGCTGGTTGCTTCCCTGAACAACAGCAGAGGAGGATTCCAATTATTTCTTGATTTCTTGAGTCTCCCTCCCGTTGATCGTCGATTTGCTCGAGCGGGCCCAGTAACGTCTCCATTGGAGACTTTGTTGTTACTGTGTCTGGCATATCTTGAGTCTCCATGTCAAAAAAAAGTCGAACCATGCAGGTTTGATGTCTAACATTTCCACCATGCAAATAAAATTATCGACACATATATGGCTTTTCATGGAATGACCAAATAGTTTTGCAAGAAGGACATGCAAAATTGACAAAAGTGTTGTCATTACCTTGTGTCCATTTTTCTCTCAATGAAGAACACATTAAGTGGAAATAATTTCCATATAGAAAAATAAGCACCAGTTTCAAGCAAATAAAAATACACCCAAGTCTGGGTTCGGTTGTAGCTCAATATGGAGCTTGGGATGCATGTACGAAGGCAAGGTTGCGTCCCCACAAAGCTGAGAATGCAGGGGCCATTGAAATCATCTAACCTAATTGAATCAATGTCAGGATCAATGAGAATTTTTTTTATGTTTATATGTTGGAACAGTGTCATACGAAACAGTGCTCATAGTGCTTTGCAACTGGCCCTTAGGAAGAAGAAATTCTTGACCTAGAAAAAAAAGACATAAAGGTTGGGAGGAGAGACAGTAAAGCGGGTAAGGGAATTTGCCTTGCACGTTGCCAACCCAGATCAATCCCTGGCATCCCATATGATCCCCGAGTACCATCAACAGGAATACCCAACAGCAGAGCCAAAAGTAAACCCTGAGCATCTCCAGATATGGTACACAAGCCAAACCAAAAAAATAATGAAGGGGCTAGAGCAATAGCAGAGCCAGCACAGCATTGGCCTTGCATGCGGCCGACCCAGATTTAATTTCCAGCATCCCATCTGGTCCCCTGCCCCTGGCGGCCCGCTGGCCCTGGACTCCTGCCCGGGCACCCGCCATTCTCCTACGTTGACGTAGATGGCGCCCGGTGAGCAGAGTGCAGCTGACTTTCCTGCCCCTCTGAGCCCAGCGCCCCGTGGACCTTCCCCTGCCTGTGCCAGAACTTGGCTTCCTGGCTGGACGCGGCTGCGGGGGGCCAGGACCACGTGCTGTGCTTGGGGGGCTGTGGGCCAGGAGCTGGGCCCCAACCAGATGGCTGTGGCTGCGCTCCAGGCCCCCAGGACGGCTGCTTGGGTCCCCAGAGCGGGAAGGGGGTCCCCATGCTACCGCGCCGGGCCCCTGGCCCTCCCTGTCCACACCCCTGCAGTTCCGGAAGGGCCAGGCTTAGACCCTCCTGGAATTCAGCGCCCCCAGAGACGGGTCCTGCCGCTTCTGAATGTGGTAGGCTCCGGACAGCCCGACCAAAACTTCGGCTTCCAGCTGGGGCCCGTCTGCTTCAGTAGCTGACAATCTCGTGGGTAGCAGAAGGAGGGCACACATGGGACGCACCCCCACCCCCCAGAGGCAATAATGGTGCTGAGGCCTCGAACTGCCCTATTTATCTTCTCCTGCAACTGCCTCAGGGTCAGAAAAGATAAATCTCCTCCCTTCTTCAGCCCACGTGGGGACCCCAAACCTCTCCCCTCCTCACTTGGGGGCTCAGGGGAAGTTTAGCTGTAAGTTTAGCACCGCTGCACCCCATACAAAGGACTTCCAGCTCGGAGCTGATACAGACACCCCAAATCTGCCTCCCGTCCTGTCCCCCCAAAATCTTGTGCTTCCGGACATCCTTGTTGACCACTGGATTCCCTCCAGTTCAAGGTAGACTGCCCGTTGGCTTCCCGATACATTTGCAGGAGCCGGGCAGATGTGATGTGGGGACCTGGGGTCTGGAGATCTGGCAGATGGGCGGATTGTGGGAACCAAAATTGGACTCCAGAAGGAAGTGCAGCCCCCTGGAGGAGCTGTGTGCCCCCCACCTCAGCCAAACTCCAGACGCTACCCCACCACTGCCTCCAACCCTCTCCCCTGAATCATGTAGCCAGATCAGGAGGTGGAGTGGAGTGGGGTGGAGTGGGGGTGGGGGATGACCCGGGACCCCAGTGGTGCTGCCTTCATTCTCGGGGATCCGTGTGTCAACAGGAGGTCGCCCCTGGTGAATTCAATTCACTTACACCCGCCAAGTTCTGGAGGGAATGAGAGAACCCAGCATCTTCCGGCCCTGCCCACGCCCTACTGGGCCTTGAGCAGAGAATAAACTGCTGAACTGTGTCCGGGTGTCCATGCTGCCTGGGGCCCGCCCCACTCTCTGTGTGGAGGCACACCCAGACACTGCTCCAGAACCAGCTGCCTGAGAGGAAACAGGATGACACAAGAGAGGCTGTGCCTTCCCGCAGGACGATGTCTCCAACCAACTTGGTTCTAAAGATCTCCAGACCCCAGGTCCTCACATCACAGCACTCCACGTTGCTGAGGGTGCCACCTTCTGTCCTGAGTTTTGGGGTTCCTTTACAAATGAGAAGTCCCATGTCTTTTGTTCTCCGTGGAGGAGGGTGGCAGGGGCCAGATTCAACTCCAGCATCTCCAGATGTCTGGGGTGAAGGAAACAGTCATCAGACAGACTGGATTTAGGTTAAGGAGAATTTTAATTAACACAGGAATAATGAGCCTAAGACCAGACAATCTCCTTCCCTGGAAATTCTAAATGAATCACTTCTTCCAAGCAATTTTTTCTTTGCTTTTTGGGTCACACCCAGCAATGCTCAGGGGTTTACTCCAGGCTCTGCACTCAGAAATTACTCCTGGCAGTACTTGGGGGATCATATGGGATGTTAGGGATTGGACCCAGGTCGGCTCCATGCAAGGCAAACACCTCACCTGCTGTACTATAACTCTGGCTCCAAGGATTCTTTTGGGGGGCCTGCTTTGGTGTGGGTGCACCAAGTTCTGGGGACCATTAAGTGCCTGGTCGGCTACAGGCAGGGTGAGATTATTTTGTTGTTATTCTGTTCACTTTGACAAGAAAAGTTCTGAGCCCACGTTGCTCTACCTGTGGCCCAGCTCTTCGAAAAGGTTTCCAGTTATACTCAATCCCACGTGCCATCATGCCATCACCCCACATTCTGAGGGTGGCCCAACCCTCTTCTACAAGGAAGAGGGGTCAGGGATACAGCAAGATACAGCTCAGAACCCACCAAGTTGGGGCGAGGGAATCCTCCAATAAGGGACTGAGGCTGTTTTGGTTTTATTTGGTTCGTTCATGGTTTGGGGGCCACAAGTCCAGCAATGCTCAGAGATTCTTCTGGTGCTGCACTCAGGACCCACTCCTGCATGATGGTGGGACTGTATGGAGAGCCAAAGAAAGACCCAGGGGCCTGTGACTGCAAGTCAAGAGCTTGTGTCAGTGCTTAGGAACGTCCTGTTTTTTAGGGCAGTCCTGGGTTTTGCAACATGGGTCTTGTGAGAGACATCCGGTTATCTGGTCTGACACCCACCCTTCGAGTACCTGTATCTGAATTCCTTGCTCATCGGCAGAAAAACCAGTTATTCTGCAATACTGGTTCCTGTAAAGCGAAGCTAAATTAATTCTGGTGGTGGTCCATTATGGGCCTCTCCCTCACAATACTCAGGCCACGTGATGTTACAGAGGTCAACAAGACACTCCTTATTTAAACTATCTAGCTGGAGGTTCTTCCTATGTTTCAATAAGCAACCCAAAGTAGAATATTTGGGAATCGATGTAGAATTTCCCGTGTCTCCTAAGTGCCAGCAATAACCTATGAGAAGGAAGGAAAAATCCTAAAATAGGATGATTCCTTGGCAAACTTTTCTTCTGGTAATTTCTCCCAAGGGGCTTTGTCCCCATCTGCCTGAATTGCTGTGGTTCTAACGAGTTCCAGCGTGGACATGACCACAACTGCACGCTGGCCTATCCTGGTTCAGAAAATCACAAGTAAGGACATCTCCATCAGTGATATGCCCAATAGTCCACACGACCACGGCTGGCATGTGGAGCTGTAATTAGAGTGCCATGGGTTTCTGAGAAACCTTGCTACTTTGAGGAGAGAAGAGAAAAAGCTCTGTTTGTTCTTAGCTTGCTACAGGTTCCCTTGCTTCCAGCTGGCTGGCTTTCTTCCTCAAACTTCTTACCTGCCTTTTACAGTTTTTTTTTTTCCCTTGAATTGCCTAGAGCTAAGCTTGCTGGCTGTCTCCATTAGCATTTGAATTGACTCTAGTTGATCTTCAGTTTAGACTAAACCAGGTGGGGAAAGGATTTTCTGCCTAGGATTTGGTCTCTTGCCCTCCATTTTCCAGAACCTTCTTACTAGTGTGTTTTCCTCCCTTTCCTCCCATACTGAAGGGTGCCTATGTGAAGTGTTTAGTATGGGGCAATTAAGGATCAAGCAAGCTGCTTCCACAGCTGCAGCGGTAGGAGAGCCTGTGGGTGCTTGTCTTTCACTTCAGTAAGCTGGGTTCGATTCCAGCCTTCAGATCTTTGTGGGATACACTGCTAAATCTCCTTGGACGGTCAGTGGTTTGACCTAACTTTGTTTATGAACCTCAAGGGGAGCAGACAATTAAACCTGGCCTGGAACGAGCAAGGCCACATAATTTTCTTACATTTGTTTTTCTCTTCGTTCTGAGCAAGAGATTTGAACCCCCACTGCAATGTCTGTGATGATCGAGCCCTTTGAATATTTCCTGTTATAGGCTACCCAAACAACCCAACCCCCAATTTGGGTTGTTATGGGCAACCCAAATTTTCTAAGAGTAAAAAATCCTTAGAGATACGGGCCTGGAAGGGCCAGAAACTCCCCACAGCGCCATCTTGTGGCGATTCGGCAGAAATGCCGTAGCCTGACTTTCCCACGCTTAAGAATTCCAGCCCTTTTCTTTGTGTGAATGTTAAGTAAGGGGTCATTAAGGATCAAGCACACAACCTAGGGCCATGGATCGAAAACTGAACACTGAACCAGGAGGGAACTTGCCTTGTATTTGCGATCCGGGCTCTATCTCTGCACACCAAACGTTCCCCTGAGCACCATCAGGAGTGATTCCTGAATGCAGGGTTAGGGATGATCCCGACTATCGCTAGTGTGGTCCCGAAACACAAACAAAAGCCTTTCACGGAGGATTCCTTCACGCCAAAGTTGGGGTTGCCGAGCTGAGTCTTGCTTCCACCACCTTCCCCCGTGGAAAGCCGTGAAGTTGTGTGGATGACCGGGACAGGAACCATTAGCAAAAAGGGGCTTAGAGGGAGAGATTCTACTGCAGGCAAAGCACTTGCCATGCTGCTGGCTTCAGTCCTGACACCCGGGTCGCCCCATGCGAAGCAAGCGCCCTGGATGCTCGGCTACCGCTGCACGGCCTGAGGCGGCCTGCTGGATCCTAGTGACCCGCAGGGTAACATGAAAGCGAACCCAAGGGCTGGAAATCTTTTGGCAGGAAAAGGTGCACAGCTTTTCCGCCAATGCACCGCGAGAGGGCGCTGTGGGGCGTCTCCGTCCCTCCCCTGGGACGTTTCTCTAAGAAATGTCATCCCTGGTCCTGATCTGCCACTAGAACCCACTATAGCTCCCCAGGACCCTCAGAATTTCTGCAGGAGAAAACTATTTCTGTACAGAGGAGCTGTATCCATAGCCTCCAGAGCTGACTGGCAAAATTAGTGGCTATGGCTTACTTTAGAGTGTGGGCTGTACACGGCCGCAAATTTTTTCAGGGCAGCTCAGGTGACGCTATATGGTGCCTGAGACGGAACCCAGGGTGAGCACAGAAGACGACTGTGCCTTCCCCCAGTACCATCTCTTCAAACCGACCTGTTCTTACAGGTCTCCAGCCCTGTCATCCCACACGTCAGCACCCCACATGTCCGACAGTGTATCTTCCTCCCTCCTAGGAGAACTTTGGGATTCATATACAAATAGAAAGCCCCAAATCCTCTGTTTTCCATAATGAGAATGGCAGAAGCCAGATTCAACTCCAACATCTCCAGACGTTTGGGGTGAAGGTACCTGCCGTCAGAGGAACTTGGGGTGGGTTAGGAAAAACTTTTATTTAAAATGGTAATAATGAGCCTCAGCAGCCAATCTCCTTCCCTGGAAATTCTAAATACACCAAATCTGCTGAGGATTTTTTTTTTCTTTTTGGATCATATGCAGCGATGTACAGGGGTTACTCCTGGCTCTGCACTCAGGAATTACTTCTGGCAGTGCTCAGGGGACCATATGGGCTGCTGGGAATTGAACCCGGGTCAGCCAGGTGCAAGGCAAATGTCCTAACCGCTATGCCATTGCTCAAGCCCCACTGCTGAGGATTTTTAATTTTTTATCCGGGTTTGGTGTGGGCCCGAGAGGTTCTGGGGACCATTAGAAATGCCTAGGGTTGGACCTCCTCTGCCACAAGGAAGACAAGTTTTCATTTTTTTAAATTTAAATAAAGGGCTAGACAGATAGCACAGCAGGTAGGGCATTTGCTTTGCACGCGGTCAACCCAGGTTCTATTCCCAGCATCCCATATGGTTCCCTGAGCACTGTCAGGAGTACTCCTGAGTGCAGAGCCAGGAGTAACCCCTGTGCATCGCCGGGTATGACCCAAAAAGCAAAAATAAATAAATAAATAAAAATGTTATTGTTCTCTCTCTGAGTAAGTCAAGTTCTAAACCCCCTCTGTTTATTCTCTGGCTGAACTACTTCATAAAAGTTTCCTGTAATTGTATACCCCACTACCTGACCCCCCAAATTTCTGACGGTGTTCTCCTCCCATTCTGTGATAATGAGGGATGTGGAAGCAAGATTCATCTCGGTATTCCACTAAGGTTGCATCTGAAGGAATCTGCCAAATCATCAAATTGAGGCTGTTCTGATTTCTTTCCTTTTTTATGTTTTGGGGGTCACAGTTGATGATGCTCAGGGGTGACTACTGGCTCTGTACTCAGGAATGACTCTTGGCATAATTGGGGGATCTTATAGGATACTGGCGAAGGTACTGAAGTCTGAAGAATGTAAGGCAAGTGCCCTAAGGGCTCTGCAACTGCTCCACGATCCAGGCTGCATGCTTAATTCTTAATTACCCCACACTTAACATTGAAGCAAATCCAGGGTGGAAATTTCTTACAGAAACAGGCCTAGGGAGGGACAGAAACGCCCCCACAGCGCCATCTCGTGGCGGTTAGGCGGAACTGCCATTGCCCTTGTTCCCCACCCTTAAGATTTCCAGCCCTCTGGTTTGCTTCAATGCTGGGGGTCATTAAGAATCAAGCATACACCCTGTGACCATAGTGGGATAACAGTGGGTAAGGCCTTGCATCGGTTTGGAGCTCTTGCAGCCCATATAGACCCCTGCACACCGACAGGAATATTTAACAATTTGCAGGACCAACCCCTGAGCATTGCTCTGTGTGCCCCCCACAACCAGATGTTTGCCGCCGTCCAGAGCCCCCCCCCCACACACACACACACTGACTGATCCCACAGAGTCTCTGGCTTCTTCAATGATTGTTCAGAATTTGCTATTCCTAGTGGGGTATGAAGGAACATAAGGAAACATGATCTTCGTCCCCTCCCCACCCACCATACTGACAATGGGCAAGTGACACTGGATTCTTTATTGGAGAGAGTGGTCGGTGACCACAGAACTGAAATAAACATAGCCTCATAAAGTATTGGGCCCTCCGATAAGGAGGCATAATACAGGATCCTTCCTGAAACAACTCAGAGACATTTGGCCCAAGAAGACTGAGAGCTCCTGTCACTGCATCACCTTCTCTTGCCGCTCTCCTCCTACCTAGGGATGGGGTGCCCGATGGCATGTCACCATATTCTCCTGACTCTGATTTTCCCGAGTAACAGAGACCTGGAGGAGGAGTCAGAGCAGTGAGCACTGGAGAGGAGCACAACCCCAGCCCTGACCAGCCACACCGTCAGGCACTAGCTCTCAGATCCGCCTGGGCAACAATGCCTAATGCTTCTGTCTCCCCAGGAGAAGCAAAATGGGTTGGCATCTGTGTTGCCTTTCACAACACAAGCTTTGGGCTTGGTTACAAAGGAGAAGACTCATTCCTGCCTTGGCCTGAGGACTCCTCCCTGGGTCCCACAGAAGGCTCTCACAGGCACAGCCAGGCACTGATTCAGAGGCCAGATCACGGGCATCAGCGCCCCCTGCCGGCTGGCAGCAGGGCTCCCCCCGACAACCACACCCCAGAATGTGGCTCTATCATGGGGACAGCCCCTCTCTTAAAATAACACACTTTTTAACACACACACATACACACTCACATACACCCTTTACCCCCAGTACTAACCTCGAAAAACAGAGGTCTAGACAGGGCTTTGCAACTTAATGTGAAGAAGCAGAAAATCCTGTTCCGACACAAATTCCTCTAAAACTAATAAGATGCTTGGCCTGTTGACACCAGTCAATCCCCTGCATCCCTATGGCCCACAGAGCACTCTAGGTAAAACACTTGATCCAGGAGCCAGAGTAAGCCCTCATGGTTTCTTCGGGCATGCAGAGCCCCCCATTCCCCACACCAAAAATACGCCCAAAAGTAAACTAAAACCCCAGTCACCTATGGATCCACTGCTCCGGATGGCCCTGTCATACCAGAGGAGGCTTTGAAAAAGCCGGATGGTAAAAGGGTCTCTTGGCATTGCGGGAGCTGCGACTCTGCCCAAAGAGAATCTGGAGATTTTACAGCAACGAGACTGGGGCCAAGGTCCCAACATAGGTCAGCTGGAGGTCAGGATGGCCAAGCCCCTGTCCTCGGCAGGTCCCTCTACCCCAAGGCCCACAGCCCCCTTGCTCAGCCTCGTACACACCTGCCGCTCCTCCATTGCAGAGCTGGAAGCGATTGTGGCCGCAGGAGGCCCCCAGGATCACTCACTCATCACTCACTCACATCCTCCTCCCTTGACCCCGTCAAAGATGCACCGCACCTCAGGAACCACCTGATATCAGGTAACAAGTGAAAAACAAGTGCAAAAGTGGCCCTTAAGCTGGCGAGGACCCGTAGCTCAGTGCAGACATGGGGAACTGCCAGGTGCTCACAGGAAATTGTACCCATCTGCCACAAAGTTGGCCTTAAGAGTCCCACTTTCTCACAGGTACCCTACTCTGTCCATTACCCACGTGAACAAGGACACTGACCCAGTTTCCAGGAATAGAAGCAACAGGAAGGGCTCCCTGTGATGTCCTCTGTTTCAGCAAGCAGCCTTAAAGAGCCAGACTCCAGATGTGTAGAGAACCATTGTGCCAAACCAGGAGAATCTGTCATGCAAGGGG
This sequence comes from Sorex fumeus, assembly GCF_029834395.1. Lineage (NCBI taxonomy): Eukaryota > Metazoa > Chordata > Mammalia > Eulipotyphla > Soricidae > Sorex > Sorex fumeus. The sequence goes on along the minus strand of NW_026606303.1, from coordinate 892,745 downwards.
GATGGACTCACACAAAGTGGTGGAGAGGCAGCTGCTGTACTGGCCGTTCACACAGTGGAGGGCTAGCGACGGGTAAGAATCCCCTGGTCTTGTACTGGGCAAACAATGAGCCAATGCTCTCACATACAGTCCATCAGGATAATCGCAAAGTAAAACAGGCAATAGGGAGCTGGTGGGGCACGGGACAATGAGTTTCTCCAGGAAATCATCCATCAAGGTGGGGAGAAAGCAGTGACTCGAAGCCAGCACAAGAGCAGAGAGGAACTGGCCTAGAAGCAGCCCAGAGAGCTGGAGAGATGTTGGAACAGGAGCAAAGGGTCGTAAGAAGATCAGAGAACACTGTCCGGTCAACGCTATATGATTGACAACACGCAAGCAGTGAACACTCATCTACAAGGAAAACCCAGGAGGTAGTTTCCGAACCCTGAGTGGGGCTGGAGAGATAACACAGCGAGTAGGACGTTTGCCTTGCATGCGGACTACCTAGGTTTGATTCCCAGCATCCCATAGGGTCCCGCGAGCACTGCCAGGAGGAACTCCTGACTGCAGAGACAGAAGTAATCCCTTTTTATTGCCAGGTGTGACCCAAAAAGAAAAAAAAAAGTAGACACTGAGAAACTCTGGATGTGGTACACAAGCCAAATCAAAACAATGATACTTAGAAAGTGTCATTTGCAAAACTCAGCATCCGGCAGGGATCAAACCACCATGTGGCCCTGCCATATCATGACAGTCAAAGGACAGACAACAACAAAGGGGCTGGGGCCGTGCCCTTTGAAGTGAATCTGAAGGTTCTACACGAGTGAGTGATGCCAGGGACAAGTGCTCTGAAACAGGGCAGAGCAAAGTTCCATGCTGGGAGGGTAGGGACAGCCAATCCCTGCCTTCTGCAGATCCCGCAGGTCCCGAGCTCAACTGACCCAGTGGAGGCCTGCGACAGCCTAGCATCTTCCATAGCCAGGCGAATATAGTGCACCTGTATGGGGTTGGCAGATAGAGAAGCTATCTGTTGTCTAACAAGAGCGATAAACCGGTTAAAATTGCAGGGGCCCACTGTAGCAATCAATAAAAGGACAGTCAGGAGACCCAAGAGTGGCAACAAGTAAGAAAGTAGAGTGTGCAGGGCCCAACCAGAGCTAGAAAACTCACTTTGCCAGTGTCTCGCTCCAAACCTTCCCTTAGTTCTCGCATGGAGTTTTTAATCCCTCCATTGTGGTTAACATAAAAGCAACACTCCTCCCCCAAGGCAGCACACAATCCCCCCTCTTTCATAAAGAGCAAGCCCAGTCCTCAGTGGTTTTGAAGAGCAACCTCCAAAAGACGTTAGAGAATCCTCAAGGCGAGATGGATTGTTCAAGGCGCTCTAAATCGACATCTACAGTGACAGGAAGTGTAGGTAAACTGGAGTGCTGTGAGGTCAGGGTGCCTGTAAGGCTGAGGGTGAACAGGGTGGCGAGGTGAGGGTGGTGACAGGCTCGTGGCAGAGTCTGCAGGGTGAATCATAAAGGGTGGAAGTTGGGTTGTACAAAATACAGGGACCACCAGAACAGTCATACAGAACTGTGAAGAGGAGTCGAAAACAGAGGCAGCGAGATGAGGAGTCAGGCCTGTCACTGAACAGAGCCACCAGGCATCCTCGGTCAGGGTCAAAGGAGGCAACCACTAGGGCCCAGAGGCCGACTGCAGAGCCAGACTGGAGAGGAGGCAGAATGGTGCTGACCTTATCTTAATTTCACTTAACAAAAACTGTACTCTGCAATGCTTCCACAGATATTCAAAAAGCCTTAAAAATGCTCAATTAAAGCTCTTACAAGGTATATACACTGGGCAAAAGATCACTTTACATTAGAAATCAACCAGTAGACATCTTAAAATTCTGATTTCCAGGAAAACAAATACAAAAGATTAAAGCACTCATACATTATTATGAAACATTAAGTATTTCACACTTGTGTACAAAGCTTTCTGAAAAACAGGGCCAGGTTGATACCTGGTGACAAGGCTTTGCATGAAATAAAGTTATCAAAATAATAGCATGTACTGTCAAGTGAAAGAATCCATATTAGGGCATCAAATTTGTGTGTACTTTAGCTAACTTGCAACATTGCTTTCTGTAAAACTGCTTGGCTGCTTTGCACCTGGGGGAGAGGGGACTTGGAAAGTGAACAGGGCATAACTTCTTTTCTAAACCAAGTGTGACAGGATTCAGGTGTATTTACTGTTCCTGAAATGTATTGTCTCAGTAAAGCACCCTGCAGATTTGGGTAAAGGATAACTCAGGATGTGGGAGGTTGGGGGAAATTGCCCTTTCCTGGAATGTATTGTCTCACTAAAGCACCCTGCAGACTTGGGTAACTCAAAACGAGGATGGTCAAGGGAGATTACCTAAGGCTTAATGATTCCAGCTATAACCTTGCTTGTGCTGACAATCAATGTACGTAAATGCTGATCTTTGAATCTATAGGCTAAGGAGTGAGGTACTTTTAAATGGATTGGTTAAGAAAGTATATATTGTTACAAATCTATTGGCTATGAAATGCGCGGGCTTTGCTGTAACGGCCAGTGAAGGCCTATATAAGATCCCCTTTGAAGAAGTTCGGGGCTCTCAGCCACTGCCCGTTTTTGGGGTATGCTGCGGAGCCCCAGCATGCTGGTCTAAATAAACCCCGTTTTTACTCCTGCAGGAATTGTGTCTATCTGGTCTCTCTGCGCCTCCCAGGGCTAGGGAACTCCCGATCCCAACACAAGCACTGGACAGGTTGATTAACAATGTAGTTAGTAAAATTTCCCATATTTTCCATGAAATTCTCCATTCTCAGATAGAGACCATACAGAAGGCTGACATCTGAGATTATTCCACTTTATAACTCTTAGAAGTTCTAGAAATTTTAGTTACGAAGAGTCTCAGAGATCAGATAGAGCACTGGTAAGACAAATTTTGCAACCAATTTTATAACTCTAGAAACTCATGTTTAAACTAAACCATTACCTTTTTGAACCTGTTTTCATGTGTCATAGTTATTTTAACACCTTCTAGATCAAATATTCTAATCCAAGGCAGATACAAACATGTACATTAACATAACATAAGACCTATGATCAATTTTTATAAAACATGATAAAAACTTCTTTGGCTTAATTTCAATAGTTCTTGTACCTTAATTATTTAAAATAATGAGCTTTCTATACCAGATATTTTTGACAATTCCACAAAAATACAAACATGCTTTCAGACACAGAAAAAACCCTTGGATTTTTAACCAAACTTTGATATTAGCATAAGAAAATATTTGAATTGCTGTGTGAACACAAAAAGGATGGCAGCAATCTATCTTTCCCACCGCCCGCATTCAGTAGTTTCCCCAACTCCAGGGAGGTGGGTGGCGATGGGCAGGAAAAGGAAGGAAACCTTATGGCCAGGCTGCTTGATCTTAGTTGCAGTTTAATCCAATCCTCTCTCCATTCACTCTCGAATCTCTTCTGCCTCTCACAGCCCATTCTTACAGTCTCATTATATCCCATAAAAGAAACTCAGGTTCTCTCAAGCATGTTTTCCCCTGTTCTCTCAGACCTCCTAGTAGAAAGCCCTGAAATCTCATATAGATCATGGTACCCCTAAAGGGGCAATACAGTGATGCCATCAAAAGGAGAAAGAACATTGAGGCTGCAAAATATACATTGCTTCTTTACATCTGCTGGAGCTGGGCTGGAGCGATAGCACAGCGGGTAAGGCGTTCGCCTTACAAGCGGCCAACATGGCCGACCCGAGTTCGATTCCTCCGCCCCTCTCGGAGAGCCCGGCAAGCTACCGAGAGTATTCGATATGCCAGACACAGTAACAACAAAGTCTCCAATGGAGACGTTACTGGGCCCGCTCGAGCAAATCAACCAACGGGAGGACCTTTACATCTGCAGGCCAGTAATTATGTCCTCACCTTTACAAGTTATAAGCACTTGGATTAGCACATCAAAGACCAATCTACATCTCAAAGATCAGCCTTCCTGGAGCCTGGCATCTATATCCCAAAGATCAGGCCTGGCTAGAACCTGAGATCTGCTCTGTGAGATAAGAAAAGCTGCCTCTAACAGCAAGGTTTCTGTGAGATAAGGGAAGCTGCCTCTTGCAGTATACTGAAATTATTTTCTGAAGGCAGTTTGAAAGGGAAAAAATGTTTAGCCTCATCCAAACTAGTCAGGACATTCTTCTAGGACAGATTCTCACTTAGCAGATCAACTCACAATTTACATTGTGCATTCTTCTAGGACAGATTCTCACTTAGCAGATCAACTCACAATTTACATTGTGCATTCTTCTAGGACAGATTCTCACTTAGCAGATCAACTCACAATTTACAATGTAAGTTCAGTGTCCTAGAAGGATCTGATCTTACAAATTAACAAATTCTGTCTAGGGGAAAAGCTGATTAACTGGTTGGGGAGGAGAGCATATAGAAGTGGTTATGGAAGAACAAAGGAATGGAAGTGACTCAGGAGCACTGTGATGGGTGTAACCTGATAAACCTTAGCTCCTTGTGTCAAGGGAGAATGGACAAATCCAATTTTTATCCTATAAATTGCCACCGTTTAGGAAAATAAGGAAACTTCATTTTAATGGCTTCTGTACCTCTGTAGTTTGTAAAAACGGCCTAATTTTTCATTAAAGTTAGCTGATGATAGTAAGATAAGGTCTTGCTTTCTCTTAACTTTTATTTCACTTTAGTTTCAGGCTCTAGTTCCATAGCTCTTCTAGATAGTACAAGATTCTTAAGTTCAAAAGAATTTCAACTATTAATCACATAATCATTAATGTTATTCTACCAAGAAATTTAGATTGAGAATTCTCCTTTCTCTATAGGCTCAACCTTCTGATAAGGATTCACCCTTGTATAACAGGTTCGAAAAACAATTGCATTTCTTAAATCACTGGGTAGCATATCACTAACTTCTCTAAAGTTTCTACTTCTGATTTCAGCCTGGTTCCAACACTCGAGTGTTCCATATAGACAGACAGACAGACAGACAGACTGACAATGAACTGACTAAAACACCAAACATACATATGCACACATCTGCAATTGATCGATCAATCTGACCCTTCAAAAGATGACAGGGAGAAACTGATGGTCTGAGAAAGGAAGGAACAGTCCCCATGGCGAAGAAACCTTCTCAGGCGATTGGGACCACTGCTCCCTATTTCCCAGCCTAAACAGCCAGTCTCCTGCTGTTAAAAATGGGTCAGGAAAGCGCTTGTTGGTATAAGCTGGTAAAATAAATTATCCCAAAGATGTTACCATTTTTTGGCCAAGACTAATTCTGAGGCAGGGAGCTAGTATCTTCTTATCAGACATGGGGATAGGCTTCTTTGTTAATCATGAGATCTTGCATTTTCCTGCCTCCTCTGCTCTGATACTCTCCTATTTCTTTTGTTACCTGCAAAGATCTGACTGCAAAACGATCTGGTAATGCAAACTGCCATTCACTGGCTATCTTTCCCCACTATACTCAGGTCACATGGTCAACAAGATACTCTTTATCTAAACTACCTAGCTGAAAGCTCTTAGGATGTTTTTCTAATTACAAGCAATAATCTATATATAAAAAAATGATGGTTCCTTGGCAAAACTTTTTTCCAGGTCTGTCACTTTGACCACTCCAAGGGGATTCTAACCCCCTGTAAACTGGCCTTTACTTTGGCCTTTTACCCTTTTTTTTCTGAACTGTCTTCATTAGCATTTCAATTGACCTCTATCTTCTAGTTAGACCTGGGTGGGGAAAAGGATCTTATGCCTGGAAATTGGCCTGCCTTAGTTTCCCAGAGTCTTTCTCACTAGTGGGCTTCCTCCTAGTGGAGGGTGACGCAAAACAGACAAAGGAGGGGTGCCTCTTTGCAGAGACCATTTACACAGAGGTTATCACATTCCTTCCCCATGCCCCCTAGAGATTTCCAGGGGAGTATACCTTCACAGCAGATTTTCTACAGATTACCTCTTTTACTGGAGCCACATGGTTTTTTGAGAAGGAATCTTGTGGGGGCCAATCCACACCAAAGGAAGGTCATTCTGATGAACAATAAATGCCAAACTTACCTTTCTTGACCCTCAAGCCCAGGTCCTGAGCTTTCCTGTGGATCTCAGAGAAGTGATTAAGAATTAAAGCCTTGGGGGTCGATCGATTCTGACCCATGTCAAACAATCTTAACAAGCAGAACTAGGAGAAAGATATTAAGACAATACACACACTAGGAACACACGCACAGATCACACTCCTACACTCGCTCGGACTGGTCCTCCACTTACACGGGTGCGCACCACACTCACAAGTCACACAGAGATATCCGAATTTGCCCAAAGGGCGTGTACGTGATTTTCACCTTCGGGGTTTCAGTTCTTTCACGTTTTCTCCTGGCGCCAGGTTTTCTAGATCAAGTTACTAATTAGCAGTACATAACTCTGGAATTCTGCAGCCAAAGAGAGGTCAATTTTCTCTTGCAAATACATTTTAGGGTTGTAAGGGGGAGGTCAGGAAGAAAAGGTAGGGAAGTGTGGGGGCCATTTGGGCTCTTGATATTGGGCAGCCTCCTGCTGGAGGTCTGCCTCATCCTCTGGGGATAGGACAGAAGGAGAGTCATGGTGGGGAGCAGAGGGTGGATCTGTGGGATTGTCCTTAAGAACTGTGTATAAGCGAGGAACATTAGCCTCAGAAACCTGCATGAGGATAGTAACTGAGGGGCACTGGGACATGGGCTTCTTCACGGGACAGGAGGCCCTTGAGGCTTTTCTCTCGTAAGAAGACCTCTGAATCTTTCACAGCATCCTCTACATCTGATTCAAAATGCCCTACAATCCACAAGGCTCCGGGGACCTCTCCTGGGCCGAGGGTCAGATAGAAATCATTCAGGCACTCCCAAGTTTTATTTCCCCAATCTCATTTAACATGACAAAGCTACTCTGTAGTGCTAGAAACTGGAACTGGGAGAGAGTCCTTAAGACTCACAACAAAGAGTTCCCTTTTGCTAAGAGAATTTCCCAAGGTCCTAAGAAAGGAGGGTGGAGAGAGAGGGAAAGAGAAAGGCGAGTGGGATCTGGGGAGTGGATGTGCTTAACTGACGAGTACCTAAATCTGGGGAATGGATGTGCTTAACTGACGAATACCTAACGTTGCACAGTTTTTTCTTCTGCGGGAGATGCGATTTTATTCTGGGAATCGCGGCTGTGACTCCCTCATCCTGTCACGGGAGTCTTCTAGTGGCGAGTGCCCTAGTGGCCTTTAAGTGCTTGACCCGTGCCCGCAGGGAGGAAACGCCGGGAAATGAGAGAGTGAGAGGGAGAGAGATCGGCCCACTAACCGGGCCACCCAAAACAGGATTGGGCTGATAAAGAGGGAGGGGATAGAGGGAGGCCCTTCTCAGGGACTGTGAAACAGAAGGGCCGTAACCCTTTAAGAAGGTCTCTAAGTTTCATTGCCAGTAGGAAAAGGCCGGGAAGGGGATTTAAGACAGTCATGGCCCCTGCGTTTATAATATACGCATTTTCATGAAGAAAGAAATTGACAAGGTCCCTTTTCTTTACCTAGATTCCTTGGTGCTTAAGGGAGGTCTTTAAACCACGAACAAACAATTCCTTCTTGCTTAGATCAGAGATACAGATACACATGAATAAAGAAAATGAGAAATATAGGAAGGAGAGAGGGAGTAAGACAGATGAAAGAAATAGAAGGCAGACAGGACATAAAAGAGAGACGAGAAAGGAGATGGGTCACTGGAAGGCAGTCCCCTGCGTGAATACCTGGGAGAAACAGACGCAAGACACAGGGGAGGCCCGACAAAGGGGCCCACTCAGGTGCTTGTCTGGCCAGTGGGAAACTTAGCCGTAATGGATCAGCCAAAGGTGACTTATGGCTGACGTCTAAGTCAGCACCACCTTAGACCATATATTTCCCGTGGAACCACAGACAGCCCAACCGGATTCCGTAGCCTTTTCGGGGACCTTAAGGGTGCCCAGCCGTGGAACCACAGACTCGAATCAGAGGCGAGGATGCCTCTGACCGCTCATTCACTTGCACACATATTCCACAAAGGACACGACAAAGGGTCACGAGGGGGGGCCTTATCCAACCCAATGACTGTCTCATATACCTCATGTGAGACTGAACACTCAATTGTGACACAGACAGAAGGACTAGAAGGCAGAAAAGAAAAAAACATGAATAGAGACGAGACAGGAGATGGGACACTAGAAGGCTGATGCCCCGCGTGAATACCTGGGAAAAACAAACGCAAGACACGGGGGAGGCCCGAGAAAAGGGCCCACTCAGGTGCTTGTCTGGCCAGTGGGAAACTTAGACATAGGGAAAGAGAAAGGTGGATGCTTCCCGTGGAACCACAGACAGCCCAACTGGATTCCGTAGCCTTTTCAGGAACCTTAAGGGTGCCCAGCCTTGGAACCACAGACTCGAATCAGAAGCGAGGAAGCCTCTGACCGCTCATTCACTCACACACACATTCCACAAAGGACACAACAAAGGGGCGTGGGTGGGCCTTATCCAACCCAGTGACCGTCTCATATACCTCATATGAGACTGAACACTCAATTCTCCCCTGATGCTGCCCCCTCGGCCTCCATCACGAAGTGGGGATTTTGATTAGGCACGCACTCACCTTTCTGTGTGTCCTGGTGGCCGCCGCTTCCTGCTTCCTGGAGGGGAGTTTGGAGGTCGTCTCCTAGACACCACCCCGCTTGGGCGCCAGTTGCAGGGGGCCCCGGTAACCACTCTCCGGCCCGCGGAGGTGGCCCAAGGATTGATCCAATGGTGCAAGGAGGGACCAACCGAATGAACACGAGACACCAGAGACAGAGTACAGTTTAGAAACAGAGAGAAAAAGGGACAGGCTTTATTGAGGGATACAGGCTGTTTATATAGGGTCCTGGCAGCTCAGTCAGGAGCAGAAGCAATATAACCATATATGGTAAGGTCAGCAACAAGAGCTTTACCTAACATTCAAGGTAGACATTTGTGAATCAAAGGGTCTTGTGGCAGTAGGTGCATCCTGAGCTTTACATTTGTATATCAAAGGGTCTTAGGGAGTAGATGCATCCTGGAGGTTACTATAGATAAGGCCAGATAAGCTGTCAGCCTGATGTCTGGCTATAGATCAGGTATCCGCTGAGATCAGGAAGTCCTGGGAGACTTGTCACCAATGTCTGTCCCAAGCAGTTCCTAACATGGGAATCACGGCCAGGGTCTATGAGAGGGCTCTTGGCCGCCCACAAGTTATCTACTATGAATTTTTTGATGTTTTCTAAGACCAGAAAGAAACAGAAAGGCCTTCCCACATTCTTGACATATATAAGATTTCACCCCAGTTTGAACTGCCCTATGTATATATAGGCCGGAGTCCTGACGGAAGGCCTTCCCACATTCCTTACAAACAGAAGGTTTCTCTCCAGTGTGAATTCTCACATGATCAGTAAGGGTTGAGGAACAAACAAAGGCCTTCCCACACTCCTTACAAACATAACGTCTCTCTCCACTGTGAATCCTCATATGCTGAGTAGGGTCAGAAGAATAAATAAAGGTCTTCCCACGTTACTTACATATATGAGGCCTCTCTTCAGTATGAGTTTTCATATGCCCAGTAAGGGTTGAGGATCGAGAGAAGTCCTTTCCATGTGCCTTATATTTATGACGTTTCTCTCCAGTACAAATTTTCCTGTGTCTAGAAAGGTGTGAGGAGTAAACAAAGTCCTTCCCACATTGCTCACACACATATGCTTTCTCTCCAGTATGAATTCTCCGATGTTTTAAGAGGCCTGAGGGTCGAGTGAAGGCCTTCACACAGTCCTTACATGTATGTAGTTTCCCTCCAGTGTGGATGTTCATGTCATCACAAAGGGGTGACACTGGATTCAAACCACACCCTTGCTCCTGACACTCCTTGGGATTCTGTCCACTGTGGGTTTCTAAGGGAACATCACAGTCCTGGTAACATGGGAAAGCTCCCCCACATTCCTTACTCTTGGACATGGTCAATACATGGTGACTTTGCTTGTGGGCCTTTTGGTGTGAAGGACTCACTCTAAATAGTGCTCCTCTCCCACTTTCTATGGTATGCCCCAGTGTTGGGGCTTGTATCTGTGGACTGAGAACAACAGACTGTGTGAACATTTTCCCAGTGGAGGGAATCTTTAGAGTAAGGTCGCTCCATCCATTCTGATCACCCTCAGAGGTCATCCTGCCTGTCTTGGCATCCCCATGGGGCTGAGGGCACAAACGTTCACTCGTGACTTTTTCACAGTGCGAAGGGTCGGAGACATTCTACTCGGGCTGGCTGCTTCCCTGTAGAACAGCAGACGATTTCAATTATCACTCTATGTTTTATGAGTCTCCATGCCAAAAGAAACTGATACCTGCAGATTGGTTTCTAACATTTGCACCACACCAATGCAATTCCTGACAGGTGGATGGCATTAACATAGACTAACCTAATGTTACTGTAAGACACACATGGAAAATTGATGAATGAGGGGCCATTAATTTGTTAAATATTTTTTTCAACTCAATGAACAGGCAAAATTACCTCCCTCCACAGAAACCTGATGTACCAGATTCAAGAGAAAAATAAAACACACTAAACTCTGAGTTCAGTTCTAGCTCATTGTGGAGTAGAGCCCGGAAAGCATTTGTGAAGAAATGCTGCATCCCACACTGCTGAGACTGACCACAGGGGCCATTGAAAACATCTCACCACAGGCAGATTCTTTTCAGGATCAATGACTTTTTCTGTTCTGTATTTTGTTTTCATTTGGGGGCGGGGGTACACCAGGCAGTGTCAGGGATTAATCCCAGCCGGTCTCTGGGAAACACATGGAGCAATGTGGATGGATCAGTTTAAAAGACCAGCTCTTTTCATGATTACCATTTGTAGATACTTTCAATCAAATGAAAAACCACGGCATTTACATGAAACATATTACAATTTTCTTTAGGTTTTGAGCAGAGATGTCAGCACCCAGTGAAGATAAGGGTCCTCGACCTCAAGCACCATACTCTGAATTTCCTTCCGGCCATTCCCGGCCCTGCACTTAAAAAATAACATGCTGGTCCACTGAAATTTCCCATTAGTACTATAATATTGATTTCCAAACTTGCAAATCTTACCGGCTCACTCATACTTGTTGGCTGAGTTCCCAAATCCTGAAGCCATGTTTTGAGTTCTGAAACCAAACACAATATACAATGTAAGAATTCTTCGAATGAAACATCTTTAACCAGGCAGTACAGCTTGAGGACATCTCTATGGTCCTCACAGTCCAAAGTATCCCACAGAAAAAGGAAGGTCCCTGTGGAGCATTGTTGTGAAAAGCTTGGCAATCCTACAAGACATGTTTTTCTTTTTTGTATGCTAAACATACGCAGTGATGCTCAGGGAACTATATGGGATGCTGGTTATTGAACCAGGTAGACAGTGTGCAGGACAAGCACATTTCCTGCATTACTATCACTCAGAGCCAAAATAGCTTTATTATGGCCTCACTTATTAACTAAACAAAAGAGGCAAAAATTTTTTTGAAGGTACAGCAACATTACAGGCTGTACAAAAAGGCTGGTAAGGAAAAGACAGCGGGACCAAGGAGCGAGAATTTCATGGAAATTCTGGCAGAAGAGGAAAACTAATGTCAAAGCCAAGAAATTAAAGCGCAAGATTATTCCATGACAGACAATCCGTGGGAGCAAATAGAGCACAGATGCCTAGATCCAAGAACCCAAGGATATCAGGGTCAGCAGCACACATTTCACATGTGCTTAGGGCACCCCCATACTGCCCAGGGCCCGAGCCAGGGAGGGTTCTCAGACACTCACCTGTAGGCATGACTCTCCTCCTCGGCCTCAGGGTTCCTCCTTCCAGCCAGGAGATAACCACAGGCTTGACCCCAGAATGCCCTGTACCTGTCAGCGATGGAGCATGGATTAGTGACAAGGAAAACGTGACAAGCAAACCCCACGTCTTCCTATAAAAATGGAGTCAATTACGGGAAAGGCATGAATAGAATCTGTACTTCTAAAATGCTCCGGATTTAGAGTTATCCAAGAGCTAAAATTCAAGTCTTAATTTAAGAGAGTACGGGGCCCCAGAAAACATCACAAATAGTATAGCCCTGGCACTGCAAAGGAACAACAGGGTTTTTTTTCAACGGGGGTTTTATCACAGCACACTACGTAGTATTTTTTTCTCTAATTTGGGATCCTCTCCTGGGGATGCTCAAGGCTTCTCCCTGACTGTGAACTCAGAAATCACCTTTGGTGGTGCTTGAGCATCACATGGGATGGTAAGGATAGAACGCATGTCCAGATCTTGCAAGACAAGCACCGTGCCCACTGTTACCGTCACTCAAGGTTCAGCATCACATGCAATGTACTGAGCCTGCATGAACTGATGTCTGAGTGCAGTAAACCCCAAAGCTTAACAAATCCAAAGATGGCCAAAGACGAACAAAGCCCCAAATTGGTTATAAAAATAAACATAAAAGGATGCAGACAGGCAGCGCAGAAGGTCAGGCACTGGCCTTGCTCAAGGTCAATAAAAGTACGATCCTGACATTCAGTAGGGTCTCTGAAGTCATCAGCTTGATCCCTGACTGTATAGTTCAGAAGCAAAGCCTGAGTCCTGATGAACCAAGAACCACTGGAAGTGACCACGAGCACTGAAATAGAGCAGCATCTTATGGGGCCTCACCCCATAAGAAAGAAATAAACTGTGTTGGGAGCTATATTACAGCAGGCAGGACACTAACACTACACACATACAGAATTGATCCCCAGCAGCACACAATGTCCTGGACCACAACCAGGATGAATAACTGAATACTCAGCCAGAAATAACCCCTAAGTATTTGTAAGTATAACCCCAAAACCAAATCAAAACAAAATAAAAGGGAATGCCCTGCCACAGAGGCAGGGTGGACTGGGGGCTGGGGGGTGGGAGGGATACTGGGATTAGTGGTGGTGGAGAATGGGCACTGGTGGAGGGATGGGCACTCGATCACTGTGTAACTGAAACTCAAGCACAAAAATTTGTAAGTATACAACAGTACCTCATGGTGATTCACTAATAAAAATGAAAAAAAATTAAACCAAAATAAATTAGCTGAAGTTGTGGGCCTGGTGCAATAGTACCAGGATGAAGATAGCAACCTTTATGGCTGCCAAGCGTGTTCAATCCTCAGCACCCCATGGCCCCTGAGCACGCCCTGGAGTGATCCCTCAGCACAGAGACAAGAATATTCAAGTTGTGTCCCAAATAAAAGCAAAACCAAAGTTCATAAAAATTATGTGTAGTATAAGAAGTAATCAGAGAACTCAGCAATGGCAGGAACTAGGAACTATTTAGAGGGACCTACGTGTTGGTTTAGCGCATAAGGAGCTTGTCAAGCACGAGGCCAAGCTGGCTCGATCCCTAACACTCCAGATTCATGAAAACCCGCAGACAGTGATTCCTATGGACAGAGCTTACAGTAAGCCCCGAGCATCGCCAGGTGAGCACCAACAAAACAACCAGGGAAGGAACTACAGGAACAGCTACTGCATGGCTGTTCTCACCAGGACATTCACAGCTACTTTTGGACACACAGTCACAGCCCGGCACAATGAGACCACACGGGTCTGTCCCTACAAGGTTGGCCTGCACTGCTCTCACCAATGGCCGACAGGTGCTGGTAGCATCATGTCCCTGTAGAGCTTTCTCTGAGAGGTATCCAGGCATGTCCACTCCTCTGGGGTGAAGCTCACGGCCATGTCGGGGAAGGTCACAGTGTCCTGAGCCGGCTTACAAAGAGGGGCAGGAGTCAGGGTCTGTCCCCACGCTGTTCCCTGGGCTGTGATGCCAGGACCCCAGGGCCCTAGAGGGGCTCAGGGTCTGTCCCCTCGGGAGGAACCAGTCTCCACCTGAACTCCTGGCAGACGGGTCCCAACTTCTCTCTAACACAGCTGCGTCTATGAAAATGTGAGGATGCTCTACTAGAAGGTTCCTGAAGGTGGCAGACTTTCTCCTGACCCCAGGGAATTCAACCACTGCTCCTATGAGCACTCCAGAGAGTACAAACTGAGCATACGATCATTGTGACCCAAATGAGTGACCCTGCTTTCAGCTCAAAACACGAAACAAACACCCCCTGCATCCCACAGCCCATGCTCTAGGGAGAAGGGGGCACTCAATGTCCAGCCACCGACTGAAAGCTGTGCCTGTAGGATTCTTATCATGGTTCAGGGACACCCCAAATGCCTCTCAAAGTGTCTTAAGCCGAACAGCTCTGTTGGCCCCAGACATCCTTTGCTCTGTCTCCCTGGGACCAGCACATGCTCAGAACCGCAAACCGAGCAGCCAATGAATGCTGGACTGTGTGATAGAGCAGGAGAAACTATACAAAGCAATAAGGACAAACTAGTGTAAACACATATCCAGGGACCGAGTTCCTGTAGCTGCCAGGGCACAAACAGGGCCAGCGCACCTGGGGACCCATGATGCACATCAGGTGGAAATCTGGAGCATAGAGCCAAGAAGAAGGCCTGAGCATCTCCCCTGTGGCACCAAAATAAATACGAAAAGAAACAAAATAGCATGACTGTGTAACAGGACAGTAGGATGGGGAGAGTGGGTAGGGCTGGTGATTCCCGCCATCCCATAGGGTCTCCTAAGCAGTGCCAGGAACAATGACAGAGTGCAGAGCCAAGAGTATAATACCCAGAATCACTGCGTGTGGCTCTGAAAACAAAACAAAATACCCAGACACAAGCCTTTGATGCCCAGCACCCCATATGGTCCCTGAGACATGTCAGGAGTCATTCCTGAGCACCATTAATCTTTGAGCTGTTGTTGTCCAAAAGTCAAATACAACAAAACTGACACAAACGTGGCCTCGTACTGCAGAGAGCCAAGTGCTCCGACAAGGCGGCAGGATCCTTCCTGAAGCAACTGAGACAGACAACCCTGGAAGCATGCCACTCCTGTCACTGCATCACCTCATTTTGTCACTCCTACCTGGGGTTGGTGTGCTCGATGGCATCTCACCATCTTCTCCTGCCTCTGTTTTTCCCGAGGATCAGAGACCTGCAGAAGTCAGAATTGTGAGCACTGTACAGGAGCAAAACCCCCAAGTTTTGCCCAGCGACAACCTCGGGCACTGGCTCACATATCTGCCTGAGGGACACTTGTCAGATGTTTCTTTCTCCCCAGCAGAAGCAAAATTGGTTGGCATCTGTGCTGCCTTTTGCGACACAAGTTCTGGGCTTGGCTACAAAAGGGAAAAGTCTGCCCTGCCTTGGTCTGGGGGCTCCTCCCAGATCCCACAGAAGCTTCTCAAAGGCCCAGCCAGGAAGGACTCTGAGGCCAGGAAATCCCGTGCATCAGCGCCCCCTTCTGGCCCGTGAGAGAGCCAAAGTTTGGGCTATGATTGCATGGGGGAGCCCCTCTCTTCTTTAAAAAAAAAAAAACAGGGGCTGGAGTGGTCGAACAGTGGGTAAGGCAGTTTGCTTTGCAAGTGGTTGAGTTAGGTTCGATTCCCAGCAACCCATAGGGTCCCCTGAGCACCACAGGAGTAATTCTTGAGACAGAACCAGGAGTAACCCCTTGCATCGCCGGGTGTGACCCAAAAAGCAAATAAATAAAATTGTTTAAAAACTCTACAAGGGGATATGGTGCCGCCAGCAGGTTTATCTGTACCTGTGAGGCGAGTTTATCAGCAGCCTGATGGCGCCTTCAGACTTCCAGATACCCCAAAATTGCTGCTGTGCCTTTGGCTAGACCCCAAAAACTTGGGGCAAAGTTTACCAAGAAAGTAAATGGCCAAAAGCTAGGTACGTGGGAAACACACCCACAAACCACCTCCAGCTCAGCTATATAATTGGAGTTATGGCCTCTCTGGTTCCTGATTGAACTTCTTAACGGCCATGATCCCAGACACTCAGTAACAAATCTTGAAACCCAACAGTTTTTGGCAGAAATGCGTCTGGTCCCTGCAGTAGGTGACCAGTTCTGGGACGACCCAGGTGTGCATAGGTTTCGTGCCTTGGCCTGGTCCCCCTGCTGGCCCACTAGCCGCCATCCTTCAGAGGCCACTGGACAGTTAGGTTTGGGCCCCCAGTGATGAGACACACAGGGATGGTGGTGGAACCGGTTCTGTCCACCCCACCCCAAAGAGACCCTAAGTTGTTGCCCACAAACGGCCTCTCTGGCTCCTGATCAAGCTGTTTCTCGGCCATGATGCCAGAGACTCATAAATCTCGAAACCAGTGGCTTTTGGTAGAAATACGCCCGGACCCCACAGAACGTTACTGTCGCTGGGCCACCCCAGGGGGAAAGGGTGTTGTCACTCCGCCTGCTCCCCCTTGGTGGCTCGGTGGCCATCATCCTCCAGAGGCCATTGGACAGTCAGGCTTGGGCTCACACTGACGGAATATGTTGGGCCTCATGGGATGGGGGGGAGCCGGGTCTGTCCTCCCCACCCCAATGAGACCCCAAGTCATCATCCACGAACAGCCTCTCTGGTTCCTTATCAAGCTGCTTAATGGCCTTGATCCCAGAGACTCAGAAACAAATTTCAAAATCCAGCGGTTTTTGGCAGAAATGCGTCCGGACCACACAGTAGGTTACTGTCGCCAGGCCACCCCAGTGGGAAAAGGGTGCTGTCCCTCTGCCTGCTTCCCCCTGGCGGCTCGGTGGCCGTCATCCTCCAGAGGCCACTGGACAGTCAGGCTTGGCCCACAGTGATGAAACTTGTTGGGCCTCACGGGATGGGGATGGAGCCGGGCCTGTCCTCCCCACCCCAACGAGACCCCAAGTCATCGCCCATGAACAGCCTCTCTGGCTCCTGATCAAGCTGCTCAACGGCCGCGATCCCAGAGACTCAGGAGCAAATCGCAAAACCCAGAGGCTTTTGGCAGAAATCCCTGCAGATTTAAGTGTTAAAATTTTGGAATTTCAAAATCACATGGCCCTACTGCAGCCACGCGGCATCATAAGTTATTCATGACCAGCAATAGAACACAAATTGTCTACTGTTGCCTTTTTAGCAGATCCTAGTGTTGGGGTAAAATCTCAAATAATAATGGTGGGTCTGGTGTCAAAATATTGAATGTGTTCAAAGTAGAGAGAGAGTAATGTGGAAATCATCTGCCCCACAGGTAGGGGGAAGGTGTGGGTTGGGGGTATTCTGGGGTTTTTGGTGGTGGAGAATGGGCACTGGTGAAGGTACGGGTGTTTCATTGTATGACCGAGACTTAGACCCAAAAGCTTTGTAACTGCTCTCATGGTGATTCAATAAATAAAATTATAAAAAATGAAAAAAAGTAAGGTGGAGTTCATGCACAATTCAATCAGCTAATCTGTGGCTGAATAAATAGCAGTACTCCTACATTAAAAAATAAATAAATAATAAATAAAATAAAAACTTTCTACAGGGGCTGGAGCAATACCGCAGTGGGTAGGGTGTTTGCCTTGCATGCGGCCAAAAAGGATTCAATTCCCAGCATCCCACATGGTCCCCGAAGCACCGCCAGGAATAATTCCTGAGTGCAGAGCCAGGAGTAACCCCTGAGCATCGGCTGGGTGAAAACCAAAAAGCAAAAAAAATGAATAAATAAATAAATAAAAACTTTCTACAGTCATACACTTTTATCAGCAGTACACAAACACACGAACACACAAGCGCGCACACGCACACCCTTTACCCCCCATACTCACCTCGATAGCCAGCGGTCAGGGCAGGACTTTGCAACTTGATGTGAGGAAGCAGATATTCCTATTCCAACACACAGTAAACCTGTTAGGATGCTTGTGTTGCTGACACTAATCAATCCTCTGCATCCCCAAGGCCTCCAGAGCACTGCCAGGAATAATATCTGAGGCCAGAGCCAGAGAAAGCCCTCAGGGTATTTCCGGGAATGCAGAGCCCCCCCATCCCCCATGCCAAAAATAGTCCCAAAAGGAAATTATCATCTGTAAACCCAGACACCTGCAGATCCACCATCCCAGCCTGACCCACAAGGGCAGCCAGTGAAAAAGCTGGACAGCAACAGGGTCTCAAGCCGTGCGGGGCGGGGGGCGGGGGGGGAGGGGGCTGCGTTTCGGTGCTTCAAAGTGAATCTGAAGATTCTACAGCAGTGAAACTTGGGCAAGGTCCCAACATGAGTCAGCTGGAGGGTCCAGACAGCCAAGCCTTGGACCTCGGCCGGTCCTGCATCTCAAAACCCTCAACCCCCGCGCTCAGCCCCGCACCCACCCGCGGGTGCCCAAACGCGGAGCTGAACGTGACCATGGCCACAGCGGCCCCCCTGTATCACTCACTCAGACCCGCGACCCCCACATCCCACTAGTTCCCCCTACGAACCTCCAAAGATCCGCGCCCCCCAAAAGACTTCATCATACCTCAGGAACCAACTGGATATCAGGGAACACAAGAAAAACAAGCGTGAGAGTGTTCCGTGAGCTGGCCCCCGTCCCGCGGGTCACAGCATGGAGACGGGGAGGCCACCCCAGTCCTGCAACAAGACAAAGTCGGCCTTCACAGTCCTGGATTCTCCTGGGGCCCTACTTTGTCCTTCACCCACGTGAACAACGACTCTCCAACCTGTTTCCAGGAAGAGAAGCACCAGGAAGGCCCGGCTGTGATGTCACTTCCAGTCCTGCAAGCAGCCTTAAAGGGCCAGACTCAAGATGTGCAGAGAACCATTATCCCCACCCAGGTGAATCAGTGGCGGGAGGGGGATGGATTTGAATAAGGGAGTGGAGAGGCAGCTGCTGGAGTAGCTGGTCAGCGTGGGAGCTCCAGTAAGAAGAAGTCCACTGGGGGGCTGGAGAGATAGCACAGTGGGTAGGGCATTTGCCTTGCACGCGGCCAACCCGGATTCGATTCCCAGCATCCCATATCGTCCCCTGAGCACTGCCAGGAGTAACTCCTGAGTGCAGAGCCAGGAGTAACCCCTGCGCATCGCCAGGTGTGACCCAAAAAGCAAAAAAAAGAAAAAAAGAAAAGAAAAAGAATAAGTCCCCTGATGCTTTACTGGCCACTCAAGTGTGGAGTCAATGCTCTCACACACAAGGCCCCATCAGGAAAACTGCAACAGAGTAGATCCAGGTAAAACAGGCAGGTAGGGAGTGGGTGGGGCACAGACAGTGTGTTTCTCAGGGAAGTAACAAATCAAGATGGGGTGAAAGCAGTGACTAGGAAGCCAGCCCTGGAGAGGAACTGGAACAACCCAGACAGAGAGCAGCCACCTGAGAGCTGGGCAGAAACTGGGACAGGAAGAAAGGCTGCTGAGGACATCTGAGAGCCCTTTATGTGCTAATGCTCTAATCCTGACAACACACGAGCAATGGAAAGTCACTGGCAAGGAAAGTTCATGGGGAGGCTTCAGAAATACATTTTCAAACCCAGAGTAAGGATCAGGAGTGATGAGTACAGTGGGTTAGCACTTGCTCTGAACTTGGACAACTTGAGTTCCATCCCTGGCATCCCAAATGGTTGCCTGAGCACCACCAGAAGTGTCAGGTGTGGTTCCAAAATCAAAGACATTATTGAAAGAGCATAAGGATCCATCCTAGAATGGAGGTATATACTGAGCTTACAGTTAGCAAACTTTCCTGGTAAAAAGGCCTTACTTAGCCTTTTCGACAACCTAAATGATTTATAGCATCCTAGTGACTACAAGATATTGGGATTTTTACGACTTCCAAAAGCAGAAAGTTTCACGCTTTTCCACCCTCGAATATTAGTGAAGTGAGAAGTGCTCTTCTTTTCTTTCCTTTTTTTTTCTTTTTGCGTCAGACGTGGCAATGTACAGGGGTTACTCCTGGCTCATGCAGTCAGGAATTACCCCCATTCACTGAAGCACTGGTTACAATAGCTAGAATCTGGAAAAAAAACTGAGTGCCCGAGAACAGATGACTGGTTAAAGAAACTTTGGTACATCTACACAATGGAGTACTATGTAGCTGTTAGAAAAGATGAAATTTACATACAAGTAGTACTACATGGAAAGTATCATGCCAAGCGAAATGAGTCAGAAAGAGAGGGACAGACATAGAAAGATTGCATTCATCTGGGGAACATAAAGTAACAAAATAGGAGACTAACACCCAAGAATAGCTGAGATAAGGACCAGGAGGTTTACTCAATGGCTTGGAGGCCAGCCGCACATGCTAGGAATAAAGGCAGCTCAGATATAAAAGGGAGCACCAAATAAAGCCCATTTCAACATTCTCCAATTCACCCTATAAAGAGCCTGGCCAGGGCCAACCACGTTTTGTGAATATTAATGTCTAGTGCATACGTATATTTAACAAAAATATGGATACAAGGTATGTAGAAATGATACAGCAGATCAATTACTTGCTTGCACATGGCTGGCCAGAATTCCAAGCCCCTGTGAGGATACCTGTGCCTGCCCAGGTATGGATCCCTAAGCTCAGAGCCAGCAGTGAAGCCTAAGCCCTGTGGGGCACTGCTCAACAAACCTAACACAGGAAATTCTGAAGAATGAACGTATACACTTTCATAAGGATTCACTGCAGTCATCTGGTTAATTTCTGCCATAATTCCCGCAGACCAGGGTCTCTGGACCAAGCCAGAGTAAGAGCAAATAATAACACAATGGTGAGCCGTGAGAGCGTGGAGATGGGGAGGCTGCTCGTGTCCTGCTACAAAATCTGCATTCAGGGTCCCCCTTCCATGACGCGGCGCAAATTTACTTGTCCTTTGTCAAGTGAGGAACAGCGCCCTGATCCCACCCAGGGTCTATGTCAGGGATGGAAAATGAATCAGGAATACCAGTTTTATGACATCACATCTGTTTCCATAAGGTGCCCAAAAAGGCACTGAGAATCTTTTTGCCACCCAGCTGAATCTGTGCTACGAGGGGGATGGACTCGGATAAAGGAGTGGAGAGGGAGCTGCTCAAGTGGTCGGTCATAGAGTGGGGGGTCTGGGATTAAGGAGAAGCCCCCTGATCCTGTAGTCGTCACCAAACATTGAACCAAGGATATCTAGACACCCAATGTTACCCTGATTCTTGCCAAGTGATCCCTAACCTCACAGCCAAGAGTAAACTCTGAGTACTGTCAGATGTGGTGACAAATATAACAAAAATCCTACCAAAAGGGGGAAAAAAAGACATGCAAAGACAAATTCTAGAGTGAAACATTAAAATGTCAAGCAGCTGGTCCTTAAAAATCCCCCATTCTTGATCTTTCTCTGCTACAGAAACTGTTTGTCCTGAATCCTTATTGTTCTTTCTCTGCTTTTGCACCTTTCTTGTGTGTGCATATGTGTGCATGTGTGTATACGTGTGTCT
The DNA here is from genome assembly GCF_029834395.1 of Sorex fumeus. NCBI lineage: Eukaryota > Metazoa > Chordata > Mammalia > Eulipotyphla > Soricidae > Sorex > Sorex fumeus. The sequence goes on along the minus strand of NW_026606303.1, from coordinate 871,403 downwards.
TTGTGTGATTTTTATTTTGAAGTCACAACTGGCAGATTCAGGGCTTACTCCTAGCCTGGCACTCAGGGATCACTCTGGTGGGGATCATATAGGATGCAGGGGATGGAACCTGGGTTGATGGCATGAATGCTTAAGTGCTTACTCGCAGTACTATGGCTCTGGCCCTAATAAAATGTGCTCCTAGCACACCCAGGATGATCCCTGTGCAAATGTCCTTATACCTAAAGAAACAAAACTATCTGGCTTAAAACAAACAAACAAACAAACAAACAAACACTACAACCCTTTCCCTTGTTGGATTATAGTTCTGAACAATTTAGGTTTAACAATGATTCATCATTTTTCCTCTGCTGCAAGTTGCTTAGGCTTACTGAGTAACAGCCATCCCAATGCACCTGAATCACTCCCATTTCCTTAGTATTCATCTTTAGCTTCCAGGTGCTCTGCTTCCCCTATGCATTAATCACCCATTTCCCCTCACCAGAACCTGTGAATTGTAAAATCAGATTCTTCAGAGATCTCTGGATTTTGTATTTGTAAGTGAAATTTTTACTTTCTCTTTTCTTCATGTCCTCTGCAGTTTACTTGAAACAAACATCCATTTTGCTCCTGGACAAGGACCAGTGAAGTCCCATGCAGGGAAGACTGTGCTGGGAAGACTGGGATGGCCATGTCCCCAACCCTCAGCTTTGTAGAGCAAAGGAAAACAATGTTGCACTTTTGTAACTTCAGAGTTAACTGACCCCAGATACTATTTACTCCTAGGCATTGTCATATTTATAAGACTTAAGTCTCAGCTGCCCATTGTTCCTACCACCCCAAAAACAAGAGACTGGATGAACCCAGGAGAGCTGTGAGCTACTCTGGCATTGAAAAGCACTAAAACAAATTCTGTCAGGACCCAAACATAAGCAAGTGGATAAGGGTCCTGCTGGGATTAGGAAGGACTAACTTGTCAAGAGGAGTATAGTCTGGGAAATATCCCCAATAGAGCCACCCTATAAGTTTAATAGATCTCTTACTGTGTCCATTCAAAAAGAACACAAAGATTAAGTCGTCAAGATTGTTTAGATGAATATGAACTAAGCAAAGGAAAATACGTCCTTAGATGAAATTCTACCCTTGAGCTGATCTTGCAGGGTGAGATTTTTGTCCAAAAATAAGTTTCCACTGAGGGAAGGGTTTTACATCCATTGATTGTACAACCACAACTCGGTGTATTTGCTACCCCCACTCCTGGGGAATGGGCTGGAGAAATAAAGGCTGTGCGAGAAGGGCAAAGAGAGGAAATGAGGGGCAGTGGGTGACTGGTATAGAAATGCAGGAGAATGGGAATGAAGAGCAACTGATCACGGTGAGTTCACGAAGTAAAATGGGAGGGTGCTGTGAAGAGTTGGTGGTCCAAAGCCGCCTCCTCACTTCCCCAGGCTTTACCAACAGAGAGAAAGACAGAGAGACAGGGAACCACAGACTGATAGTGAAAACGACCCATTTCATGCAGAGCAGCTACCATACTTACAGAACATCTGAAGAGGGGGGTTGAGGTAAGGACATAGATGTGATTGATCATGTACATAGATAAACATTTGGCAGAGGAAATTCTCTTGGGGAGATTCACGCAAGGAGACACTCTGTCTCCCAGGGACATCTACATTGCTTTTACCTTTCCCTCTAGTTGTATACATTATCAACACATGCAGTTGTTTGGATAAACACAGTAAGAGACAAAGATCCCAACACTTAATTCTCTGGGCTCTGAACGCAAGTAAAGTTTTTACCATAAATCCCAGACTAAGTCCTCAGGCCAGTTCAGCTTGTCCTTCCCCATGGGGGTCCTGTCTCTTAAGCTGTAACAGTTTGCATCAAGACCATGCATATTTCTGCTTTCTAGAATGTCCCATTTGGATGCCAGGGTAGTTTTGCCACTTGCTCCGGGTCCATCCCAGTTCCACGATAGGACCCCCCTCTCGGGGTGTTAGGAACTACAGCAACTGAAGCCTAAGTCAAGAAATTATGACCAAGCAATTATGCCCAGGAGTTGATATATTTCAGATTCAATCAACTAGCAAAACCTTGGACTGATGGTCTCTCTGTGTTTAACTGAAGAACACTGATCTATAGTAAAATAGAAAAAGGCTGCAGAAGAAATAGAAAAGCAGGTACAAATATACAGCACTTCAACTACAAAGCAGTACAAATACAAAGTTGAGAATTACCAGAAAGTTATGGCTTATCAGTAATCAAGAGTTATTTGGGGAACTGAGACAATGAGAGATAAAATATAGAGAAAAGGTAAACTTGAACTAAATTAGCGATGTTAGCAAGGAAGGATGTAAGCTTCTCTGGAAAGAAGAAAACCAGCAATTCACAGATGAAGCCTAAAACACTTTGGGTTAAAATTCAACAGATCACAACAGCCTGAACCCCGTTTCCTTCTTCGATCCTCTGTCACCCTTCATCGGCCAGGGTGGGGAGATGAATCATGGCCATCAAATGCACTCCGCGCATGCTACATTACTTGAACACAACTCTCAGTACTCAGCATAACAGTCGGGGGTAGCCTGATTAGGGAGAGGTGAAGAGTCGCGGTGCATCCCAAATTGATTTTAGGGTACAGAAATTCTACATGTTAGAAAAAATGTGGATTTAGAGAGGCAGTCACCTGGGAGGGGCACTTCCCTTACTGAACCAAATCAATCCTCGGCATCTCATAAAGTGTTTTACCCCTAAAGCACTGTATCACTGTAGCACCTGTCATTCCATTGTTCATCTATTTGCTCTAGCAGGCGCCAGTAACGTCGCCATTCATCTCAGCCTTGAGATTTTAGAAGCTTCTCCTTACTCATCCTTCCCAACAGTGCCATATTGGAGGCTCTTTCAGGGTCAGGGGAATTAGACCCATTATTATTACTGTTTTTGGCATATCGAATATGACATGGGGAGTTTGCCAGGCTCTGTCGTGCAGGCAGGATACTCTCTGTAGCTTGCCGGGCTCTCCGAGAGGGATGGAAAATATATATTTTACTTATATTAAACATTTTAAATATATCATTTTATTTATATCAAATATATAAAATGTATTAAGTAAACGTATGAAATATATTAACCCTAAAGCACCGACAGAAATAATTCTACTGTGCCGTTCCTGGAGTAAGCCTCGATCTTCCACAGATTTGCCCAAAATACAACCAAAAATAGCCCAAAAGCAAATTTTCATTTGCAAGTCGGAACCATCCCTAGGACTGCAAGTCCAGGATGACCCTGGACATCGAGGCTACTACTGAACTGTGACCCAGGGCTACAGGGTCGTTTGCCTTTGGGGAGCTGCTACCCTGTCCCTCAAAAATGAATAGGCCTTTTATTTTTTTGGAGGCTCCACTGGGGATATGGAGGAGAAACTTCTGGCTCTGCGCTCAGGAATCCGTCCTGGTGGAGCTTGGAGATCGGACTTGGTTGGGCCACATGCAAAGCAAACGCCCTAACTGTGGTGCTATAGCTCCGGTCCTCTGAGTGAATCTGGAGCTTCTACAACAACAATGTCATGTCGGGCCAAAGGATCCAGGACAGGGCCCAGCAAAGCCCAGTGTTGGGAGGGTCGAGACCACGCCCACTTCCCCTCCCTCTCTGTAACCACCGTGCTCATCCCCACGCCCACCCTCCAGTGCCCATTTCCGGAGTTAGAGGATATTGTGGCTGCAGTGGATCCCCAGGATCACGCACTCACACCCTTGATCCCTGCGACCCGGTACAGCCCCTGCGATACTCATCAAAGCTCCGTGTCCCCAAAAAGTCACCGCCGCACCACAGGAATGTCTGGAAGAGAAGCGTCAAAGTACCCCCAAGCTGGTGTCGCCTCTCCACTCACAGAATGAGATGGGGAGGCCGGTTGTGCCCTGCCACAAAAGCAGCCCTCACAGAACCCCTTCAACGCAGGACAGCCACTGCTCCCTTCATCACTGTGACAAATGGAGACCTGAAGCAAGCACCCTAAAAGCCCTGTTGTGACATCACTTCCACTTCTGCAAGCAGCCTTAAAGGGCCAGACACCAGGTGTACAGGAAACCACTAGAACAATGCAGGTAAATATGTACTGCTGGCTGGGCCAGAGCGATAGCACAGTGGACAGGACATTTGTCTTGTCCTGATCAGCTGACCCAGATTCAATCCCCGGCATCATTTAGGGTGCCCAAGCACTACCAAGAGTAATTCCTGAGTGCAGAGCCAGAAGTAAACCCTGAGCATTGCTGGGTGTGACACAGAAAGAAAAAAAAAGTACTGCAAGTGAAATGGGCTCACATAAAGGAGTGGAGAGGTGGTGGCTAGAGTGATCGGTCACAAAGTGGAGGTCTGGAAGAAGGAGAAATCCCCCAATCCTATATTAGCAGTGACTCTGTAGCCAGCCCTGGAGATGCAGAGAGGAACTGATCTAGTAACAACCCTGAGAGCCGGAGAGACACTGGAACAGGGGCAAAGACTTCTACCCCTTAACAACACAAGAGCAGTGGACACTTGCCTACAAGGAAAACCTTAGGAGGCAGTTTCAGAAATGCAGGGGGCCCCGCCAAACCACTCTCCGGTCAGCGGAGGTGGACCTAGGGTCCGTAGGTGCAAGAAGGGACCAACCGAATAAACACAAGACACAAAAGACAGAGTGCAGTTTAGAAACAGAGAGAAAAGGGACAGACTTTATTGAGGGCTACAGGCTGTTTATATAGGGTCCGGTGGGGGAGGGGGGCCAGTCATGAGCAGAAGCAATATAACCATACATGGTAAGGTCAGCAACAAGAGCTTTACATAGCATTCAAGGTAAACATCTGTACATCAAAGGGTCTTATTGAAAGACTCCATATTAGGGCATCAAATTTTTGTGTACTTCAGCTAACTTGCAACATTGCTTTCTGTAAAACTGCTTGCCTGCTTTGCACCTGGGGGAGAGGGGACTTGGAAAGTGAACAGGGCATAACTTCTTTCTAAACCAAGTGTGACAGGATTCAGGTGTATTTACTGTTCCTGAAATGTATTGTCTCAGTAAAGCACCCTGCAGACTTGGGTAAAGGATAACTCAGAATGCTGGTGGTTGGGGGAAATTGCCCTTTCCTGGAGTGTATTGTCTCACTAAAGCACCCTGCAGACTTGGGTAACTCAAAATGTGGATGGTCAAGGGAGATTACCTAAGGCTTAATGATTCCGGCTATAACCTTGCTTGTGCTGACAATCGATGTACGTAAATGCTGATCTTTGAATCTATAGGCTAAGGAGTGAGGTACTTTTAAATGGATTGGTTAAGTAAGTATATGTTACAAATCTATTGGCTATGAAATGTGCGGGCCTTGCTGTAACGGCCAGTGAAGGCCTATATAAGATCCCCTTTGAAGAAGCTCGGGACTCTCAGTCACTGCCCTCTCTGGGGTATGCTGTGGAGCCCCAGCATGCTGGTCTAAATAAACCCCGTTTTTACTCCTTCAGGAATTGTGTCTATCTGGTCTCTGCGCCTCCCAGGGCTAGGGAACTCCAGATCCCAACATTATGGCAGAAGATGCATCCTGAGGATATTCTATAGATAAGTCCGGATTTACGCAAGTATGTGCCTGCCTGTTCATGTTCACTGGGCAAACATCCGTCAGGGACAGAGGGTCCTGGGAGGACTCTAAGAAGGAAGTTCTCAGGGTCTGTGTGGGCCCCGCAAAGGAGTCTCAGTAATTCAAGGTCTCATAAAGCAGTCTTGGCTCCCAACACAGAAACAAGATTTCAAACCAAGAGTATGTGGCCAGGGAGGAAGTGATAGCATAGTAGGTAGGGCGTTTGCCTTGCACACGGCTGAATTGGGTTCGATTCCCAGCATCCCAAATGGTCCCCTGAGCACCACCAGGAATAATTCCTGATTACAGAACCAGAAGTAACCCCTATGCATCGCCGTGTATGACCCCCCCCCCCAAAAAAAAAGAGCACATGGCCAGAAGGTTAGTGCAGTGGGTTGGGCAATTGCCTTGAACTCGGTCAACCTGAATTCAGTCCCTGACATTCCCCAATGGTTGTCTGGGAACCATCAGGAGTAACTCTTAAGAACTGTCAGGTTTCCCCCAAAACAAAAGTATATAAAACACAGCACTGCAGTCTAAGTTTGAGATGGCCGTGGGAGAGCAATTCTATAAGCTTAATGTATTTCTTACCGTGCCCATACAAAACGATTTATATTACGTATGCTTATATGTTGGTCGGACAAGGAGAGGAGAAACACACCCAGGGAATTCTGTTCTAGGGTGAGTGGATCTGCTAAGTGAGAGTCTGCCCTAGAAACTGCTTTCCCATGTGTCCTGACTAGCTTGGATGAGACTGAACTCTTCTCCCCCTCAAACTGTCTTCAGTAAATGATTTCAGTATATTGAGGCAGTTTCCCTTATCTCACCGGAACCTAGCTGGTCTTAGATATGCAGATCTCAGGTGCTAGCCAGGCCTGATCTTTGGGATGTAGATTCCCAGCTCTAGCCAGGCTAGTCTTTGGCATGCAAAGCTCAGATACTTGTCTTTGGGATGTAGATTTCAAGCTCTAGCAGACTGGTCTTTGGGATGCAAATCCAAGTGTGTGTAGCTTGTAAAAGGGGAGGCCAGGATTACTGGCCTGTGGATGTAAAGAAACAATGTATGTTTTGCCTCAATGTTCTTTCTGAAACTCCTTTTGATGACACCACTATATTGTGCCCTTTAGGGTTACTATGATATATATAAGGGAGATTTCACGGCTCTCTGGGGGACAGGTGCGTCAGAGAACCTGGGAATATGGGGCTGAGGACAGAAGCTGAGAGGACAAAGGAGCACGTGCTCGAGAGATCCTGGGGCCTCCATGACATACATCTCTTCCATATAATAAATTGCGACTAAGACCAACCAGCCTGGCCCTCTTTCCTTCCTTCGCCTGACCATCGCTATCCACCTCCCTGGAGTGGGGAAAGGGCCTGAGACTACGAAATTCGGGCTGGAGAGATAGGTTGCCACCCCCTTACCCGCCTTTTTTGTGTGTTTACACACCACCCTGCCTCTGTGGCAGGGCATTCCCTTTTGTTCTCTCTCCTTTTGGGTGCTATGGTTTGCAAAAGAGGCACTGAGTGGTAATCATGTTCGGTCTAGAGTCTACTCTCAGCATGCATCTCCCAACCTATAGCCCCCACCTATTTACATTTTATTTAATTCCTTCCACCTTGCTTTATCAGTAAGACTCATTATTTACCAGTTAGCATTAATGTGAAGTCCAAATGCCAGGACATTGCCATAGCCATGGTCCAGGTGATAATCAGCAAGTACCTTTCCCTTATGGTACTAATGTCACAGGAAGCTTTCACACGCACCAGGATTAATTCCTTCCAGACTGTACTTTTGTAGCAACCCCTCACCCACTTGTCGAAACTAAAATTGTTTTATCTAAGGGCCATGCAGGCGAGATACTCTCGGTAGCTTGCCGGGCTCTCCGAGAGGGGCGGAGGAATTGAACTCGGGTCGGTCATGTTGGCTACGTGCAAGGCAAATGCCCTACCGCTGTGCTATCTCGCCTGCACGGCAGAGCCTGGCAAGCTCCTTGTGAAGTATTCGATATGCCAAACACAGTAACAACAAAGTCTCCAATGGAGACGTTACTGGGCCAGCTCGAGCAAATCGACGAACAACAGGAGGGCCTTTACCTTTACCTTTACCTAAGGGCCATGTTCTGGCCCAGGCCATTGTTATTAGGGAATTGATTGATCCAACATAACTTTTATATTTACCAGGGCTTGAAGGGAACAGGAAAGTCTTCCTATATTCCTTACCCACAGAATTTTTTCCAGTATTAATTCTCTTATGCCTTTAAAGGCTGCATTGTGCCTTTAAATGATGGACTTCACATGTTCTTGAGTGTGTGTGTGTATAGTTCCTCCCCGGTGTGAATTCTGCTATGAATAGTAAGGGCTGCAGATTCAGTAAAGGCCTTTCCTTTCTGCACTCCTGGCATATATAAGGTTTCACTCTAAAGTGACTTTTCATATGCGTAGTAAGGGGTAAGAACAAACAAAGCAAAGACTTCCCACTCCATACAAGCATATGGTTTCTCTCCAGTGTGACTTTTCCTGTGCATACTAAAGTATATGAGTCATATAAAGGCCTCGACACATTCCTTACAGGCATACGGACTCTCCAGTATGAAATCTACTGTGTATAAGGTATGAGGATCCATCGAAGGCCTTCTCACAGTCCTTACACTTAAGCGGTTTCTCTCCTGTGTACATATTCACAGAGTCCCGCCGGGGTGACACTAGACTCCAGAGTTTGTCCTCAGTGCTGACATTCCTGGGAATTCTGAGCACTGTGGGTTTCTAAGAGAACGTGATGATGCTGAGAACATGTGAAGGCTCCCCCACATTCCTTACACGTGGACAGGTTCAGTTCACAATGACTTCCTGTGGGCCTGTCAGTGTGAGAGACACATTATAAACAGTATTCCTCTCCCACAGACCAGAGGCTGCCCCACTATGGAGGGGTTGTGTCCGCTGACTGAACTGAACATCCAAGGATCTTTTCCTAGGGGAAGACTTTGTCAGAACGAGCATACTCTTGCCATTTTCATCACCCTCAGAAGACAATGGACCTGTCTGAGCATCCCCATGGGGATGAGGGCAAAATTGCTCACTTGAGCCTTTATCACAGTGTGCAGCAAGATACATTCCACCAGGACTGGCTGATTCCATGTAGAACAGCAGAGAAGGATTCCAATTATTGCTCTATGCCATGAGTTCTCATGTCAAAAGAAATCAAACTCTGTAGGTAGATAGCTGGTGGTGAATGAGAAAATGAGTATCTTGGGGAAGTAATTAATCAAGAAGGGGCTGAAAACAACGACTCTGAAGCCAGCCTTGGGGATTCAGATACGAACTGACCTAGTAGAAACAAGAGAGCTGGAGACACTGGAACAGGAGCCAAGGCTGGTAAGAATATCAGAGAGTACAGTAGGGGCAACGCTCTACCCCTTGACAACGCACAAACAGTGGACTCTCAGCTACAAGGAAAACCCCAGGAAGCACTTTCAGAAACACAATTTAAAACTGAGAGTGGGCTAGTGGGTTGGGTGCTTGCCTTGCAAGTAGTCAATCTGGGTTCAATGTCCAGAATCCCAAATGGTTCCCTGAGCACCATCTAATAGACAGAAGGAATTTTGCTCCATCCAAACATAAATGTTTCCTTTTTTCCTTCTAAGATTAATGAAGTGACATGGGTGGGATCCAGGAATGTGACCAATCAACCTTTTGAGTAATGACAGGTAAATGGAATGGCCTGCCGGTATGTGGGGAGCTTGGGAGCTGACCCGTATTCCCACTTGTAAAAGATTTCATCATAGATCCCCTTCCATCCTTTCAAGTAACATTCTATGCACAGTAAAGTTCATCTAAACTGTCTCCAATTCACACCAGAGCAATTTTACATTGGGGAAGGGTGTTGCTTGCACACAGCCAACCTGGGTTCAATCCCCAGGATCCTACAGAGTCTCCTGGAGCACCAACAGAAATAATCCCTGCGTGCAGAGCCAGGAGCAACGCCAGAGTATTATTACGAAGGATCCAAATAGTCAAATAAAATTTAAATTAAAAATAAGGTATCCCCCATTCCACGCCATTAAGAAACTTTGCCAGGGCCATTTTCCTAAGATGACACTTTGGAAAATATTTATCCAATATAGCACAGCGGTAGGGCGTTTGCCTTGCATGCAGCCAACATGGCCGACCCGAGTTTGATTCCTCGGCCCTTCTCGGAGAGCTCAGCAAGCTACCGAGAGTATCTCGCCCGCACGGCAGAGCTTGGCAAGCCACCCATGACGTATTCGATATGCCAAACACAATAACAACAAAATCTCCAATGGAGACGTTCTGGGCCCGCTCAAGCAAATCGATGAACAACAGGAGGGCCTTTACCTTTACCTTTACCTATGCATACACAAACATAACAATAACAGAGATGATACAGGGGATAAGGAGCTAGTCACACACAGCTGACCTGGATACTAAACACAGTATACCCCATAATGATCCACAATCCCCCAGGTATGGATGCCTGAACTCAGATCCAGGAGTAGGGCCAGAGAACACCAGTTTCTCTCCAGTATGCTTTCTCTTATGACTAGTAAGGTCTGAGAAATGAAGGCCTCCCACAGGTAAACCTATCCCTGGATCGGGCAGCCGCGAACACGACATTTCATACCTCACACCACTCATACTCCAAGAGTAGCGTACCACATTTGAAGTGGTTTTAAAGCAGATTGCAACCAATCTTAGAGAGAAATATATTTTTACATATATATATATATATATATATATAGAGAGAGAGAGAGAGAGAGAGAAGCACACAAGACTCAAGCCTTAACAACATATTAGTAATCGCTTATAAAAAGGCTCAATGGCCTCTGGGTGAAATACAACAATCTTTACACACTCTCCTCTAACAAAAGTTTTTTCGTGCATTTTCAGTTGTTTATTCATAAGAAACAATACAAAATAAATTATTTCGGTTCTGCTTTGGGGCACAGCTTGAAGAATAGGATGGAAACATCTAAAATATGGTGGTAGGAAGGTGTAATGGTGGTGTGATTGGGGCTGGAATATAAAATGTAATCAAATATTGTGAACTACTTTATAAAAATAATATAAAATTAAAAAATTCTTAAAAAAGCAATGATGGCCTTGGACCAAAACACTGAACACAAAAAATCCCACACTCAGGGCCCATAATCACTATGGATGAGAAGGGGGACACTCAATGTCCAGCAAGCAACTCAAAGTTGTGTGTGGACATTTGTGCCTAGAGGACTCTAAACTCAACTTCAGGGCTGCCCTAAATTCCTCTCAAAGCAGGCAAAAGTGACCTGACCTCCATCACTTCTGCCTGACCCAAAGATCCTCTGCTCCGTCTCCCTGGTACTAGGACATGCCCAGAACTGCACACAAATCAGTGAGTGAACGTGAGAATGTGACTGTGTAGGTGAGGCTCTCCAGAGCCGAAAGGACGAAACAGAGGAAACTCATGTCCGGGTTCCTGAATCACTGTGGTTGATAGGGCACATATGGGGCCATGTGACCCAGGAGCTACAATGCCGGTTAGGGGTGAATCCAGAGCAGAGAGCAAGAGGAAGCCCTGAGTACCTCCACTGTGACACAAAAATAGATCTGAAAGAAAAGCGGATAGGGCTGCTAAACCTTGTGTCCCATATGGTACTCCAAGCACTGCCAGGGGCAATGCTGGAGCGCAGAGCAAGAAGAAACCCCAAGATGACTAACTGTAGTCCCCAACCTTCCCAAACAGAACTAAGTCAAAGATGTCAGTCTTGGATCTGCGGCACCACACAGAGTATGAGACCTGGCAGGCGTGAATCTTGAGCACTGACCTGGGACTACTCCTCAGTGGAGTATGATCCAAACCCAAATACAACAAAACAAATACACAAGGACAAAAGCAGCCTCAAAAACTGTACAGCCAGTGTTTCCTCCTGAAACAACTCTAGAGACAGTCAGCCCTGAAGGCCTATGCACTCCTGTAATTGCATCATATCATTTGTCACTTTCCTCCTCCGTGTGGATGGTGTGTCAGACAGTGCAACATCATCTTTTCCTACCTATAATTCCCGAGAATCAGCAGGAAATTCCATGCAAAGATCTGTGAGCATGAGAGAGGTGCACAAACCCCAGAGTCCTGATCAGAAGTTTCTGCTTTGGAGTCTGAAATTGCTCTCAGGGAGGACAGGGGAAGCAGCTGACCTGCTCTCCTATCTCACGGGTCGTAGATCTATTTGAACTGAAAATGTTATGATATCTAAACATATAGTGCAACATAGAAGAATTAGGCCCCGGGCCAGAGCAATAGCATGTTGTGGAGGGCACTTGCCTTGAACACAGCTGACTCTGGTTGAATCCCCCACATCCCACTGGATCCCCCAAGCCCACCTGGAGGGACCTCTGAGTGCAGAGTCAGGTTACTCCAGTACCAAGAGTACTGCTGGCTGTGGCCCCAAAACAAAAACACACAAATAAAAAGTGAACTGTGTAATTAATCAGAATAAAGAACACAACTTTCTAGACTTTACCCAGCATAAAAGCATTTTTATGATGGCTACAGAGATAGCACAGATCACAAGGTGCTTGTCTGGCACACAGCTGACAAGAGTTCAATCCCCATCACCCCACAGGATCCCAAAACCTAGAGCAATCAATGACAACAGACCCAGGGATAAACTCCGCCGGGTGTGGCCAACCACAAATAAATTTAGGCGTCAGAACTTTAGTCTGGTAGGGTATGCGCCTTGTACACAGTCGACCAGGGTTCAGTCCCTGGCACCACACTGGGTACCAAAAGCAGCAACCACAGGGTATGAGCAGAAAAAAAAAGCTTTTGTTCATGAGTGAACCTCCACCAGCCAGTTTTGGAGAATGCAGGTCAGACTTGGGTTTTGGAGCCAAAGCTGGCAGATCTTTGGGCTCACCCAGGTGGTGCTTGAGGAATCCTGCATTGTGCAGGAGATTGTACCATGTGGGAGGCTGCTTGCAAGGCCAGGGCCTGCACTCCTGGCCTATCACTGACCCCAGGAATTCAAAGTCTATATAAGTACTGTGAACCATATGAGAAGGATACAGACAGGAAACAGGGATGAGGCCCAGCTGGTAGATGTCCAGGCAGGGCTGCTGGCACCTGGGTCCTCCCGGTGCAAACCTGAGCCAGAAGTACAAACTCCAATTTCAAAGTTTTGCAGGGGCCAGAATGAGAATACAGTTTATGGCAGGGGACTTGTCATGTATGTGGCAGACTCAACTTCACATTCTGAATCACCAAGGGGTGATCCTAGAGCAAAAGCCTGCACAGCCAATCCCCCTCCTGCCCAAATAAAGGCAATGAGGAATTTATCTGCCAACAGCAGAGTTGTGAAATCTAGTAATATCCTTTGGGTTTTTTTGCTCTGTTTTGGGACCACACTCAGAAGTGCTCAGAGCTTATAGGCCAGGTTTTCAGACTGTATGATTTTACTCCTATGGGTACATGATTTTATAAAAGAAAAAGGGGATGAAAAATTACACTTGGGGCCAGAGTGACAGTACAGCAGACAGGGAGTTTGACTTGCACACAGCTGACCTGGGTTTGGTCCCTGGCACTCCATATGGTTCCCCGAGCACTGCCAGGAGTGATTCCTGAGTACAGAGGGTGAGTGCAGAGCCAGGAATAAGCCCTGAGCATTGCCAGTGTGACCCAAAAAGCAGGAAAAAAATGCACTTATCCCAAATGAAAGTTTAAAGTCCATAATTAGCTCAGAGTCTCCAAGTCCTTCCTTTCCTCCTAACAGCCTCTTGTTCAAAGGACTCGAGAATGTTCATATCTAAGAACTTCCAATTAAGGTATGAACAGAGGGGTAAGAGGGAACACAGCATACTGAAGCAGACCCTGTCCATCTGAAATCCCAGAGGGCCTTCCCTAGTACGCCTTATCCACTAGTCCCCTGGCAGGGCACAGACCTGCCAGGTATGGTCCCAAATCCCACCTCATCTGCTCCCCAAGTAGTGAGATAGACCCAGGGAGAGGAACTCATAGGCAAAGCACCTGCTTTACCTTTGGGGGACATGGCACGGCACCCCCTGCATCCCAGACACACAGACGTCGAGGGGGAGAGTCTCTGACTATCTCCAAGTTTGTAGCAAACAGGGGGGAAACACAGGAAAAATACCCCAAAACACAAAAAGAAGTTCAAATAATGCCCGTGTGTCAAGTCAAATAATGGAGTGGGAGTGTTGCGGCCATATCTAGTGATGCTCAGGGGACCCTCTGGTGTGTCGGTGATAACCCTGGTCACTGCAAGAAAGACAAACGCCCTCCTGACTATACTACTGACCAGTCCCCAAGAGTGAGACATTTAACACCTATTGCAGCTGGTCCACGGAAAACCCCTTTCTGCAAGTATTCACTTCAACAGAAGGGCACACCCCAGGTCTGGGAGAGATGGACAGTGAGGGATGCTTGGAATATTGACAGGTGAGGCAGAAATTCTTTTTTCTGAGGAAATATAATCATATAGGGTTAGCAAAGATAATAAGTTGATAGGATGCTTTTATTTCAAGCAGTTATGCCAGGGTCAATATGCAACAGTACATACACTCACCCACCCCATTCACTGCTAAAAATGATGCCTGATTTCAGAACCAAGAATAAGCCCTGAGCGATAAGTGGTGCTGTGGCCCAAAAAAGTACGATAAAATGAATTATAAACGGACTGGAGTGGTAGTATAGCTGAGGTGCTTGTCTTGCACTCGGCCAAACCAAGTTTGAATCCTGGCATACCATATGGTTCCCTGAACCCAGCCAGGAGTGATCCCTGAATGCAGAGGCAAGAGAAGTAACTGAGACTTGCAGTTGTACTTCCTACAGACTAAATAATTAATTCATTTAAATGAATAAAGTTGTGGTGGCCAATAGTGATCCTAAATTGCATTACTAGAGGGGTTAGGGCACACTCTAGAAGTCTTCGAGCTACTTCCTGCTGAGAATGCACATTTGGTTGCAAGACCCACTGTGGTATGGCACAACCCTGATGCAGCCCCTGCCGATCCCCCTCCTCCCAGCCCTGAGTTGTCTTAAATCTCTGCACCCTGAGGCCAAAATGGTAACATAGACAAATGAGCATTTGTTTCGAAGGCAGCCAACCTGGGTTTAATTCTGGGCATCCCTCGTGGTTCCTGGCACCACTAGGAGTGCTTGCTGAATGGAGTGCCAGGAGTAACCCGCGTGCATTGCTGGGTGTGACCCAAAAGGCAAAATAAAAAAAAAAGAAAGAAAAAGTAAAGAGAAGCTCCCCACCTCCCTATACTCCCAGAACCCACTGAATGCACAAGGAACAAGTGTAAAGCAAAGGCTCTGCCAAATGCTTTTGAGCCCCAAGCACAAAAATGTGCCCTGCCCCTCCCTCCACCCACCCCATCACTGGACCCCGGCTCTGGGTTCACTCCAGGCTGGTACCGGGACGCTGTGGGGTGCCGGGATCGAACCCAGCCGGCCGCATTCCCCACTTATGCATCGTTCTAAATAAGTTCTCCTCAGTAAAAACAACCTTGTTTCCCTCAAAATCAATTTATATGCAAGATAAAGCTTTCGGCAGCAGGAGCGCTCCGTGCATTCTGGGTGAGGGGCCGCCACCCCGGGCCACCGCACCGGAGCGACCCCACCGCCCACAAGGCGGAAAACGCGGAAGTTCAGGCGCTCAGAGCGACCACTCGGGAGGCCGGCGGGAAACCGACATTCCCGGACCCCCCTGCCCCCCTGGGTGCCCCCTCACCAGCTCCTCACCTTCCTCAGCAATGGCGGCCCGCCAGCACTTCTGCCCCGACTGCTGGGACCCCCAGTTAAATAGGATCCCGATTCCATGATGTCATCTGCATGTTCCCGCAGAGCCTTAAAGGGCCAGGGTTCAAGTATTCCTGACCAGGTACTTGCCTGGTCAGAAAGGTTCATTTTTCCCCGTTTCTGGGATAGGATCAGGTGATCAGCAGATCTGATGTTTGCCAAGTCTGGGATAGATGGAGAGTGACGGACTAAACAGATAGCATATCCATCAGAAATCTTTGTTTTGACAAAGGAAATAAAATTCACAAAGATACTTTGCAACATCTCTTTGAGTCCCCACATTCATTTATATCGCACTGAAAGTCCAGGTCTTGAGTAGCTTCAACTGTTTATTTTTACAATTCTAGGAGAGAGCTAGAAATTAAGTGAATCATGTGGCTCAGAAAGGGGTCAGGGGTAGCCCAGAAGGGGACTCAGGGATTGGTGATGACTGGGAAGATATTTGTGTAAGCAAAAATTCTTGTGTCTGTATTTGTGTGTGTTCAGAGAAAAGGGTCCTCTCCAGTTATTCCTTGAGAGCTATGCGCAGCAACTCTTCAAACAGTGCTCAAGTTCTACATAGCTATGAATTCTACATGGATCAGACAAATGAATGGAAAGTCCCTTAACTGCTGTGCAGCTAAATAGTCTTTTAATATTTTAGTACTTGATGATTTATTAAGCTATAATTCTTCAAAATTTGAACCAGTAAGCAAGAACAACTGTATAGCAATTGTGCATGAGAAGAAAGCCTCTTTTTCAGACATGTAGATCTATTGTTTGGCTATGATGATTTGGTGTTTGTTACAGTAAGAATATGAAATTTATTTTAGAAGTTTGCTTCTTAGCAGAATTATTCCATTAACATACTCAATTTCTTGTAACCACTCCACTAGGGTGCCAGATCATCACAGTGTACAAATAGGAACAATAGGTTAGGGTCCCCCCAAAGTGAGGTAGTAAACATCTATAGCTGATTTATTTGTGTATTCGCTTTTCTTTGCTTCGGTAACTATGCTTGCCTCACTATGCTTATATAAATTTATGGAGTACCAGGATGTGGGTCTAGTGACTTTAATTTTGTGGGTGCTTATGAAAAGGACAGGTGCATCAGGATGTGCTTTTTTCTAACCAACAAACTATGCTTCTCTTGGGATGCTGCTGCTTTGCCTAGCAGAACAGCCTGCAAGCTGGTGTGAACAAACACTCCAAATTTTGTAGTTCATTAGAAATTTGCCCCTACCTTCAACTTCCCCTATCTTACCACTACCACACTGCCCTCCCATTGCTCATCCATTTTCTCGAACAGGCCCAATAATGTCTCCTTCCTGAGACTTATTGTTACTGTGTTTGCCATATCTAATACGCCATCGAGAGCTTGCCAGGCTTTGCCGTGCGAGCGAGATACTCTCGGTGGCTTGCCAGGCTCTCCGAGAGGGACAGAGAAATTGAACTCGGGGCAGTCTCATGGGCCACGTGTAAGGCAAACACCCTACCCACTGTGCTATTGCTCCAGCCCAACTACTACACTATTCTGTTGGAAATATAGTTCTAAGCATTTTAGGTTTAACACTGGTATGTCCATTCTCCCTTGTCACAGGGAGTTTAAGGTTTATAGGATTACACCCATCACAATGCTCCTGAGGCACTCCCATTCCTATGTTTCTTGGCATATAGCTCTAAACACTTTAGGTTTAACATTGGTATGTCCTCCCTCCCTTGCCACAGGGAGCTTAGGTTTACCACAGTGCTCTCAAGGGACTTCCATACTTCTGTGTTTCTCTGTAACTTCCTTCTCTGTGCTTTACTTTCCCAACTGGCCTGTCACCTTTTTCTCCTAATCAGACTCTGTTAATTTGTAAGGTCTGAATCCTCAGAAATCTGAGTGAAAAAGTGCTTTTCTCTTCTCCTTATGTCCTTTGCATAGTTGATTTAGAGCAATGTCCTTTTCATGTACACACGGGAAGATAGTTAATACTCTGACTTTGTAACTTGGGAGTTAATTGACTCCAAATAATACTTCATACCTGGGCATCTGCTTTCTCAATCTAAGCCTCAGTTGCCCTTAGTTCCTAGCACCCCAAAGGTATTGTCACAATGAGGGACTGGATGGACTCAGGGATAGCTGTAAGGTACTCTGTCATCAAAATGGGCCAGACCAAAGCGCCATATAAATTAAGAGCATGGTCATGGACAAATTCTGTCATGATCCAAAGAGTAACAACTAGATTAGGACCATGCTAGGGTTAAGAAAGACTAATCTGGCCTGAGCACTGTAGTCTGAGATCTATAGTAAGATGTCCCCAGCTTAATGTATCTATTACTGTGTCCATACAAAATGACTAATATTATTAAAGAGTAGAATTAAGATAAATGTTTATATGGTTGCTGGATTAAGGGAAGGAAAAACACACCCAAAGATGGCATTTCGCCTTTAGGTGGGTCTTTTTGCTGAAAAAGTTTGTCCTAGAAGAAGCATCCCCCAAAAGAGGGACCATACATCCATTGATTGTAGACCTCAGCTATGTGTAATTGCTACCCCAAACCTCTGATGATTTGGGAGATAACTAAGGCTGTAAGAGTGGACAAAGGAAAAATCAAGAGAGAATTTGAGAGGGAAAGTCCAAGAGGAATGAAGGAAATTCATGCAAAGAGAATCAGAGTAGAATTGAGATGAGCTTGGAAGAAACTGCAATCGATACCAACCAGCCTGGCCCTCATTCCCTCCTTCATACACCCATGGCCATCAGCTGTCCAAGGGTGATGGAAGTAGCCCAAGACCATCAATTTCAGGCCAGGGATGGGGGGGAGAGAGAGAGAATAGACAGAGGAGAGAGAGAGAGAGAGAGCTTCATATTGATTTTTTGAATACACAACATGAACAGAAAAACCATTTCTTTGAAACTATTATCACTTGTGTTTGCTTTCAATAAAAAATCAAAGTACTTTATTGATATGAAAAATAATAGAATTTCTTTCAATTTCAGTATCCAGTTAGGCTAAGTGCCTTTTACTCCCAGGATGAGACTCTGAATTTTCTCCTTGCAGTGTCCAGAGGTCACAGATGTGATGGCGGGGAGAGAGCCCGGACCCCCACCTTTCATGTCATATGCTTGCTCCATTGAGCTATCCCGCTTGGTATAATGATATTCATTTTTGAATGTGTGAATCTTCCCAGCTCACGCATATTCAGTGACTCTATTCCCAAGTCAGATTGCAGCTATGCCAAATCCTGAAGCTGTGGTTTGAGTTCTGAAATAAATCACAGCAAGTCAGGTAAGAATTAGTCGTATGACCCCTGGGTGAACAGGCCGAGCAGCTGGATGACATCTCTGTGGTTCTCACAGTCCAACAGACCCAGAGCAAAGAAAAGATCCTTTGGGAGTATCGCCGGGAGGAGCTGGGCAATCATACACTAGCCTTTTGGGTTTTCTATTTGACTAGACCCAGGAATATGTGGGGATCATATGGAATACTGCAAATTAAACCCAGTGCAAGGCAAGCACCCTCCCCACTATACTATGACTTCAGCACAATCTACCTTTATTAAGGGCTCACTCATTTACTTTTTAACATAAAAGCAAAAGAACATTTTGTAATGGGTCAGGGAGAGAATAGCAGGTAAGGCATCTGCCTTGCATAAGGCTGACAGGGGCAGGATTCGGAGCACTGCCCAAAGGAACCCCTGAGGAACGCTAGGAATAAACCCATCGGGAACATCAGACCCCAAACCAAAACAAAACAAAATGTCTTCGTATACTCAAAAAACATGCAAATGATCTAAGGGTAAAGACAAGCTTAGTGACAGAGAGGGTGGGGTGCAAGGTGGTTCTGCTGCTCCTGAAAAGGGCACCCCAACAATACAGGCTGTGCAGCCAGACTGGTAAGGGAAAGGGGTACAAAGGACCCTGAATCTCATGAACACATGACTAAAGAAGAAGCATGAAACAAGTCAAGAAAGCAAAGCACAGGATCATCCCAGGGGATCGAAGGGCCGTGTGAGAACAGCACAGATGCCTGCATCCAGGAGCCCGAGGCCCCCTGGGGTCAGCAGCATGTTTCACACACACTCAGGCCACAACCATGATGCCTGGGGCTCGCGCCTGGGAGGGTCCTCGGACACTCAGCTGCATACAAACCACACCTCCCCGGCCTCACGGCTCCTCCTACCAGTCAGGGGATTACAGCTGACTTCACCCTAGAATACCCTGCCCCCACAGAATCAATGTAGAGATTAGTGACAATGAAAAGGCGAGAGGCCTAGCCCATATGTCCCTGATATAGTCAGCCAAGTTACTGAAAGTACACAAACAACAGAATCTTCACTTTTGCTGCCTTGCACGCAACTAGTCCTATTCAATCCCCAGATCCCGTAAGATCCCCCAAGCAAACACCAAGAGTGATAAGTGAGTGCAGAACCCAGAGTCACCCCTAAGTGTCATGGCGTGGCTGTAAGATGAAACTAAACAAAACAAAATTGGACACATACAAAATATAATGTTAGGTCCTTGAGAAAATTTTATTTGGGGGAGTTTGAATTATTGAATATAAAATGTATTATAAAGGTAACTTTAAATGTATTGTGTAACAATTCAATCAGCTAATCAGTGGCTGAATAAATAGCAGTACTCCTACATTTAAAAAAAAGTATTGTGTAAAAATACTTGCCATGATTTTGTTGTCTGTTGAATCTTGACTATCCTGCCTCCAAAGAGACAACCTCTTAAGGTGCCTGTAAGCAATACATGATGAAAAACATTTTTTGACTTTTTGGGTCACATCCGGTAATACACAGGCGTTACTCCTGGATCTGCACTCAGGAATTACCCCTGTCGGTGCTCGGGGACCATATGGGATACTGGGAAAAAAAACCCGGGTTGGCCGCTTGCAAGGCAAATGCCCTACCCGCTGTGCTATTACTCCAGCCCCTGCATGATGAAAATTCTTGTATTTTATTATGGAATTGCCATTGGGTTAATCTGTATATCCATTGAGTCATGGCTATAAGTAGAGTTGCTTCCAAAACTACTTGTGACTTGTAGTTTAACTTAATCTCATATCACTTAATCACTTAATCACTTAATCCCCGTTATTCATCGATTTATTCGAGCGGGTGCCAGTAACGTCTCCATTCATCCCGGTTGCGTGCTAGCGTAGCCCAATGGTATCTGTTCGTTTTAGGAACATGTAGAGCCTCAAACAGATCATTTAGGGTCTTGACGAAGAAGTCTGACCATCTTATAGGTGGGCGTCCACGTGATCTTTTGATGTCTCGTGGAATCCAATCAGTAATGGCTCTAGTCCAGCGGTTGTCTGTAAACCTCATTACATGTCCAGCCCATCTGATTTTTGATGTCTTGGCAAATGAGACAGCGTCTCTGATTCTTGAGCGTTGACGAAGATCAGAACTCCGGATTCTATCTCTCATTTGAGTGAATCGTGATATTCCAAGCATAGTTCTTTCGATTCCTCTTTGAGAGACCCGAATAGTGTTCTCATCCTGTTTTCGTAGGGTCCAGGTCTCTGAGGCATATGTTAATGCAGGAAGAATAGTGGAATCAAAGAGATGTGCTCGTAGTTGGAGGTTCTTTGTCCTTTTAGTTATTTCTTCAATGTTCTTGAAGGCATTCCAAGCCGCTCTCTTCCTCCTGCGTAACTCAGGTGCCAGGTCATTCATCATGTTGATTTCTCGACCTAAGTATATATAACTATTGCATTCGGAGATGGTGGTTCCGTTGAGAGTGAATGGAGCGTCAGGAACAAGGCTGTTTCTCATAAACATTGTCTTCGTAAGATTCAGCTGTAGTCCAACCTTTCCACACTCACGGTCAAAGTCCGCAAGCATTTGTGCCGCTTGGCTGATGTTTGGTGTTATTAAAACGATGTCATCAGCAAAGCGGAGGTGGTGTAGTTGCCGACCATCTATCTTCACTCCCATGTTTTCCCATTCTAGTCGTCGCATGATGTTCTCGAGGGTGGCACTGAAGAGTTTTGGTGAAATGGTATCACCCTGCCGAACCCCTCTCTTGATATGGATGATTACTTCTTTGTAGAATGGTGAGATCTTGGTAGTGAATCCGCAATAGAGCTCACGAAGGATCCTGATGTATTGAGTTTGTACGCCCTGATTGGCTAGGGCTTCCATGACCACTTCCGTCTCAACAGAATCAAAGGCCTTCTTTAAATCAATGAACGTTAGACAGAGCGGCATCTTGAACTCCCGAGATACCTCAATGAGCTTGGTTATTGTGTGGATATGGTCGATGGTACTGAATCCTTTTCGGAATCCAGCTTGTTCACATGGTTGTCCTTCATCTAGTGTTCTGCTAATCCTATTCAGGATGACTCGAGTGAATAGTTTGTAGATGACAGACAATAGGCAGATTGGGCGATAGTTGCCAATGTCGTGGATGTCTCCTTTCTTGTATAGTAGTACAGTCTTGCTGGTTTTCCATTGGGATGGAACCTTGCATTCAGACAGGTAGCATGTGAAGAGTCGAGCTAATGTATTGATGAGTACTGATGGTAAGTTCTTCAGGTGTTCAGGTCTGATCTTGTCTGGGCCAGGTGCTTTTTGTTTCTTTACCGACGAGATGGCATGTTGGATTTCGGAAGGGAGAACATTGGGAACGACATATCCATCATGTGGTATGTGGTATGTGGGCAAGTGGATGTGGCTATTAAAGAGATCTGAGTAGAATTCATGAATAATCTTCTCCATTGCCCTTCTGGAAGATGTGATAGATCCATCATGATGTCGGAGGGCAGTCATCTTGGTTTTGTAGTTGGTGAAGGACAGGCGGGCATTACGAATGTTTTTCCCAGCTTCTGCTGCATCTACCAGTACTGCTGCTCTCCTGTTTTTGAGGTCATCCTTGATGGCTTTTCTGCACTGTTTTGCCAGTTCGGACGTTTGCTTGTGGTTGCCTGAGGCACGTGCCACGCCACGTTGGCGAATAAGTTCAAGAGTGTTCGAAGAAAGACGGTTTTTTGTGGTTATCTCTCTCTTGGCATTCCTTGCACAATCATGGAGGTGCTGAATCATTCGATCATATTCCTCATCAATGTTGTCAATGACGGCATCTTCCCATGTTGCTGCAACAGAGCCAAAGAGTTCCCAGTTGGTGGTTGTTCTGGGAGTCTTCTTCTTAAACCTTGCATTCTTTTCTCCTCGTTCTGTGAGGTAGAATTTTGCACGAAGAAGACGGTGGTCTGATCCCGTTTGGAATTTTGGGACAACAGCAACATCGGTTAGGCAAAACCGCCGATTGAATATGATGTGGTCTATTTCATTGTGGAACCGTCCATCGGGAGACTCCCATGTCCAACGTTTAGATTCAGCCTTTTGGAATTGTGAGTTACCATGGAAGGTTTTGGTTGACATGATGAACTCAGACAGTCTGTCACCTTGTTCGTTCCATTCCAGGCCATGGGTTCCGATGTGGAGTTCATCGACTGATCTTCTTGGTCCTATCTTGGCATTAAAATCACCGACAATGATCTTGTAGAAGGTGTGATCTTCTTTATAGAATTTCTCCAGCTCCATGTAGAATTTCTCAGTTTCTTTTTCACCATAACTGGATGTTGGTGCGTAGACAACAAAGATAGAAACTGCCGGTAGTGAGCCACATTTATTCAAGTGTAATCGTCCGATTCGGGTTGTTAGGCATTCAAATGAATCAATGCTTGTGACTAAGTTTGTGTTGACAAGGATACCGACACCACCGACGCCTCTTTTATCACATGTTCCAAGGAACAGTTCTTCTCCAGTGTCGAAAACAGCATGATGGGATTGATGTCTTCTCGTTTCGGTCAGACCAATGATGTCGTACTTGATCTTTCGTGCTTGTACCATAAGGTCTTCAATGGATGCAGCAGATGCCAGCGTACGAGCATTAAAAGTACAGACAATCATTTTTGTTTTTCTGCGTTTTGGCAGCCCATGTCTGCCTTGGTGTTTTATCAGCTTCTCCTTCCATATCCTTCTCGACTCTGTATAATCAGGGCTAGGGGAATGAGATCCATTTATTACTGGATTTGGCATATCAATTTGGTCTATTTGGCATAGGTCACGGATAGCTTGCCAGGCTCTGCCGTGTGGGTTGGATATTTAAGGATATTTAAGGTATCCTGAAAATTATTAAATAAATAAATTATTAAATAAATAATAAAATTATTAAATAAATAAAATATAAATAAATATATTTATTTATAAAAAAATTTATAAATAAATACATAAATAATCTCATATGTATTGTATAAATACTAAATAGGGGAATTAAATAATACCCCCATTGGACCCTGAGCACTGCTATGATTGATCCTTCAGCACAGAGCCAGAAGGAATGTGGACTGTGGCCCGAAAACAAAACCAAAGGAAACACATTGAAGTGAAGGGTAGTACAAGAAGTTAATTTAGCAATGAAAGGAACATTTTACAGGAGCCTGAGTGACAGTACAATGCGGAGGATGCTTTGCTTGCATGTGGTTGATCTGGTTCAATGGCCTGCATCTCAGATAGACCCTAAAGCCCACCTAAAGTGACCCCCGAGTAAAGGGCCATGATAACCTCTGAGCATCATGAGGTGTGGCCCAATAACAAAAACAGAGAAAATGAAAGGACGTAGAGGAACAGCAAAATACACAGCTGTCAAACATCTGGGTCTGTCAGAGTAATGACCACACAGCCCCTTTCCAGTCCCTAAGATTCCTAATGGGTCTGTCCTGGCACATGCTCCCACGCAGCTCTCACCGACAGCCCGCAGATGTTCATAGGTCTCCAGTATCACGTCCCTAGAGAGCTTTCTCTCATATACGGCCAGGCACATCCACTCCTGGGGGGAAGGTGATGGCCACATGAGTAAAGGTCACAGCATTCTGAGTCAGGACACATATAGGGGCAGGAGTCAGGGTCCATCCCCAGCCCATTCCCTTGGCAGTGAGGAGGAGACCACCAGGAATCTAGAAGGATTCAGCTCAGGGTGTCTCCCCTCAGGAAGAATGAGCCTCCACTCAAAATTCCTGGCTGACAGGCCCCAGAAATCATTCTAAGGAAGCTGGATCTGATAAAATGTGAGAAATCTATAGTACAAAGTTCTTGTTAGGTGTCAGCATTACACACAAATACCCAGGGCCAAACTCAGAGCCACTGGTCCAGTAAGCACTACAGAGTAACAACTGAACATAGACCCAAAGAAACCAATAAAGTGATTCTAGATGTGGCCCCCAAAACTAAGCATCCCCACCCATACACACAACTCTTTTTCTAGGAATGAAAAGGGGAAACTCAATCTTCAGCGAGGTACTCAAAGCTCTATGTAACATATGTGCCTGTAGGACTCAGAAATCCTGGTTCAGGGTTGCCACAAATCTGTCTTGGAAAGTAGTGACTCAGTCCCAAGGATCATTTGCTCAATCTCCCTGGGAACAGAGCATTCCTGGAGTTGTGCACAGCATCATGTGCTGAATATATGACTGTGTGACAGAGCAAGCAAGGCTCCCCAGAGCAGAAAGGACAAAAAAGGGATCCAGGAGTTCGAGGCCCCCAGGATCAGCAGCATTTTTCACCTGCACTCAGGGCACCCCCACACTTCCCAGACCTCAACCACGGAGGGTCCTCAGACACACCCCTGCACACACGCCTCTCCTCCCCTCCCTGTTCTCAAGAGCTCCTCCTTCCAGTCAGGAGATCACTGAGGGCTTCACACCACAGGAATGCCCTGCCCCAACAGAGATCGAATCAGAGATTAGTGATAAAGCTTCGATTGACATAGTTCCTAACACCCAACAGAGGGGGGTCCCTAGATGGGTCTTGGATGGACCTGGGGAGAGCGGCAAAGCTACCCAGCATCAAAAAGGGACAGCCTAGAAAGCATAAAAGCACAGTCTTGATTAAAGTCTTATAACTTAAGGAAAAGGACCTCCAAGGGGTAGGTAGGAAAATCTGGACCAGTCTGAAGACTTACAGTAAAACCCTTGCTTGCCCTCAGGGCCGGGTAAAGGTAAAGGTAAAGGCCCTCCCGTTGATCGTCGATTTGCTCGAGCGGGTCCAGTAACGTCTCCAGTGGAGACTTTGTTGTTACTGTGTCTGGCATATCGAATACTCTCGGTAGCTTGCCGGGCTCTCCGAGAGGGGCGGAGGAATTGAACTCGGGTCGGCCATGTTGGCCGCGTGTAAGGCGAACACCCTACCCGCTGTGCTATCGCTCCAGCCCCTCAGGGCCGGGGTTGTAACTAATTCAAATAACTACAAGTATTCATAAGTAAACTTCTTTGTTGAATATGTAAAACTACAGGGAAAAAAGAAAAGCCACAGAGGTGTCAGACAGAATGTATTCTTGAGTTAATCTCCCCAAGAGAATTACCTCCATTACAACATTTTATGTCTGCAAATGACCCTCACACCTAAATGCAGTCATATATCCCACTCTCAGTTGTTCTGTAAGTATGCTTTCAGCTCTGCATGAAATGGGCCATTTGGATCATCAGTCTGTGGTTCCCCATCTCTTTCTTCATCTGCTAGGGACCCCCACGCATAAACTCACAGGGACCCCATGGGATGCCAGGTATAGAGCCCATGTCCACTGCTTGCAAGCCAATCACCTTCCCCCACTGTACGATCACTTTAGGCCCAGCACCACATGGACTTTCCTGAACCCCTCTCGTAGTGATCACTAAGGGCTGTAAACACAAGAGCTTAATAAATCCAAAAATGGCCAAAGGTGGCAAGACATTCCAATTGAAAAAAATAAAGTATCCATACAGACAGCACAGAAATGTTGCACTTGCCTTGCTCCTGGCTAATCCAGGTTCATTTCCTAACATTCCCTAGAGTCCCTAGAGCCATCCAGGAATGATCCCTGAGTGCAAAGCCCAGGAGAAAACCCTGAGTCCTGAGGAAGTCTCCCAAGATCCATTCATCTGACCCTGAGCATTGAAACAGGGCAGCATCTAATGGGGTGAGACCAAAAAAATAATGAACTGTGGTGGGAGAGATTACAACAGGGAAGACAAATGTGCTGCCCACACATACAGGTTGACCCCAGGCAGCCCATATGGTTCAAGGGCATGACCAGGCCATTTCCTAAATATATAGTCTTTGGAATCCATAACAAATTCTAGGAAGTAAGAGATTTCTGCGTACTGAAGTATATAAATCACAAAAAGTTGCTATTCTCCCACCTTACAGTTAATGATTAGAGATCATGTAAGGAAAAAAATATTTTCCAGAAAAAACTTTCTTTCAAAAGATTATTGAGGGGGCTGGAGTGATAGCACAGCGGGTAGGTCGTTTGCCTTGCACACAGCCAATACAGGTTCGATTCCCAGCATCCCATATGGTCCCCTGAGCACTGCCAGGAGTGATTCCTGAGTTCATGAGTCAGGAGTAACCCCTGAGCATCGCCGGGTGTGACCCAAAAAAAGCAAAAAATAAATAAATAAATAAAAACATTATTGATGACTCAGGTCAGAACCACTCTCGGGAATTTTCCAACAGGTGAGTCCTCAGCTCATGTTCTCAAAGCATCATGTTGGGATCTTGTGTACCCACTTCCCCCGAAGGCTTCTCACACTGGATTGTCTATGTGTTACTTTTTTATGTGTTACTGTTTTAAACTTTTTATTTACATTTATTTAATTTTTCAGGGTACCTTAAATATCCCACCCACACGGCAGAGCCTGCCAAGCTATCCATGGTCTATTCGATAGGCCAAATCCAGTAAAAAAAATGGATCTCATTCCCCTGACCCTGAATACGGCAGAGTCTAAAAGGATGTGGAAGGAGAGGCTGATTAAATCCCAAGGCAGAAATAGGCTGCCAAAACGAAGAAAGACAAAAATGATTGTACTTTCAATGCACGTATGCTGGTATCTGATGCATCCATGGAGGACCTGATGCTACAAGCACAAAAGATCAGGTACGGCATCATTGGTCTGACCGAAACGAGAAGACATCAATCACATCACGCCATTTTCGACACAGGAGAAGAACTGTTCCTTGAAACACGTGACAAAAGAGGCGTTGGTGGTGTTGGTATCCTTGTCAACACAAACTTAGCCATGAGCATTGATTCATCCGAATGCCTAACAACCTGAATAGGACGATTACACTTGAAAAGTTGAGGCTCACTGCTGGCAGTTTCTATCTTTGTTGTCTATGCACCAGCACCCAATTATGGTGAAAGAGAAATTGAGAAGTTCTACATGGAGCTGAGAAGTACTCTAAAGAAGATCACACCTTCTACTAGATCATTACCGGTGATTTTAATGCCAAGATAGGACCAAGAAGATCAGCCGATGAACTCCACATCGGGACCCATGACATAGAATGGAACGAACAGGGTGACAGACTGTCTGAGTTCATCAAGTCAACCAAGAACATCCATGGTAACTCACAGTTACAAAAGGCTGAATCTAAAAGTTGGACATGGGAGTCTCCTGGTGGACGGTTCCACAATGAAATATACCACATCATATTCAATTGGCGGTTTTGCCTAACCGATGTTGCTGTCATCCCAAAATTCCAAACGGGATCGGACCATGATTTACTTCGTTTAAAATTCTACCTCACAGAACGGGGAGAAAAGAATGCAAAGTTTAAGAAGAGAACTCCCAGAACGACCACCAACTGGGAGCTCTTTGGCTCTGTTGCGGCAACATGGGAAGATGCCGTCATTGACAACATTGATGAGGAATACAATCAAATGATTCAGCACCTCCACGATTGTGTGAGGAATGCCAAGAGAGAGATAACCACAAAAAACCACCTTTCTTCGAACACCCTTGAACTTATTTGCCAACGTGTCTTGGCACAGGCCTCAGGCAACCACAGGCGAACGTCCGAGCTGGCAAAACAATGCAGAGAAGCCATCAAGGATGACCTCAAAGACAGGAGAACAGCGATTCTGGTAGATGCGGCAGAAGTCGGGAAAAGCTTTTATAATGTCCGTCTGGCCTTCACAAACTACAAGACCAATCAGGATGCCCTCTGACATCCTGATGGATCTATCACATCTTCCAGAAGGGCAATGGAGAAGATTTTCATGACTTCTACTCAGATCTCTTTAATAGCCATGTCCACTTGCTCACATACCACATTCCACATGATGGATATGTCGTTCCTAATGTTCTCCCTTCTGAAATTCAACACGCCATCTCATTGGTAAAGAAACAAAGAGCACCTGGCCCAGACAAGATCAGACCTGAACACCTGAAGAACTTACCATCAGTACTCATCAATACACTGGCTTGGCTCTTCACAGGCTACCTGTCTGAATGCAAAGTTCCATCCCAATGGAAAACCAGCAAGACTGTACTACTGTACAAGAAGGGAGACATCTACCACATTGGAAACTATCGCTCAATCTGCCTATTTTCTGTCATCTACAAACTGTTCACTCAAGTCATCCTGAATAGGATTAGCAAAACATTAGATGGACAACCATGTGAACAAGCCGAGTTCCAAAAAGGATTCAGTACCATCAGACATATTCACACGATTACTAAGTTCATTGAGGTTTCTCAGGAGTTCAAGATGCTGCTCTAACGTTCATTGATTTAAAGAAGGCCTTTGATTCTGTTGAGCCGGAAGTGGTCATAGAAGCCCTAACCAATCAGGGTGTACAAACTCAATACATCAGGATCCTTCGTGAGCTCTATTACGGATTCACTACCAGGATCTCACCATTCTACAAAGAAGTAATCATCCATGTCGAGAGGGGTTCGGCAGGGTGATACCATTTCACAAAACTCTTCAGTGTCACCCTCGAGAACATCATGCGATGACCGGAATGGGAAGAAATGGGAGTAAAGATAGATCGTCGGCAACTACACCATCTCCACTTTGCTGATGACATCGTTCAAATAACACCAAACATCAGCCAAGCGGCAAAAATGCTACCTACTTCGACCATGAGTGTGGAAAGTTCGGACTACAGCTGAATCTTACGAAGACAATGTTTATGTGAAACAGCCTCGTTCCTGACGCTACATTCACTCTCAATGGAACCACCATCTCTGAATGCAACAGTTATATATACCTAGTTCGAGAAATCAACATGATGAATGACCTGGCACCTGAGTTATGCAGGAGGAAGAGAGCGGCTTGGAATGCCTTCAAGAGCATTGAAGAAATAACTAAGAGGACAAGAACCTCCAGGTCTGAGCACATCTCTTCGATTCCACTGTTCTTCCTGCATTAACATATGCCTCAGAGACCTGGGCCCTATGAAAACAGGATGAGAATGTTATTCGGGTGTCTCAAAGAGGAATCGAAAGAGCTATGCTTGGAATATCACGCTTCACTCAAATGAGAGATAGAATCTGAAGTTCTGATCTCCGTCAACCCTCAAGAATCAGGGATACTGTCTCATTTGCCAAGGTACCAAAAATCAGATGGGCTGGACACGTAATGAGGTTTACAGACAACCACTGGACTAGAGCCATTACTAACTGGATTCCACGGAGTGTCAAAAGATTGCGTGGATGCCCACCAACAAGATGGTCAGACGTCTTCGTCAAGACCCTGAATGATTGGTTTCAGGCTCTGCATGTTTCTAGAATGAACAAATGCCATTGGGCTATGCTAGCATGCAACAGGGATGAATGGAGACGTTTTTGGCACCCGCTCGAGTAAACCAATGAATAACTGGGGATCAAGTGATCAAGTGACTGTATTAAATCAATGAGGCCCTTTTACTTTTAGAAAAAGACAGTTTTTTTTTTTTTTGGTTGGGGCCAGATAGGTTTTTTGCCTTGCACACGGCCAACCCTGGGTGGATTCTTCCACCCCTCTTGGAGAGCCCAACAAGCAACCAAGAGTATACTGCCCACACAGCCGAGCCTGGCAAGCTCCCCGTGGCATATTCGATATGCCAAAAACAGTAACAAGTCTCACAATGTAGACGTTACTGGAGCCCACTTCAGCAAATCGATAAACAACGGGAGGATAGTACTACAGTGCATAGTCAGGAATAAAACCTGAGCATTGCCGCATGCAATCCTGAAACCAAATCAAAAGGTAACAAAAAAATTCTTGAACTTGACCGCATGGCGCAATTGTACTGGGGGTAAGACACCAACCGCTAAAGCTGCACTGGAACAGTTGTGTGTGGAGAATGGAATAAATGGCAACTGATCACCAATTATCCTGGCGGCCCTTTCCCTCCTTAATGCATCTGTTGGAGGTGGCTGCCGGTCGGGGTGGGAGTAGCAGCTCATGGCCACCGTAAGCATGTGGTGGACTAAAAACACCACGCCACTGCCAGTCTAGCTGACTTACTTATTCTGTGAACTTACAGAACTCATCTGCACAAATACCTCTCTTCTCTAGGCCTCAGGGATACTCCTTCCAGCCAGATCACCACAGGTTTCACCCAGGAATGCCCTAAACCACACAGATACATCTGCATGAACCTGATCTAGCACTCACTTTTGTTGTACAGAAATATACTTGAAAATTGTGCAAAACATTTGCTGTATAGAAAAACTATTCTAATATTCAGGGTGTTTACTATACACCAGAATGTGAACTGTGTTTCCCACTCCAAGAATCTGGAGTGACTCTACATTTTTTGGGAAGGTCATACTCGGTGATGCTCAGGGGTTACTCCTGGCTCTGCACTCAGGAATTACTCTTGGCAGTGCTCAGGGGACCATATGGGATGCTGAGAATCGAAGCCGGGTTGGCTGCATGCAAGGCAAATGCCCTACCCTCTGTGGTATCGCTCCAGTCCTGTTAGATCACTTTTTTACTTATTGTATGCTCAAGAAGTCCATGATTTATCCTGAATACTTAATTCTTTTTTCTCTTCTCTTACATCCTGTGTGTGTGTTTGCGTGTTTGTGTGTGTATTTGTATATGTTTAGTTTTGGGGCAATAACCAAAAGTGCTCGGGGATTATTCCTAGTCTGGGATGAGGGATAAGTCACGGTGCGCTTCAGGGACCAAAGGCAATGCCACACATACACAGAACCTGGGTTGGATGCTTGCAAGGCAAGCATACCTAGTATATGCTGTAGACTGGCCCTTTCTAAATAATTCCAGCACACCAGCAGTGAGTCTGAGGCGAAGCTCCTATTTACCAAAAAATCAAATATATTCCTTTAAGTATCTTACTTTACCAGCACTACACAAAACAACAGCGAGGGTAGCCTGCTAATGGAGAGATGAAATGAGGAAGGTGCTTTGCTCCTAAATATATTCCTACATACTTTTTTTCTTTTTGAGTCACATCTGGCGATGCTCAGGGTTTCCTCCTGGTTCTGTACTCAGAAAATACTCCTGCAGTTGCTCAGGGGACCATAGGTTATGCCAGGGATCGAACCTGGGCTGGCAACGTGCAAGAAAAATGTCCTACTTGCTGTATTATCACTACTGCCCCCTGAAGGATTCTTTTTTTTTTTTTTTTTTGCTTTTTGTGTCACACCCAGTGATGCACAGAGGTTACTCCTGGCTCATGCACTCAGGAATTACTCCTGGCAGTGCTTGGGGGACCATATGGGATGCTGGGAATCAAACCCGGGTACGCTGTATGTAAGGCAAATGCCCTACCTGCTGTGCCCAATCAAAATAAATCAAAATAATCAATCTAAATCACTTGATCACTTGATACCCCGTTATTCATCGATTTACTTGAGTGGGTGCCAGTAACATCTCCATTCATCCCTGTTGAGAGCTAGCATAGCGCAATGGCATCTGTTCGTTCAAGGAACATGCAGAGCCTCAAACCGATCATTCAGGGTCTTGACGAAGAAATCTGACCATCTTGTAGGTGGGTGTCCACGCGATCTTTTGACGTCCCGTGGAATCCAGTCAGTAATGGCTCTAGTCCAGTAGTTGTCTGTAAACCTCATTACGTGTTCAGCCCATCTTTTTTTTGATACCTTGACAAATGAGACAGCGTCCGTGATTCTTGAGGGTTGATGTAGATCAGAACTCCGAATTCTATCTCTCATTTAAGTGAATTGTGATATTCCAAGAATAGCTCTTTCGATTCCTCTTTGAGAGACCTGAATAGCGTTCTCATCCTGTTTTCGTAGGGCCCAGGTCTCTGAGGCATATGTTAATGCAGGAAGAACAGTGAAATCGAAGAGATGTGCTCGGAGCTGGAGGTTCTTTGTCCTCTTAGTTATTTCTTCAATGCTCTTGAAGGCATTCCAAGCCGCTCTCTTCCTCCTGCATAACTCAGGTGCCAGGTCATTCATCATGTTGATTTCTCGACCTAGGTATATACAACAGTTGCATTCGGAGATGGTGGTTCCGTTGAGAGTGAATGTAGCATTAGGAATGAGGCTGTTTCTCATAAACATTTTCTTCATAAGATTCAGCTGTAGTCCGTCCTTTCCACACTCATGGTCAAAGTCGGCCAGCATTTGTGCCGCTTGGCTGATGTTTGGTGTTATTAGAACGATGTCATCAGCAAAGCGGTTGTGGTGTAGTTGCCGACCCTCTATCTTCACTCTCATACTTTCCCATTCCAGTCGTTGCATGATGTTCTCAAGGGTGGCACTGAAGAGTTTTGGTGAAAACCCCTCTTGGAAGAAGGGCAATGGAGATAGATGTGGCAGAAGCCAGATAGGCAGTCATCTTGGTCTTGTAGTTGGTGAAGTATAGGCGGGCATTAAGAATGCCTTTCCCGGCTTCTGCCGCATCTACCACATGGATGATTACTTCTTTGTAGAATGGTGAGATCCTGGTAGTGAATCCATAATAGAGCTCACAAAGGATCCTGATGTATTGAGTTTGTACGCCCTGATTGGCTAGGGCTTCTATGACCGCTTCTGTCTCAACAGAATCAAAGGCCTTCTTTAAATCAATGAACGTTAGACAGAACAGCATCTTGAACTCCTGAGAAACCTCAATGAGCTTAGTAATCGTGTGGATATGGTCAATGGTACTGAATCCTTTTCGGAACCCGGCTTGTTCCATGGTTGTCCTTCATCTAGTGTTCTGCTAATCCTATTCATGACGACTCGAGTGAACAGTTTGTAGATGACAAACAATAGACAGATTGGGCGATAGTTGCCAATGTCGTGGGTGTCTCCCTTCTTGTATAGTAGTACAGATCTGCTGGTTTTCATTGGGACAGAACCTTGCATTCAGACAGGTAGCGTGTGAAGAGCCAAGACACTGTATTGATGAGTACTGATTGTAAGTTCTTCAAGTGTTCAGGTTTGCTCTTGTCTGGGCGAGGTGCTCTTTGTTTCTCTACCAAGGAGATGGCATGTTGGATTTTGGAAGGAAGAACATTGGGAACAACATATCCATCATGCAGAATGTGGTATGTGGGCAAGTGGACATGGCTATTAAAGAGATCTGAGTAGAAGTCATGAATAATCTTCTCCATTGCCCTTCTGGAAGATGTGATAGATCCATCAGGATGTCGGAGGGCAGTCATCTTGGTCTTGTAGTTTGTGAAGGCCAGGCGGGCATTACGAATGCTTTTCCCAGCTTCTGCCGCATCTATCAGCACCGTTGCTCCCTGTCTTTGAGGTCATCCTTGATGGCTTCTCTGCATTGTTTTGCCAGCTCGGACGTTCGCTTGTGGTTGCCTGAGGCATGTGCCAAGCCACATTGGCGAATAAGTTCAAAAGTGTTCGAAGAAAGGCGGTTTTTTGTGGTTATCTCTCTCTTGGCATTCCTCGCACAATCATGGAGGTGCTGAATCATTTGATTGTATTCCTCATCAATGTTGTCAATGACGGCATCTTCCCATGTTGCCGCAACAGAGCCAAAGAGCTCCCAGTTGGTGGTCGTTCTGGGAGTTCTCTTCTTAAACTTTGCATTCTTTTTTCCTCTTTCTGTGAGGTAGAATTTTGCACAAAGGGGAACCGGAGTTTCAGGCTTAACAGCCACCCTGGTGAGACACATACAAGAAGACTAAAGGCCGAGATTCCCATGGACTATTCTACACACCTGATAGATAAGGAAGACTAACGACAAAGCCAGGAAATTAAACTGCAGACCATTCCATGATGTACAGTCCAGGGGGACGAAGGGCAGCATGAACTCGGCACAGATGCCTGGATCCAGGAGCTTGAAGCCCTACGGCCTCAAAGAGAAGAGATCCGGGCACTCAGGCTCGGAGCCACATCCCAAGTCTCCTTCCTGAAACAACCCAAAACCCGAGAAGCCTGTGCGCTCCTGTCATTGCACTGGGTCATCTTGTTCTCATGCATGAGGATGGTGGGTATGGCAGATGGCACAACACCATCTCTTGCCTTTGTTTTTCCTGCGCATCAACAGGAGGCTCCATAGAAAACCTGAGCTGTGAGCACCAGAGAGGAGCACAACCAGCCCCACACCCCATCTGACCAGAAGGCCCTGCTTTGGAGCCAGCAATTTGGTGACTTGCCAGACGCTTGGACCCTGGATCACAGACCCATCCGAAGGAATACACTGCCAGATGCTCCTGCCTCTGTAGGGACAGAGAAGTGGGTTGTGACCAGTCTGCCTGTTGGGACAGGAGGGCTAGTCTCAGCCTACAGGGGAGGAAACTACAGCCCTGCCCGAGCCCCAAGAGTCCACTCTGGGCCCTACAGGAAGGTCCTTAAGGCCAGGGACTAAATCTGAGGCCAAGAGGTCCCAGGCAGAGACGGCCCCTGCAGGTGACATTGACAATAGGTCCATGAGTGGCTCTACTGTGGGGGCAGCCAGAAACTCAGCGTGGACAAACATTCAGCTGCCTCTTTCAGAATGGTCGGGGACATGTGCTTGTGAACTCTCTTCCAGGGAACAAGGTCACTTCTCTGCTTCGGTGAGCACCAGGCAGTCCATGTCTGATCTGCTGGACCTAGGCCATCCTGGTAATGATTTACTGTAATCCCAAATCTACACATGAGTCTCATCCATCCCTTGCTCCTATTTTGCAGGAATAACTCTGAAAACCATTGTCTTGTATCACAAAATTATCCAGATATCCAGGGTGTTTACTATGAACCATGATTTTATATGTGTCTGACAACTGGAATTTCTGGAGTGAGTCTACTTTTAAACCATGAATATTATATCTTGTGGATTGGTATGGTAATACAGCAGGTAAAACTTTCATCTTGCACTTGGCTGACCCAAGGTTAATACACGAGCATATATATATGGGCCCCTGATCCCTGCCAGAAGTGATACCTGAGCTCAGAGGCAGAAATAAGGTATAGACAAAGCAGGGTGTTTACCAAAAATACTGCAGCTTCAAAATGTAACTCTAATGAAACGAAACAACAACAAATACTCAAGTGTGAATTCTGAGGCGCCCTTCCCAGGTTGCCTGATATTGAGAATAGTGAGTCGGTAGATCCCATGGTACGAGGCGTTTGGTGTTCCATCTCTCAAAAAAACAGACACAGGGACCACAACAATTGATGGCCAGTGCACAGTGGACCTTTAATTAAGAACCGAATAGCATTCTTATAGAACACATGAGGGTTATCAAGGCACACGGCTGCATGTATTGTGATTTACCACTTACAGAGGTCAAGCTTCTCAACAGAGGCAATTCTTTGAGGGGGAATTAACTCAAGAAGACGTTCTGTCTAAGAAATTCACTCAGGGGTTATAAGATCTGTATTGCTTTGCTCTTTCTCTGTTTGTACGTATTAAAGAATTAAGTTCACTTCTTATTAATATGTGCAGTTATCTGGATACATACAGTAAGAAACATTTCAAAACTTACTTCTCTAGGTTCAGGAACTAATGTTAAAAGATGACTGTGCCTTTTCCATAAATTCCACATGGAGTCCTTGGCCCAGTTACCTCATGGGGTCTGATCTTTTAGGTCACAAAGGCTTGGAAACAAGACCATGCGTTATGATTTCTAGACTGTCCCATATTGAAGCCAAATTAGCTTTCATGCTTGCCACAGGTCAAACCAGAGATTCTCAGTGGGATCCAGTTTTATGCAGTTAGAAAATACGGCAACTGAAGCCTGAGTCAAGTAATTATGATGGATGCCCAGGAGTAAATATATTTTAAAGTCAATTAACCCTTAAATATTAAGCACTTCATATTAACTTTTTTCCTTTTTGAAGCAAAGAACGTTGCTCTATAGTAATAGATTATAGATTATATAGGTGAGAGGGGAAAGAGAAATGCAAATAAATGACTACAGATACAAAACCATAGTCACTAGAATGTTTGACTTTATGAGTTAAAGATAAACTCGGGGGATTGGGGGTGCTCATAGGAGTACTGTAACCCTCTCTGAGGGGAAAAAAGTTGGCAATATACTGATCAACCCTAAAACACTTAGGGCTAATATCCAACACTCATGTGTAAAGACAAATTCTAGAGTGAAACATTTAAAGCAGGTCCTTAAGCCCCCTTTTCTGTTTTTTTCTATGCTGCAGAAATCCATATTTTCTCTTAAATACTAGTAATCTCTTTCATTGTTCTTACATCGTATGTGTGTGTATGTCTGTGTGTGTCCATGTGTTTCAATTTTGGACCACAACTGGCAGTGCTCAGGGGTTATTGCAGCTCTGGGATCAGGGCTCAGTCCTACTGGGGCTCAGGGACTATGTGAAATACTAGACGTAGATAGAAGCTAGGTTGGCCGCTTATAAGGCAAGCACCGTACTGGCTGTGCTATTGCTCTGGCCCTTTTTAAGTTAATTATTTCCACCGCATCAGGAGTGACCCTGAGCAACATCACAACAACACCACACACCCCAGAAGTCAACTATTTCTCTTTTAAAAAAGACACATAGGGGATGGAGAGATAGCACGGCGGGTAGGGCATTTGCCTTAGTCGGGGGCGACCCGGATTCGATTCCCAGCATCCCATATAGTCCCCTGAGCACCGCCAGCAGTAACTCCTGAGTGAAGAGCCAGGAGTAACCCCTGTGCATTGCCGGGTGTGACCCAAAAAGCAAAAAAAAAGTGTTTCACTTGCAAACTTTACCCACCCACAGGGAATGAGCCACTGGGTGGCCTTTTCCCATTGCAACAGTCAATCAAAGCACAGAGAAGAACTGGGTTTCCTGCTGCAGGGGGGCTGAGGCCCTG
Organism: Sorex fumeus; assembly: GCF_029834395.1. NCBI lineage: Eukaryota > Metazoa > Chordata > Mammalia > Eulipotyphla > Soricidae > Sorex > Sorex fumeus. The sequence continues at coordinate 834,034 of NW_026606303.1, read as the reverse complement.
CCCTTTGAAGTAAATATGAAGGTTCTACACTGGTGATGCCAGGGCCAAAGGCTCTGGAAACAGCCAAGCACAGGCCAGTGCTATCAGGTTTGAGAGGGCTAAGTCCCGCCCTGTGCAGGTCTCTCAGCCCTGGACTCAAACACTTCAGACCCTTCCCGGACCTGGAGGCGATCCTAGCTACGGGGAACCTCCCATGATCACTTGCTCAGATGTGCAAACCCTGCACCCCAGCATAGACCCCACTCCACTGCTCAAAGCCTCTGGATCCCACTAAAGCCTTCGCCACACATCAGGAACCGCCTGGATATCAGGAACAAGCAAAAAAGAAGTGCGAACTCGCGCCCGCAGTTACCCCAGCTCTGCCACTCACAGTGCAGGAGACTGGGAAGCCGCAGGTGTCCTGCCACAAAATGCGCCTCCACAGTCCCCCTGTCAAAAGAGCCGTCAATTCCTCCTCTTCCCACGAAACCAATGGCGGCCTGAGCCAGGCAACCACAACTAGAATAGAAAGGATGCTGAAAGTGCCACCACTGTGATATCACTTCCGCACCTGCCAGGATCCTTAAAGGGCCATGGTTCAGATGCAGAGAAACCATCTGTGCCCATCCAGGTGAATTGGTGCTTTTAGGTGGCTGGACTAGATAAAGTAGTGGAAAGGCAGCTGCTGGAGTGGTGGATCACACAGTGGGAGGCTGGGGGTAAGGACAAGAGTCCTGATCCTGTACTGGTCACTCAACCATTGAAACAATGCTCTCACACAGAGTCCATCCGAAAAAACACATGTGGGTTGATTCAAGGTCAAACAGGCAAGTTGGTACACAGCACCTGACATTGAGTTTCATGAGAAAGTAATCAAGAATGGGTGAAGTAGTGACTCTGAAGCCAGCCCTGGAGATGCAGAGAGGAACTGGCCTAGCACCAGCTCAGAGAGTTGAACAGACACTGGAAAGGGGAAAAGCCTGGTAAGACCATCAGAGAGCACTGTCCAGCCAACACGCTACCTCTTGAAAACGCCTGACCAGTGGACTCTTGCCTACAAGGAAAAACACAGGGGGCAGTTTGAGAAACCCAATTTCAAATCCAGAGAATGAACAAGAGTAGGGTAGTACAGTGGGATGGGCGTTTGCCTTGTATATAGTCAATCTGAGTTCAATCCTAAGAATTTCAAATGGTCCCCTGAGCACCATCAAAGTGAAATCCAAGAGTAATCCCTGCGCACTGCCAGATGTGTACCACCAACAAACATACATACATATATATAGAGTGATAGCACAGCGGTAGGGCATTTGCCTTGCACGCAGCCAGCCTGGCCAAGCCAGGTTCGATTCCTCTGCGCCTCTCGGAGAGCCCTGCAAGCTACCGTGAGTATCTCGCCTGCAACAACAAGACCTGGCCAGCTACCCGTGGCATATTCGATATGCCAAACACAGTAACAAGAAGTCTCAAAATGGAGATGTTACTGGACCCGCTCTAGCAAAATGGATGAACAATGGGAGGACAGTTTTTTTTTAAATATACATGTATATGTATATGTATATAAATAATATACGAAGTATTTGTATTATACATAATAAAATCATATAAATATATATCAAATTTATATGTACATACATGTATGTACACATAAAAACTAGAGTATTATTTTCTGACCTACTTTGGAGCCTTTTTTGGCCTTTAAACATATCTGAATCCTTTTTATCATTCGGGTGACTGCGAGATTGATGGAACTTTGCTAATTCCAAATACAATGCTTATTTTTTTCTCTGATATTATTGAACTCACGGTGGAATCCAAGAACTTGACGAACCTTGTGAGTAATCACAGGTAAATGGAAGGGCGGGCTGGGATGTGGGGAGCCCGGGGAGTGCTGGGATGTGGGGAACTGACCCATATTCCCAATATTTGTCAGACATTTGAATCAAGGATCCCTTCCATCCTCTCACATGTCTGTCTACACACAATAAAGTTCATTTAAACTGTTTCCAGTAGGGGCCAAAGAGATAGACAGCAGGGAGGACATTCCTCTTGCTTTTCATTTAACAGGGTCCCGGAGAACCACCACAAGTAATCCCTGAGTATTTATGGGTGTGACCCAAAAAGACGGCGCATGCCCAGAACTGCAAACAGAGAAGCACGTGAATGCAGGACTGTGTGACCAAGCAGGCAAGACTCTCCAGAGCAGAAAGGACAAAATACAGGAAACACATGTCCTGGGATCTGAGTCACCGCAGCTGACAGGGCAAAAACGGGCCAGCACACTTGGGGGACCCGTGATGTGCATCAGGTGGGAATCCAGAGCATAGAGAAAAGAAGGTCTGGGCACCTCCACTGTGGCTCAAAAATAAACAGGAAAGAAAATAAAGCAGCAGTATGGAGTAATAGAACAGAAGGTCGGGCTGTGAACCCAATCTTCCCATATGGTCCTCCAAAGACTGCCAGGTGCAACGCCACAGTTAAGAAATAAGAATAATCCCCAGAATCACTGGGTGTAGTTCTCCAAAGAAAACAAAATACCCAGATGCAAGCCTTCGTCCCCCAGCATCCCATATGGTCCCTAAGACATGTCAGGAGTCATCCTTAAGCACTAAGGTATGAGTACTCTTTAAGCTGGGTGTGGTTCAAAAGCCAAATACAACAAAACTGAAACAAACATGGCCTCATACAGAGAGAGTCAGGCCCTGTGACAAGCAGGAACAATGCAGTATCCTTCCTGGAACAACTCAGAGACATTTGGCCCAAGAAGACTGAGCGCTCTTGTCACTGCATCACCTTATCTTGTCACTCTATTCCTACCTAGGGATGGGATATCTGATGGCATGTCACCATCTTCTCCTGACTCTGATTTTTCTGAAGATCAGAGACTTGGAAGAAGAGTCAGAGCAGTGAGCACCGGAGAGGAGCACAACCCCCAGACATGACCAGGCACACCTTCGGGCACTGGCTCACAGACACACCTAGAGGACACTGCTTAATGCTTCTGTCTACCAGGGGAGGCAAAATGGGTTGGCATCTGTGCTGCCTTTTGCAACACAAGCTCTGGGCTTGGTTACAAGGGAGACAACTCAGTCCTGCCTTGGCCTGAGGACTCCTCCCTGGGTCCCACAGAAGGCTCTCACAGGCAAAGCCAGGTGCTGACTCGGAGGCCAGATCACGTGACTCAGCGCCCCCTGCAGACTGGCAGCAGGGCTGCCCCGCAGAACCATAGCCTAGAATAGTGGCTCTATCACGGAGACAGCCCTTCTTCTCTTAAAAAACCCCATTTTCTACACACACACACACACACACACACACACACACACACACAAACACACACACCCTTTACCCCAGGTACTCACCTCAATAGACATAGGTCTAGACAGGGCTTTGCAACTTGATGCGAGGAAGCAGAAATTCCTGTTCCGACAGACTCTAAAACTAATAGGATGTTTGCCCGTTGACACCAGTCAATTCCCTGCATCCCTATGCATCCCTATGGCCCCCAGAGTACTCCAGGCAAAATACTTGAGCCAGGAGTCAGAGTAAGCCCTCAGGGTATATTCAGACATGTAGAACCCCCAATTTCCCACACCAAAAATAACCCCAAAAGGAAACTAAAACCCCAGTCACCTACAGATCCACTGCTCTGGATGGCCCCATCATACCTCTGAAGCCATTGAAAAAGCCGGATGGTAATAGGGTCTCTTACAATTGCAGGAGCTGCGACTCTGCCCAAAGTGAATCTGGAGATTTTACAGCAGCAAGATTGGGGCCAAGGTCCCATTGTAAGTCAGCTGAAGATCAGGATGGCCAAGCCCTTGCTGTCGGCAGGTCCCTCACCCCAATACCCACAGCCCCCGTGCTCAGCCCAGTACCCACCCTCCAATGCTCCATCGCAGAGCTGTACGCGATCCTGGCCCAGGATCACTCACTCACATCCTCCTCCCCTGCACCCCGTCAAAGATCCGCCTCGCCTCAGGAATCGCCTGATATCAGGGACAAGTGAAAAACAAGTGTAAAAGTGCCCTCAGCTGACAAGGAGCTGCAGCTCAGTGTGGAGACGGTGAACCGCCAGCCGCTCACAAGAGATCACCCCTGTTCTGCCAAAAAGTCGGCCTTCAGAGTCCCACTTCCTCACAGGGGCCTGATTCTGTCCTTTACCCACGTGAACAATGACACTGACCCAGTTTCCAGGAATGGAAGCACCAGGGAGGGCTTCCTGTGATGTCACTCTGTTTCCACAAGCAGCCTTAAAGAGCCAGACTCCAGATGTGGAGAGAACCATTAAGCCAAACCAGAAGAATCTGTCGTGCAAGGGGGACGGACTCACACACAAAGGGGTGGAGAGGCAGCTGCTGTACTTGTCGGTCACACAGTGGAGGGCTAGCGATGGGTAAGAATCCCCTGGTCTCATACTGGGCAAACAGTGAGCCAATGCTCTCACACACAGTGCATCAGGAAAATCGCAAAGTAAAACAGGCAATAGGGAGCAGGTGGTGCATGGGACAATGAGTTTCTCCAGGAAATAATCAATCAAGGTAGGATGAAAGCAGTGACTCAAAGCCAGCACAAGAGCAGAGAGGAATTGGCCTAGCAGCAGTCCAGAGTGCTGGAGAAATGGTGGAACAGGAGCAAACGCTCGTAGGAACATCAGAGAACACTGTCCAGTCAACGGTCTATGATTGACAACATACTAGCAGTGGACAAACACAAAAGGGCCCGCCCCCCAAGCTGGAGCGGCCCCGGCTCTTTCAGGGCAGAGAATGGGAAGCATTGGGTTCTCACGAACCGTCACTCGCGTCCTGACAAAAAATAGGTCTTCACAGTCCACTTTCCAAGAAGGGCCGCCATTTCCTCCTCTACCATGAGACCAATGGCGGCCTGAGTCAGGCAACCACAATGGAAAGAGAAAAAATATCCGAAGGTGCCTGGCCTGGGACGACACATCCACTGCTGCCGGAACCTGAGCCTTAAAGGGCCATGGGCCAGATGCAGAGACCCTTTTTGCTCACCCAGGTGAATGTGTGCTTCAAGGGGGATAGACGGAACAAAGGTGTGGAGAGTCAGCTGTGGAGAGTAGTGGGCAACACAGTGGAGAGGCTGGGGATACGAAGACCCCTGATCCTGTACTGGTCAAACAATGACCCAATGCTCTGACACACAGTCCATCAGGGAAAACACAGCTGGGTTGATTCAAGATAAAACAGGAAAGTTGGTACAATTCACCGGATACTGAGTATCATGGGGAAGTAATCAAGATGCGGTGATAGCAGTGACTAATTGCTAATTCTAAATATAACACTTACATTTTTTCTGTATTATTATTGAACTCATGGGGAACATGACCAACCTTGTGAAAAATCACAAGTAAACAGATCGGCCTTTTGGGTTGTGGGGAGCTGACCCATATTCCCGGCATTTGTCAGACATTTGATTCAAGAGGCCCCTTTCATCCTTTCAGATGTCTTTCTAAACACAGTAATGTTGATTTAAACTGTTTCCAATAGGGGCCAAAGAAAAGGTACAACAGATAGGACTTTGGCTTGTACCAGGTTTAACAGGGTTCCCGGAGCACCACCAGGACTAATCCCTGAGTATTTCGGGTATGACCCCAAAAGATGGGAAAAACAAAGTTTAAATTAAAAAAAAAAACCTGCCTTCACGGCACTCCACTAAAGAACCTTGCCAGGGCCATTTAACTAAGATAACACTTTCTGAAACATTTATCCTTTATATTGACACAACGCTAACTAGTACCTGAACACCTGGGAGGCAGAGATGACATGGGGGAAGAAGCTGGTCACACAGCCCACCTGGATTCAAACCACAGTAGTCCATAATGATCCTGAGTCACCCAGGTATGGATGACTGAGCTGAGAGCGAGGAGTAGGACTCAGCTGGGTGTGGCTTCAAAGAACATGAATCAAAAGGCCCTGAAGAACGAAGGCGTGGCTGGTTTTCTGCCATAATCCCCCAAACCTAGGGCCTCAAAGCCAAGTCACAAGGTCTGGAGTAATATTCCAGAGGCGAGGGTTTTTTCCTTGCACGGGGCAGCTCAGTTTCAATTCCTGCTATCCTATATGGTCATCAGGAACCGCCAGGAGTAACTACTGATTGTGGAGGTAGGAGTAACACTAGAGCATCGCTGGGTGTGAACTAAAAAGCAAAAATAATGTCAAGCCAGAGTCACAACAAAGAATAAGACAGTAGTGAGCCTTGACAGCCCTGAGCGAAGTGATTATATTTTGCCTTTTTAATCATTCTTTTTTTTTTAATTTTAATTAGTGAGACACCATGAGGTACAGTTGGAGACTTACAAATTTTTGTGCTTGAGTTTCAAGTATACAATGACCAAATATCCATACCTCAACCAGTGCCCATTTCCCACCACCACGGATCCCTGTATTCCTCCCAATCCCCATCCCCTCATCCTACCCTGCCTCTGTGTATGGGAATTCCCCTTTGTTCTCTCTCTCCTTTTGGGTGTTGTGGTTTGCAAAAGACGCATTGAGTGGCAATCATGTTTTGTCTATAGTCTACTTTCAGCATGCTTCTCCCATCCTGGAAGGATCCTCCCAACACCCTTTATTTGGTGCTCCCTTATATACCTGGGCTGCCTTTTCCCCTAGCATGTGTGGCTGGCCTCCAAGCCATGCAGCAAAATTCCTGGTACTAATCTCGGCCACTCTTGACCTTGACAGCCCTGAGCAAAGGGGATATTTTTTGCATTTTTATTCACATTCCTCTTAGCTTTCATGAGAAATCTGAAAAGTACATGTTAACATACACATCAAGTTCAAATTTGGGGACCCTGGCACAGACTTTCCCTTATAGACTGACATCACAGAAAGTTTGTTACACATAGACAGGATTATTACCTCCCTGGCTTCACTTTTGTAGCACAGGATCCCATGGTACAAAGAAAACAGACTTTCCCAAAGGGGCCTGTTTTGACATTAAAAATTGTTATTACGGCATTGAATTATTTAATATGAATTATACGATGTTTCCTAAGACCAGAAAGAAACACAAAGGCCTTCCCACATTCTTTTTTTAAATAATTTATTTCTTTATTGAAACACTGTGGGAAAAGTTACAGAGCTTTCGGGTTTAGGTCTCAGTCATGTAAGTATCAAACACATTTCCCTTTACCAATACTTATTTTTAACCGTCAACCCCAATAGAACCCCACCTCCCACCCCTCCCAATTCCTGTGAAGCAGATGAGTTCTAGTTAATACTCTATCTACTTTGACAAGATACATTGTTTCGATAGAATATGCACAATTATTGTTTAGAGTTTAACGACCCCCCCCAGTCAGATATGCTGAAACAGCGTTGTGAAATGATTTGCTTTCTACAGCTTGGTTTAAGAATAAAATGATGTCGTGCGGCTGCAATAGCAGCCGTGTGGTTTTGGATTTCTGCTGTTATACTTATTAACCCTGGAAGTATTTCTATTAAAAGTTAGATAGTTAAGAGATTGGTTTCTGTGCTCTGGAGTCGTGGCCGTGCCGGAGAGCCACTCGTGGGGGGCAGCTGGTGACCTCGGTCGGGCGTGAAGGACGGCCCAGAATGCCCCCCTTCCCATGAGGCCCCTGCCGCCCCCCGCCCCCGGCTCAAACCTGCTGTCCACAAGGCTCCCGTGCGGCCGCCATCTTTCTTTCCAGAGAGGAGCGGGCGAGTGGGACAACACCCTTTCCCCTCCGGGCAGGCATGGTGGCGCGGTTTAACACATAGACCATTTGCTTTTCTGCTCCAAGCGGGTGGCTCTCTGTGCTAAGTCCTTGTGCCTCCGGGGCCGTGGCCGTGCCGGAGAGCTGCTCGTGGGGGGCAGCTGGTGACCTCGGTCGGGCGTGAAGGACGGCCCAGAACGCCCCCCTTCCCAGGAGGCCCCTGCCGCCCCCCGCCCCCGGCTCAAACCTGCTGTCCAAAAGGCTCCTGTGCGGCCGCCATCTTTCTTTCCAGAGAGGAGCGGGCGACATTCTTTACATATATAAGATTTCACCCCAGTGTGAACTGCCCTATGTACATATAAGCTGGAGGCCAGACGGAAGGCCCTCCCACATTCCTTACAAATAAATGGTCTCTCTCCAGTGTGAATTCTCACATGACAATTATGGTTTGAGGCAGAAACAAAGGCCTTCCCACACTCCTCACAAACATAAGGTCTCTCTCCAGTGTGCTTTCAAATATGCCGAATAAGGGTTGTGGATTCCACAAAGGTCTTTCCACATACCTTACATCCATAAGGCTTTTCTCCATTGTGAATTCTCATATGCATATTAAGCCTTGAGGAATAAACATATGCCTTTCCACATACCTTACATCCATAAGGCTTCTCTCCACTATGAATTCTCATATGTCGAGTAAGGCCTGAAGATACAACAAAGGCCTTCCCACATTCCTTACAAACATATGGTCTCTCTCCAGTGTGAATTCTCATATGGCAGGTAAGTCTTGAGGAATTAACAAAGGCCTTTCCACATACCTTACATCCATAAGGCTTCACTCCATTGTGAATTCTCCTATGCCGAGAAAGGGTTGAGGAATAACTAAAGGCCTTCCCACATTCCTTACATATATAAGGCCTCTCTTCAGTATGAGTTTTCATATGCCCAGTAAGGGTTGAGGGACGAGTGAAGGCCTTTCCACGTGTCTTATATTTATGAGGTTTCTCTCCAGTATGAATTTTCGTGTGTCTAGAAAGATGTGAGGAATAACCAAAGACCTTCCCACATTGCTCACACACATATGCTTTCTTTCCAGTATGGATTCTACAATGTTTTAAGAGGTCTGAGGGTCGAGTGAAGGCCTTTGCACAGTCCTTACATGTATGTGGTTTCCCTCTTTTGTGGATGTTTATGTCATCACATTGGGGTGATGCCGGATTCAATCCACGACCTTGCTGCTGACACTCTTGGGGATTCTTTCCACTGTGGGTTTCTAAGGAACATCACGGTCCTGGGAACATGGTGAAGCTCCCCCACATTTCTTACTCTTGGACAGGGTGAACCCATGGTGACTTTGCTTGTGGGCCTTTCGGTGTGAAGGACTCACTGTAAACAGTGGTCCTCTCCCACATTCAAGGTTCTGCCCCAATGTTGGGGTTTGTGTCCATAGACTGAGAACAAGAGACTGTGTGAAACTTTTCCCCGGGGAGGGATTCGAAAGAGTGAGGTTGCTCTCTCCATTCTGATCACCCTCAGAGGCCATCCTGCTTGCCTTGGCATCCCCGTGTGGCTGAGGGCACAAATGCACACTCGAAACTTTTGCACAGTGTGAAGGGTCAGAGACATTCCACTCAGGCTGGCTGCTTTCCTGTATAAAAACAGAGGATTCCAATTATCATTCTATGCCTTAAGAGTCCCCACGTCAAAAGAAATTGATACCTGCAGATTGATTTCTAATATTTGCAACACACCAATGCAATTACCGACAGTTGGATGGCATTACCATGGACTAACCTAATGTTTCTGTAAGACACACATGGAAAATTGATGAATGAGGGGCCATTCATTTATTAAATATTTTTTTTCAACTCAATGAATAGGCATAAATAGCTCCTCCACAGAAAACTGATGAACCAGATTCAAGAGAAAAATAAAACACACTAAACTCTGGGTTCAGTTCTAGCTCACTGTGGAGTAGAGCCCGGAAAGCATTTGTGAAGAAATGTTGCATCCCACACTGCTGAGACTGACCACTGGGGCCACTGAAAACAGCTCACCACAGGCAGATTCTTTTCAGGATCAATGATGTTTTCTGTTTTGTATTTTGTTTTCATTTGGGGGCGGGGATACACCATGCAGTGCTCAGGGATTATTCCAGGTAGGTCTCTGGGAAACACATGGAGCAATGTGGATGGACCAGTTTAAAAGACCAGCTCTTTTCACGATTGCCATTTGTAAATACTTTCAATCAAATGAAAAACCACGGCATTTACATGAAACATATTACAATTTACTTTAGGTTTTGAGCAGAGATGTCAGTACCCAGTGAAGATTAGGGTCCTCGACCTCAAGCATCATACTCTGAATTTCCTTCCAGCCATTCCCGGCCCTGCACTTTAAAAATAACATGCTGGTCCACTGACATTTTCCATTAGTATTATAATATTGATTCCAAACTTGCAAATCTTACTGGCTCACTCATACTTGGTGACTGAGTTCCAAAATCCTGAAGCCATGCTTTGAATTCTGAAACCAAACACAATACACAATGTAAGAATTCTTCGAATGTAACATCCTTAACCAGGCAGTACAGCTTGAGGACATCTCTATGGTCCTACAGTCCAAAGAATCTCAAAGAAAAGGGAAGGTCCCTGGGTTGGATTGCTGTGAAAAGCTTGACAAATCTAAAAGACATTTTTGGGGGTTTTGTCTTTTGAACATTCACAGTGATGCTCAGGGAACTATATGGGATGCTAGTTATTGAACTAGGTGGACAGTGTGCAGGACAAGCACATTTCCTGCATTATTATCACTTAGAGCCAAAATAGCTTTATTATTTACTCACTTATTAACTAAATAAAAAAGGAAAAACATTTTTGAAGGTACAGCGACATTATAGGCTGTACAGACAGGCTGTAAAGGAAAAGACGGGGGACCAAGGAGTGAGAATTTCATGGTCTGGCAGAAGAGGAAAAATAATATCAAAGCCAAGAAAGTAAAGCACAAGATTATTCCATGACAGATAATTCCGTGGGAGCGAAGGGCAGCGTAATACAGCACAGATGCCTAGATCCAGGAGCCCAATGGTATCAGGGTCAGCATGGCAACACGTACTCAGGGCCACTGAAACCTAGAACCACTGAAAGGGACCACGAGCACTGAAACAGAGCAGCATCTTATGGAGTGAGGCCCTAAGAAATAAATGAACTGTGTAGGAAGCGATATTACAGGAGGCAGGACACTAGCACTGCACACACATACAGAATTGATTCCCAGCCTCCCACTGCCCATGGCCTGAGCCAGGGAGGGTTCTCAGACACTCACATGCATGCATGGCTCTCCTCTCCGGTTCCTCCTTCCAGCCAGGAGATCACCGCAGGCTTCACACCAGAATGCCCTGAACCTAACAGAGATGGAGCATGGATTAGTGACAAGGAAAACGTGACAAGTAAACCCCATGTGTCCCTATAAAAATGGAGTCAATTACTGGAAAGTCATGAACAGAATCTGCACTTCTAAAATGCTCCAGATTTGGAGTTATCCAAGAGCTAAGATTCAGGTCTTAATTTAAGAGTGAAATATGGGGCCCCAGAAAACACCACAAAAAGAATATCCCAGGTCTTAAAGGGCCAACAGGGATCTGATCACAGCACAGTACATAGTATTTTTTTCTCTAGTTTGGGATCTTCACCTGGGGATGCTCAAGGCTTCTCCCTGACTGTGTATTCAGAAATCATCTTTGGTGGTGCCTGAGGATCACATGTGATGGCGAGGACAGAACGCATGTCCATAACTTGCAAGACAATCACCATGCCCGCTGTACTGTCAATCTAGGCTCAGCATGTAATGTACTGAGCCTGTGTGAACTGATACCTGAGTGCAGTCAACCCCAAAGCTTAACAAATCCAAAGATAGCCAAAGATGATCAAAGCCCCCAGTTGGTTTTAAAAACGAACATAAAAGGATACAGACAGACAGCACAGGTCATGCAAGGGCCTTGCTCAGTGTCAATAAAAGTTTGATCCTGACATTCAGTAGGGTCTCTCAAGCCATCAGCTGTGATCCCTGACTGTATAGTCCAGAGGAAACCTGAGTCCTTATGAACCTAGAACCACTGAAAGGGACCACGAGCACTGATACAGAGCAGCATCTTATGGAGTGAGGCCCTAAGAAATAAATGAACTGTGTAGGGAGTGATATTTACAGGAGGCAGGACCCTAACACTGCACACACATACAGAATTGATTCCCAGCAGCACACAATGTCCCGGACCACAACCAGGATGAATAACTGAATACTCAGCCAGAAATAATCCCTGTATTTGTAAGTATAACCCAAAAACCAAATCAAAACAAAATAAAAGGGAATGCCCTGCCACAGAGGCAGGGTGGGCTGAGGGGATGTGGGGTGGGAGGGATATTGGGATTAGTGGTGGTGGAGAATGGGCACAGTGGATGAATGGACACTCAATCACTGTATAACTGAAACCCAAGCACAAAAATTTGTAAGTCTACAACTGTACCTCATGGTGATTCACTAACAAAAATTTTAAAAAATAAAATAAAATAAATAAAAATAAATTAACTGAAATTGTGGGCCTGGTGCAATAGTACCAGGATTAAGACAGCAACTTTTTAAGCTGCCAAGTGTGTTCAATCCTCAGCACACCATGGCTCATGAACACCCCTAGGAGTGATCCCTCAGCACAGAGACAAGAATATTCAGGTTGTGCCCCAAATAAAGGTAAAACCAAAACAAATACAAAGAAATTATATGTAGTACAAGAAGTAATCAGAGAACTCAGCAATGGCAGGGACCAGGAACTATTTAGAGGGACCTACGTGATGGCTTAGCGCATGGGGAGCTTGCCATGCACGGGGCTAATCTGGGTCAATCCCCAACTCTCCAGATTCATGCAAACCCACAGAAAATGATTCCTATGGACAGAGCTTACAGTAAGCCCCGAGCATCGCCAGGTGAGCACCAACAAGAAAACCAGGGAAGGAACTAGAGAAACAGCTATTGAATCGCTGTCGTCACCACGACAGTCAAAGCTACTGTTGGACACACAGTCATGGCCCGGCACAGGGAACCCGCATGGCAAGGTTGACCTCGTACTGCTCTCACCAATGGCCCACAGGTGCTGGTAGGTCTCCAGCATAATGTCCTTGTAGAGCTTTCTTTGCGAGGCATCCAAGCACATCCACTCTTCTGGGGTGAAGCTCACGGCCACGTCGAGGAAGGTCACCGTGTCCTGAGCCGGTATACAAAGGGGGCAGGAGTCAGGGTCTGTCCCCACGCTGTTCCCTGGGCTGTGAGGTCAGGACCCCAGGGCCCTAGAGGGGCTCAGGGTCTGTCCCCTCGGGAGGAACCAGCTTTCACCTGAACTCCTGACAGTTGGGCCTCAACTTCTTTCTAAGACAGCTGCATCTATGAAAATGTGAGAATGCTCTACTAGAAGGTTCCTGAAGGTGGTGGTCTCGCTCCTGATCCCAGGGAATTCCACCACTGCTACTATTAGCACTGCAGAGAGTAACAACTGAGCACACAATCAGTGGGACCCAAATGAGTGACCCTGCTTTCAGCTCAAAACTCTAAACATACACCCCCTGCATTCCACAGCCCATGTTCTAGGGAGAAGGGGACACTCATTGTCCAGCCACCGACTGAAAGCTGTGCATGCACATATGAGGCTGTAGGAATCTGATCATGGTTCAGGGCCACCCCAAATGCCTCTCAAAGTGTCTTAAGCCCAACAGCTCTGTTGGCCCCAGAGATCCTTTGCTCTGTCTCCCTGGGACCAGCATATGCCCAGAACTGCAAACCGAGCAGCCAATGAATTCTGGACTGTGTGATAGAGCAGGAGAAGCTCTTTAGAGCGAGGAGGACAAAATAATGGAAACACATATCCTGGGGCCTGAGTTACTGTAGCTGCCAGAGCACAAACAGGGCCAGCGTACCCGGGGACCCATGATGCAGGATTTCCCTGATGGTGGAAATCCGGAGCACAGAGCCAGGAGGAAGCCCTGAGCATCTCCCCTATGGCACAAAAATAAAAAATATGAAAAGAAACAAAGCAGCATGACTGTGTAACAGGACAGTGGGGTGGGGATAATGGGTAGGGCTGGTGATACCCGCTGTCCCATAGGGTCCTCTAAGCACTGCCAGGTGCAATGCCAGAGTGCAGAGCCAAGAGTATAATCCCCAGAATCACTGCGTGTGTCTCCGAAAACAAAACAAAATACCCAGACACCAGCCTTTGATGCCCAGAACCCCATATGGTCCCTGAGACATGTCAGGAGTCATCCCTGAGCATCAGTAATCTTTGAGCTGTTGTGATCCAAAAGCCAAATACAATGAAACTAACAGACGTGGCCTCAGAAAATAGAGAGATGGGCGCTTCAAGAAGGCGGCAAGATCTTTCCTGAAGTCAGAGACAGACAGCCTGAGAAACCTGAAGCTCCTGTCATTGCATCACCTCATTTTGTCACTCCTACCTGGGGTTGGTGTGTTCGACGGCATCTCACCATCTTTTCCTGCCTCTGTTTTTCCCGAGGATCAGAACTAGAGGAGAAGTCAGAATTGTGAGCACTGGACAGGAGCAAAACCCCCAAGTTCTGCCCAGCCACACCCTCGGGCACTGGCTCACAGACCTGCCTGGAGGACACTTGTCAGATGTTTTTTTCTCCCCAGCAGAAGCAAAATGGGTTGGCATCTGTGCTGCCTTTTGCGACACAAGTTCTGGGCGTGGCTACAAGAAAGAAAAGTCGGCCCTTCCTTGGTCTGGGGACTCCTCCCGGATCCCACAGAAGGTGCTCACAGGCCCAGCCAGGAAGGCCTCTGAGGCCAGGAAATCCCGTGCATCAGCGCCCCCTTCTGGCCCAATGAGAGAGCCACAGTTTGGGCTATGATTGCATGGGGGAGCCCCTCTCTTCTTAAAAAAAATAAGAAAAATCAGGGGCTGGAGTGGTCGAACAGTGGGTAGGGCGATTTGCTTTGCAAGTGGTCGACTTGGGTTCGATTCCCAGCATCCCATAGGGTCCCTGAGCACCACAGGATTAATTATTGAGACAGAACCAGGAGTAACCCCTTGCATCGCCGGGTGTGAACCAAAAAGCAAATAAATAAAAATTTTTTAAAAATTTCTACAGGGGCTGGAGCAATAGCACAGTGGGTAGGGTGTTTGCCTTGCACGCAGCCAACCCGGATTCAATTCCCAGCATCCCACATGGTCCCCCAAGCACCGCCAGGAGTTCTTCCTGAGTACAGAGCCAGTAGTAACCCCTGAGCATCGGCTGGGTGAGACCCAAAAAGCAAAAAATAAATAAATAAAAACTTTGTACAGACATAGACTTTTACCAGCAGTACACAAACACACGAACACACACAGCCTTTACCCCCAGTACTCACCTCGATAGCCAGCAATCTGGGTAGAACTTTGCAACTTGATGTGAGGAGGCAGATATTCCTATTCCAACATACACTAAACCTGTTAGGATGCTTGCGTTTCTGACACGAATCAATCCTCTGCATCCCCACGGCCCTCAGAGCACTGCCAGGAATGATATCTGAGGCCAGAGCCAGAGAAAGCCCTCAGGGTATCTCCGGGAATGCAGAACCCCCATTCCCCACGCCAAAAGTAGCCCCAAAAGGAATTTATCATTGGCAAACCCCGGCCACCTGCAGATCCACCGTCCTGGCCTGACCCACGACTGCAGACGATGGAAAAGCTGGACTGCAACAGGGTCTCAAGCCTTTGGTGGGGGGCTGCAGCTGTGCCCCTCAAAGTGAATCTGGAGATACTGCAGCAGCGAAACTGGGGCAAGGACACAACATGGGTCAGCTCGGAGGGTCCAGACGCACAAGACTCTGTCCTCGGTAGGTCCTGCACCCCAAGGCCTGCAGCCCCCCGTGCTCAGACCCGCGCCAACCCACGGCTGCTCCAACGCGGAGCTGAAGGTGACTGTGGCCACAGCGGCCCCCCTGAATCACGTACTCACACCCGCGACCCCCGCATCCCACTACAGCCCCCAACGAACTTCCCAAAGCTCCGCGCCCCCCCCCCAAAAGGCTCCATCATACCTCAGGAACCGCCTGGATATCGGGGAACACAAGAAAAACAAGCGCAAGAGGCCCCTAGAGCTGGCACGGTCCCGCAGGCTCACAGTGTGGACTTGGGGAGGCACGGCCGCTCACCAGAGGCCACCCCCGTCCTGCAGCAAGACAAAATCGGCATTCAGAGTCCCGCTTCCTCGCTGGGACCCCACTTTGTCCTTTAGTCACTTGAACAAGGACTCTCTGACCCAGTTTCCAGGAAGATCAGCACCAGGAAGGCCCTGTTGTGATGTCACTTCCGGTGCTGCAAGCAGCCTTAATGGACCAGACTCGAGATGAGCAGAAAACATTTATCCCCACCCAGGTGAATCAGTGGCGGGAGCTGGATGGATTACCATAAAGGGGTGGAGAGGCAGCTGCTGGAGTAGCTGGTCAGCGTGGGAGCTCGGTAAGAAGAAGTCCCCTGATGCTTTACTGGTCAGTCAAGTGTGGAGTCAATGCCTTCATACACAAAGCCATCAGGAAAACTGCAACAGGGTTGATCCGGGTAAAACAGGCAGGTAGGGAGTGAGTGGGGCACAGGACGGTGGGGCACAGGACAGTGAGTTTCTCAGGGAAGTAACAAATCAAGATGGGGTTGAAGCAGTGACTGGGAAACCAGCACTGGAGAGGAACTGGAACAACCCAGACAGAGAGCAGCCACCTGAGAGCTGGACAGCTACTAAAACAGGAAGAAAGGCTGCTAAGGACATCTGAGAGCACTTTACGCGTTAATGCTCTACCTCTGACAACACAGGAGCAATGGAAAGTCACTGGCAAGGAAAGTTCGATGGGGAGGCTTCAGAAATACATTTTCAAACCCAGAGTATGGACCAGGAGTGACGAGTACAGTGGGTTAGCACTTGCACTGAATTTGGTCAACTTGAGTTCCATTCCTGGCATCCCAAATGGTTGCCTGAGCACCACCAGAAGTGTCAGGTGTGCTTCCAAAATCAAAAATATTACTGAAAGAGTATAAGGACCCATCCTAGAATGGAGGTATATACTGAGCTTAGAGTTAGCAAACTTTCCTGGTAAAAAGGCGCTACTTAGCCTTTTCAACAACCTAAATGATTTATAGTATCATATGACTACTAGATTATTGGGATTTTTACTACTTCCCAAAAGCTTTAGTTTTTTTCCCCCTCTAATATTAGTGAAGTGAGAAGTGCTCTTCTATACTTTTTTTTAATTTTTGGGTCACACCTGGCAATGCACAGGGGTTACTCCTGGTTCATGCAGTCAGGAGTTACTCCTGACAGTGCTTAGGGGACCATATGGGATGCTGGGAATTGAACCCGAGTTGGCCGCATGCATGTACTCCTATGAGTACATGCTTTTATAAAAGAAAAAAGGGATAAAAAATTACACTTGGGGCCAGAGTGACAGTACAGTGGGCAGGGCGTTTGACTTGCACACAGCTGACCTAGGTTTGGTCCCTGGCATCACATATGGTTCACCGAGCACTGCCATGAGTTATTCCTGAGTACAGAGATGGAGTGCAGAGCCAGGAATAAGCACTGAGGAACGCCAGTGTGACCCAAAAAGCGGAGAAAAAAATGCACTTATTCCAAATGAAAGCTTAAAGTCCATAATTAGCTCAGAGCCTCCAAGTCCTTCCTTTCCTCCTAACAGCCTCTTGTTCAAAGGACTCAAGAATGTTCATATCTAAGAATTTCCAATTAAGCTATAAATAGAGGAGTAGGAGAGAATACACCAGATTGAAGCAGATACTGGCCAACTGAAAGCCAGAGGGCCTTCCCTGGTACCCCTTACCCACTAGTCCCCTGAGCAGGGCACAGACCTCAAACACTGCCAGGTGTGGTCCCAAATCTCATCTCATCTGCTCCCCAAGCAGTGAGATAGACCCAGAGAGAGGAGCTCAGAGGGCTGAGCACGTGCTTTACTTTTGGGGAACATGGCATGGCTCCCCCTGCATCCCAGACACACAGACACTGAGGGGGGAGAGTCTCTGACTATCTCCAAGTTTGTAGCAAACGGGGGGGGGTGGGAAAGACAGGAGAAATGCTCCAACACCCAAAAAGAAGTTCAAAGAATGCTTGTGTGTCAAAACAAATTCTGGAGTGGGAGGGTTGCGGTCATACGTACTGATGCTCAGTGGACCCTATGGTGTGTCAGGGATAACCCTGGTGACTGCAAGAAAGACAAATGCCCTCCTGACTATACTACTGACCAGCCCCTAAGAGTGAGACATTTAACACCTATTGCAGCTGGTCCACGGAAAACCCCTTTCTGCAAGTACTCACTTCAACAGCAGGGTACAACCCTGGTCTGGGAGAGATGGACAGCGAGGGACGCTTGAAATCTTGACAGGTGAGGCAGGAATTCTTTTTCCTGAGGAAATATAATCATATAGGGTTAAAAAAGATAGTAAGTTGATAGGGTGCTTTTCTTTCAAGCAGCTAAGCCGGGGTCAATATGTAACACTGCATATGCTCACCCACCCCAGAACTTTTAAAAATGATGCCTGAGCTCAGAAACAAGAGTAACCCCTGAGCTCTGAGTGGTGCTGTGGCCCAAAAAAACTACAATAAAAAAGATTATAAAGGAATTGGAGAGATCATATAGCAGGTGAGGTGCCTGTCTTCCAATCGGCCAAACCAAGTTTGAATCCTGGCATCCCATATGGTTCCCTGAGCCCAGCCAGAAATGATCCTTGAGTGCAAAGGGAGGAGAAGTAACTGAGTCTTGCAGTTTTACTCCTCCAGATTAAATAATTAATTCATTTAAATGAATAAAGGGGTGTGGCCAATACTGATCCGAAATTGCATTATTAGAGGGTTTAGGGCACACTCTAGAAGTCTCCGAGCTACTTCCTGCTGAGATTGACCATTAGGTTGCAAGACCCACTACAGCATGGCACAACCCTGACGCACCCCTCTGGAACAACCCCCAACACTGAGTTGTATTAAAGCTCCACATCTTGGGGGCTGAGTGATAGCATAGACAAATGAGCATTTGTTTTAAAGGCAGCCAACCTGGGTTTAATTCTGGGCATCCCTTATAGTTCCTGGCACCACTAGGAGTGCTTGCTGAACAGAGAGCCAGGAGGAACCCACGTGCATGGCAGGGTGTGACCCAAAAAGCGAAATTTTAAAAAAAAGAAAGAAAAAGTAAAGAGAAGCTCCCCACCTCCCTGTACTCCCAGAACCCACTGAATGCACAAGGAACAAGTGAAAAGCAAAGGCTCTGCCAAATGCTTTTGAGCCCCAAGCACATACATGTGCCCTGCTCCTCCCCCCAACCACCCCATCACTGGATCCCGGCTCTGGGCTCACTCCAGGCTGCTACCTGGACGCTGTGGGGTGCCGGGATCGAAAGCGGCCGGCCGCGTTCCCCCCCCCCCCCTTAAGCATCTTTCTAAATAAATTCTCCTTAGTAACAACGACCTTGTTTCCCTCAAGATCAATTATATGCAAGATAAAGCTTTCGGCAGGAGCGCTTCAAGCGTTCCGGGTGAGGGGCCCACCCAGGGTCACCGCCACGGAGCGACCCTGCCGCCCACAAGGAGGAGACCGCAGAGGTTCGGGCGCTCAGAGCGACCACTTTGGCGGCCGGCAGGAAACCGACCTTGCTGGACACCCCTGCCCCCTGGGTGCCCCCTCATCCGCTCCTCACCTTCCACAGCAATGGTGGCCCTCCAGCACTTCCGCCCCAACCCCAACCGCCTGGACCCCCTGGGAAATCGAATCCTGAGTCCGTGACGTCATCGGCACGTTTGCCAAGAGCCTTAAAGGGTCAGGCTTCAAATATTCCTGACCAGGTACTTGCCTGGTCAGAAGGTTCATTTTTTCCCTTTTCTGGGATAGGATCAGATGATCAGGACATCTGCTGTTTGCCAGGTCTGGGATAAATGGAGAGTGACCGAATGAACAGATAGCATGTCGATCAGAAGTCTTTGTTTTGACAAAGGAACTAAAATTCACAAAGATACTTTGCGAACAGCCACCCAGACCATCTCCCTGAGTCACCAAGTTCATTTGTATCGCACTGAAAGTCCAGGTCTTGAGTAGCTTCAACTGTTTATTTTCACAATGATAGAAGAGAGCTAGAAACTAAGTGAATCACGTGGATCAGAAAGGGGTCGGGTGTAACCCAGAGGGGACTCAGGGATTGGTGATGACTGGGAACATATTTGTGTAAGCAAAAATTCCTGTGTCTCTTTCTGTGTGTGTTCAGAGCAAATGGTGCTCTCCACTTATTCCTTGAGAGCTATGCGCAGCAACTCTTCAAACAGTGCACAAGGTCTACATATCCGTGATTCTACATGACTCAGACAAATGAACAGAAAGTCTCTTAACTGTTGTGCAGCTAAATAATCTTTCAATATTTTAGTACTTGACGATTTATTAAGCTATAATTCTTCAAAATTTGAACCAGTGGGCAAGAATAACTGTACAGCAGTTGTGCAGGAGAAAGTCTCTTTTTCAGACATGTTGATCTATTGATCTATTGTTTGGCTATGATGATTTGGTGTTTGTTACAGGGAGAATATGAAATTTATTTAGTTTACAAGTTTACTTCTTAGCGGAGTTATTCCATAAACATACTCAATTTCTTGTAACCATTCCTCTAGGGTGCCAGATCCACAGAAGGCAAATAGGAACAATAGGTTAGGGTTTCCCCAAAGTGAGATGGTAAACATCAATAGCTGATTTCTTTGTGTATTCTCTTTTCTTTGCTTCGGTAACTATGCTTGCCTCACTATTTTCCTAGAAGAAGCTTCCCCCTAGAGAGAGCCCATACATCCATTGATTGTATGACCTCGCCTATGTGTTATTGCTACCCCAACTCCCTCATGATTTGGGGAATAACTAAGGCTGTAAGAGTCGGCAAGGGAAAAAAATCAAGAGAGAATCCGAGAGGGAATGTTCAAGAAGAATGAAGGAGATTCATGGAAGGAGAATCAGAGGAGAATTGAGACAAGATTGGAAGAAACTGCAATTAATACCAAACAGCCTGGCCCTCATTCTCTCCGTCATCCACCCATGGCCATTGCCTGGCCAAGGGTTGGGGTTGGGGAAGCAGTCTGAGACCATCAAATTCAGGCGGTGGCGGGGGTGGGGAGAAGTGAGAGAGGAGAGAGAGGGGGCTTCATATTCATTTTTTGAATACACAACATGAACTGACAAACCAGTTCTTTGAAACTATTACCACTTGTGTTTGCTTTCAATAGAAGAAAAAATTAAAGTACTTTATTGATATAAAAAATAATAGAATTTTTTTCAGTTTCAGTACCCAGTAAGGCTAAGTGCCCTTTACTCCCAGGGTAAGACTCTGGATTTCCTCCTTGCAGTGTCCAGAGATCACAGATGTAATGGCAGGGAAAGAGTCCGAACCCCCACCTTTCAAGTCACATGCTTGCTCCACTAAGCTATCCCGCTGGATATAATAATATTCATTTTTAAATGTGTGAATCTTCCCAGCTCACGCATATTCAGTGACTCTATTCCCAAGTCAGATTGCAGCAATGCCAAATCCTGAAGCTGTGGTTTGAGTTCTGAAATAAATCACAGCAGGTCAGGTAAGAATTAGTAGAATGACCCCTGGGTGAACAGGCTGAGCAGGTGGATGACATCTCTGTGGTTCTCACAGTCCAAACAGGCCCAGAGTGAAGGGAAGATCCTTTGGGAGTATCGCTGGGAGGGGCCTGGCAATCACACACTAGCCTTTTGGCTTTTCTATTTGACTAGACCCAGGGATATTTGAGTATCCTATGGAATACTACCACTCAAACCCAGTGCAAGGCAAGCACCCTCCCCACTATACTATGACTTCAGCACAAACTAGCTTTATTATGGGCTCACTCAATGACTTTTTAACATGAAAGCGAAAGAATATTTCAGAGTGGGTCAGACAGAGAATATTCGGTAGGCCATCCGCCTTGCATAAGGCTGACAGGGGCAGAATTCTGAGCACTGCCCAAAGGAACCCCTGAGGACCACCAGGAATAAACCCCTTGACAACATCAGATCCCAAACCGAAACAAAACAAAATGTCTTCGTATACTCAAAAAACATGCAAATGATCTGAGGGCAAATACAAGCTTAGTGACAAAGAGGGTGGGGTGCGAGGTGGTTCTGCTGCTGCTGCTCCTGAAAAGGGCACCCCAACAATACAGGCGGTGCAGCCAGGCTGGTAAGGGAAAGGCGTACAAAGGACCCTGAATCTCATGAACACATGACTAATGAAGAAGAATGGAACAAGCCATGATCCCAGAGACTCAGAAACAGATCTTGAAACCCAGTGGCCTGTGGCAGAAATGCGTCTGGACCTCTGCCTCACAGGCATTGGGAGGGGTGGGAGGAATGTATACTGGGGTTCTTGGTGGGGAAAAAGGAGTAATAGTGAAGGTAGAGGTGTTTGATCATTGTATGACTGAGACTTAAACCTGAAACCTTAGTAACTTCTCCCACAGTGATTCAATAAATAAATATCACAGTATCACGGTCCTCCTGTTATTCATCGATTTGCTCGAGTGGGCCCAGTAACTTCTCCATCGTGAGACTTGTTGTTACTGTGTTTGGCATATTGAGTACGTCACGGGAAGATTGCCAGGCTCTGCGGTGCGGGCGAGATACTCTCGGTAGCTTGCCGGGCTCTCTGAGAGGGGCGGAGGAATCGAACTCGGGTCAGCCATGTTGGCTGCGTTCAAGGCAAACGCCCTACCCGCTGTGCTATCGCTCCAGCCCAAATAAATCATCAGTTAGACATCACTGTCCTCCCATTGTTCATCGATTTGCTCAAGCGGACCCAGTAACGTCTCCATTGGAGACTTTGTTGTTACTGTGTTTGGCATATCGAATACATCACGGGCAGCTTGCCAGGCTCTGCCGTGAGGGTGAGATACTCTCGGTAGCTTGCCAGGCTCTCCAATAGGGGCAGAGGAATCGAACTCGGGTCGGCCATGTTGGCTGCGTTCAAGGCAAATGCCCTACCGCTGTGCTATCGCTCCAGCCCAAATAAATATAAGAAGAAAAATAAATAAATAAAACTATGGAAAAAAAAGTAAGGTGGAGTTCATGCCCAATTCAATCAGCTAATCAGTGGTTGAAAAAATAGCAGTACTCCTACATAAAAAAGAAAAAAATAAGATTATTGATGACTTAGGTCAGAACCACTCCTGTGAGTTTTCCACCAGGTGAGTCCTCAGCTTATGTCCTCATGGCATCCTGTTGGAATCTTGTGCACCTGCTTCCCCCTAAGTCTTCTCACACGGGATTGTCTATGTGTTACTGTTTTAGACCAATGAGGCCCTTTCACTTTTAGAAAAGACAGGTTTTTTTTTTGGTTGGGGGGCAGATAGGTTGTTTGCCTTGCACGCGGCCAACCCTGGGTGGATTCCTCCACCCCTCTTGGAGAGCCCGACAAGCTACCAAGAGTATCCTGCCCACACGACAGAGCCTGGCAAGCTCCCCGTGGCATATTCGATATGCCGAAAACAGTAACAAAAAGTCTTACAATGTAGACGTTACTGGAGCCCACTTCAGCAAATCGATGAACAATGGGAGGATAGTGCTACAGTGCATAGTCAGGAATAAATCCAGGAATAAAACCTGAGCATTGCCACGTGAAATCCTGAAACCAAATCAAAAGAAAACAAAACAAAATTCTTGAACTTGACCGCAAGGTGCAATTGTACTGGGGGTAAGACACCAACCGCTAAAGCTGAACTGGAACAGCTCTGTGTGGAGGATGAAAAAATGGCAACTGATCACCAACCATCCTGGCAGCCCTTTCCCTCCTTAATGCATCTGTTGGAGGTGGCTGCCGGTCGGGGTGGGAGTAGCAGCTCATGGCCACCGAAAGCATGTAGTGGACGAGAAGCATCACGCCACTGCCAGTCTAGCTGACTTACTTATGCTGTGAACTTATAGAGCTCACCTGCACATATACCTTTCTTCCCTAGGCCTCAGGGCTACTCCTTCCAGCCAGGTCACAACAGGTTTCACCAAGGAATGCCCTAAACCACACAGACACATCTGCATGAACCTGCATCTAGTACTTGCTCTTGATGTGCAGGAATATACTTGAAAACAGTGCAACAAGTTTTCTGTATAGGAAAATTTTCCAGTATTCAGGGTGTTTACTATACACCGGGATGTTAACTGTGTCTCCCAGTCTGAGCATCTGGAGTAACTCTACTTTTTGGAGGGGGAAATACCTGGTGATGCACAGGGGTTAGTCCTGGCTCTGCACTCAGGAATTACTCCTGGCAGTATTCAGGGGACCATATGGGATGCTTGTAATTGAACCTGGGTCGGCCGCATGCAAAGCAAACAGCCTACCCACTGTGCTATCATTCCAGCTTCGTGATTTTACTTTTAAAAGATGAATATTATACTTCGGAGCCAAAGTGGCGATACAGTAGAGAAGGTGCTAGCTTTGAACTTCACTGACCCAGATTCAATACCGGAGCACCGCAGATGAGCTCCTGACCCTTGGGAGAAATGGTCCCTGAGCTCAGAAACAGGAGTTAGCCATGAATACTGCATGGTGTAGCTCCCAAAAACTGCAACAACAACATACAGTAACTAACGAAGAAAACAAAATAAAAAATAAATTCATGTGCAAAGACAAATTCTACAGTGAAATACTTAAAGGATTGAACAGTGGGTTCTTAAATCACTTTTTTTACTAATTTTATGGTGAAGAAGACCATGATTTGTCCTGAATACTCATTCTTTTTTCTCTTCTCTCATAAATTGTGTGTGTTTGTGTGTGTGTTTGTATGTGTTTAGTATTTGGGCAATAATCAACAGTGCTCAAGGATTATTCCTACTCTGGGATGAGGGATCAGTCATGGTGTGGTTCGGGGACCATATGCAATGCCACACATACATAGAACCTGGGTTGGACGCTTGCAAGTCAAGCACCCTACTTGCTGTACTCTGGCCCTTTCTAAATAAATTATTTCCAGCATAACAGCAATGAACTCAAGGAGAAGCTCCTATTCACCATCAACGCCTCCAAAAATAAAATATATTCCTTCAAATATCTTACTTTGCCAGCACTACTCAAAACCACAGTGGGGGTAGCCTACTAAGGGAGAGATAAAACGAGGAAGGTGGTTTGCTCCTTGACTTTAAGAAGCACGTATACCTATATACTCTTTTTTTCTTTTTGGGTCACATCTGGTGATGCTCAGGGTTTCCTCCTGGCTCTGCATTCAGAAATAACTCCTGCAGTTTCTCAGGGGACCATATGGTATGCCAGGATCAAACTTGGGCTGGCCATGTGCAAGAAAAATGTCCTACCTGCCGTATTATCACTACTGCCCCAGAAGGATTCTTTTTTTTTTTTTTTACTTTTTGGGTCACACCCAGTGATGCATAGAGGTTACTCCTGGCTCACGCACTCAGGAATTACTCCTGGCGGTACTCAGGGGACCATATGGGATGCTGGGAATTGAACCCCGGTCAGCTGCATGCAAGGCAAATGCCCTGCCTGCTATGCTATTGCTCCAGCCATGTCAAAATAAATCTTTCTTCTATTTTATATTTTGGAGGCCACACAGCTGATGCTAAGTGGTTATTCCTGGCTTTGCACTCAGAAATCAGTCCAGGTCGTACTAGTAGGAGGGAACCTGAGTCTGCAACGTGAAAAACAAAGACTTTAAGTTCTTTGATAAAGGTCTCTCACCCCAATACCTACAGTCCCCGTTCTCAGCCCCGCTCCCACCCGCCTCTGCCTAGTGCTGACATGGAGGCGATCGTGGCTGCAGGGCCCCCCTAAGATCATGCACTCACACCCATACACCCTGAACCCTGGTACAGCCCCCATAATACCCCGCAAAGCTGTGCCCCCCAAAAGCCTCCACTGCTCCTCAGGAACCACCTGGATATCAGGGATCAAGTGAAAAAAAAGTATGAAAGCGCCCCCCAAGCTGGTACAGCTATCCCACTTATACTGCAGAGACAGGGAAGTATGGGGTACTCACAGGAGGCCTCGTCTCCTGCCACAAAATTGGCCTTCGAAGTCAGCTTTCCAAGAAGAGACCCTACTTTGTCCTTTATCCACGAGAACAATGACTGCTGGGACCTGTGTCCAGGATACCAGCAACTGGAGGCCCTGAGTTCACTCTCACTTAGTGCAGAGTCAAGAGTAAACCCAAGCATTCAAGCAAGGACAAGGATGGAAATCCCCCCAAATTTATAGTAAGCTAAAAACAAAGGGGAAGACGGAGGGTAGCAGGTATTAAAACAGGTGGGGCAATGGTCTTGCCAATGGTCAGACCAGGTTTGATCCCCGACAACCCCATACTATCCACCACCAGCCAAGCATGATCACTGAGTGCAGAGACCAGGAACAAACCCTGAGTCCGGCTGGTTTGCCCCCCCCCCAAAAAAAACATTTAAAAACCTAAAAGAGTCCAATGAAGGCAGGGTGACAATGCACAGGATTCGGATACATGTTTTCCATGCAGGAACTTGTGATTTGATGCTAGGCACCACCTGATCCCCCAAGATGACTTGAAGTGACCCCAAGCACTGATGGGATTCTGGGATGATGGGGTGAGACTGTAAGAAATGAATGATGGTAGGGGCTGTAATGACAGCATAGCGGACAGGGCTTGCATTCACACCACCAGAGTTCGAATCTCAGCATCCTATATGGTCTCTGAGCACTGCCACGAGTAAATATGAGGGATGAGCCAGGAGTGAGTTACCATGGATGGTCTTGGTCGACATGATGAACTCAGACAGTCTCTCACCCTGTTTGTTCCATTCTAGGCCATGGGTCCCGATGTGAAGTTCTTCAGCTGATCTTCTCGGTTCTATCGTGGCATTAAAATCACCCACAATGATCTTGTAGAAGGTGTGATCTTCTTTATAGAACTTTCCCAGCTCCATGTAGAACTTATAGATTTCTCTTTCATCATAATGAGATGTTGGTGCGTAGACAACGAAGATAGAAACTGCAGGCAGTGAGCCACATCTATTCAAATGTAAACGTCCGATTCCGGTTGTTAGGCATTCGAATGAATCAATGCTCTTGGCCAAGTTTGTGTTGACAAGGACACCGATGCCTCCGACACCTCTTTTATCGCATGTTCCGAGGAACAATTCTTCTCCAGTGTCGAAAACGGCATGGTGAGATTCGTGCCTTCTTGTCTCAGTCAGACCAATGATGTCATACTTGATCATCCGCGCTTGTACCATCAGGTCCTCGATGGATGCATCTGATGCTAGCATACGTGCATTGAAACTACAGACGATCATTTTTGTCTTCCTTCGTTGTGGCAACCTAGTTCGGCCTTGAGATTTTTTCGGCCTCTCCTTTCTCATCCTTCTCAGTGCTGCCATGTCGGTGAAGCCCTCAGGGTCAGGTGAATGAGACCAGTTGTAGTTACTGGTTTTGGCATATCGAATACACAACGGATAGCTTGCCAGGCTCTTCCGTACGGGCGGAATACTCTCGGAAGCTTGCCAGTCTTTCCGAGAGAGATAGAGGCTTTTGGGGCGACCTCTAATCACCCTTGTAGGTGTTACCATATTTGAACCCTATCAAATATGGTAAGACAATTCCGGAAGATGGGTATTTAGTGTCTTATGATGTGTCGTGCGGCCGCCAGAAAGCATCGTGGAGTGTGGCGACGGCTGGATAGTGGAGGTAGTGTCGATAGTGGAAGTCTGCCAGTGGGGTATTTATCGGGGAAGGGTGGGTCTTCTGTGCGCAATTTGATCCCTGGGTGGTTGATGGAAGCAGACAGGGCAGGGTAGGGTGGGGCTCCTGATTAGAATCCCTTTGTCACCTGCGGTTGGTGGGAGCAAGCAGAGAAACTCTGTCCCTGGGTCCGCCGAGGTGGAGTCCAAGGTCTCAGAGAGTTCCGATTATCTTGTTCTGTGGGTCTTCAGTCGTGCGTGAGTCTCGGCCGGAGCTGCCACGCGGGTCCGGAAAGCGTCCTGGAGTGTGGCGACGGCTGTGTAGTGGAGGTAGTGTCGATAGTGGAAGTCTGCCAGTGGGGTATTTATCGGGGAAGGGTGGGTCTTCTGTGCGCAATTTGATCCCTGGGTGGTTGATGGAAGCAGACAGGGCAGGGTAGGGTGGGGCTCCTGATTTAGAATCCCTTTGTCACCTGTGGTTCGTGGGAGCAAGCGGAGAAAATCTGTCCCTGGGTCTGCTGAGCTGGAATCCAAGGTCTCAGAGAGTTCCGCTTATCTTGTTCTGTGGGTCTTCAGTCATGCGTGAGTCTTGGCCGGAGCTGCCACGCGGGTCTGGAAAGCATCCTGGAGTGTAGCGACAGCTGGGTAGTGGAGGTAGTGTCCAGAAGGCAGAATCTAAACGTTGGACATGGGAGTCTCCCGGTGGACGATTCCACAACGAAATAGACCACATCATATTCAATAGACGGTTTTGCCTGACTGATATCGCTGTTGTCCCAAAATTTCTAACGGGATCAGACCACCGTCTCCTTCATGCAAAATTCTACTTCACAGAGCAGGGAGAAAGGGTTGCAAAGTTCAAAAAGAGAACTACCAGAAAGACCACCAACTGGGAACTCTTTGGCACTATTGCGGCAACATGGGAAGATGCCATTGTTGACAACATTGACGAGGAATACGATCGACTGGTTCAGCACCTCCACGAATGTGCGAGGAACGCCAAGAGAGATAGCCACAAAAAAACGCCTGTCTTCGAAAACTCTTGAGCTAATTTGCCAGCGTGGTTTGGCACATGCCTCAGGCAACCGCAAGCTAACATCTGAGCTCCCAAAGCAGTGCAGAGATGCGATCAAGGAAGACCTCAAAGAGAGAAGAGCAGAAGTACTGGTAGATGCGGCAGAAGCTGGGAAAAGTATTCATTATGCCCGCCTGTCCTTCGCCAACTACAAGACCAAGATGACTGCCCTCCGACATCCTGATGGATCCATCACATCCTCCAGAACGGTAATGGAGAAGATTATCCATGACTTCTACTCAAATCTCTTCGATAGCCATGTCCACTTGCCGACATACCAAATTCTACAGGATGGATATGTCGTTCCCAATGTTCTCCCTTCCGAAATCCGACACGCCATTTCGTCGGTAAAGAAACAAACAGCACCCGGCCCAGACAAGGTCAGACCTGAACACCTGAAGAACCTGCCATCAGTACTCATCAATACACTGGCTTGGGTCTTCACTCGCTACCTGTCTGAATGCAAGGTTTCGTCCCAATGGAAAACCAGCAGGACTGTACTACTGTTCAAGAAGGGAGCCATCCATGACATTGGCAACTATCGCCCGATCTGCCTATTGGCTGTCATCTACAAGTTGTTCACTTGAGTCATCCTAAATACGATTGACAGAACACTAAATGAAGGACAACCATGCGAGCAAGCCGGGTTCCGCAAAGGATTCAGCACCATCGACCATATCCACACAATAACCAAACTCATTGAGGTTTCTCGGGAGTTCAAGATGCCGCTCTGTTTAACGTTCATTGATTTAAAGAAGGCCTTTGATTCTGTAGAGATGGAAGCAGTCATTGAAGCCCTAGCCAATCAGGGCATTCAAGCCCAATACATCAAGATCCTCCGTGAGCTGTATTGCGGATTCACTACCAGGATCTAACCATTCTACAAAGAAGTGATCATTGATGTCAAGAGAAGGGTTTGGCAGGGTGATACCATTTCACCGAAACTCTTCAGTGCCACCCTCGAGAACATCATGCGATGACTGGAATGGGAAGGAATGGGAGTGAAGATAGATGGTCGGCAATTACACCACCTCTGCTTTGCTGATGACATTGTTTTAATAACACCAAACATCAGCCAAGCAGCACAAATGCTGGCCGACTTTGACCGTGAGTGTGGAAAGGTAGGACTACAGCTGAATCTTACAAAGACAATGTTTATGAGAAACAGCCTCGTTCCTGCTGCCCCATTCGCTCCCAGCGGAATGACCATCTCCGAATGCAACAGCTATGTGTACCTAGGTCGAGAAGTCAACATGACAAATGATCTGGCACCCGAGCTGCGCAGGAGGAAGAGAGCGGCTTGGAACGCCTTCAAGAACGTCGAAGAAATAGCTAAGAGGACGAAGAACCTCCGGCTCCGGGCACATCTCTTTGATTCCACTGTTCTTCCTGCATTAACATATGCCTCAGAGACCTGGGCCCTACGCAAACAGGATGAGAACGCTATTCAGGTCTACCAAAGAAGAATAGAAAGAGCTATGCTTGGAATATCACATTTCACTCAAATGAGAGAAAAAATCCGGAGTTCCGACATCCGTCGACGATCAAGAATCAGGGACGCTGTCTCATTTGCCAAGGTGTCAAAAATCAGATGGGCTGGTCACGTAATGAGATTTAAAGACGACCGCTGGACTAGAGCTGTTACTGACTGGGTTCCACGGCATGTCAAAAGACCACGTGACCACCCACCTACCAGATGGTCAGACTTCTTCGTGAAGATCATGAACGATCGGTTTGAGGATCTTCATGTTCCCAGAGCGAACAGATGCCATTGGGCTACACTAGCACGCGACAGGGACAAATGGAGACGTTACTGGCGCCCACTCGAGCAAATCGACAACTAACAGGAAGTTAAGTGATTAAGTGAGCCAGGAGTAACCCTGAACACCACTGAGTGTGGCCCAATAGCCAAAAAGTAAATGAATCGAATTTAAAAGTTACAAATGAAAGAAAATAAAAATTCCAAGTGTGTCCTCGAAACAATACCAAGAGCAAAAGCAAAACAGGTTAAGTGTGGAAAGAGAAGTAAATTTATTTGGTTTGTTCTGAATTACACGCAGCAATATATAGGATTTATTCATGGCTGAGGAAATACACCTGGCCATGCATGGGGACCATATTGGATGTCGACCATCAAACCAGCAGTGATTCCTGAGTGCAGAACATGGAGTCACCATGTGCATCACCAGCTGGACCCCAAAATGAAACAAACAAAGCAAAAAAATAAAGTTGGACGCATAAGAAACTCACAACTTTCAGTATCTCACAACTCGGGAGATACTCCAGCAAGTTGGGGCTCACCTGTAACTTGCACACGCTTGGCCATCCCACCCCATACTATGCTGCAGGGATGACCACAGCTCCCTCAGGCATAAGACAGGAAGGCTGGAAGAATCAAGATTTGCCTCATTTTTGATATACAATGATTCTCGGCAATATTATGATTGATCTCTGGTATAAACTCCTCCAAAACAGGGCTTCTGGGCCAAGCCAAAATCAGAGCAAAGACTGAGACAATGGTGAACCTTGGCAGTACAGAGTAAGGGGTGGTTATATATGTATTTAATTTACTAAAGAGAAAAATCCCCAACTGCTAATAAAATTTTAGGATTAAAATTGATGAGAAGACAAACTTGCAATATCAAGAGATGTAGAAAATCAATTTATGTGAACATTGTTATATTTGATTGCAGGACTTTTAAGACTCTAAGAATCTTTGAAGCTTTTTGTTGCTTCAAGAGGTTTTTACATATTGATTTTTAATTTTTACTTAGTCAACTTCCTCTTGACTTTCATCACCGAAACCAATTACTTACAAGTTAACATACATGTGAGTCCAAATGCTGGGACACTGCTAAAGCCGAAGCCCAGGTGATAATCAGCAAGTACCTTTCCCTTATATTACTGATGTCACTGGAAGCTTGTCACCCGCTACCTGGATTACTTCCTTCTTGGCTGCACTCCTGCAACTCCCTAACACTCCTGGTCCAAACAAAACTTGTCTTCCCTAGGGGCACTCCTCTGAATGTGGGGTTAGCTATTAGGGATCGACTCATCCAGTCTGCATTTTATGATGTCTAAAAGGCTTGAGAGGTATGAAAAGGCCTTCCCACATTGACAAACATAAGATTTCTCTCCAGTATATGTTTTCATATGCCTAGTCAGGGTTATAGGTTGAGTGAAGATCTTGCATTTTTCTTACTTAAGACTTCTCTCCACTATGACTTAAAATGAATAGTAAGGCTACAGGATAGACTAAACACCTTCTCACATATCAGACACTTATGTGGTTTCTTTCCAGTGTTATTTTTTTTCCGTGTTTAGTAAAACACCAAGTTTGAGTGAAAGCCTTCCCACAGTCTCTCTCTCTCTCTCTCTCTCTCTCTCTCTCTCTCTTTCTCTCTCTCTGTCTGTCTGTCTCTCTCTCTCTCTCTCTCTCTCTCTATATATATATATATATATATATATATATATATATAATCTGTCCTCAAGACCAAATTTCCTGTGATTCTAAGGATTGAGGGCATAATGTAGGCCTTTCCACATTGCTGATTCATGTATTCTTTCCATTATGAATATTACTATGTGTAATAAGGAGGAGTAAGTGAACGCGTTCCCAAAGTCCTTACATATATAAGCGATTCCCTGAATTCATCTCAAAGATGGTAAAAGTAATTCGATCCTAAGGTTCCTGCTCCAAATCCCTGGGACAGGCACATGCCCAGAACTGCACACACAGCATTGTCTGAACATGAGATTGTGTGACTGAGCAGGCGAGGCTCTCAGAGGAGGAAGGACAAAATAGGAGAAACATATGTCCTGGGGCCTGAGACATTTGTAGCCATCAGGGTACATACATAAGTAGCACAACCGGGTTCCCCTGATGCCTGTCAGGGGTGAATCTGGAGCACAGAGCCAAGAGGAAGGCCTATGTACCTCCACTGTAGCACAAAAATAAACATGAAAGAAAACAAAGCAGCAGGATGGAATAAACAGGACAGTGGGTCTGTGGACAGCGGTTAGGGCTGGTAATACCACCATCCCATATAGTTCCTCAAGAACTGGCAGATGGAAATCCTTCGTACAGAACCAGAAATTACCTAAGAATCACTGGGTATGGCCCCTCCCCTTCAACAATTTTCAAACAAATAAATAAACAAACAAATAAGTCTAATCAGCATTGGAGCACTGGCACCCTATACAGCCGGTCCCCAAGTCCTGAAAGAAATGATCCTTGAGCACCATTAATATGGCCCATTCAAATCAACAAAATAAAACAGTGACCTCAAACAGAGAGCTGATCAGTCAGGCTAGGAGCTGGATCCCCCGCCTCCTTTCTGAAACAATCAGAGACTATCAGCCTGGGAAGCCTGTGCTACATGTCACTGCACTGTGTCATCTTGTTACTCTCCTGCCTGAAGATGGTGCGGCAGAGGCCATCTCACAATCTCCTGCCTGTTTTTCCTGTGGACCAAGAGGAGGCTCCGTGCAAGGACCTGAGTCGCGGGCACCAGAGGGGCGCACAACCAGCCCTGGCCCCCACCTGACCAAAAGTCCCTGCATTGTAGCCAGAAAGGTAGTGACCAGCCGGATGTTTGGACACTGACTCACAGAATCATTCACGGGGAGACACTGCCAGATGTTCCTGTCTCTCAGGGAGAGAGAAATGGTTTGTGATCCAGCTGCTGTCAGGACAGGAGTGGTTGAGGCCTACAGGGGAGGAAACCACAGCGCTGCCCGAGCCCCGGGAATCTACCCTGGGAACCACACAGGAAGGTCGCTAAGGCCAGAGACTACCTCTGAGGCTAGGAGCTCCCGCGTAGCCGCAGCCCCTGCAGGCCCCAGTGACCATAGCGCCATTATTGGCTCTGCCGTGGGGCCAGCCACAGGGACTCAGGGTGGACAAACCTTCAATTGCCCTCCTGCAGAGTGGATGGGACATGGGCCTGGGCACTCTATTCCAGGGACCAAAGTCACTTCTGGGCTCGGGTAGGTCCCAGGCCCACACATTTTCAAATGCAAAGTATGGATCAGGTGGGAACAGACATTGCACTGGACTTGGTCAACTTGATCTCCATCCCTGGCATCCCAAATGTTGACTAAGAGTGAAAGAGTGACCCCTAAGAAGTGCCAGGTGTGACCCCCAAATAAAAAATATTATCTAAAAAAATAAAACCCAGCATATGGACCAATCCCAGAATGGAGGTATACACAGAGTTCAGCGTTAGCAAATCTTACTGATCATTTTATAGCCTTGCTATCTAAGCGGCTTTTAGCATTCGACTGGCCACTATATTGTTGGGATTTTAGTGCTTCCAAAAGTAAATGTTTTTGGTTTCCTTATCTCTAATAGTACTGAAATGAGAAAGGAGTGTGATCCAGGAATGTGACCACCCTGTACTGTCAGTAAAAACAGCTGAATGGATTTGCTTGCTCAGATGGGGGAAAGCTTGAGGTCTCTCCCATGGCCCCACCATTTGTAAAATATTTCACTCCAGGGACTGCTTCCACCGTTTCAAAAAACTGGCACAAGTTCTTCTATGCACAATAAATGTATTTAAACTGTCTCCCATCCACCCTATGAAAGAAGATTTTCGGGAAATTTTTCTTTGGATGGTAGTTTTTGGAAATACACATTCTCAATACTGAGTTGAGTCTTCAAAAAACAAAAATCCCAGAATACAAGATATGCAATGATGCAACAGTGG
Organism: Sorex fumeus; assembly: GCF_029834395.1. NCBI lineage: Eukaryota > Metazoa > Chordata > Mammalia > Eulipotyphla > Soricidae > Sorex > Sorex fumeus. The sequence goes on along the minus strand of NW_026606303.1, from coordinate 799,882 downwards.
AAAAGGTGCTTATCAGATACACCAACCTGTATTCTAACCTCAGTGCTCCAAAACATATGAGAATTCTCCCAGGTATGGAGCTCTGAGCTGAGAGCCAGCTGTAGGGCTTGAGCACAGCGCCCTACAATATAACACAGAAAGGCCTGAAGAATGAAGATTTGGCTGATTTTGATTGAAGACGATTCCCTGCAGCACTGCAATTGGTCTCTGCAAAAACCCCGAGAAAACAGGATTTTTGGGCCATGCCAGGATCAAAGCAAAGAATGGTCCAGAGTGAGGGGTAGTTATTTATTTTTATTTTTTAAGTGACTAAAGATAAAGAAAACACCAATTGTTGATACAATTCTATATTAAAATTGATTAGACAGGGTTGGAATTATAGTTCAGCGGGTAGGGCAATTGCCCTGAATGCGGCCAAAGAAGGTTCGATTCCCAACATCCCATATGGTCCCCCAAGCACCGCTAGGAATAATTCCTCAGTGCATAGCCAGAAGTAAACTCTATGCATCGCAAGATGTGACCCAAAAGGTCAAAAAAATATAAAATAAAATTTGAGATAACAAATTTGCAATATTAATATCAATAGGTGGAGACAACAAATTCATGTGAACGTTGTTATATCTGGTTGTAGGGTTGGTAAGATTGTCTCTTTAATTTTTAAAAGCTTTGTAGCTCCAAGAGGTTTTTTCTATTTATATTTGGTACTTATTTAGTCACTTTCCTCCTGGCTTCTATCACCAAGACTGTTATTTACAAGTTAACATACATGTGAAGTGCAAACGCGGGGACACTGGCATAACTATAGCTCTGGTGATAATCACCAAGTACCTTCCCCTTATAGGATGATGTCACAGGAAGCTTGTCATACTGGATTCTTAGCTTCTTGGCTGCACTTTTGTAGCCCCCCCTAACCCTCTTGGTCTAAACAAAACTTGTCTTCCCTAGGGGGAGTGTTCTGAACTTGGGGATAGTTCTTCAGGGTCAACTCATCCCATGTGCATTTTACAATGACTACAAAGGCTAGAGAGACACACAAAGGCCTTCCTACATTGAGAAACATGAGCTTTCCCTCCAGTATGTATTTTCCTATGGACGGTAAGAGTTGAGGGTTGAGTGAAGGCCTTTGCATGTTCCTGACATATGTAAGACTTCTCTCCACTATGAATTTTCCTATGCATACTAAGGCTTGAATTCAGAGCAAAGGCCTTTTAAACATGTATGGGGTTTCTCTGTGGTATGAAATTTTCTGTTTAGTAAGACATCAACTTTGAATGAAGGCCTTCCCACAGCCATTCCATACTTAAGCTGTCTGCCATAAAAATTTTTCTGTGATCACTAAGGCTTGAGGACATAATGCAGGCCTTCCTGCTTGCCTTACATACATAAGGTTTCTTTCCAGTATGAATGTTCGTATGTGTAATAAGGAGTGAGAGGTAAGTGAATGCCTTCCAACAGTCTTCCCATATTCCTTGGATGAATAGTGTTTCTCTCCTGCATGAATTCTCCTATTTATAATCAGGTATGAGGATCGATCTAAGCCTTCCCACATTCTTTACATGTCTACAGTTTCTCTCCTGTGTGGATATTCAGATGATCACACTTGCCTGGCGGCTGACTCAAATTGTGTCCGTGCTGCTAACAGTCTTGGAACTTTTCCCATCTGAAGACTTCTGTCCTGTCTCAGAATCCCCACGGTGATACAGGCACCACTGCTCACTCAAGACTGTCACAGTGCCCAGGGTCAGAGACTTTCCACTGAGGCTGGTTGCTTCCCTATAGAACAGCAGAAGAGGATTCCAATTACGTCTTGATTTCATGAGAGTCTCCATGTCAAAAAAAATGTCGAACCCTGCAGGTTTAATGACCAACGTTTCCACCATGCAAATACAGTTATCGACACATATATGGATTTTCTTGGAATGACCAAATAGTTTTGGAAGAAGGACATGCAAAACTGACAGAAGTGTTGTCAATAACGTCTGCCCATTTTTTTCAACTCAATGAAGAACATATTAAATCACTTAATCACTTAACTTCCCGTTAGTCGTCGATTTGCTCAAGCGGGCACCAGTAACGTCTCCATTTGTCCCTGTCACGTGCTAGTGTAGCCCAATGGCATCTGTTCGCTCCGGGAACATGAAGGGCCTCAAACCGATTGTTCATGATCTTGACGAAGAAGTCTGACCATCTGGTAGCTGGGCGGCCACGCGGTCTTTTGACATTCCGTGGAATCCAATCAGTAACAGCTTTAGTCCAACGGTCGTCTTTAAATCTCATTACGTGTCCAGCCCATCTGATTTTTGACACCTTGGCAAATGAGGCAGCGTCCCTGATCCTTGATCGTCGACGGATGTCAGAACTCCAGATTCGTTCTCTCATTTGAGTGAAACGTGATATTCCAAGCATAGCTCTTTCTATTCTTCTTTGGGAGACCTGAATAGCGTTCTCATCTTGTTTGCGTAGGGCCCAGGTCTTCTTCTCATTCACCTGAAGAGCATATTAAGTGGAAATAATTTCTATACAGAAAAAGGAAGCATCAGTTTCAAGCACGTAAAAATACACCCGAGTTTGGGTTCGGTTGTAGCTCAGTACAGAGCTCGGGATGCATATATGAAGGCAAGGCTGCGTCCCCACAAAGCTGAGAATGCAGGGGCCATTGAAATCATCTAACCTAATTGAATCAATGTCAGGATCAATGAGGATTTTTTTGTTGTTGTTTACGTTTATATGTTGGGACAGTGTCACATGAAACAGTGCTCATAGTGCTTTGCAACTGACCCTTTGGAAGCAGAAATTCTTGACCTAGATAAAAGACAAAAAGTTGGGACAAGAGACAGAAAAGCGGGTAAGGGAATTTGCCTTGCACATTGCCAACCCAAATCAATTCCTGGCATCCCATATGATTCCCGAGTACCATCAACAGGAATTCCCAACTGCAGAGCCAAAAGTAAACCCTGAGCATCTCCAGATATGGTACACAAGCCAAACCAAAAAAATAATGAAGGGGCTGGAGCAGAGCCGGCACAGCATTGGCCTTGCATGCGGCCGACCCAGATTTGATTCCCAGCATCCCACCTGGTCCCCTGAGCATCGCCATGAGTGATTCTTGAGTGCAGAGCCAGGAGTAACCCCTGTGCATCGCCGGGTGTGACCCAAAAATAAATAAATAAATATTTTTTAAATAAATAAATAAAAAGAAAGAAAGAAAAAAGAAAAGAAAAATTTCCACTTGCAAACCTCACCCACCCACAGGGAATGAGCCACTGGGTGGCCTTTTCCCATCACAACTGCCAATCAAAGCACTGAGGAGAATTGGATTTCCTGCTGCAAGGGGGCTGGGGCCCTGCCCTTTGAAGTGAATCTGAAGGTTCTACACTAGTGATGCCAGGGCCAAAGGCTCTGGAAACAGCCAAGCTCAGCCCGGTGCTGGCAGGTTTGAGAGGGCTAGGCCCCGCCCTGTGCATGTCCCTCAGCCAAGCACCCACCCACCTCTGAGCCTTCCTGGAGCTGGAGGCAATACTGGCTAAGGGAACCCTCCCACAATCACTTGCTCACACGTGCGAACCCTGCACCTGGCACAGGCTCCACTTCACTGCCCAAAACCTCTGGGTCCCCCTAAAGCCTTTGCCATTCCTAAGGAACCACCTGGATATCAGTAGAAGGTGAAAAACAAAGGTGAAAGCGCCCCCAAGCTGGCCCACCTCTGCCACTCACAGTGCAGGCGACTGGGAGGCCGCTAGTATCCTGCCACAAAATCGGCCTCCACAGTCCCCCTGTATAAAGAGCCGCCAAATCCTCCTCTACCCACAAGACCTGTGGCGGCCTGAGCCAGGCAACCACAACTAGAATAGAAAGGATCCTGAAAGTACTAGCTCTGTGACATCACTTCCGCACCCGACAGGATCTATAAAGGGCCATGGTCCAGATGCAGAGAGACCCTCTGTTTCCATCTAGGTAAATTGGTGCTTTAAGGGGCTGGACTGGGTAAAGTAGTGGAGAGGCAGCTGCTGGAGTGGTGGGCTGAGGTAAGGACAAGAGCCCTGATCCTGTACTGGTCAGTCAACCATTGAAATAATGCTCTCACAAACAGTCCATCAGGAAAAAAATTGTGGGTTGATTCAAGGTCAAACAGGCAGGTTGGTACAAGGCACCTGACATTGAGTTTCATGAGTTAGTAATCAAGATGGGGTGAAAGCAGTGACTCTAAAGCCAGCCCTGGAGATGCAGAGAGGAACTGGCCCAGTACCAGCCCAGAGAGCTGGACAGACACTGGAAAGGGGAAAAGCCTGGTAAGACCATAAGAGAGTACTGTCCAGCCAACATGCTACGTCTTGAAAATGCCTGACCAGTAGACTCTTGCCTACAAGAAAAACCACAGGAGGCAATTTCAGAAACACACTTTCAAATCCAGTGTATGGACAAGAGGGATATTACAGTGGGGTGGGCACTCAGCCCCGGGACCCGCATGCCTTAGTAAAAGCCAGTCAAAGAACAGACAACAACGGGGGCGGGGGGGACTGGGGCCCTGCTGTTTGAAATGAATCTGAAGGTTCTACACGAGTGAGTGATGGCAGGTCCAAATGTTCTGGAACAGGGCAGAGCAAAGTCCCATGCTGGGAGGGTCGGGACAGCCAAGCCCTGCCCTCTGGAGGTCCCGTAGGTCCCGAGCTCAGACCCTGCGCTGAGCCCCACGCCTACCTGATGCTAACCATTCATGGAGCTGGAGGTGATGATGGCCAAAGGGGACCCCATGATCACCTACACACACTGCAACCCCTGCACCCCGTAAAGCCTCTGGGTTCCCCTAAAGCATCCCTCATGCCTCAGGAAATGGCTGATATCAGAAATGAGAGAAAAACAAGCACAAAAGGGCCCCCCAAGCTGGAGCGGCCCCGGTGCTTACAGGGAGGAGAATGGGAGGCACTGGGTGCTTACGGACCGCCACTCGCGTCCTGACAAAAAATAGGTCTTCATAATCCCCTTCCATGAAGTGCCGCCATTTCCTCCTCTACCACCAAACCAATGGTGGCCTGATCAGGCAACCACAATGGGAAGAGAAAAAACATCTGAAAGTCCCTGGCCTGGGACGCCACTTCCACTGCTGCCGGAACCTGAGCCTTAAAGGGCCCTGGTCCAGATGCAGAGACCCTTTTTGCCCACCCAGATGAATCTGTGCTTCAAAGGGGATGGACTGGATAAAGGTGTAGAGAGGTGGCTGTGGAGAGTGGTGGGTCACACAGTGGGGGGTGGGGATAAGAAGACCCCTGATCCTGTACTGGTCAGTCAAACAATGACCCAATGCTCTCACACAAAGTCCATCAGGAAAAACGCAGCTGGGTTGATTCAAGGTAAAACAGGAAGGTTGGTACAATTCACCGGGTGCTGAGTTTCTTTGGGAAGTAATCAAGATGGGTTGAAAACAGTGACTGCAAGCCAGCCCTGGAGATGCAGAGAGGGACTGGCCTAGCAGCAGCCCAGAGAGCTGGACAGACACTGGAAGAGGAGCAGAGGCTGGTAAGAACATCAGAGAGCACTGTATGGTCAACGCACTACCCCTTGAAAACACCGAACCAGGGCACTCTTACCTACAAGGAAAGAATCAGAAGCACAATTTTAAATCCAGACCATGGGGCAAGAGGTTAGTACAGTGGCTTGGGTGCTTGCCTTGCATGTGGTCAATTTGGGTTCAACCCTCAGAATTCCAAATGGTCCCCTGAGCACCATCAAAGTGGAAAGCCAGGAGTAGGTCCTGAGCACTGGCAGGCTGCACAAAAATCATATATTCCGACCCTAAAAATGGAGGCTAATGGGCAGCAAGCCATTTTGGTCACCGTGGAGCCGTTTTTGTCCTTTAAGCAGATCTGAATCCTTTTTATCATTCTGGTGACTACTACATTGAGGGGACTTAGCTAATTCTAAATATAACACTTATTATTTCTGTAATATTATTGAACTTCGGGTGGGATCCAGGAACGTGACCAACGTTGTAAGTAATCATAGGTAAATGGAACAGACTGCTGGAATGTGGAGAGCTGAACCATATTCCCGGCATTTGTCAGACATTTGACTCAAGGGGCCCATTCCATCCTTTCCTGTCTTTCTAAACACAGAAATGTTCATTTAAACTGTTTCCAATAGGGGCCAAAGAGTAGGTACAACAGATAGGACATTTGCCTTGTACCAGGTTTAATAGGGTTCCTGGAGTACCACTAGGAGTAATCTCTGAGTATTTAAGGATATGATCCAAAAAGATGGGAAACACAAAGTTTAAAATAGAAAAACGAACTGTCTTCACGGCACTCCATTGAAGAACCTTGCCAGGGCCATTTAACTAAGATAACACTTTCTGAAACATTTATCCTTTGTACTTACACAACACTAACCAGTACCTGAACACATGGGAGGCAGAGATGGCATGGGGGAAGGAGCGGGTCACACACAGCCCACCGAGACTCCAATCACGGTAACCCATAATGATCCTGAGTACCCCAGGTATGGATGACTGAGCTGAGAGCGAGGACTAGGACTCAGCTGGGTGTGGCTCCAAAGAACATGAATCAGGAGGCCCTGAAGAACGACGGTGTGACTGTTTCTATTCCATAATCCCCCAAACCCATGGCCTCAAAACCAAGTCACAGGGGCCGGAGCGATAGTCCAGGGGGAGGGCTTTTTCCTTGCATGGAGCCAGCCCAGTTTAAATCCCTGCCATCCCATATGGTCCACAGGCACTGCCAGGAGTAATTACTGATTGTGGAGGCAGGAGTAACCCCTGAGCATCAGTGGTTGTGAACCAAAAAGCAAAAAAAAAAATGTCTAGACAGAGTCACAACAAAGAATAAGGCAGGGGTGAGCCTTGACAGTCCTGAGCGAAAGGGTATTTATTTTTGCCTTTTAATTCACATTCCTCCTGGCTTTCACCAGAAAATCTAAAAAGTACATGTTAACATCCACATCAAGTTTAAATTGTGGAACCCTGGCATAGACTTTCCTTTATAGATTGACATCACAAAAACTTTGTTACACACTAAGGGATTATTTCCTTTCTGGCTGCACTTTTGTAGCACAGCATCCCATGGTACAAAGAAAACAGATTTTACCAAAGGGGCCTGTTTTGACATTAAAATAACATTAAAAATTGTTATTACAGCATTGAGTATTTGGTACCCCTAACTCTGTGGGATGGGGAATAAAGCCTGTGGGAGATGGGTGAAGAGAGGGATAAAGACCAGTGGGAGATAGGTATAGGTGTGCAGGAGAATGGAATAAAGAGCAACTGATCACTGTGAGTCCACAAAGTAAAATGTGTGGGTGCAGTGAGTCCACAAAGTAAAATGGGGGTCCCTTCCCAACTGAGACAGAGACACAGGGAGACAGAAAACCACACCCTGATGATGAAAATGGCCTGTTTAATGCAGAACAGCTACCATACTTATAGAATGTCTGAGGAGGCATGAGGTAAGGACATAGTTGTGACAGTTTATTTATGCAGATAAACATTTGGCAGAGGAAATTCTCAGGGAGAGATTCACTCAAAGAGATACTCTGTCTCCCAGGGACATCTACATTGCTTTTATCTTTTCATCTAGTTGTTTAAGTTGTCAAAACTTGCAGTTGTTTGGATAAACACAATAAGAGACAAAGATCCCAACACTTAGTTCTCTGGGCTTTGAGAGCAAATAAGGATTTTAACACTTAATTCTCTGGGCTCTGAGAGCAAGCAAGGTTTTACTGTAAATCCCAGACTAAGTCCTCAGGCCAGTTCAGCTTGTCCTTCCCCATGGGGCTCCTATGTCTAATGTTGTTACAGTTTGCATCAAGACGATGCATATCTGCTTTCTAGAACGTTCCATTTCGAAACCCAGGTAGTTTTGTCACTTGCCCCAGGCCCATCAAAGTCCCACAGCAGAACCTCCCTTTTGGGGTGTTAGGAATTACAGTAACTGAAGCCTGAGTCAAGTAATGATGACCAAGCAATTATGCCCTGGAGTAGATAACTTCAGAGTCAATCAACTCCCAAATCTTAGGAGTATAGCATTGATGGTCTTTCTGTGTTTAACCAAACACATTGTTGTATAGTAAAAACATAAAAAATCTAAAGGAGAAATAGAAAAGCAGGTACAAATACACAGCACTTCAACTACAAAGCAATACAGATACAAAGTTGAGAATTACCAGAAAGTTATGGCTTATAAGTAATCAAGACTGACTTGGGGAACTGAGACAGTGAGAGGTAAAATACAAAGAAAAGGTTAAAGATAAACTTGAACTAAATTAGGGATGTTAGCAAGGGCATTATAAGCTTTGCTGGGAGGAGCAAAAGGGGCAATTCACAGATGAAGCCTAAAACACTGTTAAGTTAATATCCAGCAGATTACCAAGAGCCTGGTCCCTATTTCCTTCTTCGATCCTCTGTCACCCTTCACAGGCCAGGGTGGGGAGACCAATCATGGCCACCAAATGCACACAGCACATGCCCAGACATTATTTGAACACAACTCTCAGTACTCAGTGTAATAGCCGAGTTTTGCCTAATCAAGGAGAGAGGAAGTGTCGGGGTGCAATTTTCAAGTTGATTTTAGGATACAGAAATTCTACCTTAGAAAAAAACAACAATGTGGAGTCAGAGACAGTAAGCTGGGAGGGGCGCTTCCTATGCTGACCCAGATTGATATTCGGAATCTCACATGACCCCTAAAGAACATAAAAAAAAATAAGAATTCCAGGGTGCTGCTCCTGAAGTTCCAAGCTTCCACAGAAGCACCCACAATACAACTAAAATAACCCCAAAGTAAAGTTTCATTTGCAAACCGCAACCACCCCTAGAATCACGTCCACAGGATGGTCTGGAAATCAAGGCTACTAATGAATAGTGACCGAGGGCTACAGTGACATTAGCCATTGGGGAGCTGCCCCCTGCCCCTCTAAAATGAACAGTCCTTTTATAGTTTTGGAGGCACCACAGGTGATATAGATAAGAAACTACTGACTCTGCGCTCAGGCACCCGTCCTTGTGGAGCTTGGAGATTGAACTTGGTGGGCCAGATGCAAAGCAAATGCCCTACACGCTGTGCTATCTCTTCCATCCTCTAAGAGAATCTGAAGGTTCTGCAGCAGTGAGGTAAGGGCCAAAGCGTCCAGGACAGGGCCCAGCGCAGTCCCGTGCAGGGAGGGTCAGGACGGTCCAACGTTCTGCAGCCCCTGGGCTCACCCTGCACCCACCCGCCACTGCCCCACGGCGGAGCTGAAGGGGACTGTGGCTGCATGGGATCCCCAGAACCACGCACTCACACCTGCGACCCCTGCGCCCCGGTACCGCCCTCACTGCACTCACCAAAGCTCCGTCCCCCACAAAACCCTGGCGCGCCTCAGGAACCACCTGGATATCTGTTAAAAAAGGAGCTTAAAAGTGTCCTTAGAGCTGGCTTGGCCCCGCCCCTCACAGTGTGGTGACCAGGAGATGCGGGGCGCTCACGAGAGGCCACTAGTGTCCTGCCACGAAAACGGCCTTCACAGACACCTTCCACGCGGGACAGCCTCTTCTCCCTTCACCTGCTTAACAAATGGAGGCCTGATCCAGCTTCTTGTATGCAAACACCTAAATGCCCTGCTGTGACTTGACTTCCACTTCTGCAAGCAGCCTTAAAGAGCCAGACACCAGCTGTGTAGAGAACAACTAGGAAAATGAAGGTAAATATGTAAGGCTGGTTGGCTGGAGCGAAAGCACACTGGATAGGGTGTTTGCCCTCTACGCAGCTTACCCAGGTTCAATCATCTGGATTCTATATGGTCCTCCAAGCAGGGCCAGGAGTGCAGAAGAGCCAGGAGAAACCCCTGAGCACTGCTGGGTGTGACCCAAAAAGAAAAAAGAAAAAAAGTGTTCTGCAAGTGGAATGGGCTCACATAAAGGAGAAGTGGTGGCTAGCGTGTTCAGTCACAATGTGAGGATCTGGAGAAAGAAGTCCCCTAATCCTATATTGCACAGTGACTCCTAACATTGAAGCAAAGAAATGGGCTGGAAATCTAAAGCGTGGGAAAGGTGGGCCGCAGCAGTTCTGGCGATAAACCATGAGATGGCGCTGTGGGCGTTTCTGTCCCTCTCCGGTATCGTTTCTTTGTTTATTTATTTATTTATTTTTTTATTAGTGAATCACCATGAGGTACAGTTGTAGACTTACAAATTTTTGTGCTTGGGTTTCAGTTATACAATTATTGAGTACCCATCCCTCCACCACCACTGACCCCAGTTAGTTCCTCCCATTCCCATCCCCCCCATCCCACCCTGCCTCTGTGGCAGGGCATTCCCTTTTGTTCTCTCTCTCCTTTTGGGGGTTTTGGTTTGCAAATGAGGCATTGAGTGGCAATCATGTTCGGTCTATATTTAACTTTCAGCATGTATCTCTCATCCTGGGAGGATCCTCCCAGCACCCTTTATTTGGTGCTCCCTTCTCTATCTAAGCTGCCTTTTCCCCTAGCATGTGCGGCTGACATCCATGCGACGGAGTAAACCTCCTGTCACTTGTCTCGGCTATTCTTGGGTCTTAGTCTGAAAGAAAGGGACAGACATAGAAAGATTGCTTTCATCTGGGGAACATAAAGTAACAAAATGTGCTCGTTTCTCTAATAATTTTCCACCCTTGGGTTTGCTTCAGTGATCAGTATGGGTAATAAAGGATCAAGCAAGCCCCTTCCACAAGTGCATCAGTAGGAAGGAAAGCCTGCGGTTGCTTGTCTTTCACTTGAGTAATCTGGGTTTGATTCCAGCCTTCAGATCTTTGTGGGGTGGATAGCTGAATCGCCTTGGGGGTCGAGTGGGTTGCCCTAGCTTTTTCTCTAAACCTGGAGGGGTGCAGAGGATTGAACTGAACATTTAATGAGAAAGGCAAGTTTATTTTTTCACATTAATTGTTCTTTTCTCTCTGTACAAGAAAGGTTCTGAATGCACCTTGTGATGCCTGTGACGGAGCCATTTGAATGTTTCCTGTTATGGGCAACCGACATCCCATCACCCCACATTATGAGGGTACTCTGTCTTCTACACCGTTGTGGGGAATGGAAGAATATACAGATCTGACACCCTCAAGTCAGGGTGATGGAATTCGCCATCAAGGAACTGAAGCTCTGTGTTTTACTTTTCTTTCTTGTTTGTTCCTTTACGGTTGTGGCCACACCCGGATATGCTCAGGGTCTTCTCCTGCCTCTGTACTCAGTAATCACTATGGACATGACTGAAGAACCATAGGGGAAATCTATGACTATACCCGGGTCCTATGGATGCAAGGCAAAAGCCCGATCCTCTCTGCTCCCGTTGCAGCTGCCCAAGCTGCATGCTGGATCCTTAATGACCCCATACTTAACATTTAAGCAAAGAGAAGGGCTGAAAATCTTAAATGTGGGAAAACTTGGACCGCAGAAGATATGCTGAAAAGCCATGACATGGAGCTGTGAGTGATCCCGTCCCTCTCCAGGCCCATTTCTCTAAGAATTTTCACCCTTAGGTTTGCTTCTGTGTTAAGTTTGGGGTAATTAAAGATCAAGCACGGAGCTTCAAAGGGGCAGTGGTCAGAGAGCCTTGAGGTTGCGAGTCTCTCACATGGGTGACCAGCATTCGATTCCCGCCTTCAGATCTTGTGGGATACATGACTGAATCACCTCGGGGGTTGAGTGGGATGCTCCATCTTTGCCTCTAGACCAAGAGGGGTGCAGAGGATTGAACCTGACGTGGACAGAGCAAGGCAAAGCTGCAAGGCTCGAGCGATAGCACAGCGGGTAGGGCATTTGCCTTGCATGTGGCTGACATGGCCACCTGGGTTCGATTCCTCCACCATCTCGGAAAGCTAACAAGAGTATCTTGCCCACACGGCAAAGCCTGGCAAGCTACCCGTGATGTATTTGATATGCCAAACACAGTAATAAGTCTCACAATGTTACCCAGCTCTCCTTGAGCAAATCAATGAACAATGGGAGGACAGTGACTGTGACACTCTGAGCTAAAAGACATCTGAAGTCACTTTGTTATGTCTGTGACCAAACCATTTAGAAATATTTCCTGCTATGGGCAACTCACACCTCATCACCCTATGTTCTGAGGGTACCCAACCCTCTTCTACGAGGAAGAGGCAGCATGGATACAGCAAGATACAGCTCAGAACACCCACGTTGGGGTGAGCTAATCCTTCAATAAGGGACTGAGGCTGTTTTGGTTTTATTTGATTTGTTCATGGTTTGGGGGCCACAAATCCAGCAACACGCAGAGGTTCTCCTGGCTATGCACTCAGGAAGCACTCGGGCATTATGGTGCGGCTGTATCGAGAGCCAAAGAGTGTGAGAGCTTTCTTTCACTTGGGTAACCTGGGTTCTATTCCAGTCTTTATATCTTGTGGAGTACATAACTGGTACATAACTGGACTCACTATAAACAGTGCTCCTCTCCCACAGTCCAGGGGTTTCTCCCCTGGGGCGGTTTGTGTCCATGGACTGAGCAGAACAGTCTCTGAGTAGCTTGTCCCGGGGGAGCGCTTGTTTGCAGCGTGGGCGCTCACTACCTACTGGTAACCCACAGAAGACATCCCACCTGTCTTGGCATCCTCATGGGGCTGAAGGCATAACTGCTCACTCGAGAATTTGTCACGGTGTGCATGACCAGAAGAATTCCACCTGGGCTGTTGCTACCCGAAGAAAAGCAGAGAAGGATTCCAATTACTGTGCTGTGCCTGATAGTTTTCTCGTCAAAAAAATTCTAGACCTGCAGGTTAGTTTCTAACATTTACCTGACTCGGTTGCAATTCTGACACGTGGATGGATTTTCCAGGCAACGACCTGAAGGTTCAGCAAAATGAATAAGCAAAATAGACTGACGGCAGGTCACATAGCTGTGTAATTTTTTTCCAACTCAAAGAACAGACACAGTAAGTGGAAATAACTCCCTCTGCAGAAAATTGAAGCACCAGTTTAGAGTAAAAATAAAAGGGGCCCGAGACTGGGATTGGTACTAGCTTAGTGTGGAGCTTAGTGGGATAGCTTAGTGGGATACACGTGCGAAGACAATGATGCATCCTCACATAGCTGAGACAGACCTTTGAAAATATCTCACCTGAAGCAGATTCCTCTAGAGGATCAAGGAGTTTTATGTTATCTTGTTCTATTTACTTAGATGGGGAGAGGCTCACACCAGCATGCTCAGGGATTCCTGCTTCCGGGACTCTTGGGGCCGAGAGAGATAACCACGAAAAAAACCACCTTTCTTTGAACACTCTTGAACTTATTCACCAACGTGGCTTGGCACATACATCAGGCAACCGCAAGCGAATGTCCAAGCTGGCAAAACAATGCAGAGAAGCCATCAAGGATGACCTCAAAGACAGGAGAACAGCAGTGTTGGTAGATGCGGCAGAAGCCGGGAAAAAGCATTTGTAATGCCCGCCTGTCCACCAATTACAAGACCAAGATGACTGCCCTCAGACATCCTGATGGATCTATCACATCTTCCAGAAGGGCAATGGAGAGGATTATTCATGACTTCTACACAGATCTCTTTAATAGCCATGTCCACTTGCCCCCATACCACATTCTGCACAATTGACATATAGTTCCCAGTGTTCTTCCTTACAAAATTCAACACACCGTCTTGTTGGTAAAGAAACAAAGAGCACCTGGCCCAGACAAGATCAGACCTGAACACCTGTAGAACTTACCATCAGTACTCATCAATACACTGGCTTGGCTCTTCACATGCTACCTGTCTGAATGCAAGGTTCCATCCCAATGGAAAACCAGCAAGACTGTACTACTACACAAGAAGGGAGACATCCATGACATTGGCAACTATCGCCTAATCTGCCTATTGTCTGTCATCTGCAAATTGTTCACTCTAGTCATCCTGAATAGGATTAGCAGAACAATAGATGAAGAATAACCATGTGAACAAGCCGGGTTCCAAAAAGGATTCAGTACCGTCTATCATATCCACATGATTACTAAGCTCATTGCAGTTTCTCAGGAGTTCAAGATGCTGCTCTGACTAACATTCATTGATTTAAAGAAGGCTTTTGATTCGGTTGAGACAGAAGCGGTCATAGAAGCCCAAGCCAATCATTCATTCATTCATTCATTCATTCATCATCCTGTTAATCGTCGATTGCCTCGAGCAGGCCCCAGTAACGTCTCTTTCATCCTAGCCCTGAGATTATATTCAAGGCTTTTTAGGAGAATGAGACCCATCATTGTTACTGGTATTTGGCATATTTGGTGCGCCACGGGGAGTTTGCTAGACTCTGCCCTGTGGGCAGGCTATATTTGATAGCCTGCAAGTTTGTCCAGAGTAGGAATGAGATAATGAGATATCATAAAAAGATGTTCAGATAAGATGCTCGACTCCAATTCGAGTAGGCTTGGAGATCTCGGCCCCGGAACCCGCGTGGCTTTGTCCCTCTGCCAGTACCTTCATGTGTGCGGAGAGTGGTCTCAGCATGGTGGTGGCTGGTCCTGGAGGTCTTCGGCTGCCGGAGCCCTGGTCGGGGTGGGGAGGAAAGCTCAACCCGCTCCCCTCCAAAGGACCCCAGAGAGGAACAGCCAGGCGCAGGGGCAGGAGACTGACTGCACTGGTCTCGTCCGGGAGCTGCATTTTGTAGTCTCTGAGTCTTGGCCGCTGATGGGATTACACGGCGCCAGGGGGCCAGGTGGTGGGTGTGACCCCCGCCTACTGGAATTTGGAGGATCTGGGTGGAGGATGCTCGACTCCAATTCGAGTAGGCTTGGAGATCTCGGCCCCGGAACCCGCGTGGCTTTGTCCCTCTGCCAGTACCTTCATGTGTGCGGAGAGTGGTCTCAGCATGGTGGTGGCTGGTCCTGGAGGTCTTCGGCTGCCGGAGCCCTGGTCGGGGTGGGGAGGAAAGCTCAACCCGCTCCCCTCCAAAGGACCCCAGAGAGGAACAGCCAGGCGCAGGGGCAGGAGACTGACTGCACTGGTCTCGTCCGGGAGCTGCATTTTGTAGTCTCTGAGTCTTGGCCGCTGATGGGATTACACGGCGCCAGGGGGCCAGGTGGTGGGTGTGACCCCCGCCTACTGGAATTTGGAGGATCTGGGTGGAGGATGCTCGACTCCAATTCGAGTAGGCTTGGAGATCTCGGCCCCGGAACCCGCGTGGCTTTGTCCCTCTGCCAGTACCTTCATGTGTGCGGAGAGTGGTCTCAGCATGGTGGTGGCTGGTCCTGGAGGTCTTCGGCTGCCGGAGCCCTGGTCGGGGTGGGGAGGAAAGCTCAACCCGCTCCCCTCCAAAGGACCCTAGAGAGGAACAGCCAGGCGCAGGGGCAGGAGACTGACTGCACTGGTCTCGTCCGGGAGCTGCATTTTGTAGTCTCTGAGTCTTGGCCGCTGATGGGATAACACGGCGCCAGGGGGCCAGGTGGTGGGTGTGACCCCCGCCTACTGGAATTTGGAGGATCTGGGTGGAGGATGCTCGACTCCAATTCGAGTAGGCTTGGAGATCTCGGCCCCGGAACCCGCGTGGCTTTGTCCCTCTGCCAGTACCTTCATGTGTGCGGAGAGTGGTCTCAGCATGGTGGTGGCTGGTCCTGGAGGTCTTCGGCTGCCGGAGCCCTGGTCGGGGTGGGGAGGAAAGCTCAACCCGCTCCCCTCCAAAGGACCCCAGAGAGGAACAGCCAGGCGCAGGGGCAGGAGACTGACTGCACTGGTCTCGTCCGGGAGCTGCATTTTGTAGTCTCTGAGTCTTGGCCGCTGATGGGATTACACGGCGCCAGGGGGCCAGGTGGTGGGTGTGACCCCCGCCTACTGGAATTTGGAGGATCTGGGTGGAGGATGCTCGACTCCAATTCGAGTAGGCTTGGAGATCTCGGCCCCGGAACCCGCGTGGCTTTGTCCCTCTGCCAGTACCTTCATGTGTGCGGAGAGTGGTCTCAGCATGGTGGTGGCTGGTCCTGGAGGTCTTCGGCTGCCGGAGCCCTGGTCGGGGTGGGGAGGAAAGCTCAACCCGCTCCCCTCCAAAGGACCCCAGAGAGGAACAGCCAGGCGCAGGGGCAGGAGACTGACTGCACTGGTCTCGTCCGGGAGCTGCATTTTGTAGTCTCTGAGTCTTGGCCGCTGATGGGATTACACGGCGCCAGGGGGCCAGGTGGTGGGTGTGACCCCCGCCTACTGGAATTTGGAGGATCTGGGTGGAGGATGCTCGACTCCAATTCGAGTAGGCTTGGAGATCTCGGCCCCGGAACCCGCGTGGCTTTGTCCCTCTGCCAGTACCTTCATGTGTGCGGAGAGTGGTCTCAGCATGGTGGTGGCTGGTCCTGGAGGTCTTCGGCTGCCGGAGCCCTGGTCGGGGTGGGGAGGAAAGCTCAACCCGCTCCCCTCCAAAGGACCCCAGAGAGGAACAGCCAGGCGCAGGGGCAGGAGACTGACTGCACTGGTCTCGTCCGGGAGCTGCATTTTGTAGTCTCTGAGTCTTGGCCGCTGATGGGATAACACGGCGCCAGGGGGCCAGGTGGTGGGTGTGACCCCCGCCTACTGGAATTTGGAGGATCTGGGTGGAGGATGCTCGACTCCAATTCGAGTAGGCTTGGAGATCTCGGCCCCGGAACCCGCGTGGCTTTGTCCCTCTGCCAGTACCTTCATGTGTGCGGAGAGTGGTCTCAGCATGGTGGTGGCTGGTCCTGGAGGTCTTCGGCTGCCGGAGCCCTGGTCGGGGTGGGGAGGAAAGCTCAACCCGCTCCCCTCCAAAGGACCCCAGAGAGGAACAGCCAGGCGCAGGGGCAGGAGACTGACTGCACTGGTCTCGTCCGGGAGCTGCATTTTGTAGTCTCTGAGTCTTGGCCGCTGATGGGATTACACGGCGCCAGGGGGCCAGGTGGTGGGTGTGACCCCCGCCTACTGGAATTTGGAGGATCTGGGTGGAGGATGCTCGACTCCAATTCGAGTAGGCTTGGAGATCTCGGCCCCGGAACCCGCGTGGCTTTGTCCCTCTGCCAGTACCTTCATGTGTGCGGAGAGTGGTCTCAGCATGGTGGTGGCTGGTCCTGAAGGTCTTCGGCTGCCGGAGCCCTGGTCGGGGTGGGGAGGAAAGCTCAACCCGCTCCCCTCCAAAGGACCCCAGAGAGGAACAGCCAGGCGCAGGGGCAGGAGACTGACTGCACTGGTCTCGTCCGGGAGCTGCATTTTGTAGTCTCTGAGTCTTGGCCGCTGATGGGATTACACGGCGCCAGGGGGCCAGGTGGTGGGTGTGACCCCCGCCTACTGGAATTTGGAGGATCTGGGTGGAGGATGCTCGACTCCAATTCGAGTAGGCTTGGAGATCTCGGCCCCGGAACCCGCGTGGCTTTGTCCCTCTGCCAGTACCTTCATGTGTGCGGAGAGTGGTCTCAGCATGGTGGTGGCTGGTCCTGGAGGTCCCCAAGCCAATCAGGGTGTACAAATTCAATACATCAGGATCCTCCGTGAGCTCTATTACGGATTCACTACCAGGATCTCATCATTATACAAAGAAGTAATCATCCATGTCAAGAGAGGGGTTCAGCAGGGTGATACCAATTCACCAAAACTTTTCAGTGCCACCCTCAAGAACATCATGTGATGACTGGCATGGGAAGGAATGTGAGTGAAGATAGATGGTCGGCAACTACACCCCCTTCACTTTCCTTATGACATCATTCTAATAACACCAAACATCAGTCAAGCGGCACAAATGCTGACCTACTTCGACCGTGAGTGTGGAAAGGTCGGACTACAGCTAAAATCTTACAAAGACAATGTTTATGAGAAACAGCCTCGTTCCTGACGCTGCAATCGCTCTCAATAGAACCACCATCTCCGAATGCAACAGTTATATATACCTAGTTTGAGAAATCAACATGATGAATGACCTGGCACCTGAGTTATGCAGGAGGAAGAGAGCGGCTTGGAATGCCTTCAAGAGCGCTGAAGAAATAACTAAGAGGACAAAGAACCTCCAACTACAAGCACATCTCTTCGATTCCACTGTTCTTCCTGCATTAACATATGCCTTAGAGAACTGGGCCCTACGAAAACAGGATGAGAACGCTACTAGTGTCTCTCAAAGAGGAATCGAAAGAGCTATGCTTGGAATATCACGCATCACTCAAATGAGAGATAGAATCCAGAGTTCTGATCTCCATCAATGCTCAAGAATCAGGGATGCTGTCTAATCTGCCAAGGTATCAAAAATCAGATGGGCTGGACACGTTATGAGGTTTACAGACAACCACTGGCCTAGAACCATTACTGACTGGATTCCACGGAGCGTCAAAAGATCGCGTGGACGCCCACCTACAAGACGGTCAGACTTCTTTGTCAAGACCCTGAATGATTGGTTTAGGGCTATGCATGTTCTTAGAATGAACAGATGCCATTGGGCTGCACTAGCACACAACAGGCATGCATGGAGACGTTACTGGCACTCACTCGAATAAATCGATGAATAAAGGGGGATCAAGTGATCAAATGTTATATTTTTTTAGGTTTTAGAATTACTGCTTTTATGCAGCAACACGGTTGGAACTGGAAGATACCGTCTTGAGTGATGTTAGCCAGAAAAAGAGACAAAAACAGGATGATGTTCACTCATCTGTGGAATACCGAACACTGTTTGTGGCAATGTACTTTAAAGGGGCTGCTTAAATCATCCCTGATTCCAGTGTTTAGAGAGAAGCCGGACAAAGAAGAAAAGAAATCTGGGGTGGAAGAGAAACAGAAGTTTACAGGGATCAGGGTTTCATTTATGCCAGTGACATGGGTGAGGGGTGTAGCCATTTACCCAAAACACAGATGCAAGAGACCTGAAAACTAGAGATCTAAGCTGTAACCTAGTCATGTGCTTGTCCAGATGACAGGCGGTAGTAGAGTGGGGACTGGGGTGGGGAGAGAATACGGGAACACGGGTGGAGGGAAGCTGATGCAGGGATTGGTGTTCAATTATTGTATGCCTAAATACAACTACCAATAACTTTGAAAATACTGGCACTTTAATGAAAACTTTAAAAACAATACAATAAAATAAATTTCCAGATTTCAACATCCACTGAGGTTAAAGACCCTCTATTCCCAGCATTAGGCTCCGATATTTTACTTGTGATGCTGAGACCATAGATGTGGTTGTGGGGATGGAGCCGGACCCCACCTTTCAAGTCGCATGTTCGGTCCACTGAGCACTCCAATGGCATAATAGTTTCAACAAGAGAATCTTACAGCACACTTGTATGCAATACCCCCGTTCCCTAAAGAAATTGCTGTAATGCCACATCCTGAACTTGTGATTTGAGTTCTAAAATCAAACAAAATGCACAATGAGAATTAGTCAAATGTTGAATGGAATGCAGTTGAATGACCAAGCAGGTGGAGGACATCTCCATAGTTCTCACAGTCCAAGCAAGCCTACAGAAAGGGAAAATCTGCGGGAAGTGTTGCTGGGAGGAGCTCGGCAATCCCCCAAAAAGCCTTTTGGGTTTTGTTTTAATCAGACCCAGTGATGCTTGGGATACCATAGGGGATGCTGTACATTGAAGGTAGGCGGCATCTGTAAGGCGAGCAACCCTCCGTGATGCACTACTGTTCTCGTTCTAATTAACTTCACTATGGGCTCACAATGACAATTTAACATACACACAATAAAACGTTTTTTGATGCGTACAAACGTAATGCAGGTAGGGATTTGCCTTGCATGAGGCTGACAGGGGTTGATCCTTGAACACTGCCAAAAGCAACTTACGAGAACCACCAGGAACAACTGCTGAGCATCCTCAGGACCCAAAACAAAAGAAAACTAAATTTCTTACTATAGTCAAAACACCATGGCAATGATCCAAAGGCAAAGATAAACATGGTGTCAGATTGACATAGTGGGGTCCAGAAAGGGCACCCGGCCCTTTAGGTGTACAGTCAGGCTAGTGATACAGCCGGGAAAACAAGGGCCTTGAAACACATGGACTATTCGACATACCTGACAGATGAGGAAGAATGACAACAAAGTCAAGAAAGCAAAGCACAGGATCTCTCCATAATAAACAGCTCTGGTGAGAAGACACCCTTACCCCATGCCACAGCCCCACATCACATGTTCTAGGGATGAGAAGGGGACACTCAATGTCCAATGAGCAACTCAAAGATTTTGTGGACTGGAGGACTCCTGGGTTGGCCACATGCAAGGTAAGCATCCTATTTGCTCTACTATTGCTCTGGCCATTTCTAAATAAATGGGAGAAAACGGGAAAAATGGGAGAGCACTTACAAAACTTTCAGGTTTAAGTCTCGGTCATACAATGAAACACCCGTCCCTTCACCGTGCCCATTTTCCACCACTAAAAACCCAAGTATACCGCCATTGCAAGCCTCCTCCTATCTGTGGGGCAGATAATTTCCACATTCTTCTCTCTACTTTGATTACATTCAAATAGTTTGACAAGAGAACCACCATTATTATTTGGGATTTTACCCCAGCACTCAGATCTGGCGAAAACACAACAGTAGACAATTTTTTTCTATTGCTGGTTATAAATAACATATGATTTTGGAATTCTGAAATTTTAACAACTAAATCTGGAGGGATTGCTGCCAAAACCTGCTGGGTTCCGAGATTTACTCCTGAGTCTCTGGGATTATGGCCATTAAACAGCTTTATCACAAGCCAGAGAGGTGGTTCGTGGGAATTACTTAGGCTCTTGTTGGGGTGGGGAGGAATTGACCGGCTCCACCCCATCCTGAGAGGCCCCACGTATCTTCGTGAGTGTGGACCCAACCCTGACTTTCCAAAGGCCTTTGGAGGATGGAGGCCACCTAACTGCCAAGGGGGAGCAGTTGGGGGGACAGCACCAATTCCCCCTGGTGTGGACTGGGGACAGTAACCTACTGCAGGGTCCAGACACATTTCTGCTAAAAGGTGCTGGTTTTCGAGATTTGTCTCTGAATCTCTGGGATCATGGCCATTACGAATCTTGATCATGAGCCACAGAGGTCAATTGTAGGTGCCAAACAACCCGGGCTTTTATTTGGGGGTGGGGGAAAAAGGGCCAGCTCCACCACCATCCTGTTAGGCCCTGCATGTCTCCTCACTGCAGTCCCAAACCTAACCATCCAGAAGCCTCAGAGATGGCGGCCACTGAACCGCCAGGCACGAAACCTATTCCCACCTGAAATACCCAGCTTTGGTAACCTTCTGAGGGGACCAGACACATTTCTGCTGAAAGCCGCTGGTTTCCGAGATTTGTTTCGGAGACTCTGGGATCATGGCCGTTAAATAGAGAGATCAAGAGCCAGAGAGTCCGTACATGGGCAGTGACTCGGGGTCTCACTGAGGTGGGGAGGAAAGTGCAGAGTCCACCCCAATCCCATGAGGCCCCGCATGTCTTATAACTGAAGGCCCAAACCTGTCTGTCCAATGGCCTCTGGAAGATGGTGGCCACCGAGCCACCAAGTGGGATCAGGCGGAGAGACACACCCTTTCCCCCTTGTGGTGGTCTGTCACCGGTAACTCATTGCGGGAACCGGGCACACATCTCTGCAAAAAGCCACTGGGTTCCGAGATTTGTCTCTGAGTCTCTGGGATCATAGCCTTTAAGGAGTTTGATCAGGAACCAGAGAGACCTTGCCTCCATTTATATAGCTGAGCCGGAAATTGTTTGTTGGTGTGTCTTGCACATACCTAACTTTTGGCCATTTACTTTCATGGAAGACTTTGCCCAAAGTTTTTGGAGTCTGGCCAAAGGCACAGCAGCAATTTTGGAGTATCTGGAAGTCTGATGGTGCCATCAGGCTGCTGATGCAGTCGCCTTATAGGCAGATTGACCTGCTGGCGGTACCATACTCTCGGGAAGTAGAAATTCTATATATGGGAAAAAAACACCAATAGTGGGGTTGGAATCACTGTGAAGTGACTAGGATGCTTGCCTTACTGATCCAGGTCAAACCTCCCCATCCCATAGGAACCCAGCAGCACTACAGAATAATTCCTGAGATGCACAACCAGAAGTAAACCTTGAGTATCAAAGAATCCCTTCCAACTCCCCTGAATAAAAGCAGCTATTAAAATTAATCCAAAGAGGGGCTGAAGTGATATCAGAGCGGGTAGGACGTTTGACTTGCACGTGACCAACCTGGGTTCGAATCCCAGCAACAATATGGTCCCCTCAGCTTTACCAGGAGTAATTCCTGAGTGCATAATTCAGGAGAAACCCATGTGAAACGCTGAGTGTGACCCAAAAAGCAAAAAAAAAATTATAATCTAAAGAGAAAATTTTCAGAGGCAAATACCTCTCACTTGTCCAAATACGCCCCAAAGTCCCAAACCCAGCACGGAAGCCAATGAAAATGACCAAAGGCGAAAGTGTCCCTTTCCTTTGGGTGCTGCCCATGAACATATCTGGAGTTTCAATAAGTATTATGTCCAGTCCAAAGGCTCCAAACAGGGTCCTTCATAGTCTCGAGTAGGGAGGAATGAGATGACCAAGACCCCCACTTTTTGCAGGATCCTCACACCAAGACCTGAAGTCCATGTGTCCACCGTCCAGTGCCATCTTGGATCTGGATGCGATCGTGGCTGCAGGGGCCCTCAGGATAACGCACCCTCACCCATGACTCCTGAGCCACAGAGCAGCACCCAATGCACCCCTCAAAAGATCCACATCCACTAAAACCTGGATATCCAGAACAAGTAAGAAACAAGCGTGAATGCACCATAGAAGCTGGCGTGACCTGGTGCTCATGTTTCCAAACCGGGATTTGCAGGGTGCTCAAGCATTCCAAATCCTAACACAGGAAAGACTGAAAAATGAAGGTTTACCTGTTTTTCCATTTTCAAAGTATTCAATGCTGCATCTTGATTTCTGCCATAATTCCCGCTAACCAGCCCCGCTGGGCCAAGCCAGAAGCATAGCAAACAATAATAGAGTAGTGAGCCATGACAACTCTGAGCAGGAGGGTGTTTCTGTACCTGTTTATTCAGTCACCTTCCTCCTTATTTTCATCACCAGGACCCATTATCTACAAATAAACACACAAGCAATTCCAAGCACAAGAATATTGGCATAGGTACAGCCCGGGTGAAAATCAGCAGGCTTCAGCAAAGGACTTCCCATATTCCTTACATATATACGGTTTCTCTCCATTGTGAATTCTCCTATGTACAGTCAATTGTGAGGATGAATTAAAGGCCTTTCCGCATTCCTTACATATATATGGTTTTTCTCCAGTGTGATTTCTCCTATGTACACAAAGGTTTGAGGCTTCAGCAAAGGACTTCCCACATTCCTTACATATATTACAGTTTCTCTCCAGTGTGAATTCTCCTATGTATACTGAGGCCTGAGGTTCGAGTAAAGGCCTTTCCACATTCCTTACATATATATGGTTTCTCTCCAGTGTGAATTCTTCTATGTACGCTAAGTACTGAGGCTACAGCAAAGGCCTTTCCACATTTCTTACATATATATGGTTTCTCTCCAGTGTGAATTCTCCTATGAACACGAAGGCTTGAGGATTCAGCAAAGGCCTTCCCACATTCCTTACATATATACGGTTTCTCTCCAGTGTGAATTCTTTTATGTACAGTAAGTCTTGAAGCTCTAGCAAAGGCCTTTCCACATTCCTTACATATATACGGTTTCTCTCCAGTGTGAATTCTCCTATGTATACTGAGGCCTGAGGATTGATTAAAGGCCTTTCCACATTCCTTACATATATACGGTTTCTCTACAGTGTGAACACTTCTATGTATACTGAGGCCTGAGGATCGAGTAAAGGCATTAGCACACTCCTGACATATATAAGGCTTCTCTTCACTATGAGATTTCATAGGTCTATTAAGACTAGAGGTCTGAATAAAGGCCTTCCCACATGTCTGACATTCATGAGGTTTCTCTCCTATATGAATTCTCCTATGCATAATAAGATGTGATGATAGATCGAAGGCCTTCCCACATTCTTCAAATGCAAAAGGTTTCGCTCCTGAATTTATATTCATATGATCATGATGAAGTAACCCTTGACTCACACTTTGTTCTCGGGGCTGACTTTTCTGGGGATTCTGTCCACTGTGGTTTTCTAAGGGAACAACACAGTGCTGAAAATATGGGGAGGCTCCCCCACATTCCTTACATGTAGATGGGTTCTGCTCACGGTGACTGTGGTTGAGGCTATGTTGCTGAGACGTACTCACTATAAACAGTGCTCCACTCCCTAATAGGTGCCCCACTGGGGAATTTTGTGTCTGTGAACTGAGAATAACACACTACAATGAACTTTTTCCAGGAGAGGGCTTCTTCAGAGCGAGGTAGCTCTCGCCATTCTGATCACCCTCAGAAGACATCCAGCCTGTCTCGGCGTCCTCATGGGGCTGAGGGCAGGATTGCTCATATGAGACATTATCATACAGTGCAGGATCAGAGACATTCCACTCGGGGTGGCAGCTTTCCTGTAGAACAACAGAGGATTCTAACTATTGACTTATTCACTGAGTCTTCCTGTCAAAAAAAACTGAGCCCTTCAGATGTGGTTTCACACATATGCACCACACAAATGCAATTACTGACATATGAATTGTCTTACTATTGAATAACTTCATGTTGCTGTAAGTTGGACGCACAAAATTGATGGATAGAGAGTCAGTAAATTCTGACTTTCCCCCCTTTAAATTAATGAAGGAATACAACTAGAAATAATTCCGTCTATAGAAAACGGACGCATCCATTTCAAAAGAAAATGAAATACATCCACAGTGGGTTTGGTTAAAGCTCAGAGTGGAACCTCTGATGCAGGGGTGAAGACTACACTGCATCATCACGCAGCTGAGATAGACCACGTGACTTTTGCAAAGCTCTCACCACAAGTGATGCCTTTCAGGATCAATGAAGTTTTTTTTTATTCTGTTTTGTAGTTTCTATTTATTGGGGGAATGGGTGGGTGGAGGGGCACACCATGCAGTGTCTAGGATCAGTTCTGTGATCTATGCTGTCTATAAGGTGTGCTGGGTAAGCACCATCCATCCCTGTGCAAAGAAAGTATATTTCTCACTGCATCATCTCTAAGGCGCACAAATTAGCTTTCTAAACAACTACCACTATCAAGCAAATCAAAACTCACAGTATTTTTATACATGGTTAATTTCAGCACCTAGTGAAGCTAAGGGTCCTCTACTCCAAGTATCAGGCTTTGGAATTCCTCCCTGCTATTTCCAGCCTTCCAACTTAACAATCACATACTTGGTCCACTCCTGCTGGCATAATAATATTTATTCTGAATTAGCGAATCTTACCAACTCACTCATACTTGCGGACCCCATTCCCAAATCAAAGTGCTGTAATGCCAAATCCTGAAACCGTGGTTTCAGTTCTGAAAGTGAACAAAACATGCAATTCAAGCTCTTGTCCAAAAATATAGCAAAATGATGCCATGTAGTTAAGAGTACATCTCTGTGTTTCTCAAAGTCCAAAGAGTCCCACACTAAAGAAAAGATTCGATAGTGGAAAACTGTGAGGATCTTGGCAATTCTACACTAGGTATTGTTTTTGTTTTTGAGCAGACCTGGTAATGTTCGGAGAACTAGGTTATTGAACACATTATTGAACAGATCACCTTCAGGCACTGCAAGACACTCCCTGCTGTACTATCATTCAGATCCAAACTAGCTCTGTTATGGTCTTACTTATTCGAAAGCCATGGAAGCAAATTACAGGATCATTCTGTGACTCACATTCCAGGGGAATGAAGAGGAGTGTGAGTGCGGCACAGACCCAAGGATTCAGGAGACCAAGACCCCGGTCTCAGCAGTGTGTTTCATACATGCTCAGGGCACCCATACACTGCAAAGGGCCTGAGCCAGGAAGGATCCTCAGACACTCACCCGCACAAATGTCTCTCCTCCCCGATCTCAGGGCTCCTCCTTCCAGCAAGGATATCGCCGCAGGCTTCATCCCAGAATGAACTGCCCCAACAGAGACAGAAGCATGGATAAGTGACAGAGAAAAGGTGACAGGTAAATTCCCATGTTTTCCTGATATAACTGGGAAAATATCTGAAAGACATGAACAGAATGTCCATTTCCAAAATGCCACATATTTCTAGTTATTTGTGAGTTAAGACCCAAGAAAATATCACAAATACTTTAGACCTGGCCTTGTGTATGGCCGACAGGGGGTTGTTCAGCACAATATGTTGTTGGTTTTTGTCTTGTTTGGGGTCTCACTTGGCAATGCTCAGGGGTGAATCCTGTCTCTGTATTCAGAAATCACTGCTGCTGGTGCTCTGGAATGACATAGGTTGTCGGGGATTTAACCCACGTGCGCCGCTTGGAAGAAAATCACTTTCCTCCCTGTACTGTCTTTCTAGGCCCAGCAGCACATGGAGTTTCCCGAGCCCCTCATAAACTCATCACGGATTTCAGTAAAACTAAGTGCATAATAAATCTGGAAATGGCCAAGGGTGGCAAGAGACCCTTATTTTTTTAAGCTAAAAAATGTATCCAGAAAGAGAGCACAGCAGGAGTTTCTCACGGACAATCCAGTTGCGATACCAGATATCTCCTAGGGTCCCTCATGCCAACCAGGAGTGATCCCTGAGTGCAGAGTCCAGCAAACCCTAAGTCCTGCTGAAGTCTCACAAGAACCATTAGAAGTAAATCCAAGCACTGAAATAGGGCAGCGTCTAATGAGTTGAGAGACGAGATATCAAATCCCCTGTGGTGGGAGAGAGATAGTACAGCAGATAGGACAGAAGCACTGCACACATATGTGGGTTTGATCCCAGGCAGCCCATATGGTCTTGGAGCAAGGCCAGGTGTAGATCCTGAATACACAAGCAGGAATAATCCCTAATCCCTAAGGAAAAAAGAAAATGCAAAAACCGTTGAGTGACTGGTGCAAAAGTACTGGGGGTGAGGCACCAACATTTTAAGTTACGAAGAGGTTTCAGTCCATGGTACCCCATGGCCCCTGAGCACTCTTAGGAGTCATCCTTTAGCACAGAGCCAGGAGAACTGTGGACTGCACCCCCAAACAAAGGCAACAGCAAAACCAATTAAACATACAAAAGTTCGTGTAGTATACAAAGTAAATTGATTCACCAATGGATGGATCTATTTCAAGGGACCTGAGCAATAACTGGGCATCTTCCCATGGACACAGTCGAAACGGGTTGATCTGAATCACCCCATAGGGTCTGGCTACCCCACAAGAGTAATTCCTCAGGACAAAGCTGAGAGTAAGCCCTGAGTATACACAGGTGAACCCTAAAAAAAAATGAGGGAGGGAAGTGCTACTGCACGCCTGTCCAATATCCCAGCGCATCACAGAGCTACTGTTGGACACACAGCTGCTGCCCAACCCCAGGGACCCCACGCGGGTCTCGTCAGACATGGTTGGCTCCACACTGCTCTCACCGACAGCCTGCAGATGCTGGTAGGTCTCCAGCATCACGTCCCTGTACAGCTTCCACTGAGAGGCCTCCAGGCATGACCATTCCTCCAGGGTGAAGTTCACAGCCACGTCATTGAAGGTCACTGCGTCCTGAGTCAGCACACGGAGAGGGTGGGAGTCATAGTATATCTTAGCCTCATTCCCACTACTCTGAGGCCAGGACCCAGGGTCCTATGTTGTCGCTGGGGCCTCTGCCCTCCGAATGAACCAGCCTCCATGCACACGCATGGCTGACGGGCCCGAGAAATCACATAAGGCAGCTGGATCTGCTAAAGTGGGAGAACGTTATACAGAAGGTTCTTGGATGTATCTGCCTTTCCTGGTAACCCCAGGGCCAATTCGAGCACCACTGTTCCAGTGAGCACTGTAGAGAAGATCACCTGAACACAGACTTGTACGATCCAAAAGACTATCCCTGGGTGTAGCAAAAAACACTGCATGCTCACCACTGCACCCCCAAAGCACATGACCACTAGGATTGAGAACTCGACAGTCCATATAGACAACTACTCAGAGCAGTGCATGGCATGTGTGCCTGTAGGAACTCAGTGCTCAGGACCGCCCCAAATCCCGCTCAAAGAAGGTAGAAGTTTCTTTACCCAAACATCTCTACTGGCCTCAGAGATCCTTGGCTCTTTCTCCTTGGGATCGGTGCATGCCCAGAAATCCACACACAAGATTATGTGAACGTAAGACTATATGGCCGAGCAGGTAGCCTCTCCAAAGTAGGAAGGACAAAACAAGAGAAATGAAAGTCTGGGAGCCCAAGTCACTGTAGTTGCCAGGGCGCAAACGGGCCTAACACACCCCAGGGTGCTCTGAGGCCCATCACTTGTGAATCCAGAGCACAGAGTCAAGAGGACAGCTGATGACAAAAACAATGCAAAAGAAGCCGAAGCAGCAGGTTGGCGTAACAGGACAGCTGTTCCGGGGACAGCATGTAGGACTGGCGATCCCCGACATCCCATATGGTCCCACAAGCACTGCCAGAGGCGATACCAGAGTGCAGCACAAGGAATGATTGCGAGAATCCTTGCTCTGCCACCCCTAATAAAACAGAAAACCCAAGATGAAACCTTTGGACCTCCAGCATCCCATTGGTCACCTAGACCTGTCAGGAGTGAGCATTGAGCACTGAGCTTTGAGTATTCCTCATGCTCCACTGGGTTGGCCCCAAAGCCAAATAAAACAAAACAAATGTACACAAAAGCAACTTCAAACAGCAGAATGGGACGGTCCGATCGGAAGTCTCATCTTGGAATCCGTCCAAAAGAAACTCAAAACAGATGGCCCAGGAAGCCTGGGCACTCCTGGTACTACCTCATGCCATTCTTTCCGTCTACTCCTACCTGGGGACAGTTTATCAGAAGCCGTGTCACCATCTTCTCCTGTCACTGTTGTTCTGAGGATCAGCAGGAGGCTCCAGGTGTTGTCTGCTCAGGGAGAGATGAAGAGTCACAGGTGCTTTGCAGCTTGATGTGAGGGAACTAAAATTCATGATCCGGAGAAAGAGCACCAGTATTGTGGTTAGAAGGCAATAATGTGAATTGGGTGCTTGACTAGATGAACCGATCAATCCTCTGCATCCCATATGGCCCCCAGCAGCACCAGGGATAATACCTGAGCTTAGAGACTCAAGTAAGTCATGAGCATCTCCTCGGATGTGCCCTCTCTCCCCCCCCCCCAAAATCTAAAGAACCAAAAATAGCCCCCAAATACAATTTCATTGGCAAACCTCAGACACCTGCAAGTCCTCTTCCCCCCCTCCCCCACGTGAACCGGGCTCTCACGGCAGACAATGAAGATGACCTGCAACAGGTCTCCTGCCATTAGGTGGAGATCTGCCCCTCAAATCTGGAGATTCTACAGAAGCGAGCTTAGGGCCGATGGTTCAAACATGGGACTGCTGGGAGGGTTGGGATGGCCAAGCCCCTGGCTGAGTCCCACATTCACCCACTGTTGCCCCATCCCGGAGCTGGAGACGATCATGGCCAAAGAGGCCCCCCAGGATCACGCATTCACAACTGCGACCTCTGCACCCTGATACAGCCCCCACCGCACCTCCAAAGCTCTGCATTCCCCTACAGCATCCACTGTATCTCAGTATCCACTCGGATGTCAGGGAACAAGTGAAAAACCAGCACAAAAATGCCCCCCAACCTGGCTCAGCCCCTCCGCTCACAGTGTGGAAATGGGAAGGTGTGGGGTGCTCATAGGAGGCTGCTCGAATCCTGCCACAAAATAAGCCTTCAGAGTCCCCCTTCCTGGATGAAGCGCAAATTTACTTGTCCTTTGCCAGTTGAGCAAAAGTCCCAGTGTCTGTATCAGGGATGGAAAATGAACCATGACACACTTATGACATCACTTCCATTTCCATAAGGTGCCTTAAAGAGCCAGAGTCTAACCACTGAGAACCTTTTTGCCACCCAGGTGAATCTGAGCTGCAAGGAGGATGGACTCGAATAAAGGAGTGGAGAGGCAAATGCTGGACTGGTCGGTCACACACTGGGGGCCTGGGGGTAAGGAGAAGTCCCCTGATCCTGCATTGTCACCTAACATTGAACCAATGATATCTAAACACAGAATGTTACCCTGACTCTTCTCAAATGATCTCTGAGCTCAGAGACAAGAGTAAACACTGAGCACTGTAGGCTGTGGTGAAAAATATAACAAGAAAAAAGGCAAGTTCTACCGAAGGGTGGGGGAAATGATGTACAAAGATAAATTCGAGAATGAAACATTAAAAGAGTCAAATTTCTGGTCCTTAAAAATCCCCTATTCTTGGGGCTGGAGAGACAGCACAGCGGGTAAGGCGTTTGCCTTGCACGTGGCCAACCCGGGTTCGATTCCCAGCATCCCATATGTTCCCCTGAGCATTGCCAGGAGTAACTCCTGAGTGTGAAGCCAGAAGTAATCCCTGTGTAGCTCCAGCTTTGATCCAAAAAAGAAAATAATCCCCTATTTTTGATCGGTCCCTGTTACAGAAACTCAGTTTCTCCTGAATCCCTATTGTTCATTCACCATTGTTTGTGCATATATATGTGTATATATAAGTGTGACTTTGTGTGATTTTTGTTTCAGGGCCACAACCGGCAGATTCAGGGCTTACTCCTAGCTCTACACGCAAGAATCACTCTGGTACAGATAATATGGGATGCAGGGGATAGAACCTGGGTCGACTGCTTAGATAGTTAAGTCTTTACCCACTGTACTATGGCTCTGGGCCTAAGTAAACGTGCTCCTAGCACACCCAGTGTGATTCCTGAGCAAATGTCCTTACTCCTGGAAAAACAAAACTTTCATGCTTAAAAAAACAAAACCCTTTACCCTGGTTGGATTCTAGTTCTAAACAATTTAGGTTTAACATTGGTTCATCATTTCTCCTCTGCTACAAGGAGCTTAGGCTTACTGAATAACACCCATCCCAATGACTCCCATTTCCTCAGTATTCATCTTTAACTTCCCTGTGCTCTGCTTCCCCTATACGTTATTCACCCATTTCCCATAACCACAACCTGTGAATTGTAAAGTCAGATTCTTCAGAGATCTCTGGATTTTGTATCTGGAAGTGAAATGTTGACTTTCCCTTTCCTTTATATACTCTGCAGTTTACTTTAGACAAATATGCTTTTTTGCTCCTGGACAAGGACCAGTGCAGTCCCAGGTTGGGAAGACTGTGCTGGGAGGATTGGGATGGGCGTTACTCAGTAAGCCTAAACTCCTTGTAGCAGAGCCATGCCCCCAGCCCTCAGCTTTGTATAGACAAAGGAAGGCAATATTATGCTTTTGTAACTTCAGAGTTAATTGACTGCAGAACACTATATACTCCTGGACATTGACATGTTTATGAGACTTAAGCCTCAGCTGCCCTTTGTTCTTAGCATCCCAAAAGCAAGAGACTGGATGGACCCAGGAGAGCTGTGAGCTACCCTGGCATTGAAAAGGGACAGGTAAGCACCATAACAAATTCCATTATGACCCAAACATAAGCAACTAGATAAGGATCCTGCTGTGGTTAGAAAGGACTAACCTGTCCTGGGGAGTGTAGTCTGGGAACTATAGGAAATATCCCCAATAGAGACACCCTAAAAACTTAATAGATCTCTTACTGTGTCCATTCAAAATGAACAGAAAGAGTAAGTGTAATTTTAAGATGACTGTTTCAGTGAATATTAATTAAGCAAAGAAAAAATATGTCCTTAGAGAAAATTCTGCCCTTGAGCTGATCTCCTGATCTCTCCTTGAGTTAGATTTTTGGCCTAGAAGTTTCCCCTGAGGGAAGGGCTTTACATCCTAATTGTACAACCACATTTCTGTGTATTTGCTACACCTAACTCTGTGGAATGGACTGGAGAATAAAGGCTGTGGAAGATAGGTGAGGAGAGGGAATGAGGAGCCGTGGGAGACTGGTATAGGTACGCAGGAGAACGAAATAAAGAGCAACTCATCACTGTGAGTCCACAAAGTAAAACGTGGGGTGCGGTAAGGTGTTGGTGGCCCAGCGCTGCCTCCCCACCTCCTGAACCCTTCCTAACAGAGACAGAGAGACAAGGAGACAGAAAATCACAGCCTGAATGTGAAAATGGCCTGTTTATTGCAGAACAGCTACCATATGTAGAGAACATCTGAGGGGGCATGAGGTAAGGACATAGGAATGACTGATCATTTACGCAGATATACATTTAATCACTTAATCACTTAACTTACCGTTAGTTGTCGATTTGCTCGAGCGGGTGCCAGTAACGTCTCCATTTGTCCCTATCACGTGCTAGTGTAGCCCAATGGCATCTGTTCGCTCTGAGAACATGAAGAGCCTCAAACCGACCGTTCATGATCTTCACAAAGAAGTCTGACCATCTGGTAGGTGGGCGGCCACGTGGTCTTTTGACATGCCGTGGAATCCAGTCAGTAACAGCTCTAGTCCAGCGGTCATTTTTAAATCTCATTACGTGACCAGCCCATCTGATATTTGACACCTTGGCAAATGAGACAGCGTCCCTGATTCTTGATCGTCGACGGATGTCGGAACTCCGGATTCTTTCTCTCATTTGAGTAAAATGTGATATTCCAAGCATAGCTCTTTCTATTCTTCTTTGGGAGACCTGACTAGCGTTCTCATCCTGTTTGTGTAGGGCCCAGGTCTCTGAGGCATATGTTAATGCAGGAAGAACAGTGGAATCAAAGAGATGTGCCCGGAGCTGGAGGTTCTTCATCCTCTTAGCTATTTCTTCGACGTTCTTGAAGGCCTTCCAAGCCGCTCTCTTCCTCCTGCGCAGCTCGGGTGCCAGGTCATTTGTCATGTTGACTTCTCAACCTAGGTACACATAGCTGTTGCATTCGGAGACGGTCATTCCGTTGAGAGCGAATGCAGCATCAGGAACGAGGCTGTTTCTCATAAACATTGTCTTTGTAAGATTCAGCTGTAGTCCTACCTTTCCACACTCACGGTCAAAGTCGGCCAGCATTTGTGCTGCTTGGCTGATGTTTGGTGTTATTAAAACAATGTCATCAGCAAAGCAGAGGTGGTGTAATTGCCGACCATCTATCTTCACTCCCATTCCTTCCCATTCCAGTCATCGCATGATGTTCTCGAGGGTGGCACTGAAGAGTTTCGGTGAAATGGTATCACCCTGCAGAACCCCTCTCTTGACATCAACGATCACTTCTTTGTAGAATGTTGAGATCCTGGTAGTGAATCCGCAATACAGCTCACGGAGGATCTTGATGTATTGGGCTTGAATGCCCTGATTGGCTAGGGCTTCAATGACCGCTTCCATCTCAACAGAATCAAAGGCCTTCTTTAAATCAATGAACGTTAAACAGAGATATACATTTATAGATATACATTTGGCAGAGGAAATTCTTATGGGGAGATTCACCCAAGGAGACACTCTGTCTCATATTTTCCTCTAGTTGTGTAAGTTATCAACACTTGTAGTTGTTTGGATAAACACAGTAAGAGACAAAGATCTCAACACTTAGTTTTCTGGGCTCTGACAGCAAATAAGGCTTTTTTAATTTTTTTTTTTGCTTTTTGGGTCACACACAGAGATACAAAGGGTTACTCCTGGCTCTGCACTCAGGAGTTACTCCTGGCGTTGCTCAGGGGACCATATGAGATGCTGGGAATCGAACCTAGTTTGGCCGCGTGCAAGGCAAACACCCTACCCACTGTGCTATCTCTTCAGCCCTCAGAGCAAATAAGGCTGTTAACACTTCTCTGAGCTCTGAGAGCAAGCAAGGCTTTTACTGTAAATCCCAAACTAAGACTTCAGGCCAGTTCATCTTGTCCTTCCCCATGGGGGTCCTGTCTCTAATGTTGTAACAGTTTGCATCAAGACCATGTATATGTGTTTCTAGAATGTTCCATTTCGAAGCTGGGGTAGTTTTCCCACTTGCCCCGGGCCCATCCAAATCCCACGGCAGAACCTCCCTTTTGGGGTGTTAGGAACTACAGCAACTGAAGCCAGAGTCAAGTAATTATGACCAAGGAATTATGCCCAGGAGTAGATATACTTGAGTCCATGAACTCCCAAATATTAGGAGTAAAAGCATTGATGGTCTTTCTGTGTTTAACCAAAGAACAGTGCTGTTGAGTAAAAACAAACAAAAAAAAGCTATAGGGGAAACAGGAAAGCAGATACAAATACACAGCACTTCAACTACAAAGCAGTACAAATACAAAGTTTAGAATTACCAGAAAGTTATGGTTTATAAGTAATCAAGACTGACCTGGGGAACTGAGACAGCAAGGACATGATAAACTTCTCTGGGAAGAGGAAAAGGGGCAATTCACAGATGAAGCCTAAAACACTTTGGGTTAATATCCAGCAGATCACCAACAGCCTGGCCCTTGTTTCCTTCTTTGATCCTCTGTCACCCTTCACCGGCCAGGGTGGGGAGACCAATCATAGCCACCAAAGGCACGCAGCGCATGTCCAGATATTATTTGAACACAACTCTCAGTACTCAGTGTAATACCTAGTTTTGCCTGATCGGGGAGAGAGGAAGAGTCGGGGTGCAATTTTCAAGCTGATTTTCGGATACAGAAAATCTACGTTAGAAAAAAGCAACAATGTGAAGTCAGAGAAAGTAAGCTGGGAGGGGCACTTCCCATGCTGACCCAGATCGATATTCGGCATCTCACATGACCTCTAAAGAACTTAAAAAAAACAATTCCAGAATGCTACTCCTGAAGTAAGCCCTGAGCTTCCACAGAAGCGCCCAAAATACAACCAAAATAGCGCCAAAGTAAATTTTCATTTGCAAACCACAACCACCCCTAGAACCACGCCCACAGGATGGTCTGGACATCAAGGCTACTAATGAATAGTGACCGAGGTCTACAGTGTCATTAGCCATTAGGGAGCTGCCCCTTCCCCCTCCTCCCGCCACTCAAAAATGAACAGTCCTTTTATAGTTTTGGAGGCACCACCGGCGATATGAACAAGAAACTTCTGACTCTGCGCTTAGGCACCCATCCTGGTGGAGCTTGGAGATCGAACTTGGTGGGCCAGATGCAAAGCAAATGCCCTAACTGCTGTGCTATCTCTTTGGTCCTCTAAGAGAATCTGAAGGTTCTACAGCTGTGAGGTCAGGGCCAAAGCTTTCAGGACAGGGCTCAATGCAGTCCCGTGCAGGGAAGGTCAGGACAGCCCAGCCCCAACGCTCCGCAACCCCTGGGCTCACCCCGCACCCACCTGCCACTGTCCCACGGCAGAGCTAAAGGGGACTGTGGCTGCAGGGGATCCCCAGAACCACGCACTCACACCCGCGACCCCTGCGCCCCTGCACAGCCCCCACTGCACTCACCAAAGCTCCATGTCACCCACAAAACCCTGGCACGCCTCAGGAAACACCTGGCTATCAGTTGAAAAAGGAGCTTAAAAGTGTCCTTACAGCTGGCTTGGCCCCGCCCCTCACAGTGCTGAGACTGGGAGGCGTGGGGTGGGGTGCTCACGAGAGGCCACTAGTGTCCTGCCACAAAAACGGCCTTCACGGACCCCTTCCACGCGGGACAGCCTCTTCTCCCTTCACCCACGTAACAAATGGAGGCCTGAATCAGAGTCTTGCATGCAAACACCTAAATGCCCTGCTGTGACGTCATTTCCGCATCTGCAAACAGCCTTAAAGGGTCACACACCAGCTGCGCAGAGAACAACTAGATAAATGCAGGTAAATGTGTAAGGTTGGCTGGCTGGAGCGAAAGCACAGTGGATACGGCGTTTGCCTTCTACGCAGCTGACCCAGGTTCAATCCTCTGGATTATATATGGTCCCCCAAGCAGGGCCAGGAGTGCAGAAGAGCCAGGAGAAACCCCTGAGCCCCGCTGGGTGTGACCCAAAAAGAAAAAAAAAGTGTACTGCAAATGGAATGAGCTCACATAAAGGAGGGAGAAGTGGTGGCTAGAGTGCTCAGTCACAAAGTGGGGTTCTGGAGAAAGAAGTCCCCCTATCCTGTATTGCACAGTGACTCTGAAGCCAGCCCTGGAGAGCAGAGAGGAACTGACCTAGAAACAACCCAGAGAACCAGAGAGACACTGGAACTGGAGGAAAGGCTTCTACCCCTTAGCAACACGAGAGAAGTGGACTCATGCCTACAAGGAAAACCCCAGGAGGCAGTTTCAGA
Organism: Sorex fumeus; assembly: GCF_029834395.1. NCBI lineage: Eukaryota > Metazoa > Chordata > Mammalia > Eulipotyphla > Soricidae > Sorex > Sorex fumeus. The sequence continues at coordinate 763,834 of NW_026606303.1, read as the reverse complement.
AACAAGATTTCAAACCAACAGTGGCCTTAGGGGTAGTATAGTGGGTTGGGCACTTGCCTTGAACTCAGTCAGTTCAGTCCCTGACATCCCCAACAGTGGCCTAGGAACCACCAGGTGTAACCCTGAAGAACTGTCAGGTTTCCCCCAACACACATGCTAGGGTAAAAGGGAGTGAAGTAGTGAAGGGAGCATCAAATAAAGGGAGTTGGGAGGATCCTACTAGGATGGGAGAAGCATGCAAGTAGACTATAGACCAAACATGATTGCCACTCAATGCCTCTTTTGCAGACCACAACACCCAAAACGAGAGAGAGAACAAAAGGAAATGCCCTGCCACAGAGGCAGCGGGATGGGGGGATTAGAGTGGGGGGGATACTGGGACCTGTGGTGGTGGAAAATGAGCACTGGTGGAGGGATGGGTATTTGATCATTGTATAATTGAAATCCAAGCACAAAATTTTGTAAGTTTACAACTGTACCTAATGGTGTTTCACTAATAAAATTTTTAAAAAAAGAAAATACATAATTAAGTCCAGAAAACATCGTGTACAGACCAACCCCTAGCATGGAGCCATGCATGGGGCTATCAGGCAGCAAAGCACACTGGTCACTTTGCATCCTGGCTTGGCCTTTTGCACATATCTACATGGTGTTTGCCATTTTGGTGAATAGTAGATTGTTAGGATTTTACTGTGGGAAGCCAAGAGTCCTCTCATAGACCCTGGCCATGGTTCCCATGTTAGGAAGTGCTTGGGACAGACATTGGTGACAGTCTCCCAGGGCTTCCTGACCTCAGTGGATGCCTGATCTATAGAAAATAACATCAGGCTGACAGTTATCTTATCTGGCCTTATCTATAGTAACCTCCAGGATGCATCTACTGCCCTAAGACCCTTTGATATACAAAAGTAAAGCTCAGGATACACCTACTGCCCTAAGACCCTTTGATATACAAATGTAAAGCTCAGGATGCACCTACTGCCATAAGACCCTTTGATGTACAAGTGTCTACCTTGAATGTTAGGTAAAGCTCTTGTTGCTGACCTTACCATATATGGTTATATTGCTTCTGCTCCTGACTGAGCTGCCCGAACCCTATATAAACAGCCTGCATCCCTCAATAAAGCCTGTCCCATTTTCTCTCTATTTCTATTTCTAAACTGTACTCTGTCTCGTTAGTATAGTGGTGAGTATCCCCTCCTGTCACGCGGGAGACCGGGGTTCGATTCCCCGACGGGGAGGCCGTGTCGCTTTAGGGCTGGAGCAATAGCACAGCGGGTAGGGCGTTCGCCTTACAAGCGGCCAACATGGCCGACCCGAGTTCGATTCCTCCGCCCCTCTCGGAGAGCCCGGCAAGCTACCGAGAGTATTCGATATGCCAGACACAGTAACAACAAAGTCTCCAATGGAGACGTTACTGGGCCCGCTCGAGCAAATCGACGATCAACGGGAGGGCCTTTACCTTTACCTTTACTCTGTCTCTTGTGTCTTGTGTTCATTCGGTCGGTCCTTCCCTGCACCTACGGATCCTAGGGCCACCTCCGCGGGCCAGAGAGTGGTTTTGCGGGCCCTCCGTATTTTACTGCTTCCAAAGTGTAAGTCTCAAAACATTTACCCTCAATGTTTGTGCAAATCAAATGGAAAGTTGAATACAATGAGTGCAGATATGCTACAGCGAGTGAAGTGCTTCCTTGCATGTGGCCGACCTAGACACAAATTATAGACAGCACAGCGAGATGTGGCCCCCAGAACATAACACAGAAAGGCCTGAAGAATGGAGGTTTGGCTGTCTATCCAACGTCAAAAAGGTTCACCGCAGCACCCTAGTTAATCTCTGCCATGATCCTCTGCAAACCAGGGCCTCTGAGCCAAGTCAGAGTCATAGCAAAGAATGAAACCATGGTGAGTCTTGACAGTACCCAGCAAAACGCAATGTTTGTACCTATTCACTTCTTATTTAATTCCTTCCACCTTGCTTTATCACTAAGAACCATTATTTACCAGTTAACATACTGGGAAGTCCACATGCCAGGACATTGTCATAACCATGGTGCAGGGGATAATCAGCAAGTACCTTTCACTTACGGTACTAGTATCACAGGAAGCTTTCACACATAACAGGATTATTTCCTTCCTTACTGTACTTTTGTATCTATCCCCCACCCACTTGTTGAAACTAAAATTGTTTTACCTAAGGGCCCTGTTCTGACGCTGGCCATTGTTATCATGGAAGTGGTTGATCCAGCATAACTTTTATATTTACTAAAGCCTGAGGGAACATGAAGGCCTTCCTATATTCCTTACCTACAGGATTTTCTCCAGGATTCTCTTTAAAGTCACAGGTGCGAATAATACGATTTCCACGTTCTTACATAATATATATATTCTTACATATATATAAATATGTATATTTATATATAGATTCTCTCCAGTGTGAATTCTCCTATGCATAAGGCCTGAGGATCCAGGAAAGTCCTTCCCACACTCCTAACAGATATAAGTTTTCACTGCAAAATGACTTTTCACATGCGCAGTAAGGGCTGAAGACAAACTGAAGACCTTTCCACATTCCTTACACTTATGAGGTCTCTCCACTGTGAATTTTCCTGTTCAGAAAGCTATGCCAATTGCATCAAAATCTTCCTGCAGTCCTTTCATATATAAGGCCTCAATCCAGGATACATTTTTCTCACACAGCAAAGCTTGAGGATTGAGTAAAAATCTTCCCACACCACTACCTATGTTTTCTTCGAGTATGAATTTTCCTATGTTTAATAAGGAGTTAGGGGAAAGTGAAGGTTTTGCCAAAGTCTTTACAAACATAAGTTTGTCTCCAGTATGAAAATTTCAGTATCACAAAAGGATTGTGAAATAAGCAAAGGCCTGGCCACACTCCTTACATATATATATATATATATATATATATATATATATATATATAGATTCACTGCAATGTGCATTTTCTTATGGACAAAAAAGTTTGAATAGTAAGTGAAGACCCTCCCACAGTAGTGACATGAATAGTGTTTCATTCACCTGTATGAACATTCGTATGCTCAGAAAGACCTGAGAAGAAATGAAAGGCATTTCCACTAACCTCACATATATAAGGATTTTCTACAAAACAGAAATTATGAAAACTAAGACTTCAGGAAGAAGCAAAGGCCTTCCTACATTGCTCCCAAGTATAAGTTATCTCTCCAGTGTGAGTTTTTCTGTGTACTAAGTCTTGTGGAATAAGCAAAGACTTTCCACTCCATATATGCATATGGTTTCTTTCCAGTGTGACTTTTTCTGTGTATACTAAGATGTATGAGTCAGAGAAAGGCCACAGCACATTCCTTACATACATATGGACTCTCCAGTATGAAATCTCCTGTGTATAAGGTATGAGGATCCATTGAAGGCCTTCCCACAGTCCTTACAATTAAACGGTTTCTCTCCTGTGTGGATGTTCACATAGTCCCACCGGGGTCTGGCTGGACTCAAAAGTTTGTCCTCAGTGCTTACATTTCTGGGGATTCTGTCCAATATGGGCTTCTATGGGAAAGTGATGGTGCTGAGGACATGGGAAGAGTGATCTTCTGATCACCCTCAGAACACATCCCACCTGTCTTGACATCCCTGTGGGGATGAGGGCCAAATTGCTCACTTGAGCCTTTATCACAGTGTGCAGTAAGAGACATTCCACGAGGGCTGGCTGCTTCCATGTAAAGGAACAGAGAAGGATTCCAATTATTAGTCTATGCCATGAGAGTTTTCATGTCAAAAGAAATCAAGCTCGGCATGTAGGTAGCTGGTAGGGTACGGGACAATGAGTTTCTTGGGGAAGTAATAAATCCAGATGGGGATGAAAGCAGTGACTCTGAAGCCAACCCTGGGGATTCAGAGAGGAACTGGCATAGTAGAAACCCAGAGAGTTGGAGACATTGAACAGGAGCAAAGGCTGGTAAGAACATCAGAGAGCAAGGTCTGGCCAATGATCCACCCCTTGACATCACGTGAGAAGTGGTCTCTCAGCTACAAAGAAAACCCTAGGAGGCAGTTTCAGAAACATGATTTGAAACTGAGAGTATCAGGTTAGTACAGTGCGCTGCATGCAGTCAATCTAGGTACAATGTCCAGAATTCCAAAGGGTCCCCTAAGGACCATCTGACTAATATATGGATAGAATTTTGCTTTATCCAATCGTAAATGTTTCCTTTTTTTTACCTCTACTATTAGTAAAGTGACATGGGTGGGATCCAGGAATGTGACCATCCTTGTCAGAAATCACAGGTAAATGGAATGGTCTGCTGGGATGCGGAGAGCTTGGGACCTGACCCATATTCCCACTTATAAAAGATTTCATTAAGGCACCCCTTCCATCCTTTCAAACGACATTCTGTGCACAGTTACGTGTATCTAAACTCTCCAACTGAGACCAGAGCAACTGTACATCTGAGTAGGGTGTTGCTTGCACAATGCAAACCTAGGTTCAATCCCCAGGATCCTGTAGAGTCTCCCGGAGCACCATCAGAAATAATACCGGAGTGCAGAGCCAGGAGAAACCACTGAGTACCACCAGGTATTGTAGGATAATAGTGGTCTGCCCTTGCTCCCTGGCAGGTGAGAGCTTATGTTTGTTGATTGCCTATAACCTTTCAATTACCTTTGTCAACTGATCAGACTTTGACTTGTAAGTACTGTCTTTCTCTTCTCCTTAATGTCTTTTGCATGGTTAGCTATTTCAGAGCAATTGCTTTTTGTATGGATACAGGAAGACAGTTACAAAGACAAGCCTGAGCTTGAGAGTTGATGGTCTACAGATAATATTACCTCCTGGACATCTGCTCTCTTGACTGAAGCCTCAGTTGCCCTTACTTCCTCGATCTCATAAAGAAGGGTGTGATGAGGGACTAGATGGACCCAGGGCAAGTGGTGAGCTAGCTACCCTGGCATCGAAATCGGCCTGCCAAAAGTACCATAATGCTTATCTATAAGAGCCTTGTCATGGACAAATTTGTCATGAATCAAAAAATAATAACTAGACTTGGATGCTGCTGGGATAAGGAGTGATTGATCCGGCTTGAGCACTGGACTCTGAATCTATGGTGAGAAGTCCCCAGGAGAGTCACCAAGAAGCCTAAAAGTGTCTATTTCTGTGTCCATAAAGAATAGTAATCATTAGGAAATAAAACTAAATATGTCAATTAAGTTGCTGGTCTAAGGAGAGGAGTAACACACCTTAAGGGCTGCTTTTCCTTTGTGGGCTGCAGGTGATGGGGAAGTCTGGAAAACCATTTTTCATTGTGCTTCCGTGGGAAGGTGTAGATTGGGGTCGTGGTGAGAGAAGAAAAAGAGCAGCTTCAGGGAGACGGGGGAATGAAGGAGACTGAGAAAAGAGATGGTCCTCCTCCATCCAGATCCCCTATCTTCCAGTATTTAGGCATTACACCCACCAACTGCCCCTGGTGCTGTGTAATCCCATCAATGACCAAGACCCAGAGACTATAAAACCCTGCTCATGGAAGAGAACAGCACAGTCTCCTGCCTCCGTGTCTGGCTGTCTTACTGGGGCCTTTTGGAGGACGGTGTGTTGAGTTTCCCTCCCAACCCCGAGCAGATCCCCAGCAGCTGAAGACCTCTGGTTCGAGCCAAAGCCATGCTTAAGACCACTCTCCACACATTCGGACGAGCCTCACGCATGAAGGAACCAGCAGAGGAACCCAGGTGTGCAGGACCTGGGGCTTAGATCTCCAAGCTGCTCGTATTGGGACTGGGCCTCCTCCACCCAGATCTCCCATCTTCCAGTATGTAGGCATTACACCCACCAACTGTCCCCGGTGCCGTGTAATCCCATCAATGGCCAAGACCCAAAGACAATAAAACCGTTCTCTGGGAAGTGCATGGCCACACGAAATCTTATTATCTAGTCTTACTCTGGAAAAACTGGCAGGCTACCAGAAGTATCCTGCCCACACTGCAGAATCTGGCAAACTCCCCATTGTGTATTCAATATGCCAAAAACAAGTACAATTGTGGGAAGTCAAGAGCCCTCTCATAGACCCTGACCGTGGTTCCCATGCTAGGAACTGCTTGGGACAGACATTGGTGACAGTCTCCCAGGACTTCCTGATCTCAGTGGATGCCTGATCTATAGCAAGCAACATCAGGCTGACAGTTAGCTTAGCTGGCCTTATCTATAGTAACCTCCAGGATGCATCTACTCCCTAAGACCCTTTGATATACAAATGTAAAGCTCAGGATGCACCTTCTGCCACAAGACACTTTGATGTACAAATGTCTACCTTGAATGTTAGGTAAAACTCTTGTTGCTGACCTTACCATATATGGTTATATTGCTTCTGCTCCTGACTGAGCTGCCCGGACCCTATATAAACAGCCTGTATCCCTCAATAAAGTGCTGTCCCTTTTTCTCTCTATTTCTAAATTATACTCTGTCTCTTGTGTCTTGTGTTCACTCGGTCGGTCCTTCCCTGCACCTACGGATCCTAGGGCCACCTCCGCGGGTCGGAGAGTGGTTTGCGGGACCCCGCAAACAATCATGGTTCTCTTTCTCCTGACCCTGAAAGAGCCTCAAATGTGGCACTTCTTAAAATCTCAGGGATAGGAAGAAGGAGACATTACTGGGGCATGCTTGAGTCAGTCGATGAACAACAGGATGACAATGATACAGTGAGAGAAGAAGAGACACAGAGTTAGAGGACATGGTTGCAACTTAGAGAGAAGGCTGAGAGCTGAGAGTAAGAGTGGCTGGGGAGATAGGAGAGGAGTCACAGAGAGTATTGAGGAGCGAGTTAGACAGAGGGTTGGATAGAGCTGGGAGAGAAAAGAGACTGAATAAAGGGCAACTAATCAGCAACCAGTCTGGTCCTCATTCTACTTTCATCGGTCCAAAGCAACAGCTGTTCAGGGTGGAGAAGTGGCTCGAGAACACCAAATGTGGACAGTGAGAGAGAGAGCCGCCAAGAGAGACCAGGAACATCTGTTAACGTGTAAATCCTGTTCAAACCCCATTTCTCATTGGGTGCCACAAGCCCCCCTGGAGTGACTCCTGAGTGAGAGTCAGGAGTAAGCCCAGAGCACTTCTGGCTATGATCCGAAAACAAAAACACAAAAAAGTGAACTGTGCCGGGGGGCTGGAGCGATAGGACAGCGGGTTGAGTGTTTACCTTGGACATGACCAACCCAGGTTTGATTCCCAGCATCCCAAATTGCCCCCAAGAACGCCACGAGTAATTCCTGAATGCATGAGCCAAGAATAACCCCTGTACATCAATGGGGGTGATCCAAAAAGCAAAAAAAAAGTGAATTGTATAGTTAATCAGAAAAAAGAGCACAACTTTCTCGACTTAGCAAAGAAGCATTTTTATGATGGCTACAGAGAAAGCACAGACTATGAGTTGCTTGTCTGGCACATAGCTGACCAAGGTTCAATCTCTATCACCTCAGAGGGTCCCCAATCCTAGCATTATCAATGAGAACAGAGCCGGGGTAAACTCTAATCTCCGTTGGGTGTAGCTAGCCAAAAATTAATCAATAAATTTAGATGCCAGATCTATAGTCTGGTAGGGTACTGGCCTTGTACACGGCTGACCTGTATACGCCGGCACCACACTGAGTATTGTTTGGTACCTTTTGGCAGCAACCACAGGGTATGACCATATATATATACATATATATGTGTGTACATATATATATACACATATATATGTGTGTGTGTTTGTGTATGTGTGCATATCTATATCTATATCTATATCTAATTTGTTCACAAGTCAACTTCCACCAACCAGTTTTATAGAATGCAGGTTTGGATTTTGCTAAAGGTGGCAGAATTTTGAGCTTACCTGCGAGGTGCTTGGGGAATCCTGCGTTGTGCAGGAGACTGTACCATGGCAGACTGCTTGCAAGGACAGGTCCTGCATTTCTGGCCTATCTCTGACCACAGGAATTCAAATTCTATATAAATAGTGTGAACCTTATGAGAAAGATACAGGCAGGGGGCAGCGATGAGGCCCAGCTGGGAGACAGAGGTCAGGGCAGGGTTGCTGGCACCTGGGGCCTCCTGGTGCAAACCTGAGCCAGAAGTACAGTCTGCAATTTCAAAGGTTTGCAGCGGCCCGAAAGAGCTGACAATGAGTGGCAGGGCACTTGTCATGAATGCAAAAGACTTAACTTCACAACCTGAATTGCCAAGGAGTGATCCCGGAGCACTGCTGGGTTTGGCAAAATCTCGCATAGCCAATCCTCCTCCTGCACAAATAAAGGCAATGAGGGGTTAACTGCCAACAGAAGAGGTGTGAAATCTAGTAATATATTCTGAAAGGTCAGTCCTCTGGACTTGTTGTTTTGTTTTGGGACCACATCCAGAAATTCTTAGAGCTTACAGGCCAGGTTTTCAGACTATGATTTTACTCCTATGGGTACATGATTTTATAAAAGAAAAAGAGGATAAAAAATTATACTTGGAGCCAGAGTGATAGTACAGTTGGTAGTGCATATGTTCGGTACCCGGCATCACATACAGTCCCCCAAGCACTCCCAGGAGTGATTTCTGAGTGCCAAGCCAGAAATAACACCTGAGGATTACCGTTGTCTCCCAAAAACAAAAAAGAGAGAGAAAAAGAAAATTTAAATTTAGCAAAAACGAGATTTTAAAGTCCATAATTTTGCTCAGAGCCTCCAACTCCTTCATTTTCCCCTAACAGCCATCTGCTGAAGGGGCTCAAGAAATTTCACATGTAAGCATGTAAGTTTATACCTTTCACATGTAAGTTTATACCTTTCAATGAAGGTATAAACAGGAGAGAGCACACCAGACTGAAGCAGATGCCAGCCACATGGAAGCCCAGATGGCCTTCCCTGGTATCCAGTGTCCCTGAGCACAGAGCAGGACACAGACCTCAAGTACTACCAGGTGTGGCCCCAAATCTCATCTGCTCCCCAAGTAGTGAGATACACCCAAGGAGAGGAGCTCAGAGGGCTGAGCACCTGATTTACCTTTGGGGGACATGGCATGGCTCCCCCTTCATCTCAGACTCACAGACACAAGAGAGGTAGAGTTTCTGACTATCTCCAAGTTTGTAGCAAATGGAGCGGGGAGCGGGGAGGGGGGAGAGGGAAAGACAGGAGAAACACTCCAACCCCAAAAAGATACTCAAAGAATGCTCATGTGTCAAGACAAATTCTGGAGTGGAAGGGTTGGAGTCATACCTAGTGATGCTCAGGGGACAATATCACCTAGTAATGTGGCAGGGATAACTCTGGTGACCGCAAGAAAGACAAACGCCCTCCTGGCTGTACTACTGCACCAGCCCCTTAGAGTGAGACATTTACAACCTATTGCAGCTGGTCCCTGGAAAACCCCTTTCTGCAAGTACTCACTTCAACAGCAGGGCACACCCCTGGTCTTGGAGAGATGGACAGTGGAGATGTTTGGAATCTGGGCAGGTGAAGCAGAAATACTTTTCTCTGAGAAAATATAATCACATAGGTTTAGCAAAGCTAATAAGTTTATAGGGTGCTTTTCTTTCAAGCAGCTAAGCCGGGGTCAATATGCAACAGTACATAGGCTCACCCACTCCAGCACTGCTAAAAATGATCATGATTTCAGAACCAAGAGTAACCCCTGAGCACTGAGTGCTGCTGTGGCCAAAAAAAGTACAATAAATTAAGTAATGAAGACATTTCTGGGGCCAGAACGATGGTACAGCAGGTAGGGAGTTTAGCTTCCATGCGGCCAACCCGGGTTCGATTCCCGAAATCCCATATGGTCCCCCAGTACTGCCAGGAGTGATTCTTGAATGCAAAGCCTAAGTAAACCTTGAGCATCGCTGAGTGTGACCCTAAAAATCCAAAAACAAAAAGAAATTTCTGTGTAAAGAGATATGCGACACAGTATAGCAGGTGAGGTGCTTGTCTTGCACTCGGCCAAACCAAGTTTGAATCCTGGCATCACATACGGTGCCCTGAGCCCAGCCAGGAGTGATCCCTGAGTGCAAAGGCAGGAGAAGTAACTGAGTATTGCAGTTATAATTCCTACAGACTAAATAATTAATTCATTTAAATGAATAAAGTTGTGGTTGCCAATAGTGATCCTAAATTGCATTATTAGAGGGTTTAGGGCACATTCTGGAAGTGCCCCAGCTACTTCCTGCTAAGATTGCATATTTGGTTGCAAGACCCACTTAACCACCACCGTGATGCACCCCTCCAGACTGCAACTTGAGTTGGCTTAAAGCTCCACACCTTGGGGCCTGAGTGACAACAGAGACAAATGAGCATTTCTTTTGAAGGCGGCCAACCTGGGTTTAATATTGGGCATCCCTTATGGTTCCTAGCACCACTAGGAATGTTTGCTGAATTTAGAACCAGGAGTAACCATAATGCCTCGCTGGGTGTGACCCAAAATGCAAAATAAATAAATAAAAAGGAAAGAGAAGCCCCCCACCTCCCTGAACTCCCAGAACCCACTGAATGCACAAGAACCAGTGAAAATCAAAGGCTCTGACAAATGCTTTTGAGCTCCAAGCAAATAAAGAATATGCCCAGCCCCTCCCCTCATCCAGCCCCGCCACCCCCCAAGAACGACAGGACAGAGGGGAGGGTGTTTTTTCCTTCATGTTGCTGACCCAGATATGGGGTACCCTGAGAAACCCCAGGAGTGACCCCTGAACACTGCCAGGTGGAGCTCAACACCCCCCCACGAGGAAAAAGAATGCGCCCACAGGTCCCTTTGAAATGGGAATCCCATGCTTTAGCCCTACTCCACAATCCGCCTAAGGAATGAAAGGGGGCCAGTAACGGGATGTCCTGGGGACACTGCTGGGATGATCCACCCTCCCCTGTGGCTGACAAGGTGCTGGTCATCACCCCAAAACTAAGATAATGCTGAGGATCCCTCACACGCCCCATCAGATCTGGGGGGAGACTGAGGCTCCCTCTAACTCTGACACTTTCTGCTTTGTGAGGGGCCTGAGCAACGGGTCAGCAGGGAGGGCCCTGGCCTCACATCCCGACACCCCAAAGGGTCCTCGGATCCCCAGGAAGGGAGTCCTGAGTGCCATCGGGTAAGGGTCTAAAACACATTAAAAGAATTAAAACAGGCTGGAGCGATAGCACAGCGGGTAGGGTGTTTCCCTTGCACGGGACCGACCCGGGTTCCATTCCCAGCATCCCATATGGTCCCCTGTGCATCGCCAGTTGTGACTCCAAAAGCAAAAAAAAAAAAATTAAAACTTTTTTTTTCACTTTTGTTTGTTCGGTTTTTGTCCTTGTTTCTGAAGCTTTCAGAATGACCTTAGAGCTTCAAATTCATTTTTCTCCTCCACCACATGTTTTCTCTACCCACCCACCTTTTTTGGAGGGACTGGGGGGTTACTCCGGACTCTGGGCTCATGCCAGGTGGTGATCTGACGCTGTGGGCTGCCGGGATAGAACCCGGCCGGCCACGTTCCCCACTTACGCATCTTTCTAGGTAAGTTCTCCTCAGTAAAAATGACCGTGTTTCCCTCAAAATTAATTTATAAACAAGATAAACCTCTGGGCAGGACCGCTCTGTGCGTCCCGGCTGAGGGGCTGCCACCCTGGGCCACCAACACGGAGCGACCCTGCCACCCACAAGGCAAGGACCGCGGACGTTCAGGCGCTCAGAGCGACCACCCTGGCCGGCGGCGGGGAACCAACCTTCCCGGACCCCCCTGGCCGCCCAGGGTGCCCCCTCACCCACTCCTCACCTTCTGCAACCACGCGACCCGCTGGCACTTCCGCACAGAATGCCCAGGCCAGGCGGATAAAGGACCTGGATTTTGTGATGTCACCTGCACGTTCACCCAGAGCCTTAAAGGGCCAAGCTTCAAATATTCCTGACCAGGTAATTTCCTGGTCAGGAAGGTTCATTTTTCCTCGTTTGTGGGATAGGATTAGGTGATCCAAACAGCTAGGGGTTGCCAGGTCTGGGATAGATAGAGAGAGATGAGATGAACAGATAACATGTCAAGCAGAGAGTCTTTGTATTTCCGAAGGAAATAAAATTCACAAAAATACAGCCGCCAAGACCATCTCTCTAAGTCCCAACGTTTATTTATTTATTTATTTACAACCCTCAGCCACATGCTAGTACCAGGCCCCCAGGATTCTTCTTGGCAGGTGCCAATGAAAAAGCAGGCTTCAACAGGGTCCCTCATCATTGGGGGCTGAGGAGCTGCCCCTCAAAGTGATCTGGCAGTTCTGCATACACATGTCTACACCGAAAGCTGCGGGGCAGGGCCTGGTACAACCCCTGGTTGAGAAGGTTGGGATGGTGAAGACTTCTTCCATCAGCAGGTCCGGCATCCTCAAGACCCACAGCCCCCCATGTTCAGCTCCGCACCCAGGCCATGCTGCCCCATCGCAGAGCTGGAGACAAAGATGCCCCCAAGCTCACATCCGAGACCCATGTGCCATGATAAATCCTCCCAATGCAAGCATCAAAACTCTACATTCTCCTAAAGCCTCTGGAGCTAGGCAGACCCCAGGAACCCACTGGATATGGATGAGGGGGAGTGAAAAACAACCATAAAAGTGTCCCAAAAGCTGGCACGATCACGTTGATCACATTACAGGGACTGGAGGTGAGAGGTCCACATGTCCTGCCACTAATTGGCCTTCGTGCCCCCCTTCGACTGAAGTATCATTTTGTCCTTTAAACACAAGCCTGTAGGAGGCCTGATCCACTTGATGTCATTAGGAAGTAAAGGTGCACATGGAAGACTCCCGTCTGTGACATCATCCATTTCACCAAGGAGCCTTAACGTGCCAGGTTCCAAGTGCAGACAGACCATTATGGCAGCCCAGGTGAACCAGTGCAAAGGGGATGAGGTCGAATAAAAAAGAGGAGAGGCAAGTGCTGGAGGGGCTGGTCAGGGAGTTCAGGGCAGCGAGTTAAGGTGGAGTCCCTTGGTCCTGTACTGGTCAAACATAGAACCAATGCTCCCAAAAACGTCCATCAGAAAAACAAAAGCAGGTTGATTCAAAGTAAAACAGACAAGTAGGTTGTGAATGGCTCCTGGGACAATGAGTTTCTCTGGGAAGTCATTAATCAAAATGGGTACAGTGTCTCTGAAGCCAGTCCTGAAGATGCAGAGGAACTGGCCTAGCAGCAACCCAGAGAGGTGGAGAAACACTGGACAGGACCAAAGGCTGGGAAGAACATCAGAGAGCACTGTACAGTGAACACTCTGCCCCTTGAAAACATGCTCTATAAGAACGTAAAAGGAAACCCCAGGATGCAGGTCTAGAAACACGTTTTCAACCAAGAGTATGGGAAAAGAGGTTAGTACTATGGTTTAATGCTGTGTTAAACATGGTTTTCCTGAGTTCCATTCCTGGCATCAAAAAACAACTCAAATGCCTAAGAACTGCCAAGTATGGCATAAATTACATAAAACATACTTCAATAAATAAATCCATGTATGGACCAGCCCTAAGAACAGAGGCACATAGGAGCTAATGGACACCAAAGTGTACTAGATCATTTTGTAGACTTCGTCTTTTGGACAGACCAAAAATGGTCAGAATCATTCTGGTGGCTAGTAGGGTTGAGATTTTACCACTTGCAAATGCAACATTTTGTCGTCTTTTCTCCTAATATAACTGAAATGAGAAGAGTAAAATCCAGGAGTGTGACCACCCTTTATAGTTAGTCATCACAGGTGATGTTATTACCTGCTGAGATTGGAGTTTGGGCATCTGCCAGGTTCCCACAATTTGTAAAATATTTTGATCAAGGGGCCTGTTCCATCCTTTCATAGAACCATCAGAAATCTTTCTGTGCACAGTAAAGACCATTTCAACTATCTCTAATCCACCCTATAAAAGAATAATGACAGGGCTATTATCCTAAACTTTTCAGAAATATTTATCCTCAATGCTTAGGGAAATCTAATGAAAATCTGAATACTAGGAGTGCAGAGCTGATACAGCGGGAAGGTGCTTGATTGCATAAGACTGATCAGGATTCAAAGTCCAGATCCCCATAAGAATACCTATGACCTCCCTCGAAGGTATGGATGAGCTCAGAGCCAAGAGAATGGCGTAAGCAAAGCGCTCCTCAAAACATAACAGAGGAAGGCCTGAAGTATGGCGGTTTGCCTCTTTTTCCATTCCAAAGGATTCACTGCAACGTCCTGGTTGATCTCTATCATAAACCCCGCCAACCGGGGTCTCTGCCTCATGTACAAGCCATAATGAGACATTGGGCTGGAGTGATAGCACAGCGGGTAGGGCGTTCACATTGCATGCAGCCAACCCGGGTTCAATTTCCAGCATTCCATAGGGTCCCCCAAGAACAGCCAGGAGTAATCCCTGAGTGCAGAGCCAGGAGTAACCCCTGTGCATCTCTGGGTTTGACCAAAAAAACACAAGAAAACAAAAAGAGTGACACTGATAATTGTTATCGAGGGGTGGTTTTGGTACCCATTTACTTAGTTCATATTTAATCAGTTTTCACCTGGATTCCATCATCAAGACCCATTATTTACAGGGGCTAGAGCAATCGCACAGCGGGTAGGGTGTTTTCCTTGCATGAGACCGACCCAGGTTCGATTTGCAGCATCCCATATGGTCCTCCGAGCACAGCCAGGAGTGATTCGTGAGTGCAAAGCCAGGAGTAACCCCTGAGCATCTCTGGGTGGGACCCGCCCCAAAAAAAGAAAAAAAAAGGACCCATTATTTACAGGTTAACATACACATCAAGTCCAAATGCTGGAACACTGGCATAGGAAATAGTAATCATTACATTATTATTATGGTTTGTTATATAAGGTAACTCAGGAGGTTAATTCAGGTTCACCAGGAACACAAACCTTAGTAGGCATATGAAAATACACAGTGGCAAGAACTTTTAAGAGTGTACAGAATGGGAAGATCTTTGTGTTTCCCTGAATTGCAATGATCAGCAATTCCCTTTCCATCATAGTACTGAAGTCACCAGTTTAATTTGAACTTGAGAACTGTAACATAAAGAATGAACTAGGAGTGTATATTTAAGACATCAAAAGGTTGAAGCCGAGTGTTTGCCATAGGATCCCCCAAGCACCACACTCCCAGAGTAATTCCTGAGTGCATATTCAGGAGAAACCCCTGAGCATCACCCAGGTGGGACACAAAAATGAAAAAAAAATGGTCAAAGGGCAAGCCCTGAGGAACCCAGAGATAATGGATGCACTGTGTATCCCACCCAAGGCCTGGGAGAAATTGAATGATGCATTCAAGGTAAGTTGAAATTCAGATTTTAGGGACTGCTGGGCGTTTGCCTTGCAGGGGATGACCTGGGGATCACCCTTCCCCTCCCAGGCCCACCTGGAGTGATCCTGCCTGCGGAGCCAGAAGTAACTCCTGGGGATTTCTGGTTGTGCCTTGCCCCCGCCCCTACAAAAAAGTACTTGTTTTGTGTATTGAAAAGAAAGCACTATGTCAGGGGGATTAGGTTTATGAATGACAGATGTGAGAGATTTCAGTGATCCCTGTGTTCAAGGCTTTCTCTGCGTGTAGATGGTTTTTCTGGGCTCACCTCCAGTATCACATGGTACCCTGGTACCACATCGAGTAATCAGCTACCTGGGCAGCACTGGGAGCCTTAGGATTTGCATCTTTGGGGAGGGAGACACAGTCAGCAGTGCTCAGGGCTTATTTATTCCTGCCTTTGCACTCAGGAGTCACTCCTCTGGGGCCAGGGTTGAGGGCTCCTAACGTCCTAACGCCCAGCACCTCCTAATGGTTTGGAGGGAATTGATGTAGGCATGCAGGCAGATAGGGAAGGTTCCCCCTCCCAAGGTAAAGGCAGTAAATTTCCCGGGAATAGCTCTGAAGTTGTGAAGGCCAACCTTGCAGAAAACAGGAACTAAGGACTGATCACGCACTCACCTATGGCCAGCAACAGACCCAGAAAAGCTCCTGCAGAAACAAAAGGCCAGGAAAGGGATTTCAAAGAAGATCATCACCACTCCCAACCTGCCTAGGCAACCTCCTTAGCAATGGGACGTTGACCTAGGTCAAAGCCCCACAAGGGGGCAGATTGGAGAAAATCTATAAAGGTCACCTTGAACAAGGGAAGGTAGCACATATGCTGCCCGAGCCCATGTACTGCTTGTGCCCATGTGACCGAGCACATGTGTCACCCGCATCTCCCCTCTTGAGCGGTGGACTTTCTTGCTTTCAGGTCTAATGCTGGAGTGTGTGTAGGGCTCTCTCCGCCCCTGGAGAAGCCCGGGTTCTCTCTTGAGTGCATTGCTCTCCACTTTCTCTCACTTTCTCTCCCTCCTTTCCTTCAAAACCTCCAAGTAAAATCTGTTTCACTTCACTGCTTGTCTACTCCTGAAATTCTATTCTGCAGGCAAGACAAAACCCTAGTAACCCTGGTTCCCGGGTGACAGAGGTGGATGGGGAGAAAGTGACCGTCTTTCTCCTGGCAACTTCACATACGCTACCAGTGGGGCCCACTGAGATCAGAATGACTTTTTAGGGGGTGAGATTCCAATGAGGTGTTTGAGGTGGGCCTTAACTCAATGTTCCTGGTGACCGTATAAAAGGTGATGTGGGCATAGATACAGTAAAAGAACTATGTGAAGACAAAGAAAGAACTTTCTTATAGCAACCCCATAAAATGCATATAGTAGATTTTGATGGAAACAGAACACTTGGTTTCCAGAACGTTCTCCACATAATTTTCACATGAGAGCTTCTTTAAGGCTCTGGGTATCTTTATTTTGTGATAAAGACAGTGCTCAGAGGATCCTATAGGATGCCAGGAATTGAACTCTGGGTTGGCCTTCTGCAAGGCCAACGCCCTCCCAGCTGTGCTATCACTCAGGCCCTAGTTCTAGATGTTCTTAGCAGCAGATATCCAGTAACTTCCCTTAGTCCAAGTTAAAGGCAAATGAAGGACTGGCTTTCTGCATGTTCAGTGAAACGTTATACAAACTAAAGTGAATGGAAGTTAAGGATAATCTACTCCCAGGGAGATAACAGTGAGTTTCAATGAGCTTGGCTATAGATTTTGACCTTGAGTTTTTCGTTTTACGGTGCCTGTTTCCTCATCTTTATTATTTTATCCCCCATTTATGAAGCACATATGATGCCAGGTAGATGGTAAAGAAATATACACAAATAGAAAAATAAATATATCCTGGCCTATTGGGCTGAACAGTCTGGCCAGTGAGTTGTCGCAAAAGGTCAAATGCATATGTGGTAAATGGGAGAATCTGATCTGATCTCCTGCAGCACGGTTCCACAGTTGCCACTGAGCACTAGACTGGGAGTATCGCCAGAGCACTAGCAGTGATGCCCCTACCCCACCCCTCAAAAACAAAAATAAGCCCATTGTCTGACCCGGATCTGCTGGACAAACAACCTCCATCTGAAAGAGAATTGGTAGGAGAATGAAGACTAAAGATTTAGATACCTAAGCCGAGAACTCGACAGGCAAAAAAAGATGTTGGGGCTATAGGCTATAGGCTGGAGATTTATTTTATTTATTTTTTAAGTTTTTATTATTGAATTCCTTTGAGATAGACCCTTACAAAGCTGTTCATGATTAAATTTTTAGTCATACAGTGTTCCAACACCCATCCCTCCACCAGTGTACATTTCCCAGCACCATTTTCCGAGGTTCCTGTCCATCACCCCCACCCACCCACCCCAGCTTGCCTCTGTAGAAGACGCTTTTCTCCCTCCCTCCCTCCCTCCCTTCCGCCCTCCATCCCAGTCAGAATATTTCTTGAAGTTTTTGGAAGGATGGGTACTCGATCATTGTATGACTGAAACACAGGCACGAATGTTTGTAAGTCTGTAACTGTACCTCATGGTGACTCTCTAAAATTTTTTTAATTAAATAAATAAATTACCTTTTAGACCTCAAAAAAGGAAAAAAATTTGTTTTGTTTTTAGACCATGCCCAGAGATTCTGAGGGGGTGACTCAAGCCTCTGCATTCAGGAATGCTTGGGAGCCCATATGGAAAGCTGGGGTTCTAATCCAGGTCAGCCACATGCAAGGTCAATGCCTAACTCGCTGTACTAACACTCCGGCCCAATTCCTGTGACTTTAGTCCTCCCTTCTCCTCTGCATCCCAAATCCCAGCACTTTATACCTTTACACCTGATACCCGCTGAATCCTGAATTTCTTTTGAACTCTTCGAATATTCCTAAACTGCTTATTGAACACTTCCAATTGCACTATCCTCAGCGGTATTATCCAACACGACAGTCTCTCATCCCATGCTATATTATTTTTTTTCTTTATTTGCAGTAGATTTTTCTTTTTTTTTTCTTTTTTTGGATCACGGTGAGATACAGCTACAAAGCTTTCATGATTGAGTTTCAGTCATACAATGATCAAACACTCATCTCTTCGCCAGTGCAAAATTTCCACCAATGTCCCCACTATCCATCCCTCCACCTTCACCCCATTCCATGCTCTGCCTCTGTTGCAGGCACCTTCCTTCTTACTCTCTATACTTTGGGGCATTATGGTTTGCAATACAGATACTGAGGCCATCAAGTTTGTTCCTTAGTCTACTTTCAGCACACACCTTCCATCCTGAGCAATCCCTCCAACCATCATTGACTTTGTGATACCTTCTCTATCCCAGCAGCCTTTTCCCACAGCACATGAGACCAGCTTCCAACTCCTGACCCTTGTCTGCACTGTCCTCTGGTGTTAGTCTCATATTATGGTATTTTATATTCCACAAATAAGTGCAGTCATCCTATGTCTGTCCCTCTCTTTCTGACTCATTTCACCTAGTCCCACACTATTTTTCATCGCACAGCAGTAGGGTGTTTGCCTTGCACCCAGCCAGCTCAGCCAAACCAGGTTCGATTCCTCTGCCCCTCTTGGAGAGCCCGACAAGCTACCAAGAGTATCTATTAAATAGAATATGTTAAACACAGTAACAACAAGTGTCAAAAAATGGAGACATTACTGGACCTGCTCAAGCAAATTGATGAACAATGGGAGGAGAGTGGTCATTTAATATCCGGTCAAGTGGCAAGAGAGATTATTTAGTGGGTAAGACATGATTACACTCAGCTGACCCAAGTCTGATCCCATGCACCTCACATGGTTCCCGATACAGGAGTAAGCCCTGTGACACCCTCCTCCACAAAAACCCACCATAAAATCCAGGTGAACTACCTACATTTCAGAACTGAAATGCCTTGATGTGCCCAATGAGCACTGTTGGACAAAGAAGCAAAAAGCATGGGCTGGGGTGTGTGGTCAGTATGCAGGACACACAGGCTGGAGTTCTGATGCCCTGAGCACCACTGGATGTGCCTCCACTTCTACAGAGGACACACTTTCTCGTGAGGTCTGTACCTTAGGGAGTCCAGTTATCCCGAGAGTGGACACATTCCTGAGTCTCTAGGGCAACTGAATGAGCCATTTCCATACAAATTTCAAAGCTTTAAGAAGTGATTTTATTGTAAATTCAAGTCAGCCAAGGAAAAGAAAACTGTACTTTGGTCAACCCCAAAGTCCAAGCATCTCCTGCCCATATAGGACGTGACTCGTCCTGTCCCTTAATGGCCGGTCCTGAGTATGATAGCCTAGTCCTGTCACTCGCCATCTGCTCACCTCCAGTGTACAATGGCCTGGTCCTGTACATCAATGTCTGCTGTCTCCAGTGCATGATGAGTCTTGTCTTGTCTTGTCTCTGTGCCCTTCTCTGTCCTGGTCTGAAATCTGTCCTTTATGCTACTGCTGTTGGGACCTGCTGCTTCTCTTGCTGGGCCTGTCTGGGACTGTCCCCTACAAGCTCCCTGGCCCCTGCGCTTCCCATCATCCCTATTCACAGTCACGTGCACATGGACACGACCCTTGGCTACACTGCTCTCTCTGTGGCCAGGGGTGAGGAGCAAAGAGAGTGTTGCCCAGCTCAGGAGAGCAAAGTGTGTTCCTGTTATTTGCTACTTTGCCCCCATCCCTCCCAGCTCTCCATGTCCTGTTGTGACAGGATAATATTACAGCAAGCAAGACTGAACACAACCCTTTAAAGCAACCAGTTTTCCTGGTGGATTCAACCTTCTTTTCCCACCCAAGCCTTCCCTTCACACACACACACACACACACACACACACACTCACGTGCGCAAACACGCGCGCGCGTACACACACACACACACACACACACACACACACACACTCCCCACCGCTGGCAGCCTGTACCCATAATTCCTTTCAGGATCAAGAGCAAAAACCCATCTTCCAAATGGACTTCCTGCTGACAAAGTTGGGTGCTGAGTTTTCCTGGGGCCCCCACGTTCCCTGACTAGGGTGGGACCAAGAAATTGGCCCTATGTACAGCAGCTGAGACAGTTTATCTGATAGCGGATCAGAGGATCTCTGGAGTTGCAGGACTTGGGGCGACAGGCATGAGGAAGAGGCCTGAGGAAAGTAAAATAATTTATGACTGGCAGGAGAAAACTGGAAGATTGGAAATCAGCTTGTGGGGGAACTCAGCCATTTTCAGGAGCCAGGATCCCCACAGAGGTCTGGAGCAAGTGTTTCTGGACCTTTAATGATCCAAGATCCCAGGTGCCCTGAGGTTTTTCTGGGGAGCACAGGGGTTATTTCTGGCTCTACACTTAGGAATTACCCCTGGCAATGCTCAGGGGACACCATATGGGATGCTGGAAATCGAATCTTAGTTGGCTGAGTGCAAGGCAAACGCCCTACCCGTTGTGCTATTGCTCCAGGCCCACTACTTACTTTTCTTAAGAAAAAAATATTTCCCACTTGATCAGAAAAAGCAAGACATAAATTAACCATTCTCTCTCCTAGAGCAAAGACCCAGATCAACGTTTCCTTTGTAGGGTTTTCTTTGAAACAGCAAAACCCTAAGTTTCTATCTTAGGCATTCCCTAGTAAACAGAAAGGTAAACATCTAAGACATTCTGGAAAACAGCAGAACCCACATCAACCACTTTTTCTGTTAGAACCGAGACCCAAATGACTACCTTTGCATTGAGACAGGAATATTGTCACTCCTTTGAAAAGGTTAGAACCAAAGTAGCTAGTCTTCTTGCCAGGGAGATTTAAAAAAGTAGTAAACATCTTTAAAATATCATTTCCCATTTCTCCATCTTCTTCTCGGTGAGGTCTTGAGCTGCTGCCATGTTTGAAATATTTTCAAGACACATCCCCTCAGGCCAACAGCTTGGTTGTCAATATACTGCCTTCCTTGAACAAGGCCCTTTTTCACATCCTGAATCCAGTGTAGTTCTTCCCCACTCCAAGAATTTCACAAAACCATAGAGAGATCAGAGAGCTGCTAAGGCACTTGCCTGGAACATAGCTGACCAGGGTTCCATCCCCAGCACCCAAAGGGGACCTTGAGTCAGCCAGGAGTGATCCCTGACCGCAGAGCCAGGAGTCAGCCCTAGGCACCACTGGGTGTACAGCCCAGAAACAAAACTTTGAAAAATCACAGAACTAAATAGCAAAATCGTGATCCTTGTCCCAGATAACTTTCCCCCATGATCCTGTACTGGCCATTGAATTGGCTCTTTTCCCCTGAAGGCATTCATTCTGAGTTGTGGGGTAAGACAGAACCGATAACTCAATTTTCCATCTGTCTAGAGAGCTCAAACTTGTGGTGTTATCACGTTCAAGGTTTTGCACCCGGCTGTCTGATATGGAAACGAAAACCAAGATGGGGCTGAGGCTGGGCTCATGGTATCCAGCTGAAGAGGAGGAGGAGAAGACAGAAGAGAGTTGGGTATTCTGGCTGTTTTGCAAAGGTGACCATATCTCTACTCATCTGAGGGTTATTTGTCTTCCATTGTTGGCCAATTCAGGATGGACAGAACTGACAGAGTCCAAGTTTTTCTTCTCCCACTTTTTGGTTTAAAGAGGGCAGGGAAAATGCTATCTTGGAAGTCATGTGGTGACTTTTTCTCTGTGGTGATGACACAGGTAGGTCATTATGTAGAAGTCCACTGTCTCTCTGGTCCTGCATCCAAGTCGCTGAGTAAGGGTCAACTCTGGAACACCAAGACATGGTCCCACAACAGTAGATTTGTTCCTCGGCATGTGGTTCCTGAGGACTACATGAAAGAACTGCAGACAGAATTAAAGACGCTGAAGCAGCTCCTGGAGGGATGGGCATTGGAACCCTGTGTGATGGACACCTAACCACGGACAGTTTTGTAAGGGTCTATCTCACAGTGATTCAATAAAAGGGAAAAAATCAAAAGAAGAGATCCAAATAACAAAAAAATTTTAAAAAACTAAATGAACAATTGAAAAAAATAAACAAACAATTAAGGTATTCTCTGATTTCCAGGTTTCTCTATCCACCTCCAGGTGGCTGTGATGTCTCTCGACCTGCTGCTGGATTCCCTATCTGGATTAGAATGTCATTTCTCTGGTACCTGGCTATCTGGCAGACTCCTGGTTGAATCTCTACGATGCTGTTAGTTCAACCTGTCTTGTACCTTCTTTGACATCTGCAGCTGCAGTCCTGCATCTGTGTCCCCTTGGTGGCCCTCCTGCACTGAATCTATCCCTGGAGTTTCCGTTCCCTATGACTTTGTACCAGCCGCAAGCACTGGGGGAGAACATTTGCTAGTCCTGCAGGAGCGGGAAAGGATGTCCGGCTTGGGGACTGCCTGTCACCAGCTGCCATATCTCACCCACTCTCTCACCCCTAAGACTTACTGGTACCTAATTTGTTTTCGGCAGGCCAGGTAGAAAATGACTCGTTGAAGGAACGAAGTGACCTGATATCGCCCCACCTCTCCCTGTCATTCCACTCACAACATTCCAGTCATGCATGGGGCGGACTTGGCCCTCATGAACCCATCAACCTCTGTCAAACCTTGACAGAGCAATGGCAAATGCCTGTACTGTCCACAGAGGGTGGCTGAACTCCATGACATATTCATGCTTGATCACGTGCTCAAGCTGCTTGACCACATGGGAAGCTGGGAAGGAAAGACATGAGGTCATTGGTGTAGGTGGACTAGAGAAAAACCTATATTGAAGGGACAGAAACAAAATCTCAGCCTGCAGCCATAGGACAGCTGATATGGCATTTTGTCTTGCATGCAGCAGACCTGGTTTGGATCCCCAACATGCCATAGGGTCCCCCAAGACCAACCAGGAGTGATTCCTGAGGACAAAGAAGGAGTAACCCCCAGGCATGGCTAAATGTGGCCCTAAAATCAAATAAGAAGGAAAAACAAACAAACAAATTTTCCTCAGCAGTTCATCTCTGAAACGTGAAACCTTCAATTGGGCCCAGAGAATCTCTAAATCTGCATGCCTCAGCACAAAGTTTCAGAAACTCAAACTCGGGGAGAGCCCAGCAGGGAGAGCGTTTACCTTGCATGCAGAAGACCTGGGTTTAATTCCCGGTACCCCATGGTCCCATGAGCTCTGACTCATGAGTGCAGAGCCAGAAGGAACCCCTGAGAATTGCCAGGTGTGACCCGAAAAGAAATAAAGAAAGAAGGGAGGAAGGGAGGGAGGGAGGGAGGGAGGGAGGGAGAAAAGAGGAAGGAGAAAAGAGGAAGGAAGAGGGAGGGAGGGAGGGAGGGAGGGAGGGAGGGAGGGAAGAAGGGAGGAAGGAAGGAAGGAAGAAAGGAAAGGAAGAGAGGAAGGAAGGAAGATAGGAGGGAAGGAAGGAAGGAAAGAAAGAAAGAAAGAAAGAAAGAAAGAAAGAAAGAAAGAAAGAAAGAAAGAAAGAAAGAAAAAGAAATTAACTCAAATTCTACTGTGAAATGTTCTCATTAGAAAGCAGTCACATCTTTCTAAACCATTCCCCTCCTGAGTAGAATGGTTCATGAGAGACACGGCCTCCCCCATCTGAAAGATGCTCTTTCCTTTTGCTCCATCCAGCCCTGACACTGGACTTAGGCTCACTTCCGTGAATGAGCTGAAAGCTCTTCTGTGACTTCTTTATCCACTGGGGCAAGGGATAGCTCTGAGTCTCAAGGTTCCCAATTGGTTTCTTGCTTATCAATTCAACGATATTGTCCTTGGTTTTCTTTCTCTGTTTAGAGAAAAAAATCTTGAAGATCTGTGTGAAGGGAAACAGTATGTGACTCTGCACAAGGAACCACAAGAGATCATTTCCACTCTCTGAGGTACAGAGTAGCACAGGGGAACGGTCTCTTCTATTGAGAACTAATCCAACAGAACAATGTCAAAATTGAAGCCATTTGGGGGCTGGGGCGATAGTACAGTGGGCAGGGTTTTTGCCTTGCATGTAGCTTGCCCAGAGCTTGATCCCCAGCAGCCCATAGGGTCTTCCGAGCACTGCCAGGAGTTATTTCCTGAGTGTAGAGACAGGAGGAACCCCTGAACATCACTGAGGGTGACCCAGAAAGCTGGGGGGAGGGGGAGGGAGAAATTAAGTCATTTAAAAAATGAGAATAAGTTATCTGTCATTTCTCCCTCCAGACTCAATTGTTTCAATTCAATCACTTTCACAATGGTCCCGAGTGACAGAATTCTTAGTCTTCATTTAGGGCTGGGGAGATGACACCATGGACTGGAACATACGCTGCACACTGTGCACGCTGGAGCCCCAGATTGGATTTCTGGCATATGGTCCAGACCCCTGCACAAAGTAAAATTAAAAAAGTAGGATTTGTTTGTGGTGTGGTGAAATAGTGGAGTGGTGAAATGGTGGAGTAAACTAAGATCAGGAAGGTCAACATTGGTGCAAACAACTTAACTATAATGCAATTTTAAGGTCTACACACACATACACACACACACACTTTTTGTATTCATCTCTTTTATAGACTTTTCTGAGCAACTATGCTCCTACTTACACTCTTTGACTCAACTGGTACCTGCTCTTCACTCCCAGTAGAGCTTGGAATGATCACAGT
The DNA here is from genome assembly GCF_029834395.1 of Sorex fumeus. Classification (NCBI taxonomy): domain Eukaryota; kingdom Metazoa; phylum Chordata; class Mammalia; order Eulipotyphla; family Soricidae; genus Sorex; species Sorex fumeus. The sequence continues at coordinate 738,951 of NW_026606303.1, read as the reverse complement.
CATACTCTTAGGCCTTCAAAATCCAAGTGCTTGATTTTTCTAGATAGAAAAATAAGGCATAACTTTTTTTTTACTGTCGTTAAAGGCAGGGTAAGTCTATTTTCTTTTCTTTTTTTCCTTTTTCTTTTCCTTTCTTTCTTTTCTTTTTGTTTTGCTTTTTGGATCAGACTCTTTTCACAGGGGTTACTCCTGGCACTGCACTCAGGAATTACCCCTGGCGGTGCTCAGGGAACCATATGCAATGTTGGGAATCAAACCCGGGTCACCCGCGTGCAAGGCAAACACCCTACCCGCTGTGCTATAGCTACAGTCCAGGATTATTTTCTTAACACAAGGTGTTGGTCATGTAAAATTAAAATCTTGATCATGTAAAATTAAAACCACGTGACTATTTAATCAAAACAGAAGGAGCACTGCTGGAGAGAGAATGCAACAGGCATTCAGAACATATTAAGGGTCAGCAATCTTCATACACTTTCATCTAAGGAAACTTTTTTGGTATCATTTTTTGCGGATTTCCAAATGAACAATACAAACTAAATTATTGAGGTCCTGCTTTGGGGGCCGGGGTGGAAACATTCTAAATATGGAGGTGGGAAGTTAGAATGGTGGGGGAGCTTGGTGTTGGATTATTCAATGTACTAAGTTATTTGGAACAGCTTTATAAAAATAAAATAAGCTATAAAAAGAAAAAATGAATAGTTGGCTACAGAGGAGGAGAAAAGAGGAAGGAAAGAAAAAGGCAGTGGCCTGTTTGAGAGAAATCCACCTTTCAAAGTGGAAACACAGCAGGATGGCCTGGGGACAGAGGTGGCACCCAAGGACACTTAAGTAAGTGATGGTCCTGAGTTCCTGCTGCATGGAGCACTTGTCTCTCGAGTCCCTGCACTGGTTTGGATTCATACTATTGCTGTATAGTGTGTACTTTGTCTCCGTGAGGTTGGCCCTAGAAGCAGGACACGGAGTCAGCGAGATGGTTTTTGGGTTTCCCCTGCGGAAGCAAATCTACTGATGTTGTACAGAATGGGAGTTTCTCTGCCTTGCTCATTGCCAAGTAGCCAAATGCTCACCATCACCTCTTCAGAGATCTCTCCTGGAAGCAAGCAAGGGTTGCTTCCCTGACGGCTGCTGGAGTTGATCTTACTACCCCACCCCCCGCCCCAGGAGTGGCCCATTTCATTAGAAAGAAGTTGGAGGGCAGGGTAGAGCCACAATCAGGAGTGCTCAGGGCTTATTCCTACTTCTATGTTCATGAGGGACCTCAGGTGTTGCTCAGATAACTAATGTGGTGCCAGGATTCGAATGCAGTCCAGTTGCATGCAGACTGTCTTATCAGGTGTCTCCCATCCTCAATTTTTAAAAAAATTTATTTTTAGAAAGTTGTTCACTATGACTTTGGCATATCGAATACCGAGAGTATTCGATATGCCAAACACAGTAACAACAAAGTCTCCAATGGAGACGTTACTGGGCCCGCTTGAGCAAATCGACGATCAATGGGAGGGCCTTTACCTTATCTTACCTTCCTATGACTTATGGCACTCAATATTCCAACACCAATTCCACCACCATTCCCCCTTCCCACGACCATTATTTCAAATCTTCACAACACCACACAAGCCTGCTCCAAAGGCCGATCCTAAATAATTTATTTTTTTATTGCTTGTTATGAATACTCTGCTACCAATTATCCCAAAAGTTTTCCGTAGAGGAAAGGGGGTAGAGATTGTTGTAGCTTATCCTGGAGACATTAAGGCCTTGTAGAAGAGATCACTAACATGTGACAGGTTGAGCCTCGGGTGCTATGCACCCCCTAATGTTTTTTGTCAAAAGAAAAGGCATTGATACAAGGCGACTCTCACCAAAGTTGGCCAACGTAATTCAACGATGTAAATCCACAGTGTCAGTGGAGATAATGTATTCTGATCTCATAAACTTCTTGCACTTTCTAGCTGCAAGGAAAAACATCTGGAAAAAGAAGAAAGCTCTGGTCAACAGTGAAATGTGCCACCATGTTCCGTATTTCAAACAGCATTTATCTTCCTTTCCTATCTAAGGAAAATAACCAGAATGGCCACAGTAACCCTCCATCCATCCAAATTAGGGAAAATTATTTCTTTAAATATTCCTTCCCATGATATTCCTTCCTTATGGGGGTGTGGGAGGGATATTGGGTCACACCCCATGATGCTCAGGGATTCCTCCTGGCTCTGCTCTCAGGAATTAGTCCTGGCAGTGCTCAGAGTACCAGTCAGGGTTCCGGGGATTGAACCTGGATTGGTCCTGTGCAAGGCAAATGCCTTTCCCTGTTTACTATTGTTCTAAAACTCTTTTCTTCTTTTTTTTTTTGGCTTTTTGGGTCACACCCGGCAATGCACAGGGGTTACTCCTGGCTCTGCACTAAGGAATTACTCCTGATGGTACTCGACGGACCATATGGATGCTGCGATTTGAACTCGGGTCGATTGCGTGCAGGGTAAATGCCCCACTCGCTGTAGTATCGCTCCAGCCCCTAAAACTCTTTTCCTTTGGCTGCACAGGAGTAGAAGATTGTGCCTAGTCGCCTAAGAGTTCCAGGAACACAGAGCCCAGGAAAAAATAGTCCCTTCTTCCCACAAGCTGACCTGGTCTAACCCTCATGCGAAGGTCCTCAAGAACCCTTCAGCAACCCAAGTTCCCTAAACTCTTCCCTTTGAGACCCCAGCTTAACAGAAAAATCCTGTGTCATACCTCCTTATTCTCTCTAGCTTCCACAAACATAAAGTAGCCGGGGAAGATACCATTAATGTCTCTGATTATCATACATCTCACAGCGACCTCCTGAGGAGCTTGACGGTAAGCAAAGTCCTTCAGATTATTCATAGATGCCAAAAGGGAGTTTACATTGGAAATGGCTGTCTCAAAGGACTTGGCCGAACCCTGAGGGAAGCACTATTCATGAGCATTTGGGACATTGAGAGGAAAACCTCAAACTCTTTAAGAAACACTTCAACAAAATAATGGACTGGGTTACCTCCACTCTTCAATTTTCCAGGCATGGTAAAAGGAAATACTGAAAGGTGTGAGATGTTGGTGAATAGAGAGTGACGAGAGATGAGAAGTGGATTCAAGTCAGTTGGAGACAAAAGATACCACAGGTATTGTGACTCTGAAGCCTAAATTTGAGCTCAAATCTTAGGAAGGTGCACCAGATTGACTAATGGCATTGAAATACTGAAGCTAGGTCTGGGGGACAGTCCCCTTCGTTCCCAGTGACTGCAGAACTGAACTTAACTAGATTTAACTATTTTCTCACTTAACTAGAAACATTTTGGATCTTCGTACCGTGGCTGACTTCAAGCTGGCTGCACCCCCAGGTTTCTCCACTGTGGATAAGGGTAAACTTTTTTTTAGAATTACTTCTGCAGTAATTTTTTAGAATTACTTCCTTGTCTTCCTCCAATCATGATCACGTGCGCTGCAATAGCTATCAGAGAAAATATTTCAACAGTTGCAATTCTGATGAAAAACGAAAATCTCTGAACTAAAGATGTCATTAAAATCTTTTTGGCATACTTAGCATCTATCCAAATGTTGATAACTCTTGTCACAGTCATACTCAGAGATGTGCAGATGGCTCACCCCTGTCTCACCGCCCTGCACTGTAATCCTACTTTTTCTCTGCTAATTTTTTCTAACACGCCACACTGGAATAGAGCTCAGATTAGGAGTCAAACCATCTCTGGGGTAGTTCTGCTTCCAGACTTGCTCCCCTCAATTCATTCTTTTTTTTTCTTTTCTGGGACATCCCTGGAAGTGCTAATGGCTCCCGCTTAGCTTTGCACTCAGGGATCATACCCTAAATGGATTGGGGAACCATATGTGGTTCTAGAGATCAACCCCAGGTCTGTTGCATACCAAGCAAGCACACAACCTATTGCATACTATGCTCCAGCTCACCTTCAAATTCATTCTTTAGGATACAGGGTCATTTGTCTACAGTCCACTTCTGATAGCCTTTCTCAGCTGAAAACCCCAAGATGGAAGCCACAGAAAAAGCTCAAAAGTCTTCAGTGCATGTGGAAGACCTGGGTTCGATCTCTTCCCTGTCCTTACCATCTTTGTGATAAAATGATAGAAGTACGCTTTGGAGAGTGTGGAATTATCTCCAATGCCTCAATTTTCTCTACGGGGGTAAGAGAGCCCTGAGAGGAGACAGGAAGTTTCAAGTCCAAATCCTTATTGTCTGTGCCAACAACATTTAGGAGCCAAAAGAAAAAGAAAACCCAGGTAACACTGAGTTGGTATGTCGCTGGGCGATTCAGATATAGGTGAGAATTCAGAACCACCATACCATTTAATTTATCTTCCTGTAATACAAACAGGTTTGGTGTTCACTGAAAGGAATTTTATTAACATAGAATATTCTCGATGTTAGACCAGAGTGATATAATATATATATATATAATATATATAATATAGTGATATAATATAGTAGGTTACCTTGCGCACGGTCAACCCAGCTTCAATCCTTGACATCCTATGGGGTCCCCGGAACACCACTAGGAGGAATTCCTGAGGGCAGAGCCAGGAGGAAACCCTGAGCACTGCTGGGAATGGCTAAAATTAAAAATTGATAATTGGTGTTGTGCTTTAGAAACGTAACCCCCAGAAAATAAATTCATTACTCCAGAGTTCATATCCTCTATGCTGTTTCCAGAGCTCGGGCATCTGCATCTCCGCCACTGGCCACACTGCAGTCTGACGGTCCCTACCAATCTGCCAAGCACATATGGTTTGACATCTGATGCCTTTGTAAAGATTGGGGGCGGTGGGGCAGGGAAGGAACCAGAACCTGCAGTGTTCAGGGCTTACTCCTGGCTCCGCACTCAGAGATTATTCTTGGCAGTGATCAGGGCAGCATCTGGAATGTGCTGTCACCTGTTAAGCCATAAGCTGCGTTACACACAATTTTGACCCACCCGGAGATATTTTCTTCTTCATTTATTTTATCCCAACAACAAAAGTCAAGGACTGGATCATGGGTTAGGCCTTGCACCCAACCAACGCGGGTTGGCATATCCTTCCCCACACTGCCAGGGGAGGTCCCTGAGCACAGTCAGCTGTGTCTCAAAAACCCAATACCCACATTCCGTTCCCCAACAATATATCAAGGAGAAGGTGACATGTGACCGCTTAGCTTTGCAAGCGGTCTATCTGCAAGTCTTTCCTGTCCTCACCAATTGCAGTGCTCGACCCAGCAGAAGAGTTTAGAGGAAGTCCTAGGGTTGAATCCTGATCGTTGGACCTCGTAGTGGCAGCTGGGTCAAGAGCTCCTAGAAGCCAACGGAAAGGAAAACCAAAGGAAGAATGCGCTTTTTCTGTGACGGTTGGTTTGGATGCACCTAAGAATTAGAACCAACAAATCATCCCGCTTCTCTTCTACCTATCATGGTTTCACAGGCATGGTGTTCACTCTACCATGTTTTACTAATGCAAATAAACACGATGTTGTACTTTAGAAGCCTAACACCAAGAACACTCAGTAGATGGGGGCTGGAGCAATAGTACCAGAGGTAAGGTGCTTTCCTTGCATGCAGCCAACCCAGGTTTGATTTCCAATATCCCACAGGGGCCCCTGAGCACTGCTAGGAGTGATTGCTGAACACAGAACTAGGAGTAACCCCTGAGCCATCACAGGGTGTAACCAAAGAAAAAGCTAAAGAGAGAGAGAGAGACAGAGAACAGAAACCTCCCACTGATGAGTCCACTTCTTAATTCTAGCTCATATGTGGTTTTGAATGATGCTAAAACAGGCCCCTTGGTCCCCCTTCCCACCTTCTCCTATGGCTGCAGAAACTGCCCCCCAGCAGAAGAGCTGCGGTGAACACACACCAGGCAGGATGAAATCGATGCCGGGAGGACAAGATGACATCAGATGGAATCGATTCTTCCCACTTCTCTCCTTTGCAAGAGGAAGTCCAGTAACAGGATTTGACCACACCATCATTGGATTCAGGCACTTGCGCCTCTGCTTTTTCTCAAATAGTTCTCTCTGGGGAGTGGAAAAATGTGATATTATACTCAGGAAAGCAGGTGGAGACCTGTTACTTCAAACCAGGAGTTTCGAGATGACCACGAAATGCCTTCTATATGATCGTTCCTCCTTTCAGCCCAGGGTTAAGTGAGGCCTGGGGAAGGCAAGTCCAGGCCTTGATCTTCATTGATTACCTGTGAAGATCTATTTTTAAGTCTGTTAAATTCATTTCTCTACAATCTATGACTGTGGCTTAAGTCTGCTGAAAAGACAAAGAGTAAATGATGATTATTATCAAATCAGACTCACAAATTTCAAATTTAAATATATTGGTCAGGGATGTGGCTCAGTTGTGAGGCCCAAGCCTTGCACCACCAAATTAATTACTTAAGTAAAAATATGAACACATGAGAAAAGGGAAAAAGAAAGGCACACAATTGTCTTAGGCAGATACAATATTAACATTTCTTTTTTTAATTGAATTACTGTGAGATATAGCTAGAAAGCTTGAGTTTGAGTTTAAGTTTCAGGCATACAATGATCGAACACCCATCCCTCCATTTTCCACCACCAATATCTCCCTCCTACCTTTATGGCAGACAATGTACCCCATACTCTCTACTTTTGGCATTATGGTTTGCAATACAGGTACTGAGGGGCTATCACCTTTGGTCCTTTATCTATTTTCGGCACACATCTCCCATCCTGAGTGATCCTTCCAACTATCATTGACTTAACGATCTCTCTTCTATTCCACCTGTCCTCTCTCCAGCTCATGAGGCAGGCTACCAACCATAGAGTAATATTCCTGGGCTCTGTGTGTACTGCCCTTGGGTGTCAGTCTCATGTTTATATTCCACAAATGAGTGCAGTCATTCCATGTCTGTCCCACTCTTTCTGACTTATTTCACTTAGCATGATAACAAACGATATTTCTTTCTTTCTCTTTCTTTTTTTTATTTTTGGGTCACACCCAGCAATGCTCAGGGGTTACTCCTTGCTCTGCAATTAGGATTCACTCCTGGCAGTGCTTGAGGGACAGTAGGGGATGGCAGGGGTTGAAATCAGGTCAGCCGCGTGCAAGGCAAATGCCCTACCCACTGTACTATCGCTCCAACCCTCAATATGTACATTTCTTATCCTTTTTCTAGTTGTCTTAATTTTCTTCCTTTTGCAATTAGAAGGAGGGAAACATTCTTTCCTCTGAGTGGTATTTTTTGGACTAGCACTCCACTATAATTACCTGCTGATCTGCAAAAAGAACTCCATGACGCTTAACATGTGGTATTCCAGCAGCACATGGTGGTAACATTATTATACCTAGTGATAAATAGAAATATTTGCATTAAAATCAAGCTTCTGAGCTCTGCCTTTGTGGTTTGTAAAATGTTTCTCTTATTTTTCACTGGGCTATCGGTGTAAAGATGGTGCAAGTCATGGCTGGCTCAGGTCATTTTCAAGATTTTCCTCAAAATACACAGTTTATTTGGATCAGAGAAAACGCCCAGGTGGTAGAATACATGTGTCGCTCATCTGAGGCCCTGAGTTCTATCTCCCACGCTTTCATGGGCCGCAAAGCACCATTTGGTATAGCCCAAGCAGCCCCCAAATTCTAATGGATTGTAGCCTATGTGAAAAAAATATCAGTGGGCCAGAACGTTAGTTCAATGAGGAGGGCACTTATCTTGCCCGTGGCCAACCCGGGTTTGATTCCAGAGCACCGCTTGTTGTGGCTCAAATACTTTTTAAGTATTTGCAGTAATTATTATAACAGGAACACAACATTAACATGCTTTGAATTCTTCTGAAATATTCTGAGAACTTGCAGTGATTTCATCACTTGATTCCCTCCCAGTCCACTGACCTTATCAGATCCCTACATCTCAATTCGACATATTTTCTCAAGACAGGCAGATTCTGTCCCAGCATCTTTCCCTGACCCCAGCAGAGCCTCAGTCATCAACATTCGGTCTCCAGATCAGGGAACCATTTCCGAAAGAGCCAGCTGCTCACCTCATGGTCCAATTTCTGCTGGTGCTCCTTAAGACACACATCTAGACTGTCACTGGAGAAGAAAAAGAAAGCAAGTCACTGAAAATCTCTGGGAAACTGTGTCAGTTCCCACCTCTCCCTGGGTCCTGGCCCCTAGAGCTGTTCATTCTGCCCAACAGGAGCCACAGATGCAGATACCCTCAAGCCGAGTGCTGGTGATCTCAGCGCTTCACTGTTTGGTTGGTTTTCCGGGCCAGACCTGTCAGTGCTCTGAGGTCGCCCCAAGGGATTGAACCTGGGTTGGCCCCGTTCAAGGCAAATGCCCAACTCGCAGCACTGATGCTCCAACCCCTAAAAACTGAATTTTGTAAATGAGAATAGGCTCTCTAGTATATTATGTTAAATGATTTGAATTCCTTTATTTACATAGATTAAAATCTTTTTATTTGGTGCTTTTTTTTGTCACATCCTGCATTGCACAGGGGTTACTTCTGGCTCTGCACTCAGGAATTACTCCTGGCTGTGCTCGGGGGACCATGCTGGGAATTGAACCTGGGTCGGCCGTGTGCAAAGCAAACGTCCTACCCGCTGTGCTATCGCTTCAGCCCCAGATTAAAATCTTATAGCAACCAAGCATCACATTAACTGTAACTGATTTATTTTGTGACAGTTCCTTTTGCCATTCTTCTAAGTTGTGTTGGAGCAAACAATCTGCAGTCAGTTTCTTATGAGTTCACTTAAGGGGGCAGATTGGAAGGGTGGGAGGGAAATAGGGGACATCAGTGGAAGGAAGGTAGCACTGTTGGTATTGGTGTTGGAACACTGTGTACTTGAAACAACTGTATTAGGAGTAACTTTGTAAGTCATGGTGTTTTAATAAAAATATAATTTTATAAAAAATATAAATGGACGGGGGCTGGAGCGGGTATGGAGTTTGCCTTGCACACAGCCAACCAGGGTTCGATTCCAGCATCGCATATGGTCCCCTGAGCACCGCCAGGGAGTAATTCCTGAGTGCAGAGCCAGAAGTGACCCCTGTGCATTGCCAGGTGTGACCCCCCAAAAAAAGCCAATAAAATAAAATAAAATAAAATAAACGGCCAAACAACATATAGCCAACCCGGGTTCAATTCCTATAAGCACCACCCGGGGTAATTCCTGAGTGTAGAGCCAGGAGTAACCCCTTTGCACTGCCTGGTGTGACCCAAAAAGAAAAAAAAAAGAAAAAGAAAAAAAGAAAAGAACTCCACAAAAAGGGCTAAAAATTATAAATGTTTTTACCCCAAATTACTGTTTGATATAAAATGCTATTATTACTATTATTATTATACATATTATACATATAAAGTAAGGTAGCCTGCTTTTGGTTTGGTGGTCACACCTGGAGGTACTCTGGGGTTAGTCCTGGCTCGGCACTGAGGAATCGCATCTGGCAGGCTCTGTGCTGTTCTCTTCCGGGAGCTGAGTTTTATAGTCTCTGGGTTTTAGCCCCCACGCATGGCTGTCCTCGCTGGGGCCCCATGGACAGGGACGGGTTGAGTTTCCCTCCTGCCCTGAACAGATCTCTGGCCACTGAAGACCTCCAGAAACAGCCACCACCATGCTGAGACCACTGTCCACACGCATGAAGGTACCGGCAGAGGAACAAAGGCATGCTGGTCCCGGGGCTGAGATCCCCAAGCCTCCTTGGATCGGGGCTGAGCATCCTCCACCCAGATCCTCCATCTCCCAGTAGGCAGGGATCACACCCACCATCTGACCCCCAGCACCGTGTACTCCCATCAATGGCTAAGACCCAGAGACTATAAGAGCTATTTTCCTATTAAAAAACATGCATGGTTCATTTGCGGAATATATATATTGCGGAATAATATATATATATATATATATATATATATATATGGGTTGGAGCGATAGCACAGCAGGTAGGGCGTTCGCCTTACAAGCGGCCAACATGGCCGACCCGAGTTCGATTCCTCTGCCCCTCTCGGAGAGCCCGGCAAGCTACCGAGAGTATTGGATATGCCAGACACAGTAACAACAAAGTCTCCAATGGAGATGTTACTGGGCCCACTCGAGCAAATCGACGATCAAGGGGAGGGCCTTTACTTTTATATATATATATATATATATATATATATATATAATCTAAGAGTTGCATGTCCTTCTTTCCCAGAAGAGAGCCTAACATGACACTTGCCATAACCATGCTGCTGGACCCCATGCTAGGCTGTTTCATTCAGGGCGACAGGAGAGACCCATTCCTGCCCCAAGGAACCCAGCCCCAGTAGTCAAAAACCTCCAGAACTCAATCGCCGTCCTGCTCACAGTCACTCTCCGAATGCTGGGGCCAAGCATCACATATGACTGAATCCACAGAAAACCCAGGTATGCGGGACTTTGTGACTGAGAACTCAGGGTTTGATGGGACCAGGAACGGGATCCTCCACCCGTATCCCCCTATTTCCAGAAACAGCAGTCACACCCATAAGACACCTCTGGCTGGCGCCAGATAAACTCATCATCGACCACCATCCAGAGTCACATATCCTTCTCTTCCAGATGGGAGCATAACATGACACTTGCCATACCCATGCTGCTGGACCCTGTGCCAGGCTGTTGCACTTGGGGCATCCCAGAGGGCCGCCAGTTGAGACCCCTCCCCACCCCAAGGGACCCCAGCCCTGGCAACCAAAAACCTTCAGAACTCAATCACCAACATGCTCATGGCCACTCTCCACACACTCCGGCTGAGCTTCACCTACAAGTGAACCTATTCCTGGACCGCATGGCCATATGTGAATCCACACGACACTTCATAGCACACACCACTCAAACTCAAAGAGTACCACACCACACTTGATGGGGTTCAAGTAAGAGGCAACCAATCTTATCAATATTAGAGGGAAATATTTCTTCATATATATGTATATATATATGTATATATATATATATATATATATATATATATATATATATCTCACAAGACTCAACCTTTAACAACCTGTGAATATCTCTATAGAAGGGTTTAATGGCCCGTGCGTGAAATACGACAATCCTCATATTCTTTCCTCTAAAGAAACTTTTTGTATCATGTTCAGTGGTTTTTCATAACAAACAATACAAAATACATTATTTCATTTCTGCTCTGGGGCAGGGGTTGGGATTTGGGATGGAACCTTCCAAAATATGGTGGTGGAAAGGTGTAATGGTGGTGGAATTAGTGCTTGAATATTAAATGTAATCAAATATTGTGAACTACTTTATAAAATTTTTAAAATGTTAAAATAACCTAATATCCGAGGCCAGTGAAAACAGGGGCCACGTGTACTAGTGAATGGTTGGGAATTATCCTGCCTTTCCTTAGCATTTCTGCTTCACGGATGCAGGCTAACAAAAGGTGACTGACAGTTACCGGAATTTTACATTCAAACTAATACACACAGCCTCCATCTTTGTTTTCTTTAATCTCGAAATCTTTAAAAAAAATTTTTGATTTTAACGAATCACCATGAGATACAGTTACATGATAGTGTTTTGATCTTGAAATATTTTGAGGCAAATAGAAAGTGGTTTGTCGGAAGTTCATAGCTCTGGGCATGTTATATGGTAATACCCTCAATGTAATACTCAGGAAGATTAAGGTGTGTTACTGGAGTGACAGAGAAGTCATGTATTTATTAATATATATTGTGTTATTTTGTTCAGTTTAAATTGTTTGTCTCTTGGTCATGGGAGTGTCTACAAGATTTTATAAACCTTTTCCCTTTCCCCTGGCAATGAGACAAGGCAGTAGAGAAGTCCAGTCTTTGGTCCCAAAGCAGGTCCCAGAAGCCTATTGGCTGGATCCCCCTCTGTAAATGAACTATCTAAGTACCTAGGGTAAAATCACTGCATGCTTTAACAAGTGTGGTAATAATACTTTGGATTTTTCTTTTGTTTTGAGGCCTCACCTGGCAGTACTCAGGAAATACTCCTGGCAGGACTCAGTGGATCATATGGGATGCTCAGGATTATGCTCCGATTAGTTGCATGTAAGTCAACCACTCTACCTGTTGTACTATCATCTCAACCCCTATTATGTAGGATTTTAAATGGAAACTTCTTTTAAAATGGGTAGCACCCACAGACTCTCCTACCGATTCCCCTGTGGAAGTGGCTTGCTTGATCCTTAATGACCCCACTCTTAACACTGAAGCAAACCCAAGGGTGGAAAATTCTTATAGAAACGGGCTTGGGGATGGACGGAAACGCCCCACAGCGCCATCTCGTGGCATTTCGGCGGAACTAGCGCGGCCCGGCTTTCCCACCCTTACATTTTACAGCCCTTTTCTTGGCTTCAGTGTTAGGTATAGGGTCATTAAGGATCAAGCAAACCGCTTGGGTCGCTGCAGTGGGAGCAGAGAGGTTAGTGCTCTTGGCTAGTGGACACAGGACGTGGTACTGTCTTTGGCTCTTCATACAGTCCCACCATCATGTCGGAGAAATTTTTGAGTGCCGAGTCAGGAGAATCTCTTGCTGGGTTTGTGGCCCCCAAACCATGAACAAACCGAATAAAATCAAAACAGCTAGTCCCTTATTGGAGGATTCCCTCACCCCAACCTTGGGGTTTCTGAGCTGTATCTTGCCGTATCCTTGCTGCCTATTCCTTTTCTAGAAGATGGTTGGGCATCCTCAGAACGTGGGGTGATGGGGTATGGGTTGCCCATAACAGGAAATATTTCTATATGGCTTGATCACAGACATAGGAAAGTTGCTTCAGACATTTTCTAGCTCAGAGCAGAGAAAAAAAATAAAAAATGACTCTGCCTTGCTAGTTCAATGTCGGGTTCAATCCTCTGCACCCTTCATGGTCCAGAGACAAAGCTGGAGCAACCCACTCGACCCCCGAGGTGATTCGGCTGTAGACCCCACAAGATCTGAAAGGGGGAATCGAACGCTGGTCACCCGAATGAAAGAATAACACCCGCAGGCTCTCCTACCGCTGCACCTTTGGTGCTCCATGCTTGATCCTTAATGACCCCATACTTAACACTGAAGCAAACCCAAGGGTGGAAAATTCTTAGAGAGTGGTTAGTGCTCTGGGCTTGCAGTCACAGTTCCCTGGTTCTTTCTTTGGCTCTTCCTACACCCCTACCATCATGCCGGAGTGATTCCTGAGTACAGAACCAGGAGAACTTCTGTGCGTTGCTGGTTTTGTGGCCCCCAAATCATGAACAAACCAAAACAGCCTCAGTCCCTTAATGGAGGATTCCCTCACCCCAACACGGGGGTTTCTGAGCTGTATCTTGGTGTATCCCTGTTTCTTTTTTTGTAGAAGAGGGTTGGGGCACCTCAGAATGTAGGGTGATGGCACGTGGGGTTGACTATAACTGGAAACCTTTCCAAAGGGCCGAGTCACAGTCAGAGGAAAGAGGGCTTAGAACTTTTCTTGTTCAACGTGAACAGAACAACGACAAAATAATCTCACCCTGCTTGTAGCTCACAAGGTTCAATCCCAGGTGCTTAATAGTCCCCAGAACCCTTGGGGCCCACACGAAAGCAGCCCTCCCCCTCCCCCACCACAAAAATTCTTGGATCCAGAGCTATAGTATAGCGGGTAGGGCTGTGTGTGGCTCCCAAACAACCTTGCACGCAGCCTACCCAGGTCAATTCCCGGGCATTCCATTAGGTCCCCCAAGCAGTACCATGTGTAATTCCTGAGTGCAGAGCCTGGAGTAACTCTTGAGCATCGCTGGGTATGACCCAAAAGCAATAATAATAATAATAATAATAATAATAATAATAATAATAATATAAATGCCTTGGCAGAAGTGAAGTGTTTAGAATTTCCAGAGAAGGAGATTGCCTAGTCTAGGCTCATTATTCCTGCAGGTGAGTACAAAGGTGATGCAACTGAACCAAACCCATCGCTGGTGGCCACGGCCATCATGGCCCGCTGCAAGGCAGCCTTTGGACACAGGGAGATTTCTTGTTTCTTCTTTATTTGTTTTTGTGACACACCTGTTAGATCTCGGGGCATACTTCTGGCTCTGTGCTCAGGGTGGTGGCTGACGGTGCACAGGGGATCCTGTGGAGTGGCCGGGATGGAATTGGTACAAGGTTTTTGTGCATGCTCTTATTTCCGACAAGGAAAGAGATCTTGCAAAGCAGATATTCCCCGAAAGGACCACATCAGCCAGCAACGCAATGAATAGCCTCTTCGGAAACGGTGCAATGCAGGTTTGTGTGTGCACCTGTAGGGCACCAGTCACCAGTCACCAGCCAGCCGGGATCTTTCAAGAGGGATCTTCACTAAGTGCAACAGTATCCAGGTTGAGATGTAGCAGAGGTGCCTCTGCCAGTGACTGCACCAAGGTCCTGAGCCAGGAGAAAACCAGTTTCCAAACGCCTCGAAGTAGGTAGGTTGTCCAGCAGCAGGCTGGCCAGCTTCTACTGCTTCCCAGGAGTTCCCGTCGCATTGCCTTTTACCCCAAATAGCCAGCAATGAGACTGACGTGTTTGGTGCCTAGATTCGGCAGGAAATCTAATCTGTATCAGCATCTCTAGAGTATTCCCAGGGGATTCTCAAGGGGCCAGAGGGGAAGATCATGAAAGGGGGACAGAAGATGACAGCCCTCCCCCAATCGTGAATGACTTTGTCACTGTGTATCTCACCGTCATTAAATGGGGGAAAAATAAAGGATTTAAACAAAATTAAATTTAAAACTAAAATTTGAATTAAACAATTAATTAAAATAAAATTAATTTTAATTAAAAAAATAAAAATTAAAAGCTCACAATAAAAAGTTTTAATTTTAAAAAAGATTTTAAATTTTTGTTTTTTGGGTCACACCTGGCGATGCTCAGGGGTTACTCCTGGCTTTGCACTCTGGAATCTCTCCTGGCAGTGCTCAGGGGACCATATGGGATGCTGGGGATCGAACCCGGTTCGGCTGCATGCAAGGCAAACACCCTACCCGCTGTGCTATCACTCCAGCCTGAATATTTTAAAATTTTAAAATTAAGATTTTAAAATAAAAAAATAAAAGCACTAAATTTTAAAGAGTTAAATTCACATCTAAAAATGACTAGAACCCAAGCATCAGGACAGGGCAGGGTCTGGAAGGAAAGTGGGATGAGGCTGTGGGGGATGGGCAGACAGAGCAGGCCACTGTCCAGGCGTCTGCACTGAGGGGATCTCTCGTGGCCCTGGTGCTGGATGGAAAGAACCCCAGAGGATGCCCTTTCTCTGTCCCTGGTCCCCGAGGGGCACATGGTGCCTCGTGGCCCCCTCCTGGGGTCCCTGCAGCTCAGCCCCAGCCTCCTCTCAGAGCTCAGGGATCTCTCCCGAGGGTGCTGGGGAACCCCGCAAGGTGCCAGGACCCCAGTGGGCTTGGCTGCTGGCACTGTCCCACTCTCTGGCCTAGTGTCCGGGTCTCGACAGGATTGAAACGTGACTGGCTCGGTCCCAACCTTCCATTTATAGAAGCCCCAGGCCAGGCAAATCAGAGGAGACCTACACGAGAGGGTCTGGGCTAAATCTGAAAGGACAGACCTTTAAACTTGGCACCTCTCAGCAGCCTACTTGGATGTGGAACAGGTAATGCGTTGTTTACAGAAAATAATATATCTATGGGCCAGAGACACTGCAGCAGGCAAAGTGCTAGCCTTCCACACAGACAACCCCATTCCGACCCCCAACGTGTCGCTTATCCCCCAAACGCTGTCCTGTGTGATCCCTGAGCACTGAGCCAGGAGGAAGCCCTGAGCACTGCCAGATGTGTTCCCCATTCCCCAAAGTGCCACGATGAAAATGTGACACAGTGACACTTTGAAAGGCATTTTTAAACAAATGCTCTTCAAACCAACATACTTGTGTTCTGGTTTTCGTTCCTAAACATTGAAAGGACTGACAGGTGCTCTTCATAAATATGGATGCTTTGTTCTGTTTAGAAAGCGCATGGACCCTCAGGAATTACTCCTGGTAGTGCTCATATAGGATGTTGGGAATCGAACCCAGGTTGGTCCTACCCGCTGTGCTATCTCTCTAGCGACCTCTCTTTCTTTTCTTTCTCTTTCCTTCCTCCTTCCTCCCTCCCTCCCTCCTTTCTCTATCTCTCTTTCTCTCTTTCTCTCTTTCTTTCTTTCTTTCTTTCTTTCTTTCTTTCTTCTTTTCCATTCTCTCTCTTTCTCTCACTCTTTTTCCATGTTCCTTGAACCTTGGAAATAATAGAATGAAAGAAGCATCAGGAAAAGGTCACAGGCAGCTTTTGGCAGAAACAGCGCCCCCCCAGTGTCCACACGGACAAACAGCTCATACACGGGCAGGAGGTACCTCAGTCACGCTTAGCGCCTGGACACCGAGCCCTGTTCGCAGTGACCAGCCGCTGGACGGGTTCCAGAGCGGGGGAGGCGTAGTTCCCTGCCTCACTGCGTCACACCGGCCTGAACGGGAAATGGGCTCGGGGCTCTGCACGTGGGTTTCTGGGGGCACCTGGTGGACATGTCTCAGGCTCTTCCCCCTTCACAGCTCCAGGGGCCAGGAGGGCTGCCTGGGGATTGTTCTGGAAGGTGCAGCTCCCTTCCGGAACGCCTCTTTGCAGCTCTGGGCTGCTGGCTTCTGAGGAGCCTGCAGGGTCGGGGAACGCAGGTTCAGGCTGTGGCACAAGCATGAAAGTTCCCCTGACCAGAGGGCAGCAATAGCCGCGAGGTCAAACTGAACAAGTGGGAAAGTTTGAGGGGATGCTGTGTACCCTGTGACCCCCAACAGAGATCCAGTGTCATGAAGGCAGCCTGAACTCCCCCCCTCCTTCCCTCCCTCCCTCCCTCCCTCCCTCCCTCCCCATTCCTCTCTCCCTCCCGCTCTTCCTTCCTTCCTTCCTTCCTTCCTTCCTTCCTTCCTTCCTTCCTTCCTTCCTTCTCTTCCTTCCTCTTTTTCTTGCTTTAGAAATTTTTTAAAGTTACTTTTATTACACTGCCGTTATCCATAAAGTTATTGCTAACAGTTGCTTCTGGCACACAATATCCAAGCGCCAACCCCGCTGTGCTCCCTCCCTGCACCAAGGCCCTCGCCCTCCCCCCTCCCAGCCCACCTCTAAAGACCCCTCATGGATTCCACATTATTGCTCCAACACGACTTAAAGCAGCTGCAATGGGATTATCGGGCGATAAATGTCCAGCCCAGTGCCTTCTCACCAGCCCCGGCCTGAGAAAGCTCCCTGGGGCCAGAACGGAAGGGAAAGAGGTGTTTCCGGCTGGACTGCGCCTTGTGGCAGCAGAAGGAGCTGGGGAGGAAACGGGCCAACACAGAGGCCGGTCCTTCCCGACCAGGCCTTGCCTCGGCCCGACAGTGCCCCCGGCTCCCCGCACGCCCACGCGCCTCTGCACAGTCTCCACGGCACAGTCCAGAGTGGCCAAGCCCTGGTCCCGACCATGGGCTTCGGTGTCCCCCAGACAGGACGTGGCACAGAGCTCAGGGTCACAGTGCTTGAGGGCCACAGGGCCCATCACAGGGCGGCAGGAGCGGGGATCTCTTCCTCTGTCCCCGCTGGGTCTGGTGTGGGCACAGGAGGTGCTCACAGTCCCGGGGAAGTGCTCTGCCTGCGGGACCCCACGAGGAGGATCAACACAGGATCCATTTCTCTCCCTTCTGCGAACAACGATCTGTTTCCCCATTGTGTTGACTTATCTCTCAGGGGGATACAACTGACAGTGCTCAGGGCTGACACCTGGCTCAGTGCTCAGGGGTGAGTCCTGGCTCTGTTTTCAGGGCTCCTTCTGGCTCTGTGCTCATGGATGACTCCTGGTCTGTGCTCTAGATTCCTCCTATCTCTGTCCTAAAGGAAAACTCCTGGGTCTGTGCTCCCTAGACCTAGGTTGGCTTCCCTAGACCTCCACTAGAAAATGGGATGTACTAAAACTTTCCTTCGGGATGAGGGTAGCCAGGTTCAAACACAAGACACCCTGTGACTTTGAATTCTATCTTCAAGGGACACATTGCTACTAAAGATCTGTCTGCCATTGACCTGAAAATCGATTTTAACAAAGCATCCTGTATTGGCTCTAACTGGTGAAGTGAGCCATTACCACAATGTTGAAGAGAACAAATTAATTTCTGTTTCGAGTCATGAAAACTGTAAATAAAATTTAAAACTACGACACAAGGAGAGAGTTCTATTGGTTGAAAACTCAAGGAAGATTTGGGTGGGAAAAATCCCCTTGATCAAGTGAGATTTGATCAAGCTGCAAATGAAAGATGTGCTCACATCTGGCAAACAGATGCTAAGGGTGATGGCTAGAAGCAAGCGTAGTAAATGTACTAGCATCAGGAAGCCCTTCCAAAGTCCACGGCGTGGCATCCAAAACCACCTATAGTGAACGCAGCTTTGCCCAGACTCAAGCAACACCACCTGCCAGGAGAATCCACGGGAGAAGCTTAAGGCAGGAGCCAGCCAAGGTGTTTTGGAAAGAGGCAGGACATGCTTGCTAGCCTGTGCTCAAACTGTCCCTATGGCAACCCCCAGCTCCATCACCGAATTACCCACTGACAGCAGAGGAAAGGATAGATATGGCCGCGTCTCAATAAAACTTTACTCACAAGAGCAGCAGGCAGGTTGGGTTTCACAGACAGCAGAGAAAGGAATGGATGTGGCTGTGTCCCAATAAAACTTACTGATAAGTGGCTGTGTCCCACTTAAACTTATTGACAAGAACAGCCAGCAGTTCAAATTGGATGGGACAGAGACAAGTGGATGTGGCTGTGTCTCAATAAAACTTTATTGACAAGAAGAGCAGGCAGTTCAGATATCACAGACAGCAGAGAAAGGAATGGATATGGCTGTGCCTAAATAAATCTTTATTGACAAGAACAGCAGGCACTTTGACTTTAACAGTACAGAGAGGAATAGATGTGGCTGTGTCTGAATAAAACTACTGACAAGAATAGCAGACAGTTTGGATTTGACGGACAATAGAGTAAGTCATCGATGCAACTGTGTCCCTACAAAACTTTATCAACAAGAACAGTAGGTAGGTTGGATCTGCCCCAAGCCCTAGTCTGGGAACCAAAGGCAAAAGAAAAGATTGTTGGTGGCTCTTAACACTATGGATGAGCTTTCCACTCAAAGGAAGAAACAGCAAGGGCAAGAATTATTTACCGCCATCTCCTCTACCTGGGTAGAATTGGCAGGATGTTGAAAGGTTTAAGATAGGGGTTGATACCACCAAACTCCATCATCAATGCAGCTCAGACGAGTCGGTTTTCTGACTTGTGAAATCAACTAGCCGGCTGAACAAGACCTAGATTGTGAAAAGATTAAGATGTCTGCTTACTGGAGGCAGATTAGCAATGGAGTCACAAAGGTACCTTCTGTCCTAACACAGGGAATACCGTGCTGATTAAATTGCAGCCAGTCTCGCTGTATTTCATCTTATAAAATGCCCCGTATTCTCCTTTCTGTTAAAAACACATAAAGAACACATAAAACGGGAAGGCTTCTGGGGTGATTATCTTTCACGTTTGTGTTCTTTATTCGCTACAGAGGAAAAGTAAGATCATAAAGTCTCACATGATTAATGGGACAGTGTCTGAATTTTTATAGATGTCTCCTAATTCCTTCCCGGAGGCCAGAACTAGCAGATACATTTGTTGAAAGGGGATATCATTCATCACATCTCTTGTGGGGTAAGAACTTGCAATTCGATAAAGCACAGCCCATCACTTTATTCAAAATTGAACAGTCTCTGCCCCCGCGCCTGGGTGTTCCTTCCCGGAGTCCCTTGGAGGGGAGCGGGTTGAGCTTTCCTCCCCGCCCCGGCCAGGGCTACGGCAGCCGGAGACCTCCAGGACCAGCCACCACCATGCTGAGACCACTCTCCGCACACCTGAAGGTACTGGCAGAGGGACAAAGCCACGCGGGTTCCGGGGCCGAGACCTCCAAGCCTACTCGAATTGGAGTCGAGCATCTTCCACCCAGATCCTCCAAATTCCAGTAGGCGGGGGTAACACCCACCACCTGGCCCCCTGGCGCCGTGTAATCCCATCAGCGGCCAAGACTCAGAGACTTTAAAATCCAGAACCCGGACGAGAACAGTGCAGTCTCTGCCCCCGCGCCTGGGTGTTCCTTCCCGGAGTCCCTTGGAGGGGAGCGGGTTGAGCTTTCCTCCCCGCCCCGGCCAGGGCTACGGCAGCCGGAGACCTCCAGGACCAGCCACCACCATGCTGAGACCACTCTCCGCACACCTGAAGGTACTGGCAGAGGGACAAAGCCACGCGGGTTCCGGGGCCGAGACCTCCAAGCCTACTCGAATTGGAGTCGAGCATCTTCCACCCAGATCCTCCAAATTCCAGTAGGCGGGGGTAACACCCACCACCTGGCCCCCTGGCGCCGTGTAATCCCATCAGCGGCCAAGACTCAGAGACTTTAAAATCCAGAACCCGGACGAGAACAGTGCAGTCTCTGCCCCCGCGCCTGGGTGTTCCTTCCCGGAGTCCCTTGGAGGGGAGCGGGTTGAGCTTTCCTCCCCGCCCCGGCCAGGGCTACGGCAGCCGGAGACCTCCAGGACCAGCCACCACCATGCTGAGACCACTCTCCGCACACCTGAAGGTACTGGCAGAGGGACAAAGCCACGCGGGTTCCGGGGCCGAGACCTCCAAGCCTACTCGAATTGGAGTCGAGCATCTTCCACCCAGATCCTCCAAATTCCAGTAGGCGGGGGTAACACCCACCACCTGGCCCCCTGGCGCCGTGTAATCCCATCAGCGGCCAAGACTCAGAGACTTTAAAATCCAGAACCCGGACGAGAACAGTGCAGTCTCTGCCCCCGCGCCTGGGTGTTCCTTCCCGGAGTCCCTTGGAGGGGAGCGGGTTGAGCTTTCCTCCCCGCCCCGGCCAGGGCTACGGCAGCCGGAGACCTCCAGGACCAGCCACCACCATGCTGAGACCACTCTCCGCACACCTGAAGGTACTGGCAGAGGGACAAAGCCACGCGGGTTCCGGGGCCGAGACCTCCAAGCCTACTCGAATTGGAGTCGAGCATCTTCCACCCAGATCCTCCAAATTCCAGTAGGCGGGGGTAACACCCACCACCTGGCCCCCTGGCGCCGTGTAATCCCATCAGCGGCCAAGACTCAGAGACTTTAAAATCCAGAACCCGGACGAGAACAGTGCAGTCTCTGCCCCCGCGCCTGGGTGTTCCTTCCCGGAGTCCCTTGGAGGGGAGCGGGTTGAGCTTTCCTCCCCGCCCTGGCCAGGGCTACGGCAGCCGGAGACCTCCAGGACCAGCCACCACCATGCTGAGACCACTCTCCGCACACCTGAAGGTACTGGCAGAGGGACAAAGCCACGCGGGTTCCGGGGCCGAGACCTCCAAGCCTACTCGAATTGGAGTCGAGCATCTTCCACCCAGATCCTCCAAATTCCAGTAGGCGGGGGTAACACCCACCACCTGGCCCCCTGGCGCCGTGTAATCCCATCAGCGGCCAAGACTCAGAGACTTTAAAATCCAGAACCCGGACGAGAACAGTGCAGTCTCTGCCCCCGCGCCTGGGTGTTCCTTCCCGGAGTCCCTTGGAGGGGAGCGGGTTGAGCTTTCCTCCCCGCCCCGGCCAGGGCTACGGCAGCCGGAGACCTCCAGGACCAGCCACCACCATGCTGAGACCACTCTCCGCACACCTGAAGGTACTGGCAGAGGGACAAAGCCACGCGGGTTCCGGGGCCGAGACCTCCAAGCCTACTCGAATTGGAGTCGAGCATCTTCCACCCAGATCCTCCAAATTCCAGTAGGCGGGGGTAACACCCACCACCTGGCCCCCTGGCGCCGTGTAATCCCATCAGCGGCCAAGACTCAGAGACTTTAAAATCCAGAACCCGGACGAGAACAGTGCAGTCTCTGCCCCCGCGCCTGGGTGTTCCTTCCCGGAGTCCCTTGGAGGGGAGCGGGTTGAGCTTTCCTCCCCGCCCCGGCCAGGGCTACGGCAGCCGGAGACCTCCAGGACCAGCCACCACCATGCTGAGACCACTCTCCGCACACCTGAAGGTACTGGCAGAGGGACAAAGCCACGCGGGTTCCGGGGCCGAGACCTCCAAGCCTACTCGAATTGGAGTCGAGCATCTTCCACCCAGATCCTCCAAATTCCAGTAGGCGGGGGTAACACCCACCACCTGGCCCCCTGGCGCCGTGTAATCCCATCAGCGGCCAAGACTCAGAGACTTTAAAATCCAGAACCCGGACGAGAACAGTGCAGTCTCTGCCCCCGCGCCTGGGTGTTCCTTCCCGGAGTCCCTTGGAGGGGAGCGGGTTGAGCTTTCCTCCCCGCCCCGGCCAGGGCTACGGCAGCCGGAGACCTCCAGGACCAGCCAC
The DNA here is from genome assembly GCF_029834395.1 of Sorex fumeus. NCBI lineage: Eukaryota > Metazoa > Chordata > Mammalia > Eulipotyphla > Soricidae > Sorex > Sorex fumeus. Next base: position 716,600 of record NW_026606303.1, on the reverse strand, counting down.
CACCATGCTGAGACCACTCTCCGCACACCTGAAGGTACTGGCAGAGGGACAAAGCCACGCGGGTTCCGGGGCCGAGACCTCCAAGCCTACTCGAATTGGAGTCGAGCATCTTCCACCCAGATCCTCCAAATTCCAGTAGGCGGGGGTAACACCCACCACCTGGCCCCCTGGCGCCGTGTAATCCCATCAGCGGCCAAGACTCAGAGACTTTAAAATCCAGAACCCGGACGAGAACAGTGCAGTCTCTGCCCCCGCGCCTGGGTGTTCCTTCCCGGAGTCCCTTGGAGGGGAGCGGGTTGAGCTTTCCTCCCCGCCCCGGCCAGGGCTACGGCAGCCGGAGACCTCCAGGACCAGCCACCACCATGCTGAGACCACTCTCCGCACACCTGAAGGTACTGGCAGAGGGACAAAGCCACGCGGGTTCCGGGGCCGAGACCTCCAAGCCTACTCGAATTGGAGTCGAGCATCTTCCACCCAGATCCTCCAAATTCCAGTAGGCGGGGGTAACACCCACCACCTGGCCCCCTGGCGCCGTGTAATCCCATCAGCGGCCAAGACTCAGAGACTTTAAAATCCAGAACCCGGACGAGAACAGTGCAGTCTCTGCCCCCGCGCCTGGGTGTTCCTTCCCGGAGTCCCTTGGAGGGGAGCGGGTTGAGCTTTCCTCCCCGCCCCGGCCAGGGCTACGGCAGCCGGAGACCTCCAGGACCAGCCACCACCATGCTGAGACCACTCTCCGCACACCTGAAGGTACTGGCAGAGGGACAAAGCCACGCGGGTTCCGGGGCCGAGACCTCCAAGCCTACTCGAATTGGAGTCGAGCATCTTCCACCCAGATCCTCCAAATTCCAGTAGGCGGGGGTAACACCCACCACCTGGCCCCCTGGCGCCGTGTAATCCCATCAGCGGCCAAGACTCAGAGACTTTAAAATCCAGAACCCGGACGAGAACAGTGCAGTCTCTGCCCCCGCGCCTGGGTGTTCCTTCCCGGAGTCCCTTGGAGGGGAGCGGGTTGAGCTTTCCTCCCCGCCCCGGCCAGGGCTACGGCAGCCGGAGACCTCCAGGACCAGCCACCACCATGCTGAGACCACTCTCCGCACACCTGAAGGTACTGGCAGAGGGACAAAGCCACGCGGGTTCCGGGGCCGAGACCTCCAAGCCTACTCGAATTGGAGTCGAGCATCTTCCACCCAGATCCTCCAAATTCCAGTAGGCGGGGGTAACACCCACCACCTGGCCCCCTGGCGCCGTGTAATCCCATCAGCGGCCAAGACTCAGAGACTTTAAAATCCAGAACCCGGACGAGAACAGTGCAGTCTCTGCCCCCGCGCCTGGGTGTTCCTTCCCGGAGTCCCTTGGAGGGGAGCGGGTTGAGCTTTCCTCCCCGCCCCGGCCAGGGCTACGGCAGCCGGAGACCTCCAGGACCAGCCACCACCATGCTGAGACCACTCTCCGCACACCTGAAGGTACTGGCAGAGGGACAAAGCCACGCGGGTTCCGGGGCCGAGACCTCCAAGCCTACTCGAATTGGAGTCGAGCATCTTCCACCCAGATCCTCCAAATTCCAGTAGGCGGGGGTAACACCCACCACCTGGCCCCCTGGCGCCGTGTAATCCCATCAGCGGCCAAGACTCAGAGACTTTAAAATCCAGAACCCGGACGAGAACAGTGCAGTCTCTGCCCCCGCGCCTGGGTGTTCCTTCCCGGAGTCCCTTGGAGGGGAGCGGGTTGAGCTTTCCTCCCCGCCCCGGCCAGGGCTACGGCAGCCGGAGACCTCCAGGACCAGCCACCACCATGCTGAGACCACTCTCCGCACACCTGAAGGTACTGGCAGAGGGACAAAGCCACGCGGGTTCCGGGGCCGAGACCTCCAAGCCTACTCGAATTGGAGTCGAGCATCTTCCACCCAGATCCTCCAAATTCCAGTAGGCGGGGGTAACACCCACCACCTGGCCCCCTGGCGCCGTGTAATCCCATCAGCGGCCAAGACTCAGAGACTTTAAAATCCAGAACCCGGACGAGAACAGTGCAGTCTCTGCCCCCGCGCCTGGGTGTTCCTTCCCGGAGTCCCTTGGAGGGGAGCGGGTTGAGCTTTCCTCCCCGCCCCGGCCAGGGCTACGGCAGCCGGAGACCTCCAGGACCAGCCACCACCATGCTGAGACCACTCTCCGCACACCTGAAGGTACTGGCAGAGGGACAAAGCCACGCGGGTTCCGGGGCCGAGACCTCCAAGCCTACTCGAATTGGAGTCGAGCATCTTCCACCCAGATCCTCCAAATTCCAGTAGGCGGGGGTAACACCCACCACCTGGCCCCCTGGCGCCGTGTAATCCCATCAGCGGCCAAGACTCAGAGACTTTAAAATCCAGAACCCGGAACCGTGCGGCCGCATTCGCGGCCGCGCGACATCTTCACAGAACTTTTTTTTATGACATCTTATTGTCTTATTCCTACTTTGGACAAACTTGCAGGCTATTGAATGTAGCCTGCCCACAGGGCAGAGTCTGGCAAACTCCCCGTGGCATACCAAATATGCCAAATACCAGTAACAATGATGGGTCTCATTCTCCTAAATAGCCTTGAATATAATCTCAGGGCAAGGATGAAAGAGACGATACTGGGGCCTGCTCGAGGCAATCGACGAATCGACGAACAATGAGCAACAGGATGTGAGTTTATTCTTCTTTATGCAACCTATGATAAATATGGACACATTCATTCAGTGACCACTTTCTGCTGGGGAGTCAGCAAGCATACAAATGTCTACAGCAATTTATTCGTCTGTGGTTCAAACGTCTTCTCTGAGACACATCCTAACTCCTTCAGTACGATGAACTATTTCAGCTGCTTACTTTGCAAGACAGGACATAGGATATGAGGGGTTAGAACTTGGGGGAAAAAAGAGCTGATTTTGTTACACAGTAGAAACTTGCCATGTACCCAGAAAATCTGAAACATACATCTAAGATTCTGACGATAATGTCAGAAAGGCACATTTATTTGTTTTTAATGTGCTGCCTGGGAAGGTTTCTTAGAACCTAATAATAGTTACTGGGTTCAGAAGAGTGCCTTTAGGGTAAAAGTATATGTAAATAATAATGATTTTCTATTGGTTTTTGGGAGTCGCTGGGGCTATACCCAGCTGACTCCTGGCTCTGCACTCAGGTCTTACCTGCGAGGGGCTCAGGGGACCGTGTGGGGGCATAATATCATGAGGAGCCGTGCTCAGTCCTGTTCGATCTGATTTTGGCTGTGATTCTGAGGCAGTGAATTAAATAGGAAGGACCCATGACGGCGACTGGGAATTGCTGCTCGCACCCGGTCTGCTTGCAGGGAAGGGGAAGGGGAAAGGGAAGGGGAAGGGGAAGGGGAATGGGAAGGGGAAGGGGAAGGGGAAGGGAGGCGCTGAACCACCAGTCCCACTACCTGGATGGGAGAGTGCACCACTGCCACCGGGTGGAAGAGGGGAGAATTGCTTCCAGCCAGCCCCCAACAAACAACCCACCGGGCCTCAGGGTCTGGGGGAGAGGCAGGGGGATAGAGAAGGGACCACCAGGACAAAGACAGCTGGAAATGGTGACTCTGGACAAGAGCTTTGTGCCGAAAGGAGGCAAAGGGACACACAGGATAACTCTCAGTACCTGTATCGCAAACCATAATGCCCAAAGGCGGAAGAAACAGAGACAGAGAGGAGATAGAGACCGAGACAAAGACAAAGACAGAGAAGGAAAGTGCCTGCCAAAGAGACAGGCTGGGGGGAGGGTGGCGGGACAGAAACTGGGGACATTGGTCGTGGGAAATGTAACCTGGTAGAGGGGCTGGCATTGCAATACTGTATGACTGAAACCCAATCAGCAACAACTTTGTAAGTGTATCTCAGGGAGATTCGATAATTCAAAAACAACAAAAAATTATCCGGAGGGTGGGTCAGAGCAACAGAAAATTTGGTGGGATGCCTTGCAGCGGCAGACTGAGGTTTGATGCCCAGCATCCCACTTGGTCCCCCAAGCACGGCCAGCAGAAACTACTGAGTGCAGAGCCACGAGTACCCCCTGAGCATGTTCCCCCTGAGCACCACCGACTGTTCACCCTCTGAAAACGCCAAAAATATGATCGAGTGTCAAAGCTGAGAAACCTTGACCTCCGGACAAATAGATTCATTTAAAATGGGAGTTGGAGGAGAAAATTCTTCCACTAATCTCATTCAAAGTCTGACTTAAATATCTTTCATGTAAGCGTCATCGATGTTTCGCCTCAATAGGACATTTCTGTGGTCTGGATTAGACAGAACAACTGTGCATGTTACTAACAACCAAGCTAGAGGAAGTTATTTGTTTCTGCTCTAAGAAGTACTCCCAGCTCAGTATTCCTCCTGCGAGGCCCGAGAGCCTCAAAGTCTGAGCTTTCAACATGCAAAGAAGTGCCCAAACTAGTGAGTCGTCTCCCAGGGCCCAAAGGAGCTTTTTCCAGCTCGCAAGAGTCTCCAAGCTACATTGAAAGGTTTCGATTTTTCCCAAACACAAAGATTTCCATTCGAAAGGACCCGTGCACACCTGTGTCCACTGCAGTGCTAAGTCCAGACGTGGAAACCACCCAAAGGCCCAACCACGGACCAAGGGATGAAGAAGTTGTGAGACATAGACACACAGTGGGACCCGCTCTGCTCTACGAACAAAATCATGCAGCCTGCAGCCCCATGAATGGAGCCATGAGCATCATGCGCAGTCCAGCCAGTCCGAGGGACAGGGGCTGACACGGTGATCTCTCATGGCAGGACTTACAGTGACACAGCCAGGGAGCAAGAAGGGCCAAAGGCAACAAGCGGGCAAACTGAGGCCGGCCCTTGGGGGAGGGAGGTGGGTACCCAGTGCAAGATGTGTGTCGGGATGATGTGCACGCAAAGCACCATTAACTGCCTTTCAATCACAGAGGCTCAAACAATTAAATGTGGGGTAAAAACTACATTGAAACAGTCAATGTTACAGTTTATTCTTTTTTCTTTTGCTTTTTGGGTCACACCTGGCGATGTCAGCTGCATGCAAGGCAAACGCCCTACCCGCTGTGCTATCGCTCCAGCCCCGCCCCAGTATTCTTAAAGTAAAGGAAGCATCAGATAAAATTTCAAATTTCTAACACAAGACCCAGGTAATGGCTTGTGCTGGGAGGTCCAGTGGAATATAAGAAATGTCTTTTCTTGTTTCTGCCGAGAGGACGCAGCATCATGAATAGCTGAGGCTTGGCACGACTAGAAGAAGACACAGCAGAAACTGGCTAAACAATGTCTGAGATGCTGGAAACTCTGAAGGACTTTTCTCTAGGTTTCTCCATGAAGAAGGAGGAGGGTGATGGATATTTCAATATATAGGGACTTGAGGATTAGTCATAGCACTAATTAAGTACTAGCTTACATTAACAATTTTAGTTTCATACTTAATTAACATGATTGGAGCTCATAGCATTATCCCAGAATGAAGAATAATATTTTTTAATTATCTTTTATTTTTTAGGAATAATACTCATACTGCCAATATCACTAAGAATAAACAGGAAGGCTGTTTGTCTTGGCAGGCATTGTGTTCAATGGAAGGTAAAAGACGTAGGTAAAACAGAAAAACAACTTTAAGGTAAGGAATGATTTGTAGTTCTCCAAAATTACATGTTTCCAAATAAAGAAGGCTAAACTCTTTAAAGTCAGAAATGTTATCCTTGTCACTGTATCGCTGTCATCCCGTTGTTCATGAATTTGCTTGAGTGGGCACCAGTAATGTCTCTCTTCATCCGTGTCATGTGCTATTGTAGCCCGATGGCATATTGGGGGCTCTTTCAGGGTCAGGGGAATGAGGACCATCATTGTTACTATTTTTGTCATATCGAGTACGCCACGGGGTAGCTTGCCAGGCTCTGCTGTGCAGGCGGGATACTCTCGGTACCTTGCCGGGCTCTCCGAGAGGGATGGAGGCTTTTGGGGCAGCCTCTAATCACCTTTACAGGTGAAAGAAATAAATCAAGTGAAATACTTTAGATAAAATGTCAAATTACATTATATAATCCCTTTAATAAATGGTTCTCGGCAGCTCCGGCCGAAACTCACGCATGACTGAAGACCCACAGAACAAGATAAGCGGAACTCTCTGAGACCTTGGACTCCAGGCTCAACGGACCCAGGGACAGAGGTTCTCTGCTTGCTCCCACCAACCGCAGGTGACAAAGGGATTATAATCAGGAGCCCCACCATACCCTGCCTGTCTGCTTCCACCAACCACCCAAGACCCAGGGATCGGAATGCGCACAGAAGTCCCACCCTACCCCTACCGGGACCATATAAATACCCCACTGGCAGACCTCCACTACCGACACTACCTCCACTACCCAGCCGTCGCCACACTCCAGGACACTTTCCGGACCCGCGCGGCTGCTTCGCGGCCACGGGAGCCATCATAAGACACTAAATACCCATCTTCCGGAATTGCCGTACAATATCTGATAGGGTTCAAATATGGTAACACCTACAAGGGCTATTAGAGGTTGCCCCAAAAACCTTAGGTTATGACAGGCCCTAGAGGTCATTCAGGTCCAGCTCCATATGGGGCTTTGAGAGTATGACCAAAGCATCGGTAACTCCTCACCTATACTCACTGGGAGACCTGGTCTAGGTTCGGTGACATTAGACTGCCATCCTTGAACCTCAGTGGAGAGGTCCCTATCCCATGACCCTGATCATGCCGTTCACTCTGAAGGTGGAAAGAATCAAAGCCTGGGTCCATGCTTCACATGTGAAAACTGCCTCCCCCCTTGAAGACAGGACGACAACGGCAAGTGGTGTGTCCTGCCAACTGGCGCCTCTCCCTCCAAGATAAAACTGAAGAAAGTGATTGAAGGGATCCTAGGGAGTGGCACGGGTTATTCTCTGCTTCTGTTTGCTCAGCTGTGAAGTAAACTCACTATGAGCCCAAATTTTGGCACTGGGTACTTTCTGCCACTATGACGGGTAGAATTATAGCCAATGACACCCAGGAAAGACGGAGACTGCACAGTTTCACCTTGGTCTGTACCAGTTATGGCCCATCCTGGGACTTGTGTTTGTTTTGGGAACTATAACTTGTAAGATTCCCCCTGCTGAGCCGATTTTAACCCAGAAATATAGGATAGACTCCCAGCAATTGTACCAAGGGTCAGCTAGAAGACTTGGTTTGTTTGCACATATGACCTAACGTCTGGCTTGTCCCCTTCCTATCTCATTGACTCCGGTACAGGCATATTGTTATGGAAGGGGAGCTGGGAAGGTCAACTTCTCACCCTGATCCCACCCCTCATGGGACCCCTAGTGCTCCTGCTTCTGTTCCTGACTGTGGGCCCCTGTTTCCTGGATGAGTTGGTGGCATGGAGTTTGTGAAAGAACGTGTCAGTACCATTCAGCTTAAGGTACTCAGAAAAGTATTTCCCTCTGAAACAATTGTAGGGCTCAAGATTGACCCTGCTCAACCACGGGCATAAAAGAAAAGGGAGGAATGAGAGACAGAGAAGCAAAGGCAGCGCCATGACAGGCTCTTACAGAAGCCAGAAAATGCTGGGCGTAGGTTTCAGTTCTGGAATTCCTGCGAATTGGGCACAGATACCTGGAACTGAGTCATGATTTCCCTGAAGCGAGATAGCCTGGGTGAGGTCAATGATGGGTTACCAATCAGGTGCAGGTAGGGAAGCTTCCCTATGTAACTCCAACTTATACCCAATCAGCTAAGTACAAGTAGTGAGAAACCCCTCATACTGCAGCTGAAATGGTAGTCTGCGGAAAGTCCCTGTTCCATGATGCTATGGGAGAAAAGTCCTTCAGTTTTGAGACTCGGGGCCACTCGTTCTGAGAAGGCTGCCACTGTGTCGGTGAGCTTGATGAGGGCCCTAGCTTGAGTTAGCCGAGCTAGCTAATAAAAACCCTTTGCTTATTGTATCGCAACTTGTCTTCGTGTGAGTGCTCTGGGGAGATCTCGGCCCGGTTTGACACCACCAACAATGAAAATTACACCCACAACACTAACACAACAGCACAACCACGAGTAACACAGAGACAACCACCAGCACTGACGACACTGTCACACCCACAAGCACAGCAAACTCAACAGGAAAGCCAGGAAGAATGCCCAGCCACTGGCATACCTGTGAAACCAAGAATCAGCCTAATGAATGCGAGCACCAAAAAGGAAGGAAAAGCCACCCCCACACGCCAAGAAACCAGAAGCAATTTTACCGTGTCTTGCCAAGAAAGCGATTGGGCCATTACTTGTCTTCAGTGGGAAAAATCCGTGCATGGGGCTGTAAAGGCACTAGATATGGCCCCACATCCATACTAGGGGGTCTCTCTCCTTGGCTTGTATGTCTGTCTGAGGCAGGGGAGCCCCAACCCCAATTCCAGAAATTCTGGGCCAGCCAGGCCAGCTGAGCCCACCCTGAGCCCTGAGCACTGAGTACCGAGTGTGGTCGGGCCAGCTGAGCCCAGCCCTGAGCACGGAGTACCGAGTGTTTGGGGGCTCCAGCCCTGCTGAGACTCCGGAGCCTGGTCAGCTGTGGGTGGGCGTGTCTGTGCCTTCAGTCCTGCACCCATGGATGAGGATGCTGCGGGTGCTTTCTCGGGGTGTCCGACCCGGCAGTGGCCTCAGAGTCCATGGCGCGGGACCTCTGTGCCCCCGGGTAGGGGGCAGATGGCGGCTGTCTCCACCTCAGCGCGCCCCCGCACACCTGGAGGAGATGCCCTCGCAGGCGCGTTCACTGCCCCCTGAACATCGTGTCCACACACCGTCTGTGCGTCCACCAGCAGGAGCCTTCAGTGGCCGCTGTCCACGCTGCGGGCCTTTTTCCTCCTGCTAGGGCCCAGCGGGGGCGCTGAGCCGGGAACAGCACCTGCCCTTCAGCCAAGCGGCTCCCCCTTCCCATCAACGCCAAGATATTCCTGTTCCACTGAGCAGCTGCTCAGGTTTGGGGGGGCAGGTTGGGCTGCGTGACTGGTCTGCAGGAAACTCAGCATTAAATGACCTTGCAAATGCCCCGCATCCAGGCTGCAAAGCGGGAAGAGGCTGCAGCTGGGAAGAGTTAGGGTGTTCTTCCGGTGCCAGGGGTTGTACTTCCCCAGAGCGGGCTGACGGGGAAGGGGATGGGTGCGCCCTCTGCCCTGCACCCCCGTTGATGGCTGCCCTTCCCCACCGCACCCAGCATCCGCATGAACCTTCTCACAACGTCCATGATGGTTGTAGGAACACTGGGAACCCACGTCAGACTCTGCACTGGGTGCTCCTGGCATGTGTCCTTAAGGCGATTGCTTCAGAGATGGTTACCTACCCTACACGCTCTTCTCTATAATCACACACAATAGTAGAGAATTTGATTGTCTAGTATTCACAGCAGGTTTATTCTTTTGTAGCCAAAATAATGGTGTCCCTTCCTTCCTTCCTTCCTTCCTTCCTTCCTTCCTGCCTGCCTGCCTGCCTGCCTGCCTGCCTTCCTTCCTTTCTTTCCTTTATCTTTCTGTCTTCCTTCCTTCCTTCCTTCCTTCCTTCCTTCTTTTCTTCCTTTCTTTCGTACTTTTTTAGTCATGGTGAATTGGAAAGTTACTCATCATTGAATTTCAGGCATAGGATATTCCATTCCAGTCCCACCAGTGCTCACATGCCTCCACCAGTGTCCCCAGTTTCCGTCCTGAGCCTGTCTCTCGTGGACGCACTGTCTGCCTCTTTTCAGCACTGCATTCTGCTCCAAGTGACCGCTGCCCCCGCCAATGGCCTATTGTAGCCTGTTCTCCCCTGCCCCAGCCCCTACAACTAGCAAGTTTTCTGCTGGAAACTGGTTCTCATTCTCTGTTTCGGTTGCCTTGTGTTATTCCCCGACTCTGTTTTTCATATCCTGCACGGTAGGAAGACCATTCATGTCTGTGCTTCTTCCTCTGACGCATTTCACTTTGCCTGAAACTCTCCAGAACCACTGATGTGGTAGCACATGACATGACTTCATCTTTCCTATGACTGAGTAGTATTCCACTGTGTATCAGGGTTCCTCGATCCACTCATCGGCTCTTGGGCACTTGGGTTGGTTCCACATTTTGGCCCCTGTGAGTGACTAGTGCTGCAATGAACACAGGAGCGTAGAAGTCTTTTCTGCATTGTGGTTTTGGACCCCAGTATATAACCTACTGCTGGGTCATATGGAAGTGCAATTCCTAGTTGATTGAGAAAGGTCCCTGTTGTCTCCCTAAAAGCCCGGGCCAGTAGACACTGCCCCAGCAGTGAGCACGAGGCTTGCTGTCCCCGCATCCACACCAGCACTGCTTGTTCTGGTTGGTTTGCTTGTTTTTGGCTTTCAGGGTTACACCTGGAGATGCAAGGAATAACCTACATCGGCACTCAGGAATTACTGCTCCTGGTGGTGCTCGGGTTATTCCTGGCTCTACACTCAGGAATTACTCCTGGCGGTGCTCGGAGGACCACATGGTTGTGCAGGGGATTAAACCCTGGTCGGCCAGCGCCCTCCCCTGTGCTGTCGTTCCAGGCCCGGTTGCTCTCGTTCTTCTGGATGTGTGCCAGTCTCTCGGCATCAGATGGCATCTTGTTTTGAGTGGCATCTCCCTGATCATGAGCAATGTTGAGCATTTTCTCACACGCCTTTTGGCTGGTTGTATTTCTTCTTTGAGGAAGTTTCTGCTCATCTCTTCTCTCCAGTTTTTGATGAGGTTGGATTTCTTTTTTCTTGTAAAGTTCTACCAGTGCCTTATATAACTTGGAGATTGATCCTAAGTCAGATGAATGGTTTCCACTTGTCATTGGGCCATTTTATTTTTCTTAAATTTTTATTAGTGAAACACCATGAGGTACAGTTGTAGACTTACAAAGTTGTGTGCTTGGGTTTCAGTTATACAATGATCGAATACCCATCCCTCCACCAGTGCCCATACTCCAACACCACCAGTCCCAGTATCCCTCCCTCCCCCATCCCCCCAACCCACTCCACCTCTGTGGCAGGGCATTCCCTTTTGTTATCTTTCTCATTTTGATTGTCGTATTTTGCAAATGAGCCATTGAATGGCAATCTTTTTCGGTCTATAGTCTACTCTCATCACGCATTTTCAGTGGGCCAATTTTTTATTCTGGTCATTGTTTCTTTTGCAGTTCAGAAGCTTCTAAATATATGTACGTATGTACGTATGTATGTATTTAGGTTTTTGGGTCACACGTGGCGATGCTCAGGGGCTACTCCTGGCTCTGCGTGCAGGGATTACTCCTAGCAGTTCTCCGGGATATATATATCGGATGCTGCGGATCAAACCCCGGTCAGCCATATGCATGGAAAGCAGCCTATCCCTCCGCTCTGGCCCTAAGGTTCTGAATTTCATGTAGTCCCAAATGTTTCTCTTGATTTGTTTGGCGTGGCCAGTGATCTGGCCTCACTGAGGATGCCGCTAACTTCAATATAACGGAGATTTCTGCTAATCTTTTCCTCTATATACCTTATGGATTCAGGTCTGATATCCAGGTCTTTAATTCCAATTGATTTTATTTTGTGCACGGCATTAGAAATGGGTGAGTTCATATTTTGACAGTGACTGCCAGCTTTTCCAGTACCACGAGTTTTAGAAGGTTTTCCTTGCTCCGCTTTATGTAACATAGAGTTTAAACAGCAGGAAATGAGCGTTTATATAAGTTTATATGAGTGTTTACAAAATAACATTTTATTGTTATCCTATAACTATGAATAATTAGCCCACTATATATTTCCTGTGTGTATGCATACAGCAGGTAGGTTGACATATATATTTAGCACATACTGATAGAGATACGCAGAGATGTGTTACTTGAAGGCTTTAGTCTTCTCTCTGTAGAGAGAAACAACGGTCCTCAGACTCACATGAAATATAAGAGGCACTAGAGAGAAAGTATAGCACGGATGGAGGGTGCTCGCCTGTTCCAGTCTCACATCATACAGGGCCCCTGACACTGCCCGGAGTGACACCTGAGCACAGAGCCAAGAGTCAGTACTCAGAAGGGCCCAAAATAAAAATAGCATAAAAAATAGTGCCATATTGCTTAGACTTTGTTGCTGTCTTCACCCATGCTAAACACATCACATTGTCACAAACAGTGTTTGAGCTGGAGAGGGCAGGGTGTCACTCACTCAAGGGATTGGGTCATTGTAGCTTTGGACCATGGCTGGACTTGACAGAGACACTTTGCTTGTTGCAAAACACCCACACCGTCATCCTTCCCTACTAGAAAAAGGTACAACGGCAAGACACACTGAAGTTTGTTATCCGCAAAGAGAAATAGGGTCAACTCGTATTCTTCAACGGGAGGGACCCCAACACGGATGCAAACAAAAACTCCCAGCCGCGTGCGGTGCGCCCCTCAGCAACATCTCAGGCCTGGATTCTCTGGCTGGCCGCCAGCTCCCCCGATGAGCCCCGAGTGTCCACTGAAGCCCGTTCCCATAAGGCCTCACTCACGCCCCGACCCCCCAGAGGGTGGGGAGCCCGGGGAGGCTCAACTCTGCGGGCCCCCACGTCCAGGCACCTCGTGGCCGTGCCCAAGCCCACCCGCCCTCCACTCTGTGCTCCCGACGGTCCCATGTGCGCACATGGTGGGGGGTGCGGGGAGGTTCCACCACGCAGAATCCCCGAGCCCCGAGTCCTAGGTCACGCGCCACGTCACTAAGAGTATTCAGGAAGGAACACTGGTTCCTAGGGACGTGCCGCACCTGCACCCTCCAGCCTGGACGCTAGTTGCCAAAACAGGACTTGAATTCCTCCTACAGACCAGGCCCAGCTTGGTGCCCTACGCCTGCGGCTGTCCGCCGGCTCTTGCACCGCAGGCCCGCACCTACCCACACCTTGATCACCCCCTTTCTGACCCCTCCGCCCACGGTGATTGCCCCCACCTCTGAGGGGGTGGCAGAGACCTGCTGCATCGGGAATGGGGACCCCAGGATACAAAAAGGGGACCAGGGCTCAGGGAAATGGGATGAACCAGAGGGAGGCAGACCCAAGGGGGGCGTGGCAGCCCAGAAGAGGGGGCGTGGCAGCCCCAGGACAGAATGAGGTGGACCCTAAACCATATCAGGAACCAGAGAGATCACAGAGGGTCCCGTGAAATTCCCTCTATGCTGCGGTCCCCTGAATATCTCCGGGGGCAGTGGCCGGTACTGCCCAAACCCTGCCCAAAATCCTAAGAGGGAATCCAAGGGACCCGACTTCAAGGACTCCCGTCTTAAACATGCCTATCCGTTGGGCGCACCCTGCACTGCTCGAAGGATGCAAAGAGTGCGCAGAGGCGGCCGCAGAGCGTGAGGGCACAAAGTTCCTCGTGGGAAGGGGAAGGCCCAGCACGTGCAGGACCAACGGGTCGAAGCCTGACCCGGTACCAGGTGTGTGAGGCTCCCGGAGAAGATTCCAATTCAGTGGGACCCCTCGCCTGGGCGCTCTGTGCACGAGCCCAAGCCCACACGCCCTCTGCTCTGTGTGCCCGACCGTACCATGCGCACACATGGCAGGGGGGGCATGGGGAGGTTCCACTGCGCGGGACCCCCGTACCCGGAGTTCTGAGGCCACGCCCTACATCACTAAGGGTATCCAGGAAGGAATGCTGGTTCCTAGGGACGCGACGCACTGGCACACTCCCACTGGGATGCTAGTCTTGGACGCTAGTCGGCAACATGGGACAGGACGTGAATTCCTCCGTCAGACCAGACGCAGCTTGGTTCCCAGGTCCTGGGGCTGCCCGCTGACTGTTCCGCGTCAGACCCGCACCTGTCCGCAGCTCGATCACCCCCTTTGAGACCCTTCCGCCCACGGTGAGTGCCCAAGGGGGGGACAGAGACCTGGGGCTGCGGGGATGGGGGACCAGGGGTCAGGGAAACAGGGCCAGCCCGAGGGAGGGAGGCCCCAGGGGAGGGGGTGTGGTAGCCCCTGGACAGAAGGAGGGAAGCCAAGGGAGGAGGGTGGTGAGCCACAAGGGAGGAGGGTGGGGAGCCCCTAGAAAAATGATGGGAATTGCCAGAGAGAATGGGGAACAGTGAGGGAGGAAGTTGAGAGTCCCCAGGGAGGAGGGTGAGAGACCAGAGGGAAGACTCCAAGGAGTCCCTAGGGAGGAGAGTGGGAGTCTCGAATGAGAAAGGAGGGAAACCCTAGGGTAGGTAGGTGGGATTCCAGAGGGGAGAGTCCAAGGAGCCCCTAGGAAGGAGGGTGAGAGTTCGAGGGAGGAGGGTGTGGAGCCGCTAGGAAGGAGGGCGGGAGTCCAGAGGGAAGACACCAAGGAGTCTCTAGGGAGGAGGGTGGGAGTCCAAGAGGGGGGTAGAGAAGCCCCTATGGAGGAGGGTGGGAGTCTCCAGGGAGGAGGGTGGGAAATCCCAAGGGAGGAAGGTGGGAGTCCAGAGGGAGGAGTCCAGGGAGCCCGTAGGGAGGAGGATGGGAGTCCCCAGATAGGAGGTGTCTTCTGGGCTGACAGCACTAGACTTGCATGATCCGAACTCGCTCCCGGGCTCCAGAGATGGGCCCCCAGACCCACTAGGAGGGACCCCTGAGGAAGACCTGGAGTCAGCCCTGGGCACCATGGGGCGTGGCCCCAAAGTTGACCAAACAATAAAATGGTTTTTTTGTGACCCCTGGGGACCCCAAAGGTGCAGAAAGGGCCCCAATGGCAGGGAGGGGGTGTGCGTCTCTGGGCTGCCAGGGTCTGAGTGTGGCCTGTGATCTGCAGAGCCCTGACCCGGGATGACGCGGAGACCGTGCGACATGTGGTTCTACCAGGACCTGGGGACACCGCGACCAGCCCAGGCGCCATGCACACGGGGCTACGGTGGGCCCAGCTCTGTGGGGCATCCTCAGCCCCATGCCCCTTATCCCTACAATCCAGGGCCTTATGTCCATGGCCCGCCGACTTACTACCCATGGCCGGGGCCCAGTGGCCAGCCCACAGGGGCCTATGGACATGGCTACTATGGCCAGCGGGCTCGCCGCCAGGGTCCCCAGTTAGTACCCTCTGACCAGCATGGATGGCCCGTTCGAAAGGAGGAAGACTGGTGCGAGGCTGTGGTCTACTGTCCACGGAAAGCCTTCTGCTTCCAGAGGGGCACACATCACTGTCAGGCCCTGCTAGGCCACAAGACCCCTCATGGCCGGGCGGTGACCCCCGCCCCAGCCCAGAAGGGGGCCCCAGTGCCCCAGAAGGAGGCCCCTCCGCCTCCGTTCCCGGTGGCAGTGCCCACCCCAGCTGCACCCGCAGTCATAGGGTGGCCACAAGCCCCTGACGATGGCCAGGTTGTGTCCACCAAGGACACGCAGGCCTGTCTCAGTGACGTGGAATCGATGGAAGTTGTGTCCTGCGGGAGCAGCATTCAGTCCATGGATGCGGAATCCCAAGGGGAACCACTCAGCGACATGGACGCTGAATCCCAAGGGGAACCACTCAGCGACATGGAGGTGGATCCACCCAGTGTCCCCATGACCCAGCCACGCGCTGCGATGGCTACACCCCAGGGCCAGGCGACCCGCGTCCAGGCCGCAGGGATATCGCAGCAGCGCTCGAAGAGGAAGAGAAACAACCGTGCGAAGCTACAAGGCCCACAAAGTAAGAGACACCAGCTGGGCGCTGGACCGGGTCCCAATGTCACCCAGGTTGCCCCTGTGTCTGTACCTGCCATGCAGCTCCCTTCGGCGCCGAAGCCCGTGCCCCCCAATGTTCCGGGACCAAGTGGCACCCAAGGTGCCCCTGCACGCATGCCAGCCTTCCGATTCGCACCTCCGCGGCAGCTCGGGCCTCCCAACGTGCCAGGGCTAAGTGGTCCCCAGGGCGGACCAGTGTTCCACTTTGCACCCCCGAGGCAGCTTGTGCCTCCCAAGGCACCAGGGCCACGCGGTACCCAGGGGACACCTGTGCCTGCACCCGCCACCCAGATCCCACAGGTGTCGCACCCTGTGCCCCGCTATGTGCCCGCACCCCAGCAGGGCTTGAAAAGTGCTGCCACCCAGCAGGGCGGGTACCAGCGGCCACTTGTGGCTCCTGCTACTCTGAAGCGTAGGCCCGCAGCCCAGCAGGGCTCAGCCAGTGGTGCCACCCGGCTGATGTGGTAGCAGCAGCCACTTGTGGCGGCTCCCAACCAGGTCCCACCTGCATGGCATCCTGTGCCCCCCCATGTGCCCGCACCCCCACAGGGCTCGAAAAGGAGTGCCACCCAACACACACAGCACCAGCAGGCACGTATCAATCATACCAACCAGGTCCCACCTGCGTGGCACCGTGTGCCCCCTCGCGTGACCCAGCAGGGCTCGAGCGCCAGTGTCTCCCAGCTGGTGTGGCACCAGCGGTCACTTGTTGCCCCCTATGGGCAGCAGCGTCAGGGTGCCCCAGCCCGGAAGCTTAGGCGATAGGTGTCCCAGAGCTCAGGGGCTGCAGTCCTATGGGGCCCTTATGGCCCGAGGCCTCACGGTCAGACACCCCCACTCAGATACCCTGGGGCCCCCCAGTCTGAAAGGTTTCTCAGCACCTCCCATTACCATCCATATTGTTCCAGAAATGACTTGGATCAACTGCTCTGTATGAGTCACATGATATAATCTGTTCTTTACCTTAGAATATATGATAGCATATTTTCTTCTCTAAAATAAAGTTGTTGCAACGTGTGTGGAGCCTGCACTGTGCTTTTCTCTCTGAGCAGGTGAGCGGGCATCGCCCCGTCGGGGTGAGGAAGGGCAAGGAGGAGCTGGTTGCTCTGCAGTGCACCCCATTCTGAGCGCTGAGAAGCTCAGCGCATCTCCCCGCTCCTACATGCTGAGGGTACTTGCCCCTTCGTGGTAGCCTCAGCTCTACTCAGCCCCGTCTCAGGCCAGGCTCCTCCCCCATCTTAAGCACCACTGTGCTCTCCAGCCAAGCAGCAGAATGGCTGAGGACCAGGGGGAGAGACGGGGCGGGGGCTTGGTGGAGGCACCCGCATGGCAGAGACAGCCCTGGGCTCACTCCCCGTGAGCCCCAAATCCAAATACCTCCAACACTGGGATTGAGACATCGGGGGCGAGGCCAGAGACTGAGGATAGTGGGAGGGCATTGGTCTGGCACAAGGCCCACCCATGTTCCACCCCGTACCTGCCCCCAGCCCCCAGAAGTAACTCCCGAGAGAACAGTCAGAGGTGACCTTGAGCAACACCGAGGCTGGTGCCAAACTTGAAAGTACTTTGATCAACTCCTAGGGGAGGGGTTGGGTGGGATCAGTAGCTGTGTTAAAGCCTCTAGGCCGCAGGCAGCAGACCCCAGGACCGCCCGCCTCTCCCCGAGGACTGCACAGATTTTTGCTCACCGTCAGCAGCCCCCACTGCAGGGGCCGGGCTGACTGGGACCTGGGAGCCGGATTCGGCATGGAGAAATCAAACCCAGGGGCTGGGAGGGACTCATGGGGGTTACTGAGCACGGCACAGCCATGGCTCATCCTGAACCTGATGGAACCTGAGCGACTCCTGCGGACGGGACACTTGCCTCCTCCTGAAGCGGCCGGCTCCTCTGGGACAAGTGGAAGGTGGGCCATGGTCCTGCCCTCCGGGACCCGGGCAGGGACACGGCTCTGAGGTGGGGTCACACGGGAAGGGGCATGGGATCAGACGTGGGCTCACACAAGTAGGGACACGGGGGCTCTGAGGTGGGCTCACACGGGGAGGGTTATATGGCTCTGAGGAAGGGTCACACAGGGACGACACGGAGCTCTGAGGAAGGGTCACACAGGGAAATACAGGGAACTCTGAGGAGTCAAACAAGTAGGGACATGGTGCTCTGACATACAGTCACAGGGAAGGGATTGGGGCTCTGAGGAGAGCTTACACAAGTAGGTTCTCGGACCTCTGGGGGGGCCGTCACAGGGTTCTAGATAGGGGTCACAAAATTAGGTGTATGAACCTCTGAGATTGGGTCACACAGGGAGCACCACAGGGCTCTCAAGGGGTAACGGTATGGACAGGAGGCTCCGATGAAGCATAACACAAGGAGGTACACATGCCTCTTAAGAGGGGTCACATAAGTAGGTACATGGGACTCTGTACCTACTTATGACCACCCCTCATAAGAGTGGTCATAAAGGGATACAAAGCTGAGGATCATAAAGGGATGGTCACGGGGGGACACAAAGGGACACAAAGGAGGGACACAAAGCAGAGGGTCACAAGGAGTTGCTCACGGGATGTCACAGGGTAGGGCCACAGGGCTCTTAGTTGGGTCACACAAGTAGGGTCCAGCACTCGGAGGAGAGGTCACAGAGGGAGAGACAAGGGGTTCTGAGAACAGGTCACATAAGTAGAAATACGTGGCTCTGAGGTGTGGTGACAGGGGAGGGACACAGAGCTCTGAAATATGGTCACAGAGGACAAACCAGGGCTTCTGGGGAGGGGTCACACAAGGACGGTCATGGAGTCTGAGAAGAGGTCACCTGGGGAAGGACACAGGCTCTGAGAAGTTGTCACACAGGCAGGGACATGGGACTCTGAGAAAGAGGGACACGGGGCTTTCAACAGCGGTCAAACGGGCAGGGACAGGGGTTGGGAGGTGAGGTCACACAAGTATGGGCACGGGTCTCTGAAGAGGGCCACATAGGGAGGGACATGGGTTCTGAAGTGGGGGTCACACAAGCAGGGACACAGGGTTCTAAGATGGAATCACCCAGCAAGGAAAATAGATGGGTGGGGGGGTCACATGATGAGTACATGGGGCTCTGAGGATGGAGGGTTTATGAGTAGAGTAAGAGGCTCTCAGTTGAAGTCACACAATCAGGGACTCGGGGCTCTGAGCAAGGGTCACACAAGCAGGAAGAGAGGGCTCTGGGGACAGACCACAGGGCCAGGGCCAGGGTTTCTGAGGAAGGATCACACTAGCAGGGTTAACCGACTCAGTGGGGGTCAGTTGTCAGGAAAACAGGGCATCGAGTTAGCCTCACAGAACAGATCCATCGGACATTTGTGGGTCAGACAAGCAGGAATGTGGCTCTCTGAAGTAGGGACCCTCAAGCAGGGTCCATGGCTCTGTAGTGTAGTCGCACATGAAAGGTCATGGGAATCTGAGGTGTGGTCACACAGGCAGGGACACGGGCTTTTGAGATGGGCTCAAGTTTGGAGGGACACAGGGCTCTGAGGAAGGTTCACACACACTGGAACATAGGGTTCTGAGGTTGGATCACATGGTTGGGGACTCATGATCTGTGCAGGGGGCACACAGATAAGAAAAAGGGTCTCTGAGGGGTGGTCACATGTGTGGGACATAGGCCATTGACATCAGCTCTGACACAGAGATCTAAGTTGAGATCACACAGGCAGGAACACAGAACACAGGGGAGGTTACATGTCTAGGATGTGGGACTCTAAGTGGGGGGTCACACAAGCAGGGACATGCGCTCTGATTACGGGCAAAGATTAGGGTACATAGTTCTGAGGTAGGGTCTCTTATGTAGAGTCATGGGAATCTGAGGTCACATGGGCAGGGACACAGGGCTCTGAGGTCAGTCAAAGTAGTGGAGACATGGAACTCTTGCTGGGGGGGGGGGGGTCACAAAAGCAAGGCTCTGAGGGGTGGCGACACAAGCTGGGACAGAGCTCTGAGGAGATGTCACACAAGCAGGGACACGGGACACTGCAGTGGATCACACGGGCAGGGGAAATGACTCAGGTGGGCCACATGGCAGGAATATGTGCACTGAGGTGTATTCGCAGAACAGGGACCTCAAAGACAAGCAGGGGCGTGGTACTCTAAAGCAGGGATAAACAAGCAAGGTACACAGCTCTGAGGTGAGGTGACACAAGCAAGGACATACAACTCTGAGGTGAGGTCATAAAAGTAGGGACATGGGATGCTCAGTTGTGATTTCACAGGCAAGGCTGTGGGGATCGGAGATGGCATTGACTGGATCTGAGGTGGATGATCACACTGGTAACAACATGAGGGTTGAGTTCCGATCACACAGGTATGGATACAAGGCTCTGATATGGGGACACAACTGCAAGATACGAGGCTCTGAGGTGGGAGGTCACACGAACAGTGAAAAGGGTCTCTGAGGTAGGATCACATGGGCAGGATCACTGGACTCTAAGGTGAGGTCACATAAAAAGAGATAAGAAGGTCTGAAGTGGGGTCACACAAGCAGGGTCATGGGGATCTGAGGTGTGTCACAAAAGGTCATGCCCAAAGTTCCTTCTGGAGGTCACAGAGGCAAAAACATGGGGTCTGAGGGGTTGTGACAAAGGTAAGGGCACGAGTTTTTGAGGTAAGGTCAGGTAAGGGACAGCAAGGACTAAGGTGGGTCACATCAAAGATAGAGTACAAATCTGTGTCACACAGGAAAAGTCTCTGAGGTCGCGGTCACAAAGTCAGGTACGAGGACTCTGAGTTCCCTGTGGGGAGAGGCCTATGGTGAGACCAATTTCTTTTCTGAGATCACGCTGGAATGCAGGGACATGGACACTGAGTTGAGGTCACAAAGTGGAGACCGAGGGCTCTGTTTCAAATTAGTGTTGGTCTTACATAGGGTGAGCAGGGCCATGACAAGAAGCTCTGATGTGGGGTTAAAAGAACAGGGGCATGCTTCTGTTGGCTGTCACCCAAGACAGGACGGCAGATTCTGAGCTAGGGAAGCAGGCAGAGGCCTGGGTTCGGTCACAGTAACACACACAGGACAGGGTCACACAAGTGGGACAAAGGTTTGTGAGGTGGGGCACACTGTCAGACATGCTTCCCTGGGAGTGTCCGACCAGCAGCGATAGGGACTCTGGCAGGGCTCACCCACACAGGAATAAGGGCTTTTGTGATGACGGTGACAGGGACTGAAGAGGGTCACACAGACACGGAGAGGGACTCTGACATGGGGTCACACTTGCTGGTCTGGAAGATCGTAGGTGGGTAACAGTTCTTCTCTGGGCATCACAGGCAACTCTAAAGTGGACAAAGAAGCCGGGACAAGCAACACGGATTGAATCACAAACAAAAGGGACAGTGGGCTGTGACGTGAGGTCACACAAGCAGGGATGGAGGGGACTGTGAGGTGATGTTATACAGAGGGCTCTGAGGTGAGGTCACACAGGCAGAAACCTGGGCTCTTAGGTGAAGTCACACAGGCAAGGAGAGGGGGATACGAGGTGAGGTCACACTGGCAAGGACCAGGTCTCTGAAGCAGGTCAGTGCAAGAGACAACGGCTCTCATGTGGGGGGTCTTTGTGGGGTCACAGAGTCAGGAACAAGTAGGTCTTAAGTGAGGTCACAAAGGCATGCACCGGGACATCTGAGGTGGGGTCCCTTGTACTCAGGTGGGGGGGCGCTGAGGTCAGCTCATGCAGGCAAGAGTAGTGACTCTGTTGTGGCCTCACAGGCAGGGGTTGGGGCGTTGGTGTGGGGTCAAAGAGGCAGGACAGGGAGCTTTTAGTTGAGGTCACACAGGCAGGGAAAAGGGGCAGTGATGTGGGGCCACACAGCAGGGACATGGGTGTCTGAAGTGGGGAAGCACACTGGGCACGATGCGGTTCCCAAGACAAGGGAACACAGTCCTGGGGCTGCTCCACACAAGGCAAGCGCCCAACCCCCTGGGCTGGCTCAGGAGGGACTTGCGAAGGGCCATTGTCAACAGCCATTCAAACTGCAAACTCTGATACTTGCAGGCTGCACAGAACTGTATTGCAAGAGACCAAAAGAGGAGTACCCCACAAACTGACAGGAGGAAGGTGTGGATGGATCACGGGGGAAGCTGGCCTAAGGCTCCCTCAGGGAAGTTTCTGATACAAGTAATCAATGCGCCAAGTTGCCTTGCAGTGGCAAAGACTCCGAGCTTTTTCTTGACAGGGACAGGACCGTGTTCTTTAAAAAAAGTCTTTTGGACCGCAGAGATAATACAGCTGGGAGAGTGTTTGCCTTGCATGAGGCAACCTGGGTTCAGTCCCTGGCATTCCATCTGGAACCCTGAGCACCTCTAGGAATGATTCCTGAGGGCAGATCCAGGAGTCAGCCCTGAGCACCACTGGGTGCCACCCCAAATGAAAAACAAACAAAAAAATTGACAGACATTAACTCAGAAGGTGACCTTCTTTGGAAATAGGGAACCCAGTTCTCTTCAACAGCCTGTTAGTTCCTCTGACCAGTCATGGGTGTTGGCATCTGTGCGGTGTAGGTGTATGTGTGTGTGTTCTGACATTCTCAACCTCAAGGTAAAAGAATGGCAAGTCTATTATACTCTCTTTGTTATAAATACAGGTATTTCCTAAATTCTTGCTGATGAGAAACTACTTATTCTATATTAAAATATTGTTTTTTCCTCCAATTCTTCCCAGTAATACAATGGACACCCAAAACCATGCAACGTAGGACCCCAGGAAAGAGAACAGAGGAGTGTGGGGCCCAAAAGAGAGAGAGACAGAGAGAGAGAGAGAGAGAGAGAGAGAGAGAGAGAGAGAGCACAGGCTTACTGTACGTGCCTTGCAGGAAACTGACGCTACTTCAATCCCCAGCGCCACAGGCTCCCCCAAGCAGCCTGGGGTACAGTCCTGGAGGCTGGGAGTACCATATGTTGTAACCTTGGAGAACCCCCTAAGCCTCGCTCGGTGGTCTGGGTCATCCTTGGTACTGCAGGGCATGAGCCGTTACCACAGCCCCTTGTATTGAACTACTGGTCCACTTGGCAGAAAATCTCTGGGAAGGGGCCCCTGGGGCTTCTGAGTATAGTTCAGGAGGTTCCCCCACCCCACACCAACCTCCCACACAATAAGAACTGGCCACACCGCACTGCAAAACCGCCTTCACTATGTGAGGTACCGTCCTCCGCTCTTGCCAATTTGACACACTGCAATTACTGCAATTACTCTTCTTGGTATTCTACTAACAGGGCAAAAGGCTCCTGTTCTTTTTGAGCCTGATTCACAAGCCAGTGGGTGGAGTATTTTGGCTAGCTGAGGAACTGGAACACCACCTTTGCAGTTGGCGCAATGGTCTGAATGATATTGCCATCACCAGCAGACGCACAAATAAGGCCACATTCTGTGGCATGGGCCCAACCTGTGGCCCCTACCTGCCCCACCATCTCAGAAGCCAAAGGGAATGTCATGAGAAGCACCCCAGGGTGCTGAGTCATTTTCCCCAGATCTCTTTCAATGCACTTCCTCTGCAGGAGCCCACATGAGACTTCTGCCTCACAGGGGCACCTTGAAGTCATCTCACTTGGCTCAGCCTCAGCCTGTGGGTGTGTGGGGGCGGGAAGGGGAATATGCTTTGGGGAGGCACTAGGGATGGGGGTATATCAAGATGCAGAATCCAATAATGTCAAAGGAGACATATACATATTGAAATGTAAATTTGCGCCAGCTTTAGTGAAGTGGTGCAAGAAAAGAACGAAGGAGGGTCCAGAGTGATAGTATAGCGGGTAATTGCCTTGCATGTGACCAACTGGGGTTTGATTCCTGGCATCCCATGTGGTCCTCCGAGTCCCCCAGGATTGATTCCTGAGCACTGAGGCAGGAGTAAGTGCTGAGCACGGCCACCAAAGTGGAACAAAATTTAACAAACCTACCCAGCTGTGCTGAATTCATAGGGACCCTCAGCAGCACTGAAAGGAAGACAGCAGGGTGAGGCAGCTGTCAGATGCTCGGGACACACCCCGGTCTGGAAAGGTCTGAGGCAGATGTGGGGCTGGCGAGTCTCTGCAAGGCCTCTGGAAAGGGTGCGACACAGTTACCCAGACCGGCACTGTGGTTGGCTCAGAACGCCCAGGCACAGCCTTGTCACGGCACAAGTCCTGGTTCTTTGTCCCTTTGTCCACAAACTGAAGTCTCAGAAACAGCACACGAGGGTTTTGACTGGAGTTCCAGAAGCTTAGGAGCCCAAGCTCAAGGTACTAGTAAGGGGTGTCCCCTGAGAGCCCTGGCTTGGCCAGCTTCTGGCCCTCACCCGTGGCAGGGGCTAAAGAGCTCCCTGGCTCTCTTCTGTTCTCTCTGTTGTTGTTCTGAGGCCGTACCCAGCAGTACACAAGGGTTACTCTGGGCAGTCTAGGGGATTGAACCCTGATAAGGCAAGTGCCTCACCCCTGTGCTCTCTCTCCAGCCCCTCACTGGGTTTCCTTCCAAAGAACACGATTCCATTCATGGGGACGCCAGGCTCGTGATCGCATCACCCTCCTAGCACATTCCCTCGATGATTTCACGGAAACTGAAGAATTTGGGGCCGAGCATTCATGGAGTCGCTGAACACATTGCTGGCTATTGAATCCCCACTTTGTTTTGTTGGAGCCACTGGACCCCGAGGGCCAAGCTGGGAGAGGGTTCTCTGGGTAGTGAGTCTGCCTGGCATCCACGAGACCTCGACTGGGACCCCAATGCCGTGGCCTACACCAAGCGCATGCTGACAGTGCTCAAAACCCAGCCCTCTACACTCTTTCCAGCCAGTGCAGTGGAACACCAGCAACCAAGGGCTATAATCCCGGGGGGAGGGGGCATGGCCCAAGTGACAGACATTGCAGCAAGCCCTGTCAACATCACCAACAGAATGCATGGGAGTGCCACAAGGAAACAGGGTCGCTGGAATACATATGCAAGCACCTTGCCTGTGCCCAACACCTCCCACTCCCGTCACAAAGAGAACAGGGGGCTAGCATAGATCGGGCAGCAGGAGGGCTCTGACTGACTTTGCACACAGCCAACGGGTTTCAATTCCAGGCGCCCCAGAGGTCCCCCAAACATCCCTGAGTGCAGAGTCAGGAGGGACGTTTGAGCATTCCTAGCTGTAGCCCCAAAACAAAACAAAATGAAACAAATAGGAAGAGAAAAAAAATAAAAAGAGTAACAGACAGAAGTGGCAGGGACAAAGGCACCACAGTATCTCGCCTCTACGGCAAAGCCAGGAAAGCTACCCGTGACGTATTCGATATGCCAAACACAGTAACAACAAGTCTCAAAATGGAGACGTTACTGGGCCCGCCAAGCAAATCGATGAACGGGAGGACAGCTAATAAATAATTTAGAAAGTGTTAGACATTATCAGACTAATGACCTGAGCATTGCTAGGTGTGCCTAAGTATCTCAGCTGGAATGCGGTTCTCTGATGTATGCATTTGACAGTAATAAAGAGGAAACACACATTAAGAATTCTTAAATTTAAGCCAGAATAGAGGGCTCCGTGGGCGTGGGCAAATGTTTTGCATTGCCAAGTCCAGAGTCTATGACCACACCACCCTGAAGGCACAAATTTCATCTGGTCTCAGAAGCGAAGCCCAGGGTTCGAGTCCTGGCATCACGTGGTCCTCTGGGTCCACCGGGTGTGACTAAAATCCGGCCTCAAAATACTAACTGAAGTGGGGTCACACGAGCAGGGTCATGGGGATCTGAAGTGTGTCACCAAAGGTCATGTTCAAAGGTCCTTGTGGAGGTCACAGAGGCAAAAACATGGGGTGTGAGGGGTTGTGACAAAGGTAAGGGCACGGGTTTTTGAAGTAAGGTCAGGTAAGGGACAGCAAGGACTAAGGTGGGTCACATCAAAGATAGAGTACAAACCTGTGTCACACAGGAAAAGTCTCTGAGTTCGCGGTCACAAAGTCAGGTACGAGGACTCTGAGTTGCCTGTGGGGAGAGGCCTATGGTGAGACCAATTTCTATTCTGAGATCATGCTGGAATGCAGGGACATGGACACTGAGTTGAGGTCACAAAGTGGAGACCGGGGGCTCTGGGTCAAATTAGTGATGGTCTTATATAGGGTGAGCAGGGCCATGACAAGAAGCTCTGATGTGGGTTTAAAAGAACAGGGGCATGCTTCTGTTGGCTGTCACCCAAGACAGGACGGCAGATTCTGAGCTAGGGAAGCAGGCAGAGGCCTGGGTTCGGTCACAGTAACACACACAGGACAGGGTCACACAAGTGGGACAAGGGTTTGTGAGGTGGGGCACACTGACAGACGTGCGTCCCTGGGAGTGTCCGACCAGCAGCGATAGGGACTCTGGCAGGGCTCACCCATGCAGGAATAAGGGCTTTTTGAGAAAGATTTCAGGATTGGGGTGTGTGTCTGTGTGAACGTATACACAAAGGAAAGAGTTCAGGATGTTTGCGGGATTGCATGGTGCAGCGCCCAGGGAGGTGTGTTTCTGTGTATGTACAATGGAAAGAGTTCAGGATTGGTTTGTGTGTGTGTGTGTGTGTGTGTGTGTGTGTGCGCACACGCGCACAATGGAAAGCCTTCAGGATTGTCCCAGGATGGAAGTTTGCAGGATTGCATGGTGAAGTGCCCTGGGGACGGTGTGTGTGTTTGTGTGTGTGTTTGTGTGTGCAGTAAACACAATGGAAAGAGTTCAGGATTTGCTGCAGATGGGCAGTTTGCAGGGTTGCATGGTGCAGCACTGTATCTACAAAGATTATGTAGATACAGCCTCACCCTGGCCAGGCCTGGGGGTCAGGGGCCTCTGTTTCAAATCTGCTAAAGCATCAACGTTTCTTTCAAGACAGTAATATCAAGCTTTAGGACTGCTGCCCCCAATGACCCCTGTGCTGTTGGCAAACTGGGATGCATTCCTTTGGGATCTTCGGGAATTCGGATCTCTGCAGGTGTTACTTGTTTTGGCATCTGGAATTCTGATCTCAGCAGATGTTATTTTTCTCTACCCTCTCTCCAACCTACCCCAAAGTTCCATAAAAATCTAGGGAAAATAATAAAATAAGAACGGGGAGTGGGGGCAAGTACCTTGGGCCTTATTCGTGTTTCTGGTCAAGGAATAAAGATTATAAAAATTGGCACCAATATAGCCATAGCAGATGCATCCTCAGGGGTCAGTTACGGGTCTGTTGTAGCTTTGTGTCTCTCGTGACACTATTGGGTCCAGGTGAGAGAGGAGAAAGAAAATGTTCCCCGCAAAGGTGTGTGTGTGTGTGTATGTGTGTATGTGTGTGGAAGGGGCAAGGAGTTGGCAGCTGGGGGCTTCCCAGAGAGTCTTAGTTATTAATTGGGCAGCCTGGGGATGACATTCCCCTGGGGATGACATTCCCCTGGGGATGACACTCTCCTGGGGATGACAGCTTGTAGCAAAAGATATCAGTATCAGAAACGTGCCTATGTGTCTCTGTTTATATTAGTGAGTGTCTCTGTGTGTGTGTTGTCTGTGAATATGTCTTATTTTTGTGTGTCTAACTATATGTCTGTGCATATGGGTGTACTGTCGATGTGAGCAGTCTGTGTCGCTGAATGAATGTATATCTGTGTATAAATATCTGTGTGTATCTGCATGTGTCTGTGTGTCCATATAAATATCTGTGTCTGTGTTCCTTTGTGTACATCTGTAGGTCTTTGTACGTGTGTGTCTGTGTAAATGTCAGTGTGTGTGCCTATGTTTCTATGGTTTCTATGGTTAGCTCTGTCTGTGTGTCAGTGTATAAGTCTGTGTGTATATTTGTGTGTGTCAGAGTCCGTGTGTATATATGTCTGATGTCTATGCTAATGTGTCTGTGTGTGCATGTAGGTGTGCTGTGTGTATGATTGTTTCTCTGTGTATAAATGTATGTGTGTCTGTGTATGTTTGTGCATATATCTGTGTCTTGTGTTTACACCATGTGTGTCTGTGTATATATCGGCATGTCTCTGTATGTGTGCATGTGTGTCTGAGTCTGTGTATTTGTCTGTTCTATGTGTGTCTAAATTTGTAAATGTGTATTTCTGTGTTTACATTTGTGTGTCTCTGCATGTGGGTGTTTATGCATTTGTTTTGTGTGTCTGTGTTGGTATACATTCGTTTATAAGGCGTGCATGGTGTATGTGTCTAGTTGATAGTGTCTGTGTTTCTATGTATATATCTGTGTGTCTCTGTATATGACTGTTTGTATAAGTGTCTGTGTCTATATGTGTTTGTATCTATCTGAGTGTATAGCACAGCGGGTAGGGCATTTGCCTTGCACGCTGCCGACCCAGGGTCGATTCCTTCGCCCCTCTTGGCAAGCTACCGAGAGCATCTCACCCACACGGCAAAGCCAGGCAAGCTGCCCATGACATATTCGGTATGCCAAAGACAGTAACAACAGGTCTCACAATGGAGGCGTTACTGGTGCCCGCTCAAGCAAATCGATGAACAATGGGAGGAGAGTGCAGTGGCTGTGTGTGTGTACATGTGTGTCTCTCTGCATGTGTGGATATGCATCTGTGTGTGTCTGAGTGTGCTATTGATGTCTGTGTTTCATGACTGGGCACATGTGTATCTGTATCTATATGTGTGTTTGTGTGTACATCGGTGTGAGTCTGTGTATATGTCTGTGTTGGGTGTGAATATGTGTCTGTTATAAGTCTGAGTTTGCCTATGTCTGTGCGCACATATTTGTGTCTGTGTGTATATGTGTCTGTGTGTGTTGGTGTAACTGTATGTGCGTGTTTTTGTGTCTGTATTTTTGTGTGTCTCTCTGTGTGCATGTGTTTGTGTATATTCTGTGTATACATGTCTGTGTTCACATGTGTGTGCCGCTGAATATGTATTGTATCAGTGTGTCTATGATGTACTTGTGCATATGCCTGTGTGTCTGGGTGTATATCCTTATATACATACATACAGACATATCCGTATCTGCTTATATATCCATATGTCTGTGTGAGTCTCTGTGTATACAAGTGTGTATGTCTGTGTATACTTCCGTGTGTCTCTGTGTGCATGTATGTGTCTATGTATCTGTCTGTTTCTACGTCTATTTGCGTGTCTGTGTGTATCTCTGTATGTGTGTCTCTTTTGTGTGCATGTGCATTTGTTGTATGTCAGCATTATTGTGTGCATACAGTGTCTATGAGTTTCTGTATGTATCTGTGTCTCTCTTCACATATGCATCTGTGTATATGTCTGTGTGGGTGTCTGTATGTCTGTGCATGAGTGTATGTCTGTGAATACGTGTCTCATTGGGTGTGGGACTGTACATCTGTGTGTGTGCACACATGGGTGTGTTTCTGTGTGTAAGTCTGTATGTGCATCATGTGTCTCTGTGTGTCTATCTATATGTCTATGGGTTCATGTGTCTCTGCTCCTATGTGTCTGTGTATGTTTGTGTCTCTGTACGTCAGTGTGCACATACGTCCGCATATGTCTGTGTTATATATCTGTTTTTCTGTGTCTGTGTCTATGTCTCTCTGTATATGCGCATGTGTGTGAGTTTATGTAGACATCTTTGTTGTGTCTGTGCGTGTGTGGGTGTGTCTGTGTGTGACTGTGAATGTGTATATGCTTGTGCCTGTGTATGTCTGTGTGTCTCCGTGAATGTGTCTATGATTGTGCCAGTGTATGTCTGTGTGTATTTGTGTGTGTGCATATCTGCGCTGTGTATATACTATGTGTGACTGTGTGAATTTGTCTATCTGCGTGTGTCTGTTTATGTCTGTGTATGTCTAGGTGAGCATGTGCGTGTGCACTGTGTGTGTTTCTATATATGTCTGTATTGTTTCTCTGTGCTCATGTATTTTACGTTGAAGTCTGTGCCTCTGGACGTGTGTGGGGAATGTTTTTCTGTGCATATGTCTGTGTGACTACCTGTTTGTGTGTCTGTGTACATAAGTGTATGAGTCTGTGTGTCTGTGTGCACTTGTGTATTTGTAACTTTGAATCTCTAGAAGTATGTGTGTTGATGTGTGTGTCTGAGTGTCTGAGATTCTGTATTTATGTCGGTGTAAGTGTATGTACGTGTCTGTGTGTGCATGTCTGTGTCTATTTGTGTGCACGCGTGCTCCGGTTGTGTCTGAGGATGTCTGTATCTCTGTGTGCGAGCGTGTCTGTATGTGACTGTGTCTGTGCCTATAACCGATTGTGTCTACCTTATGTCTGTTCGTGTCTGTTTGGGCATAGGTTGTATGTCTGTGTATACATTTATGTGTGTCTATGTGTGATTGTGCCTGCACGTGTTATGTATATATTATGTGTCTCTTTGTATCTGTGTACATGTTTGATTGTGTTGTGTGTCGGTTTATGTCACTCTGTGTATATGTCTCTGTGTATATATGTCTTTATGCCTGTGTGCATGTGTATACGCCTGTTTGTGTCTTTGTGTTGCACTAGATGTGTCCTGTGTATCTTTGTGTATCTATCTCTGTGTATATTTGTGTGTATATGTGTGTCTATATGTGCATGTGTGAGCATGTCTGTACATCTGTATGTCTTCGTGTGCACAGGTAGATCAGAGTCTATATCTTTGTACGTATCTGTCTGCGTTTGTGTAAATCTCTGTTTGTGTATCTTCGTGTGTCTGTGTACATGTCTGAGTGTGTCTGTGTGTATATATGTATCTGTGTATATTTCTGTGTGCACATGTGTATATGTCGTTCAAGTCTGTCTGTGTGCATAGGGGTTTGTGACTGTTGTATCTCTGTGAATACAGTCCATGTCTCTATGTATGTGTGTTTGTGTATATATATTCAGTGTCTGTGTGTGCATGTGCGTGACTATCTGTGTATGTCTCTGTGTGTCTGTGTGTCTACCTATGTATGTGTCTTTGTATGTTTGCTGTCTGTGTGTTCTGGGTATATGCCTATGTGCATGATATGTGCATGTCTGAGTGTATGTTTGCCTGTGTTCGTATGTTTACTATATGTGTATGTCTATATGCGTCTCTCCATATGCCAGTGTACCTCTGTGTGTGCACCTGTGTTTGTGTGTTTCTCAGTGTGTGCATGTATTTCTGTGTGTATGTGTGTCTCTGCATGTCTTTGTATGTCTCCATTTATGTGTATGTGATTTGTGTCTGTGCATATATCTGTGTGTATCTCTGTGCGTCACTGTGTATACGTCTATGTGTCTCTGTATATGTATTTGTGTGGCAGTGTGTGCGTGTGTGTGTTGGTATTTGTGTGTATATGTGTCTGTGCATGTCGTCTCATGTCTCCATTTATGTGTATGTGATTTGTGTCTGTGCATATATCTGTATGTATCTCTGTGCGTCAGTGTGTATACGTCTATGTGTTTAAGTGTCTGTGTTTATGTGTCTGTTTGCAGTTATCTGTGTGTCTCTGTGTATACGATTCTGTCTCTATGTGCATGTGTGTATGCCTGTGTGTGCCAATAAGTCTGTGTGTCTGTGTGCGCACGTGTGTTGACACATGTGTCCGCGTATATTTATATGTCTCTGGGTATGTATGCACATGCAAGTGTATTTGTGTGCATGTGTGTCTGTACGTTTATGTGTGTATGTGTGTTTGTATATCTGTGTGTTTAAGTATGTCTATATGTCTGTGTGTCTCTATATATGTCCGTTTGTATCTCCACGTCTTTGTTTGTATACGTGTCTGTGCATATTTTTGTGTATGTCTATATGTCTGTGTCTGTGTACTTGCTTGTGGGTGTTTGTCTATGTCTGTTATATATGTGTGCATGTGTCTGTGCACACGTGTGTCTGTGTGCCTGCATGTGAACAGTGTTTGAGTCTGTGCATATGTCTGTGTGTCTGTATTTGCATTTGTATATATGTCCATGTGTGTCTGTGTGTGCATCTGTATATCTGTGTTTGTGCATATGTCTGTTTTGGCTTGTGGATGAGTGTCTGTATGTTTGTGTATGTCTGTGTCTGTATTTTCATTCTTGTGTATGTCTGCCTCTCTGTGTCTGCCTATGAGTGTCTGTAATTATGTCTGTGTGTACGTCTCTGTGTATGTGTAACTGTCTCCGTGTATGTATGTCTGTGTGTCTGTGTTCATCTGAGTATATGTCTTTATGTCTATGTAGGTGCATATGTGTGCCTGTGTGTCTGTGTATATATGTTTGTGTGTCTTTGTGTGTCTACCTATATGTCTGAGTGTCTATGTATCTGTAGATTTCTCACTGTGTCTGTCTTTTATGTCTCTGTGTGCATACATATGTCTCTGTACATGTCTTTGAACCTATGTATAAATCTGCGTATCTATGTGTGAGTCTGTGTCTCTATTTCTGTGTCTCAGTGCGTGCGCATGTGTGTGGCCCTGCGTGTCTATGGCACAGCGCCAGCAGCCGGCGGGCGGGGGCGCTCACCTCCGGCAGGGGGCACGGCCGCTGAGCGATTGGCCCGCTGCCAGGGACAATGGGCAAGCCGGCCGCAGGGGCTCGTTTCCGGGCTCCGCTCAGTCCAGCAGCGGAGCCCAGCAGCGGAGACCCCAAGGCCTTCTCACAGCGGAATGCAGCACAAAGTCTCGCGGGCCGGCCCCTCCTGGCCACGCCCCCGGCACCACCCCTTTTCCCTTCTGGACCTATCCGAGGATGCGCTCGTGAGTGCTGTGAATGCAAGTGTGGAAGGAAAAACCGGTCCACAAAGGCTGTTGCTCCACGGCTCTAGTAGGAAGCCCTTGAGTTGTGTCTTGCAGAGCGGAGCTGAGAGGTGGGAGAGAACGGCTGAAAGTGCTATGCCGATGGACAGCCTGAGCCAAACCTGGCACCCGAGGGCTGCAGGGGACCTAGCTGACAAGAAGGGCAGGTCCAGGGTCACACTCCTGACTGGGAATTGCAGCTTTGCAGCTTCTGGGCTTGGATACTCCACTTCCAGTTTCCACTAATAGCAGCATCTGTCTCATCAGGTGGTGCTGAGCATTAATACCTATTACATCTTCATCGAGATTGCACCCAGAGCTTCCTGCTTGTTAAACATGTACTGTAAGCTGGGGCTAGAGAGATAGTACAAGGGTCAAGACACTTTCTGTCTGGCGTGCAGCTGAATCTCTGGCACCTCGCAGGGTCCCCCGAGCACAACCAGGAGTGATCCCTGAGTGCAGAGCCAGAAGTAAACCCTGAGCACTGCTTGAGGTGGCCCCCAAGAAAACAAATATCTGTCTCTGAGGGCTGGGCTCGTGGGTCGATAGCAGAGCACTCCTTGCACCTCACGCTTTGCATGCAGGAAGACTGGATCGGATCCCCAATGCAGGGAGTCCTGAAGGACCGAGATGGGAGGAGACGCAAGCAACCAGGTGTGTCCCCCAAACCCAAACTAACGCTCATAGCGACATTAGTTAGCCCCTGCTCTTCTATTTCTGGTGGGTGGTTGCTGCCATTGGGCTCCATTCTAAGGGAGATGAGAGGAATCGTGGAAAACAGAGCTGGAAACAGGTTGAACTCGGGCCTCCAAGGATCTTCCAAGTGAAGAGGCTGTGATTGTTCGCATCCTCGCCTTTGGGGAGCACCAGAGGGGGGTGGACAGGGGGAGACCCATGACCTCGTGGGCAGTGGGAGGAAGAGTAGATAGGGAAGGACGTGGGTAGGGACCGAGAAAATAAGGAGCATGGAGGGGAGGGTTCCAGGAGCAAAGGCAAAGAGTTGATTAGTTTGGGGAGAATTCCACACAAAAGGAGGGAGAGGAGCGTGCAGGAGTCCTGGTGTCTTGCGTCTCTGGAACCTGTCTGTGGGAGCCAGTTGCTCCTGACGCTTCACTGATTCTAAGCTCTTTGCTGTCTGTATATCCACTTTGACTGCATCCTGAAGGAGTGCAAGGGAGGCGCTATTTAAAGTCAGGAGACAGGCTGGGGCCATAGCACAGCGGGTAGGGCGCTTGCACATGGCCAACAAGGGTTCAGTCCCTGGTACCCTACTTGGTTCCCTGATCTCGCCAGGCGGGATCCCTGAGCACAGAGCCAGGAGTAAGTAAGCCCTGAGCACGGCTAGATGTGACTGCTAATAATAATAAATTCAGGACACACGGCTTCAGAAGGCTCAAATAGGTCGGGTCAGCTTTGGTCCCTGGCCCTATTCAATGCAAGGAGTGCTCCCGTCACACCCGTCCTCAAGCCTAGAGTCGAGTATCCTTGCCCCATACAGCAAAATAAAGAGGAAGCGAAGTGTTAATATTGTAAGGAGGAGAGGAGGGAGGGAGGGAGATATATATATATATATATATATATATAGAGAGAGAGAGAGAGAGAGGGAGACAGATATATATAGAGAGAGAGAGGGAGGAAGGAGGGGGGGGCTGCAGAAGGTGGTGGCGGGAGGGAACCTGGGGACACTGGTGCCGGGAAATGTGCATTGGCGGAAGGATGCATGTTGGAACACTGTATGACTGAAACCCAATCAGGAACAGCTTTGTAAGGGTCTCTCTGACAGTGATGTAATTATTTTAAATCCTTAAAATGGAAAGACAAGAAACTATTAACAGAGAAGGCTTCACCTGTAACAACCTGTAGTCATCTCTTATACAAGGCATCTCTTAAAGGCTCCAGTGTAAGACACAACAATCTTCATACACTTTTTCCCTAAGGAAATCATTTTTGATCACTGTTAGTGAATTTTTCATAATAAACGATACGAAATAAATTATTTAGGGCCTGCTATGGGGGCAGGCTTGGATGGGGGTTGGAAACTTGGGACATAATGGGGTGGGAAGGTGTACTGGTGGTGGGATTGCTGTTGGAATACTGACTCTAAGAATCCATTGTGAGTAGCTTTATAAAAATAAAATAGAATGGAATAGGAAACTGCCACGGCTTGGCACTTGCGGGGAGACTGCCAGCTGGCTGTGGGCCACATGCCCCCCTCTGCTCCTCGGGATTCACTGAGTTCTCCCGTGCTCACTGTCACGAATGCCTTTGTCAGCTCCCAGGGTCTCACATGTGGGGAGCCAGGCAGCAGCCATCCTGTGTGGAATAAGTGGCCATCTAGCAGCAACTCCCTGCAGCTGCCCAGCTGACGTCAAAGCTGGGACACTGCGTGTCTGTCTCCTTGTCTCTCTCCAACACCCACCCCCACTGGACAGAGCTCAAGGGTGCCTTCGAAGTACTCCATAGTCCCCTGCCCTCAGTTCTTCTCACTTCCTCTCGGCCCTGAACTCATCCTCCCCTTCTTTTCTTCTTCCTGCCACCACCTCCTCCTCGCCTGTTTTCTCCCTACTCCTCCTCTCCAACTCCTCCTTTTGGCTCCCTACCTCCAACTCCGCCTCCTGTTCTGATTTTGCCTCTTTTCTTTTTCCCACTCTGCCTCCCCGTCTGCTGCTCTTCATTCTTTGACTTGCCTCGTCCACAAACTCATCCTCCCCTTCTTTTCTCCTTCCCGCCACCACCTCCTCCTCCGCTTGTTTTCTCCCTCCTCCTCCTCCTCCAACTCCTCCTTTTGGCTCTGTACGTCCAGATCCTCCTCTTGTTCTGACATCCTCCTTTTCTCTTTTACACCACTCAGTTTCCATTGTCTCCTGCTTTCCGGTTCTTGTACTTACCCTCATTCTCAAACGCCTCCTCCTCTTCTCTCTTCTTTCCTCCACCACCTCCACCGCCAGTTTTCTCCCTCTTCATCCTCCTCCTCCATCATCATCTTTTGGGTCTTTACCTCCTAGTCCTCCTCTTACTGAGGGATTCTTTTTCACCGCCTCGCCTCCTCTAGGTTGACATCTTTTCTTCCCCTTACCTCTACTCTTCTTCCACCACCCCGTCCTCCGCCTGTTTTCATCTACTTTGCTCTTCCGCCTCCATCGTTCTTACACCTTTGTGTTTCCTCCATTTCCGTCTCCTCTCCTACTTCCGCACCGTCTTTTCTTCCTTCAGGGTCAACTTCTCCCCATATGTTCCTGTCCCTCCCCCTCACAGATTCCATTCACAAATCCAAATCCCAATTCCCACATGCGCCCCTTCTTCTCAGGTCCCTTTCACCTTCTGGCAAAGTTCTCCTCATCATTGTCGTCCTGCTCTTCTTTTCTTCTTCCCAACACCACCTCCTCCTCCGCCTTCTTTCTTCTTCTTCCCTCCTCCTCTTCCTCCTCCTCCTCCTCACATCCTCCTTTTTCCTCCATACTTCCAGTCCTCTTGTTCTGATGTTACCCATGTTCCATTTTCAACTGCAGCCCCCATAGTCCGCAGCCATTCAGTTCTCAATTCCTCTTGTCCTAGAACTTATCTTTCTCTTCTCTTCTTTTTCCCGCCACCACCTCCTCCACCCGTTTTCTCCCTCCTCCTCCTCCTCCTCCTCCTCCTCCTCCTCCTCCTCCTCCTCCTCCTCCTCCTCCAACTCCCCCTTTTGGTTCCAAACCTCCTCATCCTTCACAGGTTCTTTTTTTTGGGGGGGCCACACCTGGCGAAGCTAAGGGGTTACTCCTGGCTCATGCATTCAGGAATTACTCCTGTTGGTGCTCAGGGGACCCTATGAAATGCTGGGAATCGAACCCGGGTTGGCCGCATGCAAGGCAGATGCCCTACCCGCTGTGCTATCTCTCAGCCCCTTTGAGGGGTTCTTTTTCACTGCCTTGACTCCTCTATGCCGTCTTCTTTTCTTCGACTTACCTCTCCTCAAACTCGTCCTCTTCTTTTCTTCTTCCCTCCACCACCCCATCCTCTGCCCATTTTCTTCATCTCCTATGCTCCTCCACCTTCTCCGGATCTGACTTCTTTGTGTTTCCTCCATTTCCGTCTCCTCTTCTACTTCCGGTTCATCTTTTCTTCTTCCACGGTCTCACTCTCCCCACACATTCCATCCCTCCCCGTCACAAATTCAATGCACAAGTTCACATGTCTCTTCCCACAGACACTCCTTCTGATGTCCCCTTCATCTTCTTCTGACATATTTCTCCTCGACGTTGTCCTGCTCTACTTGTCTTCTTCCCGCCATCACCTCCTCCTCCACCTGTTTTCTCCTTCCTCCTCCTCCAACTCCTTCTTTTGGCTCCATACCTCCAATTCCGCCTCCTGTTCTTCTGTTGCCTCCTTTCTTTTTCACCACTCTGCCTCCACTGCCTGCTGTGGGTACAAGTAGGTGTGTTTGTCCATATGTGTGTATCTGTGTATATGTCTGGTATGTACAGGTGTATTTTAGTGTTTCTGTATATGTCTGTATATATCTTTGTGTGTCTTTGTGACCGCATGTGTGTGTATATGTCGGGGTGTTTGTGAGTCTACGTCTTTGTGTCTCTGTGTACACGAAGTATCTCTGTATATGTGTTTTGTCTAGCGTGTGCATGTGTGTCCGCATGTGTGCATATTCCTGTGTGTATATGTCTGTTTTATGTGTGTGAAAATGATCTGTGTGTATCTGTGTATTTATACATCTGTGTGCATCTGTGTGTCTGAACATATGTTCATGTGTGTTTGTGTGATTGAGACCTTGCATCTATGTATATATCTGTGTCACTATGTGTCTGCCTTTATGTCTGTATGTGAGCGTGTGTCTCTGTCTATGTGAGTTATGTCCGTTTGTGCATGTGTGTGTGCCTGTGTATGTCTAGGTGTATCTGTGTGTATATCTACGTGTTTCTCAGTAAATGTCTGTGTGTCTGTACATGTCTATGTATCTGTTAGTGTGTATGCCTGTATGTGCCGGCGAGTGCATCTGTTGTATGTCTGTGTGAGCATGTGTGTTTCTGTGTGCATATGTCTGTGTGTCTATGTATATATCATGTCCCTGTGTATCTGTATGTTATGCACATGTGTCTCTGTATTGTCTGTTGTCTCTGTGTGCATTTGGTGTGTGTGTATCTGTGTTTGGCCGTGTATATTTCTGTGTGTATGCTTTTGTATCTGTGTATGCCTGTGAGTCTGTGTATAAATCTGTGATTCTGTGTCTGCATGTGTGTGACCTTGTATGTGCCGATGTATATATCTGTTGACTTTGTGTATGTCTATGTATCTGTGTCTTTTATGTAGATGTCTATGTGTGCATGTCTCTGTCTATGTATGTGTGCATCTGTGTGTGTCTGTGTATGACTGTCTGTGTGTGCCCATGTGTGCGTGTCTCTGTTGTATATACCCATGTTTCTGTATGTGACTGTGCACGCATTTCTGTGTGTACGTCTATGTGTGTGTCTCTGTAATTGTCTGTGTTGTCTGTGTGCATGTGTTTCTGTATATATGCCTATGCGTCTCTGAATACTTCTGTGTGTCTCTGTTTCTGTCTATATGTCTGTGTTTTGACAATTGTGTATCACATGATCACTTGACTTCCTGTTAATTGTCGATTTGCTCGAGCGGGCACCAGTAACGTCTCCATTTGTCCCTGTCGTGTGCTAGTGTGGCCCAATGGCGTCTGAGCATAGCTGTTTTGATTCGTCTTTGGGAGACATGAATAGCGTTCTCATCCTGTTTGCGTAGGGCCCAGGTCTCTGAGGTGTATGTTAATGCAGGAAGAAGAGTGGAATCTAAGAGATGTGTCCGAAACCAGAGGCTCTTTGTCCTCTTAGCTATTTCTAAGACAATTGTGTTTGTCTGTGTAAATGTCTGTTAGTCTCTCTGTGTGTATGTGTATACTTGTGTATATATCTGAGTATCTGTTTATATGGCTGTTCGTGTCTGTGTGATGCATGTGTGTCTGTGTGTTTGTCTGTGTGTACGTGTGTCTGTACATATGTCTTTGTATGTCTTCATGTATATGTATGTGGGTTTTGTCTGTGCATGTCTGTAAGTATCTTTGTGTGTCAGTGTGTATACATCTTTGTGTCCCTGTCTATGTATTTGTGTACATGTCCACATGTGTCTTCCTATGGATCTGTTCTGTCTCTTTGTATGTCTGTATATATGTCTATATGCAAAAGGGTGTGTGTGCATATGGGTGTCTGTGTATGCCTGTGTGTATCTGTGTCTTCAAGTGTTTGTGCGAATGGGAGTATATTTATGTGCATATGTGTGTATCTATATATCTGTCTCTCTCTTTTGTATATGTCTGTGTTGTATATGTGCATGTTTGTGTGTGTTTTGTGTTATTGCTTGCATGTATGTCTGTGTCTATTTGATTATGCCTGTGTGTGCATGTCTATTTATATATCTATGAGTCTCTGTGTGTGTCTCTGTGTGTGCATGTCTGTGTGTCTGTGTTTTTCTGTATATATGTGTAACCTAGAATTACTCCCGTGTCCCCCACTAAAAGAAAATACAACCACCTCTTGAGGAAAAAGAGACGTTTCTACCTATCTTCTGAATCAAGTTAGGAGAAGAAAGATTCGTTCAGAGGACCCAAAGGATCGGGGCTGCCGTGACAAGGAAATGGCTGCCTCTTTTCTAAACACTCTGGCATGAGGTGAGTCTGCAGTTGGGGGAGAAAGCAGGGAGACTCTGGCACACAGACCTCACTGCAAGGAAGGGACACTCAGCACACAGCTTATAGAGCAGCTTAGAAGACGCAGTCAAGTATACGGATCGGGACTAGGGTCGGAGCTGCAGAAGAGTGGGGAAGGCGTCTGTCTGTCCTACATGCAGCAGACCCAGGTTCAATCCCCGACAACCCCCAGGACCCCCTCCTCACCAAGAGTGACTCCTGAGGAGAGCCAGCACTAAGCCCTGACCACCACCATGTATGAGCCAAAAACCTGAAATATTAATAATAATATTAAAATGTAGGAATGAGCGAAGGCACCGTGGGTAAGGTGTTTGCCTTGCACACTGCTGACCCAGGTTGGATTCCTCCTTCCCTCTTGGAGAGCCCGGCAAGCTACCAAAAGTATTCACTACCAGGATCTCACCATTCTACAAAGAAGTGATCGTTGATGTCAAGAGAGGGGTTCGGCAGGGTGATACCATTTCACCGAAACTCTTCAGTGCCACCCTCGAGAACATCATGCGATGACTTGAATGGGAAGAAATGGGAGTGAAGATAGATGGTCATCAACTACACCAACTCCACTTTGCTGATGACATTGTTTTAATAACACCAAACATCAGCCAAGCGGCACAAATGCTGGCCGACTTTGACCGTGAGTGTGGAAAAGTTGGACTACAGCTGAATCTTACGAAGACAATGTTTGTGAGAAACAGCCTCGTTCCTGATGCCCCATTCGCTCTCAATGGAACGACCAACTCCGAATGCAACAGCTATGTGTACCTAGGTCGAGAAGTCAACATGACAAATGACCTGGCACCCGAGCTGCGCAGGAGAAAGAGAGTGGCTTGGAAAGCCTTCAAGAACGTCGAAGAAACAGCTAAGAGGATGAAGAACCTCCGGCTCTGGGCACATCTCTTTGATTCCACTGTTCTTCCTGGATTAACATATGCCTCAGAGACCTGGGCCCTACGCAAACAGGATGTGAACGCTATTCGGGTCTCCCAAAGAAGAATAGAAAGAGCTATGCTTGCAATATCACGTTTCACTCAAATGAGAGAAAGAATCCGGAGTTCCGACAACCGTCGATGATCAAGAATCAGGGACGCTGTCTCATTTGCCAAGGTGTCAAAAATCAGATGGGCTGGTCACGTAATGAGATTTAAAGACGACCACTGGACTAGAGCTGTTACCGACTGGATTCCACGGGATGTCAAAAGACCACGTGGCCGCCCACCTACCAGATGGTCAGACTTCTTCGTCAAGATTAAGAACGATTGATTTGAGGCTCTTCATCTTCCCAGAGCGAACAGATGCCATTGGACTACACTGGCACGCGACAGGGACAAATGGAGATGTTACTGGCGCCCGCTCGAGCAAATCGACGAGCAATGGGAAGTTAAGTGATTTAAGTGAAGTGTGTGCATGTCGGTATATTTCTGTGAATATGTCTGTGTGTGTCAAGAGTCCATGTGTATATATCTGTTGCTGGTGTATATTTGTGTCTGTATGTATATGTGTACATGTGTGTTTCTATATGTCTGTGTTTCTCTGTGTCTGCATGTGTGTCTGAGGATGTATTTGGGTCTGTGTGTTTACAGTATTTTTCTGTGAATATGTCTGCATGTACGTGTATATATCTGTGTCTGTCTGTGTATACGCTTGTGACTTTTATGTTGCCTGTGTTTGTGACTCTGTGTCTATGTATATGACCCTGTCTGTCTCTGTTTATATCTGTATGTCTGTATACATATCCATTTGTGTCTGTTTGCAGTGTGTCCGTGTACATGTCTGTGTGTATGTGATATGTCTTTGTATGTCTGTGTGTGTGCAAGTGGGTTTGTCTGTGAAAATGTATGTGTGTATTTATGCCTGTTTGTACACACACACCATATGTCTCTCTGTGTATGTCTCCATGTGTGTGTTCTCTGTGTATATATCTGTGTGTATGTCTGCTTGTGCGCATTGTGTGTGTCAGCGTGACTGTACTCTGTATCTGTGTAGATGCCTGTGCATGTCTCTGTGTGTCTTTGTATATGTCTCTGAGTGCCTGTGCATGTGTGTGGATCTGTTTGGGTCTGTGTATGTTTGTGTATGTCTCTGATTGTGTGCATGTGTTTGTGTCTATGCATATATCTGTGTGTCTGTGTATATTTGTGTTTATTAGTGCTTCTGTATACGCTGTGCCTTTGTAAGTCTTTTTTTGTGTACCTGTGTATGTCTGTGTCTATATGTCCATGTATGTATCTTTATGTGTGTTCATATGTCTGGATGTCTATATATGTGTGTGTGTGTGTGTGTGTGTGTATGTGATTGCGAGTCTCTCTGTGTCTGTGTCTGCACATCTGTTCATCTGTGCTTATGTATCCGGGTTTGTATATCTGTGTGTGTCTGTGTTTTTTGTATGTCTGTGTGTCAGTATGTTTGTGTGTGCATATGTCTATGTATATGGTGTGTGAGTCTAAGTCTATGTGTAAATCTGTGTATGCACTCTGTGTTTGTATAAATGTCTAAGTGTATGTGTGTATGCTTGTATCTGAGTTTATGTGTCCTTGTGTGAGTTTCTGTGTGCATGTGTGTCTCGGTGTTGTGTGTACATCTGTGTCAGTGTATAAGTCTGTGTTCACACGTGTACTGTGCCTAAATACGTCTGTGTGCATGTGTGTGTAAGTCTGTGTATGTCTGTGTGCATATGTGTGCCTATGTTATGTCTCTGTGTGCGTGTGTATATTGTGTCTGTATGTATGTGTCTGATTGTGTGCATGTGTTTGTGTCTGTGTATATGTCTGTGTGTCTGTAGGTGCACAAGGGTATGTCTAAATATGAGTGTGTCTCTGGGTATGTGTCTGCACATCTGTTTAGTGCATGTGTATTTGTATATATATGTGTGTATCAGTACATATATATCTATATATGAGTATGTGTGTCTATATGTCTGTGTGTTCATGTGTCTGTGCACATGTGTGTGTTGTGTGTCTAAGTATATATCTGTGTATCTGTCTGTGGTTGCACATGTGTGTGTTGTGTATATGTCTGTGTGTCTATTCTGTATGTGTGTCTGTTATGTGTGCATGTCTATGCATCTGTGTGTTTACATATCTGTGTGTGTCTGTATATCTCGCTGTGTCTGTGTTTCTACGTATATATCTGTATGTAAACTGTGCTCTTGATGTCTCTGTGGGAGTGCACGTGTTTGACTCTGTATATGTTGTGTATGTTTGTGTGTGATACACAGAATTATACACAGATGCCTACACTGAAGACATACAGATTTATGCACAAAAAGACATACAAACATGTCTGTGTGCTTGTGTGCATGTCTTTGTTGTCTGTGTGTGTGCATGTGCGTAGCTCTATGTGTGCAGGTGTCTAAGTGTATAGTGTCTGTGTATATGTCTGCGTGTCTCTATGTGTGTCTGGGTGTGTTTCTGTGTGTCTGGATGTCTCTGTCAGTGTGTGCACATGCGTGTGTGTGCAGATTAGGTCTGTATCTCATTCTGTGTGTGCATGTCTGCTCTGTGTATCTGCATGTGTCTCTGTATCTGTCTGAGTGTATATATATATATATCTGTGTGTGGTTATGTGTGTGTGTGTCTCTGTATATGTCTGTTGTGTCTGTGTGTCTTTTTGTGCAGAAGTGTATGCATCTGTGTATAATTCTGTGTATCTATGTGTCTGTGTATATGTCTAGATGTGTATTTGTGTCTGTGTAGAAATGTGTCTGCATATATGTCTGTGAGTATGTGTCTTGCACATCTGTGTGTGGATGTCCATATGTTTCTGTGTATATCAATTTTGTATCTGTGTGTGCATGTTTTGAGCCTGCACATAATTTCATGCTGTGACTGTGCTGCATGTGGGAGGATGTCTGTGTCTGTCTGTGCGAGTCTGTCTGTATCTATGTCTATGTGTGCATGTGTGTGTCTTTCTATAAGTCTCTGTGTGTGTATCTGTGCATGCATTGGGTGTGTCTGTGTATATGTCTGTGTGTGTCTGTGTGTCTGTCTGTGTCTGTCTGTGTCTGTCTAGGTGTTTGCTTATGTGTGCATGTCTCTGTGTCTATGGATAGATCTGTGTGTCTCTGATTGTCTTTGTATATTTGTTTGTTTCTGTGTGCTTGTGTGTGAACTGTGTCTCTGTATGTCTGTGTGGGTCTCTGTGCATATATGTCTGTTTGTGTGCCTTTGCAAATGTCTGTGTGTCTGTTTCCTTTTTTATATGTGTTTGTGTCTGTCTATGTCTGCATGTCTGTGAATATATCTGTGTGTCTGTTCATGCATCTGTGTGTTAGTGCAAATATCTGTGTCTGTCTGTATATGACTTTGTGCTTCTGTGTGTGTGTGTATGCCTTTGTATGTCTCTCTATATGCATGTGGGTGTGTGTCTTCTGTATCTGTGTGTGCATGCATGTTTTCACCTGTTTATGTGCCTGTGTTTGTATGTCTGTGTATGTGTGCTTTTGTGTAAATGTCTGTATGTATCAGTATGTTTGTGTGTGCATATGTGAAGGTCCGTGTGTGGCTATGTACAAGTTTGTGTCTATGTGAGTCCATTGTCTCTGAGTCTATATATATGTTTGTGTCTCTGTATCTGTGTATATGTCCGTGTGTGCGTGCATGTGTGTCTGTGTAGATGTCTATGTGTATATGTGTGTATGTGTATCTGTGTATATGTCTTGTGTGTATCTTGTGTGCGCATGTCCCTATATGTCTGTGTCTGTGCCTATCTATGTCATGTATGCATCGGTGTCAGTGTATGTCTGTGTTTGCTCTTGTAGTACATTGTCTGTAAATATGCCTGTTTGAGTCTGTGTGAGCATTTGTTTGTCTGTATGTAAATCTATCCATCTTCTCTGTGTGTTTGTGTGCGCATGTGTGTTTCTGTGTGTCTGTGTATATGTCTCTGTGTGTATATGTTTGTGTATGTCTTGTGTGTACATATCCATGTGCCTCTATCTGAACGTGTCTGTGAGCATGTAGGTGTCTGTGTATATGTCTGTGTGTATGCAAGGGCATGTCTTTATATATGTGTCTCTGGCTGTATGTCTCTAAATCTGTGTAGTGTTTGTGTATTTGCGTATATATCTGCATGTGAGCCTTTTGTGTACTGCTCATGTGTGTTGTGTGTCTATGTATATATCTTGTGTATCTGTGTGTCTGTCTATATGTCTGTGTGCTTTTGTGTCTGTCTGTGCTTTTGTGTCTGTGTGTGCCTCACGTTGTCAGTGGGTGTACATATGTTATGTGTCGTGTATATGTTTGTGTATGTCTAATTCTGTATATATGTCTGTTGAATATAAGCATGCTTATTTCTGTGTCTGTGTATACATGTGTGTCTGTGTATATGCTCGCGTGTCTCTAGGTGTGTGTCTGTATGTCTATCAGTGCCTGTTTGC
The DNA here is from genome assembly GCF_029834395.1 of Sorex fumeus. Lineage (NCBI taxonomy): Eukaryota > Metazoa > Chordata > Mammalia > Eulipotyphla > Soricidae > Sorex > Sorex fumeus. The sequence continues at coordinate 672,283 of NW_026606303.1, read as the reverse complement.
CTGTGTACATATATTTATTGTCTGTGCATGTACTCATGTGTTTCTGTATGTACGTACATATACAGACACACAGACACACACACCAGTGTAGTATGTGTCTGTGTGTCTGTGTCTGTCTGTCTGTCTGTGTGTCAGTGTGTGCACATGCCTGAGTGTCTAGATATGTCTGTGAGTCTGATTCTGTGTGTATGTCTGTCGTGTGCCTGCATACGTGTGTTTGTGTATGTATGTGGTGCTCATTTGTCTATGAATTTCTTGTATGTCTGTGTGCGTCTGTGTGTGACAGTATCTATGTGTGTGTCTGCATATGCCTATATCTGTGTGTTGGTATGTTATCTGTGTATAAGACCGAGTTGTGTGTTGCATGTGGGTGTCTGTGTATATGTCTGTGTGAGTTTGTGTGTGATGATGTGTATGGTTTCACCTATGCCTGTCTGTGTATCTTTGTGTGCATTGGGTGTGTCTGTGTATATATATTTGTGTGTCTGTCTATATATCTCTGTCTGTGCATATCTGTGTATACGTCTATGTGCTTGTGTGTGTGGTCTGCATATATGACTCTGTGTCTGTATGTTTGTATCATTGTGTCTCTATGTATATATGTGTGAATTTGTGTTCGTGAATATGTCTGTGTGTCTTGTGTGTCTATGTGTGGCACTGTGTGTGCATGTGTGTCAGTTTACATGTCTATGTGTGTGCATATGTGTGACTGTGTCTATTCCTTTGAATGTCTGTGTATATGTCTACATGTTGTGAGTACATATAAATCCGTGTTGTGACTGTTGTAGTGGGTGTGTGTCTGTGCCATCTGTCTGAGTCTGTGTGTGTGTCTTTACAGATTACTATGTGTATCTGTGTGTATATTGGGTGTTTCTGTGTGTATATATATTTGCATGTCTGTTTGCGTGTGTCTACGTATATGCCTATGTGTGTATGTTAGTGTCACTGTGGATGTGACTCTGTATATATGTGGCGTGTATAAGTATGTCTGCGTTCGGGTGTCTATGTGACTTGATCAGTGTATGTGCATGTATGTGTCTGTATAGGTGTGTGTCTGTGTGTATTTAGTCAGTGTATATGTCTGTGTGTGTACATGTGTGTGTGTGGCTGTGTACATGTCTTGTGCATCTGTGTGTGCATGTTGTGATTGTGTGTATATGAGTTAGTGTGTGTGCGGATCTGTTGTCTGTGTGTGAATGTGGCGAAAGTTCGTGTTGTGACTGTGTTGCATGCAATGTGTCTGTGTATATGTTTATGTGAGTCTGTATCTCTGTGTTCATGTGCTTGTGAAAATATGTGTGCATATATCTGTGTTGTCTGTGTGTGATTATGTGTATATATGCTTGAGTGTATGTCTCTGTATGTATGTGTTTATGGCTATATATGTGTTGTGCTTGTGTATATGTCTGTGTGTGCATGTTGCTGTATCTATATATATGTCTTTTGAGTGTGTGTATGCCTGGTGTCTGTGTGTATGTCTGTGTCATTCTGTGTGTGCACGGGTGTGTCTCTATATATGTCTGCATGTGTCTCTTTGTGCATGGGTCTGTATGTTTCTGTACACATGTGTCATGTAATTGTGTATCTTCGTATATGTGTGTATGTATACATATATACATATATATGTCACTTGCTTATGTGCATGTGTTTCTATGTGTACATTTGATTGTGTGTCTGTGAGTCTGTGTGTCCATGTATATATCTGTGTGTGCATGTGGCTGTGTGTTTATGTATATGTGTGTTGCTCTCTGTATACATGTGTCTATGTACATGTCTTTGTGTTTGTGTATATGTCTGTGTCTCTGTTTGTGTGCATGTCTGTCTGAATACACCTGTTTGCGTATACATGTGTTTGCTTCTGTGTTTCTCAGTGTCTGTGTATATGTCTCTATGTGTTACGGTATCTGTGTGTGTGCATGTGTCTATGTTTGTGTATATGTGTTGTCTGAGTGTGTGCATGTTTGTATCTGTGTGTGTATCTATGTCTGTTGTCTGTGTATCTGTCTGTGCACCGGGGTATCTGTATAAATTTATTGTCTGTCAATAAATTTAAAAAACTGGGCACATTGGTGGTGGGAAATGTAAACTGGCAGAGGGGCTGGCATTGCAACAAACACTGTATGACTGAAACCCAGTCAGGAACAACTTTGTAACTGCATCTCAGGGAGACTCGATAACTCAAAAACAACAACAAATTATCCAGGTGGTGGGTCAGAGCAATAGAACAATTGGTGGGATGCCTTGCAGCGGCAGACTGGGGTTTGATGCCCAGCATCCCACTTGGTCCCCCTTGCACTGCCAGCAGTAATACTGAGTGCAGAGCCACGAGTACCCCCTGAGCATGTACCCCCTGAGCACCGCCGATTGTTCACCCTCTGAAAACGCCAAAACAATGATCGAGTGTCGAAGCTGAGAAACCTTGACCTCGAGACAAATAGATTCCCTTAAAATGGGAGTTGGAGGAGAAAATACTTCCACTTATCTCATTCAAAGTTTGACTGAAATATCTTTCATGTAAGCGTCATCGATGTTACGCCTCAATAGAACATTTCTGTGGTCTGGATTAGACAGAACAACTGTGCATGTTACTAACAACTAAGCTACAGTAAGTTATTTGTTTCTGATCTCAGAAGTACTCCCAGCTCAGTATTCCTCCTGCGAGGCCCCAGAGCCTCAAAGTCTGAGCTTTCAACATGCAAAGAGTGCCCAAACCTTGTGAGTCTTCTCCCGGGGCCCAAAGGAACTTCTTCCAGCTCGTCAGAGTCCCCAAGCTACGTTGAAAGGTCTTGATTCGTCCCAAACACAAAGGTTACCATTCGAAAGGACCCGTGCACGTCTGTGTCCACTGCAGTGCTGAGTCCAGACGTGGAAACCACCCAAAGGCCCAACCACGGACCAAGGGATGAAGAAGTTGTGAGACATAGACACACAGTGGGACCCGCTCTGCTCTATGAACAAAATCATGCAGCCTGCAGCCCCATGAATGGAGCCATGAGCATCATGCGCAGTCCAGCCAATCCGAGGGACAGGGGCTGACACGGTGATCTCTCATGGCAGGACTTACAGAGACATAGCCAGGGAGCAAGGAGGGCCAAAGGCAACACGCGGGCAAACTGAGCCCGGCCCTTGGGGGAGGGAGGTGGGTACCCAGAGCCAGATGTGTGTTGGGATGATCTGCACGCAAAGCACCATTATCTGCCTGTCAATCACAGAAGCTCAAGCAATTAAATAGGGAGAAAAACATTGAAACAGTAAAAGTTAGTTTTTTCTTTTTTCTTTTGCTTTTTGGGTCACACCTGGCGATGTCAGCTGCATGCAAGGCAAACGCCCTACCCGCTGTGCTATCGCTCCAGCCCCGCCCCAGTATTCTTAATGCAAAGGAGGCATCAGATAAAATTTCAAATTTCCAACACAAGACCCAGGTAATGGCTTATGCTGAGAGGTCCAGTGGAATATAAGAAATGTCTTTTCTTGTTTCTGCAGAGAGGAAGCAGCATCATGAATAGCTGAACCTTGGCACGACTAGAAGAAGACACAACAGAAACTGGCTAAACAACGTCTGAGATGCTGGAAACTCTGAAGGACTTTTCTCTAGGTTTCTCCATGAAGAAGGAGGAGGGTGATGCATATTTCAATATATAGGGACTTGAGGATTAGTCATAGCACTAATTAAGTACTAGCTTACATCAACAGTTTTAGTTTCATACTTAATTAACATGATTGGAGCTCATAGCATTATCCCAGAATGAAGAATAATATATTTTAATTATTTTTTATTTTTTAGGATTAATGTTCACACTGCCAATATCACTAAGAATAACAGGAAGGCTGTTGGTCTTGGCAGGCATTGTGTTCAATGGAACGTAAAGGATGTAGGTAAAACAAAAAAACAACTTCAAGTTAAGGGATGATTTATAGTTCTCCAAAATTACATGTTTCCAAATAAAGAAGGCTAAGTCAGAAACGATATCACTGTCACTGTATCTCTGTCATCCTGTTGTTCATCAATTTGCTTGAGTGGGCACCAACCAGTAATGTCTCTATTCGTCCCTGTCACGTGCTATTGTAGCCTGATGGCATATTGGGGGCTCTTTCAGGGTCAGGGGAATGAGGACCATCATTGTTATTATTTTTGGCATATCGAGTACGCCACTGGGTAGCCTGCCAGGCTCTGCTGTGCGGGTGGGATACTCTCGCTGTGCGGGCGGGATACTCTCGGTAGCTTGCCGGGCTCTACGAGAGGGATGGAGGCTTTTGGGGCAGCCTCTACTCACCTTTACAGGCAAAATAAATAAATCAAGTGAAATACTTTAGATAAAATCTCAGAATACATTATATAATCCCTTTAATAAATGGTTCTACTTTGCATACTTTTTACAAAATTTTGTCTGGTTAGGAGCATGTCAAAGTTGTCTTGTTTTTATGAATTTCTGTTATCAATGACATATTTTGCCCTAATATAATTTGTGATGTGATAAAAAAATGGACACTAGAACACAAAAATTTTCCACATATATTATCTAATATACATTCTCTGCTTTTTTGAATAAGGCATGAACAGATAAAAATCCATTATCATTGGGTCAGATAATCTAATGCTTGAGGTGTGGATGCCTTTTTTGTGGCTGACTCCTGTCTGATCACTAGCACTTCATGGCCTACTCCACTCTCTCCCGGCATCATGGCTGGGTATAGCCCAGGAGTCTCAAGAACTGCCAAGAGAGCCCCGTAAACACTAGCACTGTAGGGTTTGAGCAGCACCACATAATCAGGACCCTCGTATCAGAAATGATATAAAGACATAAATAAATGTCTCCCTAATTTTGAAGAGACTACATTGATTAACGGGCTGGAGCAATAGCACAGCGGGTAGGGCATTTGCCTTGCACGAGGCCAATCCAGGTTCTATTCCTCCGGCCTCTCTCAGAGAGTGCAGCAAGCTACCAAGAGTATCTTGCCCACGTGGCAGAGCCTGGCAAGCTCCCACTGGCTTATTTGATATGCCAAAACCAGTGACAGACAAGGCGCACAATGGAGACGTTACTGGTGCCCGCTCAAGCAAATCGATGAGCGGGAGGACAGTGCTACAGTGTTACTTTGATTAAAAACAGGAAGCAGAGTCAGGGAGTGGATCGAACAGTTGGATATGCATCGGGCCCTAGGGCTGACCCTTGATATGGCCTGGTCTTATCCCTGATGGCTGGGCCTCCAAAGACCAACAACACCAACAAATCTTGGAAATCTCGGGTCTAACAGCCTCCTAACACCACCTGTTCCACATCAGGGACTTATCCAGGGTACAACTGGCAGCTTGTCTTCATGCAAAGGATCAAATGCTCAAATGTTTAAGGTATAAATATCCATTGGTTCTTATTGATAGCATCCATGGATAGGCAGAAGCTTTTCCGATCTGTACTGAGAAAGTCAGAGACGTGGCTTGGTGTTTCTATGTAGTTTAGACAGATTTGGACACAGGAAGTCATTTTCTATCAACCAAAGGCATGGGTGAAGGAGTTATTACTTTTCATTTTTATGGTAAGACTGGGTATATCATTATGCTGCTTTGGTGACTGTTGTGTTTGTTAACTTTCATGTTCTCTGAAACGAGAAACCATTTTGCCCTCAGTAAGCCAGAGAAGACCTTCTACTCCTCCAGGGTCTAAGACTCTCTAATAATATTCCTCAGCCTAATCTGTCTGATCTTTTCTTTCAGAGGTTGATGATTCCAGGAACCCAACCCATTCATTGTCAGGCGCCCATTAAAAACTAAGTTATCATGAGGTTTCACCCCTTGTGCAGTCAGGGTCAGCATCCCTTTGCCAGCAGGAAGAAACTCCAGAAGTTGGATCTTCAACCATTTCCCTTTCAAGATTTGTCACACCCAGCGGCCTCCCCTGCCTACCCGCAATGGTGCTCTCCAAGCACAAGCCCTGCTGTGCATCCTGGGGAGCCAATCACCAAGCCTAGTATGGACAGCCTGATACCATCTGGAGAGGAAATTCAGCATAGCACAGGGAAGGCGGTCACTCGGGTGGGCAAGGACAAGGCCCCGCATGGATGCCTGTCCAGCACAGCACAGCCGCGCCCGGGGTCCAGCCTGCTCAGGCCACCGCAGGGACACGCAGGGCAAGTCTCTTCACAGGCGGAACACCCCTCCAGCTCCCGCTGCTCCTGCCTCTCCCCCTCATCCACCATCCTCCCAACCCTAGGTCACTAGGAACCTCTGAGGTCCTTATAAAGATCCGAGCCAGGCGCCCTCTCTCACAGAGCCAGATTCAATCTGTCTATGGTAGAAGACTGGGCCCTCAGTGTTCGTTTCCGTGGCTTGGTTGTGCTCATGACTGCAGGGCTCAGTGCTCGGGGATGGCTCCTGACAGTGCTCCGAGGAGCAGGAGGTGACTGGTGCCAGGAAGCAAATGCTGCCTCCCATGCACCAAGTACCCTCCCAGCCTGTGAGCTTTCACCTTCGGGGCTCCGGTCCCTCGAGGCTAAAAGCCTCCTTCGGCTCCAAGGCGGGAAGCCAGGGAACAACCATTGTTTGGAAGAGCCACAGCATGGGATCGAAGTGCAAGCTCAGGTCTCAATAGCGCGGGCTGTGGCGGCCTCCGATCCAAGCCCCTTTCTTTGAGATGTGCGTTAGCCGATCCTAGGGCTTGGCTCTGTCCATCTCATCATAAACACCCAGACCTCCTTGCTTTTTCCTCCATCCGTCTCTGGCCAGACTCACTTGGGACCTTTCCAGACACTCAGTCTGTCTTTCTAAGGTCTTCTGGGCAATCCTGGAAAAGAAGAAGGGCCATAACTGGCCTCCGAACTGTCTTTTTCAGAGGACAGATGGGCATCTGGCTCTCCAGAACTGGGGGAAATGCACATACACACACACACACACACACACACATACACACACACACGTAATTTGGTGCCACTGCTGACCCCTATTGTCAGGGCGTTACCGAGGATTATGGGCCCGGGAAGGAGACGGAGGGTGTCACATATGGAGTCTTGCTCCCTAGACTGGCATATTTTCTCAGAAGCAGGAATTCACGTCCGAGAAAGCCCTGGTGGGAAGCAGCAGCGGCAGCAGGGACCCAGCCTACCCCCTGCACAGTCCCCCGTGAGGGTGCCCCAATGTCGGGGCAGAGCGCCCCTCAGTCTGCTCCCCCCAAAGTGTGCTCCAGCCCCGTCTTCCTGGACACCCCAGAGAAGAAAAGGAACTGAGAAGCCAGGAGCACGAGAAGGAAGAGCCACGGGCCCTGGGCTTCTCCCTCCTGCCCTCTCTCCCGCCACGTCTGCAGGTGAGTACAAAGGTGATGCAACTGAACCAAACCCATCGCTCGTGGCCACGGCCATCATGGCCCGCTGCAAGGCAGCCTTTGGACACAGGGAGATTTCTTGTTGCTTCTTTATTTGTTTTTGTGACACACCTGTTAGAGCTCGGGGCATACTTCTGGCTCTGTGCTCAGGGTGGTGGCTGACGGTGCACAGGGGATCCTGTGGAGTGGCCGGGATGGAATTGGTACAAGGTTTTTGTGCATGCTCTTATTTCCGACAAGGAAAGAGATCTTGCAAAGCAGATATTCCCCGAAAGGACCACATCAGCCAGCAACGCAATGAATAGTCTCTTCGGAAAAGGTGCAATGCAGGTTTGTGTGTGCACCTGTAGGGCACCAGTCACCAGTCACCAGCCAGCCGGGATCTTTCAAGAGGGATCTTCACTAAGTGCAACAGTATCCAGGTTGAGATGTAGCAGAGGTGCCTCTGCCAGTGACTGCACCAAGGTCCTGAGCCAGGAGAAAACCAGTTTCCAAACACCTCGAAGTAGGTAGGTTGTCCAGCAGCAGGCTGGCCAGCTTCTACTGCTTCCCAGGAGTTCCCTTCGCATTGAATTTTACCCCAAATCGCCAGCAATGAGACTGACGTGTTTGGTGCCTAGATTCGGCAGGAAATCTAGTCTGTATCAGCATCTCTAGAGTATCCCCAGGGGATTCTCAAGGGGCTAGAGGGGAAGATCATGAAAGGGGGACAGAAGATGACAGCCCTCCCCCAATCGTGAACGACTTTGTCACTGTGTATCTCACCGTCATTAAATGGGGGAAAAATAAAGGATTTAAACAAAATTAAATTTAAAACTAAAATTTGAATTAAACAATTTATTAAAATAAAATTAATTTTAATTAAAAAACTAAAAATTAAAAGCTCACAATAAAAAGTTTTAATTTTAAAAAAGATTTTAAATTTTTGTTTTTTGGGTCACACCTGGCGATGCTCAGGGGTTACTCCTGGCTTTGCACTCTGGAATCTCTCCTGGCAGTGCTCAGGGGACCATATGGGATGCTGGGGTTCGAACCTGGGTCGGCTGCGTGCAAGGCAAACACCCTACCCGCTGTGCTATCACTCCAGCCTGAAGATTTTAAAATTTTAAAATTAAGATTTTAAAATAAAAAAATTAAAAAGCACTAAATTTTAAAGAGTTAAATTCACATCTAAAAATGACTAGGACCCAAGCATCAGGACAGGGCAGGGTCTGGAAGGAAAGTGGGATGAGGCTGTGGGGGATGGGCAGACAGAGCAGGCCACTGTCCAGGCGTCTGCACTGAGGGGGACTCTCGTGGCCCTGGTGCTGGATGGAAAGAACCCCAGAGGATGCCCTTTCTCTGTCCCTGGTCCCCGAGGGGCACATGGTGCCTCGTGGCCCCTTCCTGGGGTCCCTGAAGCTCAGCCCCAGCCTCCTCTCAGAGCTCAGGGATCTCTCCCGAGGGTGCTGGGGAACCCCGCAAGGTGCCAGGACCCCAGTGGGCTTGGCTGCTGGCACTGTCCCACACTCTGACCTAGTGTCCAGGTCTCGACAGGATTGAAACGTTGCTGGCTCGGTCCCAACCTTCCATTTATAGAAGCCCCAGGCCAGGCAAATCAGAGGAGACCTACACGAGAGGGTCTGGGCTAAATCTGAAAGGACAGACCTTTAAACTTGGCACCTCTCAGCAGCCTACTTGGATGTGGAACAGGTAATGCGTTGTTTACAGAAAATAATATATCTATGGGCCAGAGACACTGGAGCAGGCAAAGTGCTAGCCTTCCACACAGACAACCCCATTCCGACCCCCAAGATGTCGCTTATCCCCCAAACGCTGTCCTGTGTGATCCCTGAGCACTGAGCCAGGAGGAAGCCCTGAGCACTGCCAGATGTGTTCCCCATTCCCCAAAGTGCCACGATGAAAATGTGACACAGTGACACTTTGAAAGGCATTTTTAAACAAATGTTCTTCAAACCAGCATACTTGTGTTCTGGTTTTCGTTCCTAAACATTGAAAGGACTGACAGGTGCTCTTCATAAATATGGATGCTTTGTTCTGTTTAGAAAGCACATGGACCCTCAAGAATTACTCCCGGTGGTGCTCATATAGGATGATGGGAATCGAACCCGGGTTGGTCCTACCCACAGTGCTCACTCTCTAGCGCCCTCTCTTTCTTTCCTTTCTCTTTCCTTCCTCCTTCCTCCCTCCCTCCATCCTTTGTCTATTTCTCTTTCTCTCTTTCTCTCTCTCTTTCTTTCTTTCTTTCTTTCTTTCTTTCTTTCTTTCTTTCTTCTTTTCCATTCTCTCTCTTTCTCTCACTCTTTTTCCATGTTCCTTCAACCTTGGAAATAATAGAATGAAAGAAGCATCAGGAAAAGGTCACAGGCAGCTTTTGGCAGAAACAGCGCCCCCCAGTGTCCACACGGACAAACAGCTCATACACGGGCAGGAGGTACCTCAGTTACGCTGAGCACCTGGACACTGAGCCCTGTTCGCAGTGACCAGCCGCTGGACGGGTTCCAGAGCGGGGGTGGCTTAGTTCCCTGCCTCACTGCGTCACACCGGCCTGAACAGGAAATGGGCTCGGGGCTCTGCACGTGGGTTTCTGGGGACACCTGGTGGACATGTCTCAGGCTCTTCCCCCTTCACAGCTCCAGGGCCCAGGAGGGCTGCCTGGGGATTGTTCTGGAAGGTGCAGCTCCCTTCCGGAAGGACTCTTTGCAGCTCTGGGCTGCTGGCTTCTGAGGAGCCTGCAGGGTCGGGGAACGCAGGTTCAGGCTGTGGCACAAGCATGAAAGTTCCCCTGACCAGAGGGCAGCAATAGCCGCAAGGTCAAACTGAACAAGTGGGAAAGTTTGAGGGGATGCTGTGTGCCCTGTGACCCCCAACAGAGATCCAGTGTCATGAAGGCAGCCTGAACTCCCTCCCTCCCTCCTTCCCTCCCTCCCTCTCTCTCTCCCTCCCTCTCTCCCCCTTCCTCTCTCCCTCCCGCTCTTCCTTCCTTCCTTCCTTCCTTCCTTCCTTCCTTCCTTCTCTTCCTTCCTCTTTTTCTTGCTTTAGAAATTTTTTAAAGTTACTTTTATTACACTGCCGTTATCCATAAAGTTATTGCTAACAGTTGCTTCTGGCTCACAATATCCAAGCGCCAACCCCGCTGTGCTCCCTCCCTGCACCAAGGCCCTCGCCCTCCCCCCTCCCAGCCCACCTCTAACGACCCCTCATGGATTCCACATTATTGCTCCAACACGACTTAAAGCAGCTGCAATGGGATTATCGGGCGATAAATGTCCAGCCCAGTGCCTTCTCACCAGCCCCAGCCTGAGAAAGCTCCCTAGGGCCAGAACGGAAGGGAAAGAGGTGTTTCCAGCTGGACTGCGCCTTGTGGCAGCAGAAGGAGCTGGGGAGGAAACGGGCCAACACAGAGGCTGGTGCTTCCCGACCAGACCTTGCCTCGGCCCGACAGTGCCCCCGGCTCCCCGCACACCCACGTGCCTCTGCACAGTCTCCACGGCACAGTCCAGAGTGGCCAAGCCCTGGTCCCGACCATGGGCTTCGGTGTCCCCCAGACAGGACGTGGCACAGGGCTCAGGGCCACAGTGCTTGAGGGCCACAGGGCCCATCACAGGGCGGCAGGAGCGGGGATCTCTTCCTCTGTTCCCGCTGGGTCTGGTGTGGGCACAGGAGGTGCTCACAGTCCCGGGGAAGTGCTCTGCCTGCGGGACCCCACGAGGAGGATCAACACAGGATCCATTTCTCTCCCTTCTGCGAACAACGATCTGTTTCCCCATTGTGTTGACTTATCTCTCAGGGGGATACAACTGACAGTGCTCAGGGCTGACACCTGGCTCAGTGCTCAGGGGTGAGTCCTGGCTCTGTTTTCAGGGCTCCTTCTGGCTCTGTGCTCATGGATGACTCCTGGTCTGTGCTCTAGATTCCTCCTATCTCTGTCCTAAAGGAAAACTCCTGGGTCTGTGCTCCCTAGACCTAGGTTGGCTTCCCTAGACCTCCACTAGAAAATGGGATGTACTAAAACTTTCCTTCGGGATGAGGGTAGCCAGGTTCAAACACAAGACACCCTGTGACTTTGAATTCTATCTTCAAGGGACACATTGCTACTAAAGATCTGTCTGCCATTGACCTGAAAATCGATTTTAACAAAGCATCCTGTATTGGCTCTAACTGGTGAAGTGAGCCATTACCACAATGTTGAAGAGAACAAATTAATATCTGTTTCGAGTCATGAAAACTGTAAATAAAATTTAAAACTAGGACACAAGGAGAGAGTGCTATTGGTTGAAAACTCAAGGAAGATTTGGGTGGGAAAAATCCCCTTGATCAAGTGAGATTTGATCAAGCTGCAAATGAAAGATGTGCTCACATCTGGCAAACAGATGCTAAGGGTGATGACTAGAAGCAAGCGTAGTAAATGTACTAGCATCAGGAAGCCCTTCCAAAGTCCACGGCGTGGCATTCAAAACCACCTACAGTGAACTCAGCTTTGCCCAGACTCAAGCAAAACCACCTGCCAGGAGAATCCACGGGAGAAGCTTAAGGCAGGAGCCAGCCAAGGTGTTTTGGAAAGAGGCAGGACATGCTTGCTAGCCTGTGCTCAAACTGTCCCTATGGCAACTCCCAGCTCCATCACCGAATTACCCACGGACAGCAGAGGAAAGGATAGATGTGGCCGCGTCTCAAGAAAACTTTACTCACAAGAGCAGCAGGCAGGTAGGGTTTCACAGACAGCAGAGAAAGGAATGGATGTGGCTGTGTCCCAAAAAAACTTACTGACAAGTGGCTGTGTCCCACTTAAACTTATTGACAACAACAGCCAGCAGTTCAAATTGGATGGGACAGAGACAAGTGGATGTGGCTGTGTCTCAATAAAACTTTATTGACAAGAACAGCAGGCAGTTCAGATATCACAGACAGCAGAGAAAGGAATGGATATGGCTGTGCCTCAATAAATCTTTATTGACAAGAACAGCAGGCACTTTGACTTTAACAGTACAGAGAGGAATAGACGTGGCTGTGTCTGAATAAAACTACTGACAAGAATAGCAGACAGTTTGGATTTGACGGACAATAGAGAAAGTCATCGATGCAACTGTGTCCCTACAAAACTTTATCAACAAGAACAGTACGCAGGTTGGATCTGCCCCAAGCTCTAGTCTGGGGACCAAAGGCAAAAGAAAAGATTGTTGGTGGCTCTTAACACTATGGATGAGCTTTCCACTCAAAGGAAGAAACAGCAAGGGCAAGAATTATTTACCGCCATCTCCTCTACCTGGGTAGAATTGGCAGGATGTTGAAAGGTTTAAGATAGGGATTGATACCACCAAACTCCATCATCAATGCAGCTCAGACGAGTCGGTTTTCTGACTTGTGAAATCAACTAGCCGGCTGAACAAGACCTAGATTGTGAAAAGATTAAGATGTCTGCTTACCGGAGGCAGATTAGCAATGGAGTCACAAAGTGACTTAGTACCTTCTGTCCTAACACAGGGAATACCGTGCTGATTAAATTGCAGCCAGCCTCGCTGTATTTCATCTTATAAAATGCCCCGTATTCTCCTTTCTGTTAAAAACACATAAAGAACACATAAAACGGGAAGGCTTCTGGGGTGATTATCTTTCACGTTTGTGTTCTTTATACACTACAGAGGAAAAGTAAGATCATAAAGTCTCACCTGATTAATGGGACAGTGTCTGAATTTTTATAGATGTCTCCTAATTCCTTCCCGGAGGCCAGAACTAGTAGATACATTTGTTGAAAGGGGATATCATTCATCACATCTCTTGTGGGGTAAGAATTTGCAATTCGATACAGCACAGCCCATCACTTTATTCAAAATTGAACAATGAGCAACAGGATGTCAGTTTATTCTTCTTTATGCAACCTATGATAAATATGGACACATTCATTCAGTGACCACTTTCTGCTGGGGAGTCAGCAAGCGTACAAATGTCTACAGCAATTTATTCGTCTGTGGTTCAAACCGTCTTCTCTGAGACACATCCTAACTCCTTCAGTACGATGAACTATTTCAGCTGCTTACTTTGCAAGACAGGACATAGGATATGAGGGGTTAGAATTTGGGGGAAAAAAGAGCTGATTTTGTTACACAGTAGAAACTTGCCATGTACCCAGAAAATCTGAAACATACATCTAAGATTCTGACGATAATGTCAGAAAGGCACATTTATTTGTTTTTAATGTGCTGCCTGGGAAGGTTTCTTAGAACCTAATAATAGTTACTGGGTTCAGAAGAGTGCCTTTAGGGGAAAAGTATATGTAAATAATAATGATTTTCTATTGGTTTTTGGGAGTCGCTGGGGCTATGCCCAGCTGACTCCTGGCTCTGCACTCAGGTCTTACCTGCGGGGGGCTCAGGGGACCGTGCGGGGGCATAATATCATGAGAAGCCGTGCTCAGTCCTGTTCGATCTGATTTTGGCTGTGATTCTGAGGCCGTGAATTAAATAGGAAGGACCCATGACAGCGACTAGGAATTGCTGCTCGCACCCGGTCTGCTTGCAGGGAAGGGGAAGGTGAAAGGGAAGGGGAAGGGGAAGGGGAAGGGGAAGGGAAAGGGGAAGGGGAAGGGGAAGGGAGGCGCGGAACCACCAGTCCCACGACCTGGATGGGAGAGTGCACCACTGCCACCGGGTGGAAGATGGGAGAATTGCTGCCAGCCAGCCCCCAGCAAACAACCCACCGGGCCTCAGGGGCTGGGGGAGAGGCAGGGGGACAGAGAAGGGCCCACCAGGACAAAGACAGCTGGAAATGGTGACTCTGGACAAGAGCTTTGTGCCGAAAGGAGGCAAAGGGACACACAGGATAACTCTCAGTACCTGTATCGCAAACCATAATGCCCAAAGGGGGAAGAAACAGAGACAGAGACGAGACAGAGACAGAGACAGAGACAGAGACAGAGACAGAGACAGAGAAGGAAAGTGCCTGCCATAGAGACAGGCTGGGGGGAGGGTGGCGGGACAGAAACTGGGGGCATTGGTCGTGGGAAATGTAACCTGGCAGAGGGGCTGGCATTGCAATACTGTATGACTGAAACCCAATCAGCAACAACTTTGTAACTGTATCTCAGGGAGATTCGATAATTCAAAAACAACAACAAATTATCCAGAGGGTGGGTCAGAGCAACAGAAAATTTGGTGGGATGCCTTGGAGCGGCAGACTGAGGTTTGATGCCCAGCATCCCACTTGGTCCCCCAAGCACGGCCAGCAGAAACTACTGAGTGCAGAGCCACGAGTACCCCCTGAGCATGTTCCCCCTGAGCACCGCCGACTGTTCACCCTCTGAAAACGCCAAAAAATGATCGAGTGTCAAAGCTGAGAAACCTTGACCTCCGGACAAATAGATTCATTTAAAATGGGAGTTGGAGGAGAAAATTCTTCCACTAATCTCATTCAAAGTTTGACTTAAATATCTTTCATGTAAGCGTCATCGATGTTTCGCCCCAATAGGACATTTCTCTGGTCTGGATTAGACAGAACAACTGTGCATGTTACTAACAACCAAGCTAGAGGAAGTTATTTGTTTCTGCTCTAAGAAGTACTCCCAGCTCAGTATTCCTCCTGCGAGGCCCGAGAGCCTCAAAGTCTGAGCTTTCAACATGCAAAGAAGTGCCCAAACCTAGTGAGTCGTCTCCCAGGGCCCAAAGGAACTTTTTCCAGCTCGCAAGAGTCTCCAAGCTACATTGAAAGGTTTCGATTTGTCCCAAACACAAAGATTTCCATTCGAAAGGACCCGTGCACCTCTGTGTCCACTGCAGTGCCAAGTCCAGACGTGGAAACCACCCAAAGGCCCAACCACGGACCAAGGAATGAAGAAGTTGTGAGACATAGACACACAGTGGGACCCGCTCTGCTCTACGAACAAAATCATGCAGCCTGCAGCCCCATGAATGGAGCCATGAGCATCATGCGCAGTCCAGCCAGTCCAAGGGACAGGGGCTGACACGGTGCTCTCTCACTGCAGGACTTACAGAGACATAGCCAGGGAGCAAGGACGGCCAAAGGCAACACGCGGGCAAACTGAGCCCAGCCCTTGGGGGAGGGAGGTGGGTACCCAGTGCCAGATGTGTGTCGGGATGATGTGCACGCAAAGCACCATTAACTGCCTTTCAATCACAGAGGCTCAAACAATTAAATGTGGGGTAAAAACTACATTGAAACAGTCAATGTTACAGTTTATTCTTTTTTCTTTTGCTTTTTGGGTCACACCTGGCGATGTCAGCTGCATGCAAGGCAAACGCCCTACCAGCTGTGCTATCGCTCCAGCCCCGCCCCAGTATTCTTAAAGTAAAGGAAGCATCAGATAAAATTTCAAATTTCCAACACAAGACCCAGGTAATGGCTTGTGCTGAGAGGTCCAGTGGAATATAAGAAATGTCTTTTCTTGTTTCTGCCGAGAGGAAGCAGCATCATGAATAGCTGAGGCTTGGCACGACTAGAAGAAGACACAGCAGAAACTAGCTAAACAATGTCTGAGATGCTGGAAACTCTGAAGGACTTTTCTCTAGGTTTCTCCATGAAGAAGGAGGAGGGTGATGGATATTTCAATATATAGGGACTTGAGGATTAGTCATAGCACTAATTAAGTACTAGCTTATATTAACAATTTTAGTTTCATACTTAATTAACATGATTGGAGCTCATAGCATTATCCCAGAATGAAGAATAATATTTTTAAATTATTTTTTATTTTTTAGGAATAATACTCATACTGCAATTATCACTAAGAATAAACAGGAAGGCTGTTTGTCTTGGCAGGCATTGTGTTCAATGGAAGGTGAAAGACGTAGGTAAAACAGAAAAACAACTTTAAGTTAAGGGATGATTTGTAGTTCTCGAAAATTACATGTTTCCAAATAAAGAAGGCTAAACTCTTTAAAGTCAGAAATGTTATCCTTGTCACTGTATCGCTCTCATCCCGTTGTTCATGAATTTGCTTGAGTGGGCACCAGTAATGTCTCTCTTCATCCGTGTCATGTGCTATTGTAGCCCGATGGCATATTGGGGGCTCTTTCAGGGTCAGGGGAATGAGGACCATCATTGTTACTATTTTTGTCATATCGAGTACGCCACGGGGTAGCTTGCCAGGCTCTGCTGTGCAGGCGGGATACTCTCGGTACCTTGCCGGGCTCTCCGAGAGGGATGGAGGCTTTTGGGGCAGCCTCTAATCACCTTTACAGGTGAAAGAAATAAATCAAGTGAAATACTTTAGATAAAATGTCAAATTACATTATATAATCCCTTTAATAAATGGTTCTCGGCAGCTCCGGCCGAAACTCACGCATGACTGAAGACCCACAGAACAAGATAAGCGGAACTCTCTGAGACCTTGGACTCCAGGCTCAACGGACCCAGGGACAGAGGTTCTCTGCTTGCTCCCACCAACCGCAGGTGACAAAGGGATTATAATCAGGAGCCCCACCATACCCTGCCTGTCTGCTTCCACCAACCACCCAAGACCCAGGGATCGGAATGCGCACAGAAGACCCACCCTACCCCTACCGGGACCATATAAATACCCCACTGGCAGACCTCCACTACCGACACTACCTCCACTACCCAGCCGTCGCCACACTCCAGGACACTAACTGGACCCGCGCGGCCGCTTCGCGGCCACGGGACCCATCGTAAGACACTAAATACCCATCTTCCGGAATTGCCGTACAATATCTGATAGGGTTCAAATATGGTAACACCTACAAGGGCGATTAGAGGTCGCCCCAAAAACCTTAGGTTATGACAGGCCCTAGAGGTCATTCAGGTCCAGCTCCATATGGGGCTTTGAGAGTATGACCAAAGCATCGGTAACTCCTCAACTATACTCACTGGGAGACCTGGTCTAGGTTCGGTGACATTAGACTGCCATCCTTGAACCTCAGTGGAGACGTCCCTATCCCATGACCCTGATCATGCCGTTCACTCTGAAGGTGGAAAGAATCAAAGCCTGGGTCCATGCTTCACATGTGAAAACTGC
The DNA here is from genome assembly GCF_029834395.1 of Sorex fumeus. Taxonomy (NCBI): domain Eukaryota; kingdom Metazoa; phylum Chordata; class Mammalia; order Eulipotyphla; family Soricidae; genus Sorex; species Sorex fumeus. The sequence goes on along the minus strand of NW_026606303.1, from coordinate 654,982 downwards.
CTCCCCCCCTTGAAGACAGGACGACAACGGCCAGTGGTGTGTCCTGCCAACTGGAGCCTCTCCCTCCAAGATAAAACTGAAGAAAGTGATTGAAGGGATCCTAGGGAGTGGCACGGGTTATTCTCTGCTTCTGTTTGCTCAGCTGTGAAGCAAACTCACTATGAGCCCAAATTTTGGCACTGGGTACTTTCTGCTACTATGACGGGTAGAATTATAGCCAATGACACCCAGGAAAGACGGAGACTGCACAGTTTCACCTTGGTCTGTACCAGTTATGGCCCATCCTGGGACTTGTGTTTGTTTACGGACCTATAGCTTGTAAAATTCCCCCTGCTGAGCCGATTTTAACCCAGAAATATAGGATAGACTCCCAGCAATTGTACCAAGGGTCAGCTAGAAGACTTGGTTTGTTTGCACATATGACCTAACGTCTGACTTGTCCCCTTCCTATCTCATTGACTCCGGTACAGGCATATTGTTATGGAAGGGGAGCTGGGAAGGTCAACTTCTCACCCTGATCCCACACATCATGGGACCCCTAGTGCTCCTGCTTCTGTTCCTGACTGTGGGCCCCTGTTTCCTGGATGAGTTGGTGGCATGGAGTTTGTGAAAGAACACGTCAGTACCATTCAGCTTAAGGTACTCAGAAAAGTATTTCCCTCTGAAACAATTGTAGGGCTCAAGATTGACCCTGCTCAACCACGGGCATCAAAGAAAAGGGAGGAATGAGAGACAGAGAAGCAAAGGCAGCGCCATGACAGGCTCTTACAGAAGCCAGAAAAAGCTGGGCATAGGTTTCAGTTCTGGAATTCCTGCGAATTGCGCACAGATACCTGGAACTGAGTCATGATTTCCCTGAAGCGAGATAGCCTGGGTGAGGTCAATGATGGGTTACCAATCAGGTGCAGGTAGGGAAGCTTCCCTATGTAATTCCAACTTATACCCAATCAGCTAAGTGCAAGTAGTGAGAAACCCCTCATACTGCAGCTGAAATGGTAGTCTGCGGAAAGTCCCTGTTCCATGATGCTATGGGAGAAAAGTCCTTCAGTTTTGAGACTCGGGGCCACTCGTTCTGAGAAGGCTGCCACTGTGTTGGTGAGCTTGATGAGGGCCCTAGCTTGAGCTAGCCGAGCTAGCTAATAAAAACCCTTTGCTTATTGTATCGCAACTTGTCTTCGTGTGAGTGCTCTGGGGAGATCTCGGCCCGGTTTGACACCACCAACAATGAAAATTACACCCACAACACTAACACAACAGCACAACCACGAGCAACACAGATACAACCACCAGCACTGACGACACTGTCACACCCACAAGCACAGCAAACTCAACAGGAAAGCCAGGAAGAATGCCCAGCCACTGGCATACCTGTGAAACCAAGAATCAGCCTAATGAATGCGAGCACCAAAAAGGAAGGAAAAACCACCCCCACACGCCAAGAAACCAGAAGCAATTTTACCGTGTCTTGCCAAGAAAGCGATTGGGCCATTACTTGTCTTCAGTGGGAAAAATCCGTGCATGGGGCTGTAAAGGCACTAGATATGGCCCCACATCCATTCTAGGGGGTCTCTCTCCTTGGCTTGTATGTCTGTCTGAGGCAGGGGAGCCCCAACCCCAATTCCAGAAATTCTGGGCCAGCCAGGCCAGCTGAGCCCACCCTGAGCCCTGAGCACTGAGTACCGAGTGTGGCCGGGCCAGCTGAGCCCAGCTCTGAGCACGGAGTACCGAGTGTTTGGGGGCTCCAGCCCTGCTGAGATTCTGGAGCCTGGTCAGCTGTGGGTGGGCGTGTCTGTGCCTTCAGTCCTGCACCCATGGATGAGGATGATGCGGGTGCTTTCTCGGGGTGTCCGACCCAGCAGTGGCCTCAGAGTCCATGGCGCGGGACCTCTGTGTCCCCAGGTAGGGGGCAGATGGCAGCTGTCTCCACCTCAGCGCGCCCCCGCACACCTGGAGGAGATGCCCGTGCAGGCGCGTTCACTGCCCCCTGAACATCGTGTCCACACACCGTCTGTGCGTCCACCAGCAGGAGCCTTCAGTGGCCGCTGTCCACGCTGCGGGCCTTTTTCCTCTTGCTAGGGCCCAGCGGGGGCGCTGAGCCGGGAACAGCACCTGCCCTTCAGCCAAGCGGCTCCCCCTTCCCATCAATGCCAAGATATTCCTGTTCCACTGAGCAGCTGCTCAGGTTTGGGGGGGCAGGTTGGGCTGCGTGTCTGGTCTGCAGGAAACTCAGCATTAAATGACCTTGCAAACGCCCCGCATCCAGGCTGCAAAGCGGGAAGAGGCTGCAGCTGGGAAGAGTTAGGCTGTTCTTCCTGTGCCAGGGATTGTACCTCTCCAGCGCAGGCTGACGGAGAAGGGGATTGGTGTGCCCTCTGCCCTGCAACCCCGTCGATGGCTGCCCTTCCCCAACGCACCCAGCATCCGCATGAACCTTCTCACAACGTCCATGATGGTTGTGGGAACACTGGGAACCCACGTCAGACTCTGCACTGGGTGCTCCTGGCATGTGTCCTTAAGGCGATTGCTTCAGAGATGGTTACCTACCCTACACGCTCTTCTCTATAATCACACAAAATAGTAGAGAATTTGATTGTCTAGTATTCACAGCAGGTTTATCCTTTTGTAGCCAAAATGATGGTGTCCCTTCCTTCCTTCCTTCCTTCCTTCCTTCCTTCCTGCCTGCCTGCCTGCCTTTCTTTCTTTCCTTTTTCTTTCTGCCTTCCTTCCTTCCTTCCTTCCTTCCTTCCTTCCTTCCTTCCTTCTTTCCTTCTTTTCTTCCTTTCTTTCGTACTTTTTTAGTCATGGTGAATTGCAAAGTAACTCATCATTGAATTTCAGGCATAGGATATTCCATTCCAGTCCCACCAGTGCTCACATGCCTCCACCAGTGTCCCCAGTTTCCGTCCTGAGTCTGTCTCTCGTGGACGCACTGTCTGCCTCTTTTCAGCACTGCATTCTGCTCCAAGTGACCGCTGCCCCCGCCAATGGCCTATTGTAGCCTGTTCTCCCCTGCCCCAGCCCCTACAACTAGCAAGTTTTCTGCTGGAAACTGGTTCTCATTCTCTGTTTCGGTTGCCTTGTGTTATTCCCCGACTCTGTTTCTTCATATCCTGCACGGTAGGAAGACAATTCATGTCTGTGCTTCTTCCTCTGACGAATTTCACTTTGCCTAAAACTCTCCAGAACCACTGATGTGGTAGCACATGACATGACTTCATCTTTCCTATGACTGAGTAGTATTCCACTGTGTATCAGGGTTCCTCGATCCACTCATCGGCTCTTGGGCACTTGGGTTGGTTCCACATTTTGGCTCCTGTGAGTGACTAGTGCTGCAATGAACACAGGAGCGTAGAAGCCTTTTCTGCATTGTGGTTTTGGACCCCAGTATATAACCTACTGCTGGGTCATATGGAAGTGCAATTCCTAGTTGATTGAGAAAGGTCCCTGTTGTCTCCCTAAAAGCCCGGGCCAGTAGACACTGCCCCAGCAGTGAGCACGAGGCTTGCTGTTCCCGCATCCACACCAGCACTGCTTGTTCTGGTTGGTTTGCTTGTTTTTGGCTTTCAGGGTTACACCTGGAGATGCAAGGAATAACCTACATCGGCACTCAGGAATTACTGCTCCTGGTGGTGCTCGGGTTATTCCTGGCTCTACACTCAGGAATTACTCCTGGCGGTGCTCGGAGGATCACATGGTTGTGCAGGGGATTAAACCCTGGTCGGCCAACGCCCTCCCCTGTGCTGTCGTTCCAGGCCCGGTTGCTCTCATTCTTCTGGATGTGTGCCAGTCTCTCGGCATCAGATGACATCTTGTTTTGAGTGGCATCTCCCTGATCATGAGCAATGTTGAGCATTTTCTCACACGCCTTTTGGCTGGTTGTATTTCTTCTTTGAGGAAGTTTCTGCTCATCTCTTCTCTCCAGTTTTTGATGAGGTTGGATTTCTTTTTTCTTGTAAAGTTCTACCAGTGCCTTATATAACTTGGAGATTGATCCTAAGTCAGATGAATGGTTTCCACTTGTCATTGGGCCATTTTATTTTTCTTAAATTTTTATTAGTGAAACACCATGAGGTACAGTTGTAGACTTACAAAGTTGTGTGCTTGGGTTTCAGTTATACAATGATCGAATACCCATCCCTCCACCAGTGCCCATACTCCAACACCACCAGTCCCAGTATCCCTCCCTCCCCCATCCCCCCCAAGCCACTCCACCTCTGTGGCAGGGCATTCCCTTTTGTTCTCTTTCTCATTTTGAGTGCCGTGGTTTGCAAAAGAGTAATTGAATGGCAATTTTTATCGGTCTATATTCTACTCTCATCACGCATTTTCAGTGGGCCAATTTTGTATTCTGGTCATTGTTTCTTTTGCAGTTCAGAAGCTTCTAAATGTATGTACGTATGTACGTATGTATGTATTTAGCTTTTTGGGTCACACGTGGCGATGCTCAGGGGCTACTCCTGGCTCTGCGTGCAGGGATTACTCCTAGCAGTTCTCGGGGAAATATATAGGATGCTGCGGATCAAACCCCGGTCAGCCATATGCAAGGAAAGCAGCCTATCCCTCCGCTCTGGCCCTAAGGTTCTGAATTTCATGTAGTCCTAATTGTTTCTCTTGATTTGTTTGGCGTGGCCAGTGGTCTTGCCTCATTGAGGATGCCGCTAACTTCAATATAACGGAGATTTCTGCTAATCTTTTCCTCTATATACCTTATGGATTCAGGTCTGATACACAGGTCTTTAATTACTATTGATTTTATTTAGTGCACGGCATTAGAAATGGGTGAGTTCATATTTTGACAGTGTCTGCCAGCTTTTCCAGTACCACGAGTTTTAGAAGGTTTTCCTTGCTCCGCTTTATGCAACATGGAGTTTAAACAGCAGGAAATGAGCGTTTATATAAGTTTATATGAATGTCTACAAAATAACATTTTATTGTTATCCTATAACTATGAATAATTAGCCCACTATATATTTCCTGTGTGTATGCATACAGCAGGTAGGTTGACATATATATTTAGCACATACTGATACAGATATGCAGAGATGTGTTACTTGAAGGCTTTAGTCTTCTCTCTGTAGAGAGAAACAACGGTCCTCAGACTCAAATGAAATATAAGAGGCACTAGAGAGAGTGTATAGCACGGATGGATGGTGCTCGCCTGTTCCAGTCTCACATCATACACAGCCCCTGGAACTGCCAGGAGTGATACCTGAGCACAGAGCCAAGAGTCAGTCCTCAGAAGGGCCCAAAATAAAAGTAACATAAAAATAAGTTCCATATTGCTTAGACTTTGTTGCTGTCTTCACCCATGCTAAACACATCACATTGTCACAAACAGTGTTTGAGCTGGAGAGGGCAGGGTGTCACTCACTCAAGGGATTGGGTCATTGTAGCTTTGGACCATGGCTGGACTTGACAGAGACACTTTGCTTGTTGCAAAACACCCACACCGTCATCCTTCCCTACTAGAAAAAGGTACAACGGCAAGACACACTGAAGTTTGTTATCCGCAAAGAGAAATAGGGTCAACTCGTATTCTTCAACGGGAGGGACCCCAACACGGATGCAAACAAAAACTCCCAGCCGCGTGCGGTGTGCCCCTCAGCAACATCTCAGGCCTGGATTCTCTGGCTGGCCGTCAGCTCCCCCGATGAGCCCCGAGTGTCCACTGAAGCCCGTTCCCATAAGGCCTCACCCACGCCCCGACCCCCCAGAGGGTGGGGAGCCCGGGGAGGCTCAACTCTGCGGGCCCCCACATCCAGGCACCTCGTGGCCGTGCCCAAGCCCACCCGCCCTCCACTCTGTGCTCCCGACGGTCCCATGTGCGCACATGGTGGGGGGTGCGGGGAGGTTCCACCACGCAGAATCCCCGAGCCCTGAGTCCTAGGTCACGCGCCACATCACTTAGAGTATTCCGGAAGGAACACTGGTTCCTAGGGAGGTGCCGCACCTGCACCCTCCAGCCTGGACGCTAGTTGCCAAAACAGGACTTGAATTCCTCCTACAGACCAGGCCCAGCTTGGTGCCCTGCACCTGCGGCTGCCCGCTGGCTCTTGCACCGCAGGCCCGCACCCACCCACAGCTTGATCACCCCCTTTCTGACCCCTCTGCCCACGGTGATTGCCCCCACCTCTGAGGGGATGGCAGAGACCTGCTGCAGCGGGAATGGGGACCCCAGGATACAAAAAGGGGACCAGGGCTCAGGGAAATGGGATGAACCAGAGGGAGGCAGGCCCAAGGGGAGTGTGGCAGCCCAGAAGAGGGGGCGTGGCAGCCCCAGGACAGAATGAGGTGGACCCTAAACCATATCAGGACTCAGAGAGATCACAGAGGGTCCCGTGCAATTCCCTCTATGCTGCGGTCCCCTGAATATCTCCGGGGGCAGTGGCCGGTACTGCCCAAACCCTGCCCAAAATCCTAAGAGGGAATCCAAGGGACCCGACTTCAAGGACTCCCGTCTTAAACATGCCTATCCGTTGGGCGCACCCTGCACTGCTCGAAGGATGCAAAGAGTGCGCAGAGGCGGCCGCAGAGCGTGAGGACACAAAGTTCCTCGTGGGAAGGGGAAGGCCCAGCACATGCAGGACCAACGGGTCGAAGCCTGACCCGGTACCAGGTGTGTGAGGCTCCTGGGGAAGATTCCAATTTAGTGGGACCCCTCACCTGGGCGGTCTATGCACGAGCCCAAGCCCACACACCCTCTGCTCTGTGCGCCCGACCGTACCATGCGCGCACAATGCAAGGGGGGGCATGGGGAGGTTCCACTGCGCGGGACCCCCGTACCCGGAGTTCTGAGGCCACGCCCTACATCACTAAGGGTATCCAGGAAGGAACGCTGGTTCCTAGGAACGCGCCGCACTGGCACACTCCCACTGGGATGCTAGTCTTGGACGCTAGTCGGCAACACGGGACGGGACGTGAATTCCTCCATCAGACCAGACGCAGCTTGGTTCCCAGAGCCTGGGGCTGCCCGCTGACTGTTCCGCGACAGACCCGCACCTGTCCGCAGCTCGATCACCCCCTTTGAGAACCTTCCTCCCACGGTGAGTGCCCAAGGGGGGGACAGAGACCTGGGGCTGCGGGGATGGGGGACCAGGGGTCAGGGAAACGGGGCCAGCCTGAGGGAGGGAGGCCCCAGGGGAGGGGGTGTGGTAGCCCCTGGACAGAAGGAGGGAAGCCAAGGGAGGAGGGTGGGGAGCCACAAGGGAGGAGGGTGGGGAGCCCCTAGAAAAATGATGGGAATTGCCAGAGAGAATGGGGAACAGTGAGGGAGGAAGTTGAGAGTCCCCAGGGAGGAGGGTGAGAGACCAGAGGGAAGACTCCAAGGAGTCCCTAGGGAGGAGAGTGGGAGTCTCGAATGAGAAAGTAGGGAAACCCTAGGGTATGTAGGTGGGATTCCAGAGGGGAGAGTCCAAGGAGCCCCTAGGAAGGAGGGTGAGAGTTTGAGGGAGGAGGGTGTGTAGCCGCTAGGAAGGAGGGCGGGAGTCCAGAGGGAAGATGCCAAGGAGTCTCTAGGGAGGAGTGTGGGAGTCCAAGAGGGGGATAGAGAAGCCCCTATGGAGGAGGGTGGGAGTCTCCAGGGAGGAGGGTGGGAAATCCCAAGGGAGGAAGGTGGGAGTCCAGAGGGAGGAGTCCAGGGAGCCCGTAGGGAGGAGGATGGGAGTCCCCAGATAGGAGGTGTCTTCTGGGCTGACAGCACTAAACTTGTATGACCCGAACTCGCTCCCGGGCTCCAGAGATGGGCCCCCAGACCCACCAGGAGGGACCCCTGAGGAAGACCTGGAGTCAGCCCTGGGCACCATGGGGCGTGGCCCCAAAGTTGACCAAACAATAAAATGGTTTTTGTGTGACCCCTGGGGACCCCAAAGGTGCAGAAAGGGCCCCAATGGCAGGGAGGGGGTGTGCGTCTCTGGGCTGCCAGGGTCTGAGTGTGGCCTGTGATCTGCAGAGCCCTGACCCGGGATGACGCGGAGACCGTGCGACATGTGGTTCTACCAGGACCTGGGGACACTGCGACCAGCCCAGGCGCCATGCACACGGGGCTACGGTGGGCCCAGCTCTGTGGGGCATCCTCAGCCCCACGCCCCTTATCCCTACAATCCAGGGCCTTATGTCCACAGCCCGCCGACTTACTACCCATGGCCGGGGCCCAGTGGCCAGTCCAAAGGTCCTATGGACATGGCTACTATGGCCAGCGGGCTCGCCGCCAGGGTCCCCAGTTAGTACCCTCTGACCAGCATGGATGGCCCGTTCGAAAGGAGGAAGACTGGTGCGAGGCTGTGGTCTACTGTCCACGGAAAACTCCCCTGCTTCCAGAGAGGCACGCATCACTGTCAGGCCCTGCTAGGCCACAAGACTCCTCATGGCCGGGCGGTGACCCCCGCCCCAGCCCAGAAGAGGGCCCCAGTGCCCCAGAAGGAGGCCCCTCCGCCTCCGCTCCCGGTGGCAGTGCCCGTCCCAGCTGCACCCGCAGTCATAGGGTGGCCACAAGCCCCTGACGATGGCCAGGTTGTGTCCACCAAGGACACGCAGTCCTGTCTCAGTGACATTGAATCGATGCAAGTTGTGTCCTGCGGGAGCAGCATTCAGTCCATGGATGCGGAATCCCAAGGGGAACCACTCAGCGACATGGACGCTGAATCCCAAGGGGAATCACTCAGCGACATGGAGGTAGATCCACCCAGTGTCCCCATTACCCAGCCACGCTCTGCGATGGCTGCACCCCAGGTCAAGGCGACCCGCGTCCAGGCCGCAGGGATATCGCAGCAGCGCTCAAAGAGGAAGAGAAACAACCGTGCGAAGCTACAAGGCCCACAAAGTAAGAGACACCAGCCGGGCGCTGGACCGGGCCCCAATGTCACCCAGGGCGCCCCTGTGGCTGTGTCTGCCATGCAGCTCCCTTCGGCGCCGAAGCCCCTGCCCCCCAATGTTAAGGGACCAAGTGGCACCCAAGGTGCCCCTGCACGCATGCCAGCCTTCCGATTCGCACTTCCGCGGCAGCTCGGGCCTCCCAACGTGCCGGGGCTAAGTGGTCCCCAGGGCGGACCAGTGTTCCACTTTGCACCCCCGAGGCAGCTTGTGCCTCCCAAGGCACCAGGGCCACGCGGTACCCAGGGGACACCTGTGCCTGCACCCGCCACCCAGATCCCACAGGTGTCGCACCCTGTGCCCCGCTATGTGCCCACACCCCAGCAGGGCTTGAAAAGTGCTGCCACCCAGCAGGGCGGGTACCAGCGGCCACTTGTGGCTCCTGCTACTCTGAAGCCTAGGCCCGCAGCCCAGCAGGGCTCAGCCAGTGGTGCCACCTGGCTGATGTGGTACCAGCAGCCACTTGTGGCGGCCCCCAACCAGGTCCCACCTGCATGGCATCCTGTGCCCCCCCATGTGCCCGCACCCCCACAGGGCTCGAAAAGGAGTGCCACCCAACACGCACAACACCAGCAGGCACTTATCAATCATGCCAACCAGGTCCCACCTGCGTGGCACCGTGTGCCCCCTCGCGTGACCCAGCAGGGCTCGAGCGCCAGTGTCACCCAGCTGGTGTGGCACCAGCGGTCACTTGTTGCCCCCTATGGGCAGCAGCGTCAGGGTGCCCCAGCCCGGAAGCTTAGGCGATAGGGGTCCCAGAGCTCAGGGGCTGCGGTCCTATGGGGCCCTTATGGCCCGAGGCCTCACGGTCAGACACCCCCACTCAGACACCCTGGGGCCCCCCAGTCTGAAAGGTTTCTCAGCACCTCCCATTACCATCCATATTGTTCCAGAAATGACTTGGATCAACTGCTCTGTATGAGTCACATGATATAATCTGTTCTTTACCTTAGAATATATGATAGCATATTTTTTTCTCTAAAATAAAGTTGTTGCAACGTGTGTGGAGCCTGCACTGTGCTTTTCTCTCCGAGCAGGTGAGTGGGCATCGCCCCGTCGGGGTGAGAAAGGGCAAGGAGGAGCCGGTTGCTCTGCAGTGCTCCCCATTCTGAGCGCTGAGAAGCTCAGCGCGTGTCCCCGCTCCTCCATGCTGAGGGTACTTACCCTTGTTGGTAGCCTCAGCTCTACTCAGCCCCGTCCCAGGCCAGGCTCCTCCCCCATATTAAGCACCACTGTGCTCTCCAGCCAAGCAGCAGAATGGCTGAGGACCAGGGGGAGAGACGGGGCGGGGGCTTGGTGGAGGCACCCGCATGGCAGAGACAGCCCTGGGCTCACTCCCCGTGAGCCCCAAATCCAAACACCTCCAACACTGGGATTGAGACATCGGGGGCGAGGCCAGTGACTGAGGATAGTGAGCGGGCATTGGTCTGGCACAAGGCCCACCCATGTTCCACCCCGTACCTGCCCCCAGCCCCGAGGAGTAACTCCCGAGAGAACAGTCAGAGGTGACCATGAGCAACACCGGGGCTGGTGCCAAACTTGAAAGTACTTCGATCAACTCCTAGGGGAGGGGGTGGGAGGGATCACTAGCTGTGTTAAAGCCTCTAGGCCGCAGGCAGCAGACCCCAGGACTGCCCGCCTCTCCCCGAGGACTGCACAGATTTTTGCTCACTGTCAGCAGCCCCCACTGCAGGGGCCGGGCGGACTGGGACCTGGGAGCCGGATTCGGCGTGGAGAAATCAAACCCAGGGCCTGGGAGGGACTCAAGGGGGTGACTGAGCACGGCACAGCCACGGCTCATCCTGAACCTGATGGAACCTGAGCGACTCCTGCGGACGGGACACTTGCCTCCTCCTGAAGCGGCCGGCTCCTCTGGGACAAGTGGAAGGTGGGCCATGGTCCTGCCCTCCGGGACCCAGGCAGGGACACGGCTCTGAGGTGGGGTCACACGGGAAGGGGCATGGGATCAGACGTGGGCTCACACAAGTAGGGACACGGGGGCTCTGAGATGGGCTCACACAGGGAGGGCTATAGGGCTCTGAGGAAGGGTCACACAGGGACGACACGGGGCTCTGGGGAAGGGTCACACAGGGAAATACAGGGAACTCTGTGGGGTCAAACAAGTAGGGACATGGTGCTCTGACATACAGTCACAGGGAAGGGATTGGGGCTCTGAGGAGAGCTCACACAAGTAGTTTCTCGGACCTCTGGGGGCGCTGTCACAGGGTTCTAGAGAGGGGTCACAAAATTAGGTGTATGCACCTCTGAGATTGGGTCACACAGGGAGCACCACAGGGCTCTCAAGGGGTAACGGGATGGACAGGAGGCTCCGATGAAGCATAACACAAGGAGGTACACATGCCTCTTAAGAGGGGTCACATAAGTAGGTACATGGGACTCTGTACCTACTTATGATCACTCCTCATAAGAGTGGTCATAAAGGGATACAAAGCTGAGGATCACAAAGGGATGGTCACGGGGGGACACAAAGGGACACAAAGGAGGGACACAAAGTAGAGGGTCACAAGGAGTTGTTCACGGAATGTCACAGGGTAGGGCCACAGGGCTCTTAGATGGGTCACACAAGTAGGGTCCAGCACTCGGAGGAGAGGTCACAGAGGGAGAGACAAGGGGTTCTGAGAACAGGTCACATAAGTAGAAATACGTGGCTCTGAGGTGTGGTGACAGGGGAGGGACACAGAGCTCTGAAATATGGTCACAGTGGGCAAACCTGGGCTTCTGGGGAGGGGCCACACAAGGACGGTCACGGAGTCTGAGAAGAGGTCACCTGGGGAAGGACACAGGCTCAGAGAAGTTGTCACACAGGCAGGGACATGGGACTCTGAGAAAGAGGGACACGGGGCTTTCAACAGGGTCAAACGGGCAGGGACAGGGGTTCGGAGGTGAGGTCACACAAGTATGGCACGGGTCTCTGAAGAGAGCCACATAGGGAGGGACATGGGTTCTGAAGTGGGGGTCACACAAGCAGGGACACAGGGTTCTAAGTTGGAATCACCCAGCAAGGAAAAGAGATGGGTGGGGGGTCACATGATGAGTACATGGGGCTCTGAGGATGGAGGGTTTATGAGTAGAGTAAGAGGCTCTCAGTTGAAGTCACACAATCAGGGACTCGGGGCTCTGAGCAAGGGTCACACAAGCAGGAAGAGAGGGCTCTGGGGACAGGTCACAGGGCCAGGGCCAGGGTTTCTGAGGAAGGATCACACTAGCAGGGTTAACCGACTCAGTGGGGGTCAGTTGTGAGGAAAACAGGGCATCGAGTTAGCCTCACAGAACAGATCCATCGGACATGTGTGGGTCAGACAAGCAGGAATGTGGCTCTCTGAAGTAGGGACCCTCAAGCAGGGTCCATGGCTCTGTAGTGTAGTCGCACATGAAGGGTCATGGGAATCTGAGGTGTGGTCACACAGGCAGGGACACGGGCTTTTGAGATGGGCTCAAGTTTGGAGGGACACAGGGCTCTGAGGAAGGTTCACACACACTGGAACATAGGGTTCTGAGGTTGGATCACATGGTTGGGGACTCATGATCTGTGGAGGGGGAACACAGGTAAGAACAAGGGTCTCTGAGAGGTGGTCACATGTGTGGGACATAGACCACTGACATCAGCTCTGACACAGAGGTCAAAGTTGAGATCACACAGGCGGGAACACAGAACACAGGGGAGGTTACATGTCTAGGATGTGGGACTCTAAGTGGGGGGTCACACAAGCAGGGACATGCACTCTGATTACAGGCAAAGATTAGGGTACATAGTTCTGAGGTAGGGTATCTTATGTAGAGTCATTGGAATCTGAGGTCACATGGGCAGGGACACAGGGCTCTGAGGTCAGTCAAAGTAGTGGAGACATGGAACTCTCGCTGGTGGGGGTCACAAAAGCAAGGTTCTGAGGGGTGGCGACACAAGCTGGGACAGGGCTCTGAGGAGATGTCACACGAGCAGGGACATGGGACACTACAGTGGATCACACGGTCAGGGGAAAATGACTCAGGTGGGCCACATGGCAGGAATATGTGCACTGAGGTGTATTCGCAGAACAGGGACCTCAAAGACAAGCAGGGGCGTGGTACTCTAAAGCAGGGATAAACAAGCAGGGTACACAGCTCTGAGGTGAGGTGACACAAGCAGGGACATACAACTCTGAGGTGAGGTCATAAAAGTAGGGACATGGGATGCTCAGTTGTGATTTCACAGGCAAGGCTGTGGGGATCGGAGATGGCATTGACTGGATCTGAGGTGGATGATCACACTGGTAACAACATGAGGGTTGAGTTCCGATCACACAGGTATGGATACAAGGCTCTGATATGGGGACACAACTGCAAGATACGAGGCTCTGAGGTGGGAGGTCACACGAGCAGGGAAAAGGGTCTCTGAGGTAGGATCACATGGGCAGGATCACTGGACTCTGAGGTGAGGTCACACAAAAAGAGATAAGAAGGTCTCTTGTGTGAAGTGGGGTCACACAAGCAGGGTCATGGGGATCTGAGGTGTGTCACCAAAGGTCATGCTCAAAGGTCCTTGTGGAGGTCACAGAGGCAAAATCATGGGGTCTGAGGGGTTGTGACAAAGGTAAGGGCACGAGTTTTTGAGGTAAGTTCAGGTAAGGGACAGCAAGGACTAAGGTGGGTCACATCAAAGATAGAGTACAAATCTGTGTCACACAGGAAAAGTCTCTGAGGTCGCGGTCACAAAGTCAGGTACGAGGACTCTGAGTTGCCTGTGGGGAGAGGCCTATGGTGAGACCAATTTCTTTTCTGAGATCACGCTGGAATGCAGGGACATGGACACTGAGTTGAGGTCACAAAGTGGAGACCAAGGGCTCTGTTTCAAGTTAGTGTTGGTCTTACATATGGTGAGCAGGGCCATGACAGGAAGCTCTGATGCGGGGTTAAAAGAACAGGGGCATGCTTCTGTTACCTGTCACCCAAGACAGGACGGCAGATTCTGAGCTAAGGAAGCAGGCAGAGGCCTGGGTTCGGTCACAGTAACACACACAGGACAGGGTCACACAAGTGGGACAAAGGTTTGTGAGGTGGGGCACACTGACAGACGTGCGTCCCTGGGAGTGTCCGACCAGCAGCGATAGGGACTCTGGCAGGGCTCACCCACGCAGTAATAAGGGCTTTTGTGATGACGGTGACAGGGACTGAAGAGGGTCACACAGACACCGAGAGGGACTCTGACATGGGGTCACACTTGCTGGTCTGGAAGATCGTAGGTGGGTAACAGTTCTTCTCTGGGCATCACAGGCAACTCTAAAGTGGACAAAGAAGCCGGGACAAGCAACATGGATTGAATCACAAACATAAGGGACAGTGGGCTGTGACGTGAGGTCACAAAAGTAGGGATGGGGTGGACTGTGAGGTGATGTTATACAGAGGGCTCTGAGGTGAGGTCACACAGGCAGAAACCTGGGCTCTGAGGTGAAGTCACACAGGCAAGGAGAGGGGGATACGAGGTGAGGTCACACTGGCAAGGACCAGGTCTCTGAAGCAGGTCAGTGCAAGAGACAACGTCTCTCATGTGGGGGGTCTTTGTGGGGTCACAGAGTCAGGAACAAGTAGGTCTTAAGTGAGGTCACAAAGGCATGCACCGGGACATCTGAGGTGGGGTCCCTTGTACTCAGGTGGGGGGCGCTGAGGTCAGCTCATGCAGGCAAGAGTAGTGACTCTGTTGTGGCCTCACAGGCAGGGGTTGGGGCGTTGGTGTGGGGTCAAAGAGGCAGGACAGGGAGCTTTTAGTTGAGATCACACAGGCAGGGAAAAGGGGCATTGATGTGGGGCCACACAGCAGGGACACGGGTGTCTGAGGTGGGGAAGCACACTGGGCACGATGCGGTTCCCAAGACAAGGGAACACACTCCTGGGGCTGCTCCACACAAGGAAAGCACCCAACCCCCTGGGCTGGCTCAGGAGGGACTTCCGAAGGGCCATTGTCAACAGCCATTCAAACTGCAAACTCTGATAGTTGCAGGCTGCACAGAACTGTATTGGAAGAGACCAAAAGAGGAGTACCCCACAAACTGACAGGAGGAAGGTGTGGATGGATCACGGGGGAAGCTGGCCTAAGGCTCCCTCAGGGAAGTTTCTGATACAAGTAATCAATGCGCCAAGTTGCCTTGCAGTGGCAAAGACTCCGAGCTTTTTCTTGACAGGGACAGGACCGTGTTCTTTAAAAAAAGTCTTTTGGACCGCAGAGATAATACAGCTGGGAGAGTGTTTGCCTTGCATGAGGCAACCTGGGTTCAGTCCCTGGCATTCCATCTGGAACCCTGAGCACCTCTAGGAATGATTCCTGAGGACAGATCCAGGAGTCAGCCCTGAGGACCACTGGGTGCCACCCCAAATGAAAAACAAAAAAAAAAATTGACAGACATTAACTCAGAAGGTGACCTTCTTTGGAAATAGAGTACCCAGTTCTCTTCAACAGCCTGGGAGTTCCTCTGACCAGTCATGGGTGTTGGCATCTGTGCGGTGTAGGTGTATGTGTGTGTGTTCTGACATTCTCAACCTCAAGGTAAAAGAATGGCAAGTCTATTATACTCTCTTTGTTATAAATACAGGTATTTCCTAAATTCTTGCTGATGAGAAACTACTTATTCTATATTAAAATATTGTTTTTTCCTCCAATTCTTCCCAGTAATACAATGGACACCCAAAACCATGCAACGTAGGACCCCAGGAAAGAGAACAGAGGAGTGTGGGGCCCAAAAGAGAGAGAGACAGAGAGAGAGAGAGTGAGAGAGAGAGAGAGAGCACAGGCTTACTGTACGTGCCTTGTAGGAAGCTGACGCTACTTCAATCCCCAGCGCCACAGGCTCCCCCAAGCAGCCTGGGGTACAGTCCTGGAGGCTGGGAGTACCATATGTTGTAACCTTGGAGAACCCACGAAGCCTCTCTCGGTGGTCTGGGTCATCCTTGGTACTGCAGGGCATGAGCCGTTACCACAGCCCCTTGTATTGAACTACTGGTCCACTTGGCAGAAAATCTCTGGGAAGCGGCCCCTGGGGCTTCTGAGTATAGTTCAGGAGGTTCCCCCACCCCACACCAACCTCCCACACAATAAGAACTGGCCACACCGCACTGCAAAACCGCCTTCACTATGTGAGGTACCGTCCTCCGCTCTTGCCAATTTGACACACTGCAATTACTGCAATTACTCTTCTTGGTATTCTACTAACAGGGCAAAAGGCTCCTGTTCTTTTTGAGCCTGATTCACAAGCCAGTGGGTGGAGTATTTTGGCTAGCTGAGGAGCTGGAACACCACCTTTGCAGTTGGCGCAATGGTCTGAATGATATTGCCATCACCAGCAGACGCACAAATAAGGCCACATTCTGTGGCATGGGCCCAACCTGTGGCCCCTACCTGCCCCACCATCTCAGAAGCCAAAGGGAATGTCATGAGAAGCACCCCAGGGTGCTGAGTCATTTTCCCCAGATCTCTTTCAATGCACTTCCTCTGCAGGAGCCCACATGAGACTTCTGCCTCACAGGGGCACCTTGAAGTCATCTCACTTGGCTCAGCCTCAGCCTGTGGGTGTGTGGGGGCGGGAAGGGGAATATGCTTTGGGGAGGCACTAGGGATGGGGGAATATCAAGATGCAGAATCCAATAATGTCAAAGGAGACATATACATATTGAAATGTAAATTTGCGCCAGCTTTAGTGAAGTGGTGCAAGAAAAGAACGAAGGAGGGTCCAGAGTGATAGTATAGCGGGTAAGTGCCTTGCATGTGACCAACTGGGGTTTGATTCCTGGCATCCCATGTGGTCCCCCGAGTCCCCCAGGAGTGATTCCTGAGCACTGAGGCCGGAGTAAGTGCTGAGCACGGCCACCAAAGTGGAACAAAATTTAACAAACCTACCCAGCTGTGCTGAATTCACAGGGACCCACAGCAGCACTGAAAGGAAGACAGCAGGGTGAGGCAGCTGTCAGATGCTCGGGACACACTCCGGTCTGGAAAGGTCTGGGGCAGATCTGGGGCTGGCGAGTCTCTGCGAGGCCTCTGAAAAGGGTGCGACACAGTTACCCAGACCGGCACTGTGGTTGGCTCAGAACGCCCAGGCACAGCCTTGTCACGGCGCAAGTCCTGGCACTTTGTCCCTTTGTCCACAAACTGAAGGCTCAGAAACAGCACACGAGGGTTTTGACTGGAGTTCCAGAAGCTTAGGAGCCCAAGCTCAAGGTACTAGTAAGGGGTGTCCCCTGAGAGCCCTGCCTTGGCCAGCTGCTGGCCCTCACTCGTGGCAGGGGCTAAAGAGCTCCCTGGCTCTCTTCTGTTCTCTCTGTTGTTGTTCTGAGGCCGTACCCAGCAGTACACAAGGGTTACTCTGGGCAGTCTAGGGGATTGAACCCTGATAAGGCAAGTGCCTCACCCCTGTGCTCTCTCTCCAGCCCCTCACTGGGTTTCCTTCCAAAGAACACGATTCCATTCATGGGGACGCCAGGCGCGTGATCGCATCACCCTCCTAGCACATTCCCTCGATGATTTCACGGAAACTGAAGAATTTGGGGCTGAGCATTCATGGAGTCGCTGAGCACATTGCTGGCTATTGAATCCCCACTTTGTTTTCTTGGAGCCGCTGGACCCTGAGGGCCAAACTGGGAGAGGGTTCTCTGGGTAGTGAGTCTGCCTGGCATCCACGAGACCTCGACTGGGACCCCAGTGCTGTGGCCTACACCAAGCGCATGCTGACAGTGCTCAAAACCCAGCCCTCTACACTCTTTCCAGCCAGCGCAGTGGAACACCAGCAACCAAGGGCTATAATCCCGGGGGGAGGGGGCATGGCCCAAGTGACAGACATTGCAGCAAGCCCTGTCAACATCACAAACAGAATGCATGGGAGTGCCACAAGGAAACAGGGTCGCTGGAATACATATGCAAGCACCTTGCCTGTGCCCAACACCTCCCACTCCCGTCACAAAGAGAACAGGGGGCTAGCATAGATCGGGCAGCAGGAGGGCTCTGACTGACTTTGCACACAGCCAACGGGTTTCAATTCCAGGCGCCCCAGAGGTCCCCCAAACATCCCTGAGTGCAGAGTCAGGAGGGACGTTTGAGCATTCCTAGCTGTAGCCCCAAAACAAAACAAAATGAAACAAATAGGAAGAGAAAAAAAAATAAAAAGTGTAACAGACAGAAGTGGCAGGGGCAAAGGCACCACAGTATCTCGCCTCTACGGCAAAGCCAGGAAAGCTACCCGTGACGTATTCGAAATGCCAAACACAGTAACAACAAGTCTCAAAATGGAGACGTTACTGGGCACGCCAAGCAAATCGATGAACGGGAGGACAGCTAATAAATAATTTAGAAAGTGTTAGACATTATCAGACTAATGATCTGAGCATTGCTAGGTGTGCCTAAGTATCTCAGCTGGAATGCGGTTCTCTGATGTATGCATTTGACAGTAATAAAGAGGAAACACACTTTAAGAAGTCTTAAATTTAAGCCAGAATAGAGGGCTCCGTGGGCGTGGGCAAATGTTTTGCATTGCCAAGTCCAGGGTCTATGACCACACCACCCTGAAGGCACCAATTTCATCTGGTCTCAGAAGCGAAGGCCAGGGTTCGAGTCCTGGCATCACGTGGTCCTCTGGATCCACCGGGTGTGACTCAAATCCAGCCTCAAAATACTAACTGAAGTGGGGTCACACGAGCAGGGTCATGGGGATCTGAAGTGTGTCACCAAAGGTCATGTTCAAAGGTCCTTGTGGAGGTCACAGAGGCAAAAACATGGGGTGTGAGGGGTTGTGACAAAGGTAAGGGCACGGGTTTTTGAAGTAAGGTCAGGTAAGGGACAGCAAGGACTAAGGTGGGTCACATCAAAGATAGTGTACAAACCTGTGTCACACAGGAAAAGTCTCTGAGGTCGCGGTCACAAAGTCAGGTACGAGGACTCTGAGTTGCCTGTGGGGAGAGGCCTATGGTGAGACCAATTTCTTTTCTGAGATCATGCTGGAATGCAGGGACATGGACACTGAGTTGAGGTCACAAAGTGGAGACCGGGGGCTCTGGGTCAAATTAGTGATGGTCTTATATAGGGTGAGCAGGGCCATGACAAGAAGCTCTGATGTGGGTTTAAAAGAACAGGGGCATGCTTCTGTTGGCTGTCACCCAAGACAGGACGGCAGATTCTGAGCTAGGGAAGCAGGCAGAGGCCTGGGTTCGGTCACAGTAACACACACAGGACAGGGTCACACAAGTGGGACAAGGGTTTGTGAGGTGGGGCACACTGACAGACGTGCGTCCCTGGGAGTGTCCGACCAGCAGCGATAGGGACTCTGGCAGGGCTCACCCATGCAGGAATAAGGGCTTTTTGAGAAAGAGTTCAGGACTGGGGTGTGTGTCTGTGTGAACGTATGCACAAAGGAAAGAGTTCAGGATGTTTGCGGGATTGCATGGTGCAGCGCCCAGGGAGGTGTGTTTCTGTGTATGTACAATGGAAAGACTTCAGGATTGGTTTGTGTGTGTGTGTGTGTGTGTGTGTGTGTGTGCGCACGCGCGCACAATGGAAAGCCTTCAGGATTGTCCCAGGATGGAAGTTTGCAGGATTGCATGGTGAAGTGCCCTGGGGACGGTGTGTGTGTTTGTGTGTGTGTTTGTGTGTGCAGGTAAACACAATGGAAAGAGTTCAGGATTTGCTGCAGATGGGCAGTTTGCAGGGTTGCATGGTGCAGCACTGTATCTACAAAGATTATGTAGATACAGCCTCACCCTGGCCAGGCCTGGGGGTCAGGGGCCTCTGTTTCAAATCTGCTAAAGCATCAACGTTTCTATCAAGACAGTAATATCAAGCTTTAGGACTGCTGCCCCCAATGACCCCTGTGCTGTTGGCAAACTGGGATGCATTCCTTTGGGATCTTTGGGAATTCGGATCTCTGCAGGTGTTAACTTGTTTTGGCATCTAGAATTCTGATCTCAGCAGATGTTATTTTTCTCTACCCTCTCTCCAACCTTCCCCAAAGTTCCATAAAAATCTAGGGAAAATAATAAAATAAGAACGGGGAGGGGGGGCAAGTACCTTGGGCCTTATTCGTGTTTCTGGTCAAGGAATAAAGATTATAAAAATTGGCACCAATATAGCCATAGCAGATGCATCCTTAGGGGTCAGTTATGGGTCTGTTTTAGCTTTGTGTCTCTCGTGACACTATTGGGTCCAGGTGAGAGAGGAGAAAGAAAATGTTCCCCGCAAAGTTGTGTGTGTGTGTATGTGTGTATGTGTGTGGAAGGGGCAAGGAGTTGGCAGCTGGGGGCTTCCCAGAGAGTCTTAGTTATTAATTGGGCAGCCTGGGGATGACATTCCCCTGGGGATGACATTCCCCTGGGGATGACACTCCCCTGGGGATGACAGCTTGTAGCAAAAGATATCAGTTTCAGAAACGTGCCTATGTGTCTCTGTTTATATAAGTGAATGTCTCTGTGTGTGTTGTCTGTGAATATGTCTTATTTTTGTGTGTCTAACTATATGTCTATGCATATGGGTGTACTGTCGATGTGAGCAGTCTGTGTCTCTGAATGAATGTATATCTGTGTATAAATATCTGTGTGTATCTGCATGTGTCTGTGTGTCCATATAAATATCTGTGTCTGTGTTCCTTTGTGTACGTCTGTAGGTCTTTGTACGTGTGTGTCTGTGTAAATGTCAGTGTGTGTGCCTATGTTTCTATGGTTTCTATGGTTAGCTCTGTCTGTGTGTCAGTGTATAAGTCTGTGTGTATATTTGTGTGTGTCAGAGTCAGTGTGTATATATGTCTGATGTTTATGCTAATGTGTCTGTGTGTGCATGTAGGTGTGCTGTGTGTATGATTGTTTCTCTGTGTATAAATGTATGTGTGTCTGTGTATATGTTTGTGCATATATCTGTGTCTTGTGTTTACACCATGTGTGTCTGTGTATATATCGGCATGTCTCTGTATGTGTGCATGTGTGTCTGAGTCTGTGTATTTGTCTGTTCTATGTGTGTCTAAATTTGTAAATGTGTATTTCTGTGTTTACATTTGTGTGTCTCTGCATGTGGGTGTTTATGCATTTGTTTTGTGTGTCTGTGTTGGTATACATTCGTTTATAAGGCGTGCATGGTGTATGTGTCTAGTTGATAGTGTCTGTGTTTCTATGTATATATCTGTGTGTCTCTGTATATGACTGTTTGTATAAGTGTCTGTGTCTATATGTGTTTGTATCTATCTGAGTGTATAGCACAGCGGGTAGGGCATTTGCCTTGCACGCTGCCGACCCAGGGTCGATTCCTTCGCCCCTCTTGGAGACCCCGGCAAGCTACCGAGAGCATCTCACCCACACGGCAAAGCCAGGCAAGCTGCCCATGACATATTCGATATGCCAAAGACAGTAACAACAGGTCTCACAATGGAGGCGTTACTGGTGCCCGCTCAAGCAAATCGATGAACAATGGGAGGAGAGTGCAGTGGCTGTGAGTGTGTACACGTGTGTCTCTCTGCATGTGTGGATATGCATCTGTGTGTGTCTGAGTGTGCTATTTGTGTCTGTGTTTCATGACTGGGCACATGTGTATCTGTATCTATATGTGTGTTTGTGTGAACATGGGTGTGAGTCTGTGTATATGTCTGTGTTGGGTGTGAATATGTGTCTGTTATAAGTCTGAGTTTGCCTATGTCTGTGCGCACATATTTGTGTCTGTGTGTATATGTGTCTGTGTGTGTTGGTGTAACTGTATGTGCGTGTTTTTGTGTCTGTATTTTTGTGTGTCTCTCTGTGTGTGTGTGTGTTTGTGTATATTCTGTGTATACATGTCTGTATTCACATGTGTGTGCCGCTGAATATGTATTGTATCAGTGTGTCTATGATGTACTTGTGCATATGCCTCTGTGTGTCTGTGTGTGTATATCCATATATACATACATACAGACATATCCATATCTGCTTCTATATCCATATGTCTGTGTGAGTCTCTGTGTATACAAGTGTGTATGTCTGTGCATACTTCCGTGTGTCTCTGTGTGCATGTATGTGTCTATGTATCTGTCTGTTTCTACGTCTATTTGTGTGTCTGCGTGTATCTCTGTATGTGTGTCTCTTTTGTGTGCATGTGCATTTGTTGTATGTCAGCATTATTGTGTGCATACAGTGTCTATGAGTTTCTGTATGTATCTGTGTCTCTCTTCACATATGCATCTGTGTATATGTCTGTGTGGGTGTCTGTATGTCTGTGCATGAGTGTATGTCTGTGAATACGTGTCTCATTGGGTGTGGGACTGTACATCTGTGTGTGTGCACACATGGGTGTGTTTCTGTGTGTAAGTCTGTATGTGCATCATGTGTCTCTGTGTGTCTATCTATATGTCTATGGGTTCATGTGTCTCTGCTCCTATGTGTCTGTGTATGTTTGTGTCTCTGTACGTCAGTGTGCACATACGTCCGCATATGTCTGTGTTATATATCTGTTTCTCTGTGTCTGTGTCTATGTCTCTCTGTCTATGCGCATGTGTGTGAGTTTATGTAGACATCTTTGTTGTGTCTGTGCGTGTGTGGGTGTGTCTGTGTGTGACTGTGAATGTGTATATGCTTGTGCCTGTGTATGTCTGTGTGTCTCCGTGAATGTGTCTATGATTGTGCCAGTGTATGTCTGTGTGTATTTGTGTGTGTGCATATCTGCGTTGTGTATATACTATGTGTGACTGTGTGAATTTGTCTATCTGTGTGTGTCTGTTTATGTCTGTGTATGTCTAGGTGAGCATGTGCGTGTGCACTGTGTGTGTTTCTATATATGTCTGTATTGTTTGTCTGTGCTCATGTATTTTACGTGGAAGTCTGTGCCTCTGGACGTGTGTTAAATGTTTTTCTGTGCATATGTCTGTGTGACTACCTGTTTGTGTGTCTGTGTACATAAGTGTATCAGTCTGTGTTTGTGTGTCTGTGTGCACTTGTGTATTTGTAACTTTGAATCTCTAGAAGTATGTGTGTTGATGTGTGTGTCTGAGTGTCTGAGATTCTGTATTTATGTCGGTGTAAGTGTATGTACGTGTCTGTGTGTGCATGTCTGTGTCTCTTTGTGTGCACGCGTGCTCCGGGTGTGTCTGAGGATGTCTGTATCTCTGTGTGCGAGCGTGTCTGTATGTGACTGTGACTGTGTCTATAACCGATTGTGTCTACCTTATGTCTGTTCGTGTCTGTTTGGGCATAGGTTGTATGTCTGTGTATACATTTATGTGGGTCTATGTGTGATTGTATCTGCACGTGTTATGTATATATTATGTGTCTCTTTGTATCAGTGTACATGTTTGATTGTGTTGTGTGTCTGTTTATGTCACTGTGTGTATATGTCTGTGTGTATATATGTCTTTATGCCTGTGTGCATGTGTATACGCCTGTTTGTGTCTTTGTGTTGCACTAGATGTGTCCTGTGTATGTTTGTGTATCTATCTCTGTGTATATTTGTGTGTATATGTGTGTCTATATGTGCATGTGTGAGCATGTCTGTACATCTGTATGCCTTCGTGTGCACAGGTAGATCAGAGTCTATATCTGTGTATGTATCTGTCTGCGTTTGTGTAAATCTCTGTTCGTGTATCTTCGTGTGTCTGTGTACATGTCTGAGTGTGTCTGTGTGTATATATGTATCTGTGTATATTTCTGTGTGCACATGTGTATATGTCGTTCAAGTCTGTCTGTGTGCATAGGGGTTTGTGACTGTTGTATCTCTGTGAATACAGTCCATGTCTCTATGTATGTGTGTTTGCGTATATATATTTAGTGTCTGTGTGTGCATGTGCGTGACTATCTGTGTATGTCTCTGTGTGTCTCTGTGTCTACCTATGTATGTGTCTTTGTATGTTTGCTGTCTGTGTGTTCTGGGTATATGTCTATGTGCATGATATGTGCATGTCTGAATGTATGTTTGCCTGTGTTCGTATGTTTACTATATGTGTATGTCTATATGCGTCTCTCCATATGTCAGTGTACCTCTGTGTGTGCACCTGTGTTTGTGTGTCTCTCAGTGTGTGCATGTATTTCTGTGTGTATGTGTGTCTCTGCATGTCTTTGTATGTCTCCATTTATGTGTATGTGATTTGTGTCTGTGCATATATCTGTGTGTATCTCTGTGTGTCACTGTGTATACGTCTATGTGTCTCTGTATATGTATTTGTGTGGCAGTGTGTGCGTGTGTGTGTTGGTATTTGTGTGTATATGTGTCTGTGCTTGTCGTCGCATGTCTCCATTTATGTGTATGTGATTTGTGTCTGTGCATATATCTGTGTGTATCTCTGTGCGTCAGTGTGTATACGTCTATGTGTTTAAGTGTCTGTGTTTATGTGTCTGTTTGCATTTATCTGTGTGTCTCTGTGTATATGATTCTGTCTCTATGTGCAAGTGTGTATGCCTGTGTGTGCCAATAAATCTGTGTGTCTATGTGCGCACGTGTGTTGACACATGTGTCCGCGTATATTTATATGTCGCTGGGTATGTATACACATGCAAGTGTATTTGTGTGCATGTGTGTCTGTACGTTTATGTGTGTATGTGTGTTTGTATATCTGTGTGTATAAGTATGTCTATATGTCTGTGTGTCTCTATATATGTCCGTTTGTATCTCCACGTCTTTGTTTGTATACGTGTCTGTGCATATTTTTGTGTATGTCTATATGTCTGTGTCTGTGTACTTGCTTGTGGGTGTTTGTCTATGTCTGTTATATATGTGTGCATGTGTCTGTGCACACGTGTGTCTGTGTGCCTGCATGTGAACAGTGTTTGAGTCTGTGCATATGTCTGTGTGTCTGTATTTGCATTTGTATATATGTCCATGTGTGTCTGTGTGTGCATCTGTATATCTGTGTTTGTGCATGTGTCTGTTTTGGCTTGTGGATGAGTGTCTGTATGTTTGTGTATGTCTGTGTCTGTATTTTCATTCTTGTGTATGTCTCCCTCTCTGTGTCTGCCTATGAGTGTCTGTATTTATGTCTGTGTGTACGTCTCTGTGTATGTGTAAATGTCTCCGTGTCTGTATGTCTGTGTGTCTGTGTTCATCTGAGTATATGTCTTTATGTCTATGTAGGTGCATATGTGTGCCTGTGTGTCTGTGTATACATATGTTTGTGTGTCTGTGTGTGTACAAGTGAGACTCAGTCTGTTTCTATGTTTGTAAGTGTGCTATTTGGGTATGCCTACATCTGTGTTCATGTGTGTGTCTGTGTCTCTGTGTGTATGCACGTGCATGTGCCTGTGTATATGATTGTGTGTCGGTATGTGTCAGTCTTTGTGGGCATATGTGTTCATGTTTCTGCGTGTGTGGGTTTTTGTGTATACATCTGTGTCGATATATCTCTGTGTGCAGGTGGATCTGTGTGTGTATATTTTTTCCTGTGACTGTGTGCATGTGTTTGTTTATATCTTTGTGTGCGTGTGTCTAGGTCTATGTGTTTGCATATGTGTACGTCTGTGTATATACCTGTGCGTAGCAATCTGTGTCTGTGAATATGCCAGCGTGCGTGTCTGTGTCTGCATGTGACAGTGTGTTGGGATACAGGTCTGTATGTGCCTGTGTGTCTATCTTTATGCTATGTTTGTCTTAATATCTGTGTTTATGTCCGTGCACCTGTGCATATGTACATGAGTTTTTGTGTGCTTGTGTATATGCATGTGTGTCTTTGTTTCTGTGTATATGTTTGTGTGTACATTGTGTCCCCTGTGTCGACATTTCTCCGTGTGCCCGGGTATATGTTTGTGTGTACATTGTGTATTCTATGTGAACATTTCTCTGTGTGTCTGTGCCTATGTGTGTGTTCAAGAGTGTGCATGTGTCTCTGTATAAGTCTGCATGTGTGGTATTGGTTGTGTGTTTGTGCATGTCTATTTTTGTCCAGGTGTGCAGGTGTGTGTCTGTGTGTCTGTCTATGATCATGTATGTGTCTGTGGATATGTGTGTTTCTTTGTATATGTCTATGTCTGTGTGTCTCTGTGTTTAAGTGTGTGTCTGTGTCCGTATATGTCTGCGTAAGTGTGTGTATCCTGAACTGTGCGTCTGTGTATATGTGTGTCTGCGTGTGCATTTGTGTGTCTGTATGTCTGTTCTGTGTATACATGCATATCTTTCTGTCTGTGTATGCATGTTTGTGTGTCTTTGTATATATCTCTGTCAGAGTGTGCCTGTGTACATGTCTGTTGTGTATGTTTCTTCCAAATATGTGTCTTTCTCTCTGCTCTGTGAATCTATGTGCACGTGTGTGTACCTGTGTCTATGTTTGTATTAGTATGTTGTGTGTGCATTGGGTACGAGTCTCTGTATATATCTGTATCTCTGTGTTTCTTAGTGTATGTCTAGGTCTCTGTCTGTGCTGTGTATATGTCTCTGAGTGTGCCTGACTGTCTTTGTGTATATCTTTGTGTGTACATAAAAATATGTGCATGTGTGCTTCTCTGTTATATCTATACGTCACTGTGTCTGTCTGCATGTGTGTGTGTCTGAATATGTCTGTGTCTCCTTGTGTGTATGTTTCTATGTATCTGTGTGTATGTATGTGTGTCTGTGCATGTCAGTGTGTGTACAATTCAACAAGTATATGTCTATGTGCTTATGTAAGTATGTGTATATTTGTGTGTGCACGTGTGCATTTCTCTGTTGTGTATGTGTCTGGGTGTATACATCTCTGCATCTCTGTGTCTATATCTGTACGTGTGTGTACGTGTGTCAGTGTGTGCATCTGTGTTTTTGTGCATTTGTGTGTCTGTGTATATATCTGTGTATGTGTGTGTATCTGCATGTCGTGTTCTTCTATATACTGTAAACATCTGTTTCTCTATATGTGTGTCTGTGCCTGTGCTTATGTCTATGTTTGCATATCTGCATGTTTGAGTGTCTGTGTATATGAACGTGTGTATGTCTATGTATATATCTCTCACTATATGTCCGTATCTCTGTGTCGGTGATTGTTTCTGTGTGTGCGCCTGTATATGCCTGTGATTATATGTGTGTATATGTGTGCATGTATGTGCATCTATGTGTCTGCGTATGTCTGTGTATATCTCTCTGTGTCTATATCGGTCTGTCAATGTGTGTCTGTGTTCTATGCATAATCGGTGTCTCTGTATGTGTGTGTGTCTGTATGCCAATTCTGTGTGTTTATGCATATGTCTGTGTGCTTGTGTGTGTGTTGTGTGTATCTGTGTAGCAGCCTGTGTCTCTGTATCATTGTATCTCTATATTTTTCTGTGTCTTTGTGTCTGTGTATATGTCTGTGTGAGTCTGTGTCTGTATCTCCCTGTGATTCTGCATGTGTCTTGGTATATGCCTGGATGTGTGCGTGCATTGGTTTGCCTGTGTATATATGTTTGTGTGTCTTTGTGTGTCTACCTATATGTCTGAGTGTCTATGTATCTCTAGATTTCTCACTGTGTCTGTCTTTTATGTCTGTGTGTGCATACATATGTCTCTGTACATGTCTTTGAACCTATGTATAAATCTGCGTATCTATGTGTGAGTCTGTGTCTCTATTTCTGTGTCTCAGTGCGTGCGCATGTGTGTGGCCCTGCGTGTCTATGGCACAGTGCCAGCAGCCGGCAGGCGGGGGTGCTCACCTCCGGCAGGGGGCACAGCCGCTGAGCGATTGGCCCGCTGCCAGGGACAACAGGCAAGCCGGCCGCAGGGGCTCGTTTCCCGGTTCCGCTCAGTCCAGCAGCGGAGCCCAGCAGCGGAGACCCCGACGCCTTTGCACAGCGGAACGCAGCACAAAGTCTCGCGGGCCGGCCCCTCCTGGCCACGCCCCCGGCACCACCCCTTTTCCCTTCTGGACCTATCCGAGGAGGCGCTCGGCGTGGGGAGGCAGGGCCTCGCGGAGGGTTGGCCCGGCCCCGCCTTACGCGCGCTTGGACACGGAGACGGCCGCAATGGGGCGGGTACGAAAGGGATCCGAGCGCCTATTGGCCGGGCGGAGCACGTGAGCTGCGAGGGGCGGGGCGCTCTTGAGTGCGGCCCCACCTCCCTGGCCATTTTCCTTAAGGAAAGGGACTTGGGGTAGGGCTGGGGCCATAGCACAGCGGATAGGGCGCTTGTTCTTGCACATGGCCATCAAGGGTTCAGTCCCTGGTACCCTACTTGGTTCCCTGATCTCGCCAGGCGGGATCCCAGAGCACAGAGCCAGGAGTAAGTAAGCCCTGAGCACGGCTAGATGTGACGGCTAATAATAATAAATTCAGGACACACGGCTTCAGAAGGCTCAAATAGGTCGGGTCAGGTTTGGTCCCTGGCCCTATTCAATGCAAGGAGTGTTCCCGTCACACCCGTCCTCAAGCCTAGAGTCGAGTATCCTTGCCCCATACAGCAAAATAAAGAGGAAGCAAAGTGTTAATATTGTAAGGAGGAGAGGAGGGAGGGAGGGACAGAGAGATAGAGATAGATATATATATAGAGAGAGAGGGAGAGAGGGAGATATATATATATAGAGAGGGAGAGAGAGAGAGGGAGAGAGAGAGGGAGAGAGAGAGAGGGGGGGTCGCTGCAGAAGGTGGTGGCGGGAGGGAACCTGGGGACAGTGGTGCCGGGAAATGTGCATTTGCGGAAGGTTGCATGTTGGAACACTGTATGACTGAAACCCAATCAGGAACAGCTTTGTAAGGGTATCTCTCACAGTGATTTAATTACTTTAAATCCTTAAAAAAGGAAAGACAAGAAACTATTAACACAGAAGGCTTCACCTGTAACAACCTGTAGTCATCTCTTATACAAGGCTTATACAAGGCATCTCTTAAAGGCTCCAGTGTGAGACACAACAATCTTCACACACTTTTTCCCTAAGGAAATCATTTTTGATCACTGTTAGTGAATTTTTCATAATAAACGATACGAAATAAATTATTTAGGGCCTGCTATGGGGGCAGGCTTGGATGGGGGTTGGAAACTTGGGACATAATGGGGTGGGAAGGTGTACTGGTGGTGGGATTGCTGTTGGAATACTGACTCTAAGAAACCATTGTGAGTAGCTTTATAAAAATAAAGTAGAATGGAATAGGAAACTGCCACGGCTTGGCACTTGCGGGGAAACTGCCGGCTGGCTGTGGGCCACATGCCCCCCTCTGCTCCTCGGGATTCACTGAGTTCTCCCGTGCTCACTGTCTCGAACGCCTTTGTCAGCTCCTAGGGTCTCACATGTGGGGAGCCAGGCAGCAGCCATACTGTGTGGAATAAGTGGCCATCTAGCAGCAACTCCCTGCAGCTGCCCAGCTGACGTCAAAGCTAGGACACTGCGTGTTTGTCTCCTTGTCTCTCTCCAACACCCACCCCCACTGGACAGAGCTCAAGGGTGCCTTCGAAGTACTCCATAGTCCCCTGCCCTTCAGTTCTTCTCACTTCCTCTCGGCCCTGAACTCATCCTCCCCTTCTTTTCTTCTTCCTGCCACCACCTCCTCCTCGCCTGTTTTCTCCCTACTCCTCCTCTCCAACTCCTCCTTTTGGCTCCCTACCTCCAACTCCGCCTCCTGTTCTGATTTTGCCTCTTTTCTTTTTCCCACTCTGCCTCCCCGTCTGCTGCTCTTCATTCTTTGACTTGCCTCGTCCACAAACTCATCCTCCCCTTCTTTTCTCCTTCCCGCCACCACCTCCTCCTCCGCTTGTTTTCTCCCTCCTCCTCCTCCTCCTCCTCCTCCTCCTCCTCCAACTCCTCCTTTTGGCTCTGTACGTCCAGATCCTCCTCTTGTTCTGACATCCTCCTTTTCTCTTTTACACCACTCAGTTTCCATTGTCTCCTGCTTTCCGGTTCTTGTACTTACCCTCATTCTCAAACGCCTCCTCCTCTTCTCTCTTCTTTCCTCCACCACCTCCACCGCCAGTTTTCTCCCTCTTCATCCTCCTCCTCCATCATCATCTTTTGGGTCTTTACCTCCTAGTCCTCCTCTTACTGAGGGATTCTTTTTCACCGCCTCGCCTCCTCTAGGTTGACATCTTTTCTTCCCCTTACCTCTACTCTTCTTCCACCACCCCGTCCTCCGCCTGTTTTCTTCATCTACTATGCTCTTCCACCTCCATCGTTCTAACACCTTAGTGTTTCCTCCATTTCCGTCTCCTCTCCTACTTCCGCACCGTCTTTTCTTCCTTCAGGGTCAACTTCTCCCCATATGTTCCTGTCCCTCCCCCTCACAGATTCCATTCACAAATCCAATTCCCAATTCCCACATGCGCCCCTTCTTCTCAGGTCCCTTTCACCTTCTGGCAAAGTTCTCCTCATCATTGTCGTCCTGCACTTCTTTTCTTCTTCCCAACACCACCTCCTCCTCCGCCTTCTTTCTTCTTCTTCCCTCCTCCTCCTCCTCCTCCTCCTCCTCACATCCTCCTTTTTCCTCCGTTCCTCCAGTCCTCTTGTTCTGATGTTACCCATGCTCCATTTTCAACTGCAGCCCCCATAGTCCGCAGTCATTCAGTTCTCAATTCCTCTTGTCCTAGAACTCATCTTTCTCTTCTCTTCTTTTTCCCGCCACCACCTCCTCCACCCGTTTTCTCCCTCCTCCTCCTCCTCCTCCTCCTCCTCCTCCTCCTCCTCCTCCAACTCCTCCTCTTGGTTCCAAACCTCCTCGTCCTTGACAGGTTCTTTTTTTTTCTTTTTTGGGCCACACCTGGCGATGCTAAGGGGTTACTCCTGGTTCATGCATTCAGAATTATTCCTGGTGGTGCTCAGGGGACCCTATGAAATGCTGGGAATCGAACCCGGGTCGGCCGCGTGCAAGGCAGATGCCCTACCCGCTGTGCTATCTCTCAGCCCCTTTGAGGGGTTCTTTTTCACTGCCTTGACTCCTCTCTGCCGTCTTCTTTTCTTCGACTTACCTCTCCTCAAACTCGTCCTATTCTTTTCTTCTTCCCTCCACCACCCCATCCTCTGCCCATTTTCTTCATCTCCTATGCTCCTGCACCTTCTCCGGATCTAACTTCTTTGTGTTTCCTCCATTTCCGTCTCGTCTTCTACTTCCGGTTCATCTTTTCTTCTTCCACGGTCTCACTCTCCCCACACATTCCATCTTTCCCCATCACAAATTCAATGCACAAGTTCAAATGTCTCTTCCCACAGACACTCCTTCTGATGTCCCCTTCATCTTCTTCTGACATATTTCTCCTCGACGTTGTCCTGCTCTACTTTTCTTCTTCCCGCCATCACCTCCTCCTCCACCTGTTTTCTCCTTCCTCCTTCTCCAACTCCTTCTTTTGGCTCCATACCTCCAATTCCGCCTCCTGTTCTTCTGTTGCCTCCTTTCTTTTTCACCACTCTGCCTCCACTGCCTGCTGTGGGTACAGGTAGGTGTGTTTGTCCATAGGTGTGTATCTGTGTATATGTCTGGTATGTACAGGTGTATTTTAGTGTTTCTGTATATGTCTGTATATATCTTTGTGTGTCTTTGTGACCGGATGTGTGTGTATATGTCGGGGTGTTTGTGAGTCTACGTCTTTGTGTCTCTGTGTACACAAAGTATCTCTGTATATGTGTTTTGTCTAGCGTGTGCATGTGTGTCCGCATGTGTGCATATTCCTGTGTGTATATGTCTGTGTTATGTGTGTGAAAATGATCTGTGTGTATCTGTGTATTTATATATCAGTGTGCATCTGTGTATCTGAACATATGTTCATGTGTGTCTGTATGATTGAGACCTTGCATCTATGAATATATCTGTGTCACTATGTGTCTGCCTTTATGTCTGTATGTGAGCGTGTGTGTCTCTGTCTATGTGAGTTATGTCCGTTTGTGCATGTGTGTGTGCCTGTGTATGTCTAGGTGTATCTGTGTGTATATCTACGTGTTTCTCAGTAAATGTCTGTGTGTCTGTACATGTCTATGTATCTGTTAGTGTGTATGCCTGTATGTGCCGGCGAGTGCATCTGTTGTATGTCTGTGTGAGCATGTGTGTTTCTGTGTGCATATGTCTGTGTGTCTATGTATATATCATGTCCCTGTGTATCTGTATGTTATGCACATGTGTCTCTGTATTGTCTGTTGTCTCTGTGTGCATTTGGTGTGTGTGTATCTGTGTTTGGCCGTGTATATTTCTGTGTGTATGCTTTTGTATCTGTGTATGCCTGTGAGTCTGTGTATAAATCTGTGAGTCTGTGTCTGCATGTGTGTGACCTTGTATGTGCCGATGTATATATCTGTTGCCTTTGTGTGTATGTCTATGTATCTGTGTCTTTTATGTAGATGTCTATGTGTGCATGTCTCTGTCTATGTATGTGTGCATCTGTGTGTGTCTGTGTATGACTGTCTGTGTGTGCCCATGTGTGCGTGTCTCTGTTGTATATACCCATGTTTCTGTATGTGACTGTGCACGCATTTCTGTGTGCACGTCTATGTGTGTGTGTGTCTCTGTAATTGTCTGTGTTGTCTGTGTGCATGTGTTTCTGTATATATGCCTATGCGTCTCTGAATACTTCTGTGTGTCTCTGTTTCTGTCTATATGTCTGTGTTTTGACAATTGTGTATCACATGATCACTTGACTTCCTGTTAATTGTCGATTTGCTCGAGCGGGCACCAGTAACGTCTCCATTTGTCCCTGTCGTGTGCTAGTGTGGCCCAATGGCGTCTGAGCATAGCTGTTTTGATTCGTCTTTGGGAGACATGAATAGCGTTCTAATCCTGTTTGCGTAGGGCCCAGGTCTCTGAGGTGTATGTTAATGCAGGAAGAAGAGTGGAATCTAAGAGATGTGCCCGAAACCAGAGGTTCTTTGTCCTCTTAGCTATTTCTAAGACAATTGTGTTTGTCTGTGTAAATGTCTGTTAGTCTCTCTGTGTGTATGTGTATACTTGTGTATATATCTGAGTATCTGTTTATATGGCTGTTTGTGTCTGTGCGATGCATGTGTGTCTGTGTGTTTGTCTGTGTGTACGTGTGTCTGTACATATGTCTTTGTATGTCTTCATGTATATGTATGTGGGTTTTGTCTGTGCATGTCTGTAAGTATCTTTGTGTGTCAGTGTGTATACATCTTTGTGTCCCTGTCTATGTATTTGTGTACATGTCCACATGTGTCTGCCTATGGATCTGTTCTGTCTCTTTGTATGTCTGTATATATGTCTATATGCAAAAGGGTGTGTGTGCATATGGGTGTCTGTGTATGCCTGTGTGTATCTGTGTCTTCAAGTGTTTGTGCGAATGGGAATATATTTATGTGCATATGTGTGTATCTATATATCTGTCTCTCTCTTTTGTATATGTCTGTGTTGTATATGTGCATGTTTGTGTGTGTTTTGTGTTATTGCTTGCATGTATGTCTGTGTCTATTTGATTATGCCTGTGTGTGCATGTCTATTTATATATCTGTGAGTCTCTGTGTGTGTCTCTGTGTGTGCATGTCTGTGTGTCTGTGTTTTTCTGTATATATGTGTAACCTAGAATTACTCCCGTGTCCCCCACTAAAAGAAAATACAACCACCTCTTGAGGAAAAAGAGACGTTTCTACCTATCTTCTGAATCAAGTTAGGAGAAGAAAGATTCGTTCAGGGGACCCAGAGGATCGGGGCTGCCGTGACAAGGAAATGGCTGCCTCTTTTCTAAACACTCTGGCATGAGGTGAGTCTGCAGTTGGGGGAGAAAGCAGGGAGACTCTGGCACACAGACCTCACTGCAAGGAAGGGACACTCAGCTCACAGCTTATAGAGCAGCTTAGAAGACGCAGTCAAGTATACGGATCGGGACTAGGGTCGGAGCTGCAGAAGAGTGGGGAAGGCGTCTGTCTGTCCTACATGCAGCAGACCCAGGTTCAATCCCCGACAACCCCCAGGACCCCCTCCTCACCAAGAGTGACTCCTGAGGAGAGCCAGCACTAAGCACTGACCATCACCATGTATGAGCCAAAAACCTGAAATATTAATAATAATATTAAAATGTAGGAATGAGCGAAGGCACCGTGGGTAGAGTGTTTGCCTTGCACACTGCTGACCCAGGTTGGATTCCTCCTTCCCTCTTGGAGAGCCCGGCAAGCTACCAAAAGTATCTCAACCACATGCCAGAGCCTGGCAAGCTCCCAGTGGCATATTCGATATGCGAAAAGCAGTAACAACATATCTCAAAATGGAGATGTTACTGGTGCCCGTTCAAACAAATCGATGAACAACGGGACAACAGTGTGACAGTGCAAATTTTAAATATTAAAATGTGCAAATTATTCTTTAAAATCAACGTGTAAGATTCTAAAATGGAGCCTAAATTCAGACTAGTCTCTCTTGTTTATATTTCTGGGTGTGAGTGTGTATACACCTTGGTATGTGTTTGTTTATGTCTGTTTGTATGTCTGTGTGTACATGTGTGCCT
Source organism: Sorex fumeus (assembly GCF_029834395.1). Taxonomy (NCBI): domain Eukaryota; kingdom Metazoa; phylum Chordata; class Mammalia; order Eulipotyphla; family Soricidae; genus Sorex; species Sorex fumeus. The sequence goes on along the minus strand of NW_026606303.1, from coordinate 620,841 downwards.
GTGTGAGTCTCGGTGTATGTGCACATATGAGATTGTGTATATATCTGTGTAAGTGCATGTGTTTGTACCTTTGTATTTGTCTGTGTAAATGTTCGTGTTTTGTCTGTGTGTGTGTGCATGTTGCGCAAAGGATTCAGCAACATCGACCATATCCACACGATAACCAAGCTCATTGAGGTTTCTCGGGAGTTCAAGATGCCACGTTCATTGATTTAAAGAAGGCCTTTGATTCTGTTGAGACAGAAGAGGTCATTGAAGCCCTAGCCAATCAGGGCATTCAAGCCCAATACATCAAGATCCCCCATGAGCTGTATTGCGGATTCACTATCAGAATCTCACCATTCTCCAAAGAAGTTGATGTCAAGAGAGGGGTTTGGCAGGGTGATACCATTTCACCAAAACTCTTCAGTGCCACCCTTGAGAACATCATGCGATGACTTGAATGGGAAGAAATGGGAGTGAAGATAGATGGTCGGCAACTATACCACCTCCGCTTTGCTGATGACATTGTTTCAATAACACCAAACATCAGCCAAGCGGCACAAATGCTGGCCGACTTTGACCGTGAGTGTGGAAAAGTTGGACTACAGCTGAATCTTACGAAGACAATGTTTATGAGAAACAGCCTCGTTCCTGATGCCCCATTCGCTCTCAATGGAACGACCAACTCCGAATGCAACAGCTATGTGTACCTAGGTCGAGAAGTCAACATGACAAATGACCTGGCACCCGAGCTGTGCAGGAGAAAGAGAGTGGCTTGGAAAGCCTTCAAGAACGTCGAAGAAACAGCTAAGAGGACGAAGAACCTCCGGCTCCGGGCACATCTCTTTGATTCCACTGTTCTTCCTGCATTAACATATGCCTCAGAGACCTGGGCCCTATGCAAACAGGATGAGAACCCTATTCAGGTCTCCCAAAGAAGAATAGAAAGAGCTATGCTTGGAATATCACGTTTCACTCAAATGAGAGAAAGAATCCGGAGTTCCGACAACCGTCAATGATCAAGAATCATGGACGCTGTCTCATTTGCCAAGGTGTCAAAAATCAGATGGGCTGGTCACGTAATGAGATTTAAAGACGACCACTGGACTAGAGCTGTTACCGACTGGATTCCACGGGATGTCAAAAGACCGCGTGGCCGCCCACCTACCAGATGGTCAGACTTCTTCATCAAGATTGTGAACCATCGGTTTGAGGCTCTTCATGTTCCCAGAGCGAACAGATGCCATTGGGCTACACTAGCACGCGACAGGGACAAATGGAGATGTTACTGGCGCCCGCTCGAGCAAATCGACGAGCAATGGGAAGTTAAGTGATTTAAGTGAAGTGTGTGCATGTCGGTATATTTCTGTGAATATGTCTGTGTGTGTCAAGAGTCCATGTGTATATATCTGTTGCTGGTGTATATTTGTGTCTGTATGTATATGTGTACATGTGTGTTTCTATATGTCTGTGTTTCTCTGTGTCTGCATGTGTGTCTGAGGATGTATTTGGGTCTGTGTGTTTACAGTATTTTTCTGTGAATATGTCTGCATGTACGTGTATATATCTGTGTCTGTCTGTGTATACGCTTGTGACTTTTATGTTGCCTGTGTGTGTGACTCTGTGTCTATGTATATGACCCTATCTGTCTCTGTTTATATCTGTATGTCTGTATACATATCTATTTGTGTCTGTTTGCAGTGTGTCCATGTATATGTCTGTGTGTACATGATATGTCTTTGTATGTCTGTGTGTGTGCAAGTGGGTTTGTCTGTGAAAATGTATGGGTGTCTTTATGCCTGTTTGTGCACACACGCCATATGTCTCTCTGTGTATGTCTCCATGTGTGCATGTGTGTATTCTCTGTGTATATGTCTGTGTGTATGTCTGCTTGTGCGCATTGTGTGTGTCAGCGTGACTGTACTCTGTATCTGTGTAGATGCCTGTGCATGTCTCTGTGTGTCTTTGTATATGTCTCTGAGTGCCTGTGCATGTGCATGTGTGTGGATCTGTTTGGGTCTGTGTATGTTTGTGTATGTCTCTGATTGTGTGCATGTGTTTGTGTCTATGCATATATCTGTGTGTCTGTGTATATTTGTGTTTATTAGTGCTTGTGTATACACTGTGCCTGTGTATGTCTTTTTTTGTGTACCTGTGTATGTCTGTGTCTATATGTCCATGTATGTATCTTTATGTGTGTTCATATGTCTGGATGTCTATATATGTGTGTGTGTGTGTCTGTGGGTGTGTATGTGATTGCAAGTCTCTCTGTGTCTGTGTCTGCACATCTGTTCATCTGTGCTTATGTATCTGGGTTTGTATATCTGTGTGTGTCTGTGTTTTTTGTATGTCTGTGTGTCAGTATGTTTGTGTGTGTATATGTCTATGTATATGGTGTGTGAGTCTAAGTCTATGTGTATATCTGTGTATGCACTCTGTGTTTGTATAAATGTCTAAGTGTATGTGTGTATGCTTGTATCTGAGTTTATGTGTCCTTGTGTGGGTTTCTGTGTGCATGTGGGTCTCGGTGTTGTGTGCACATCTGTGTCAGTGTATAAGTCTGTGTTCACACGTGTACTGTGCCTAAATACGTCTGTGTGCATGTGTGTGTAAGCCTGTGTATGTCTGTGTGCATATGTGTGCCTATGTTATGTCTCTGTGTGCGTGTGTATATTGTGTGTATATGTCTGTATGTATCTGATTGTGTGCATGTGTTTGTGTCTGTGTATATGTCTGTGTGTCTGTAGGTGCACAAGGGTATGTCTAAATATGTGTGTGTCTCTGGGTATGTGTCTGCACATCTGTTTAGTGCATGTGTATTTGTATATATATGTGTGTATTAGTACATATATATCTATATATGAGTATGTGTGTCTATATGTCTGTGTGTTCATGTGTCTGTGCACATGTGTGTTGTGTGTCTAAGTATATATCTATGTATCTGTCTGTGGTTGCACATGTGTGTGTTGTGTATATGTCTGTGTGTCTATTCTGTATGTGTGTCTGTTATGTGTGCATGTCTATGCATCTGTGTGTTTATATATCTGTGTGTGTCTGTATATCTCGCTGTGTCTGTGTTTCTACGTATATATCTGTATGTAAACTGTGCTCTTGATGTCTCTGTGGGAGTGCACGTGTTTGACTCTGTATATGTTGTGTATGTTTGTGTGTGATACACAGAATTATACACAGATGCCTACACTGAAGACATACAGATTTATGCACAAAAAGACATACAAACATGTCTGTGTGCTTGTGTGCATGTCTTTGTTGTCTGTGTGTGTGCATGTGCGTAGCTCTATGTGTGCAGGTGTCTAAGTGTATAGTGTCTGTGTATATGTCTGCGTGTCTCTATGTGTGTCTGGGTGTGTTTCTGTGTGTCTGGATGTCTCTGTCAGTGTGTGCACATGCGTGTGTGTGCAGATTAGGTCTGTATCTCATTCTGTGTGTGCATGTCTGCTCTGTGTATCTGCATGTGTCTCTGTATCTGTCTGAGTGTATATATATATATATATCTGTGTGTGGTTATGTGTGTGTGTGTCTCTGTATATGTCTGTTGTGTCTGTGTGTCTTTTTGTGCAGAAGTGTATGCATCTGTGTATAATTCTGTGTATCTATGTGTCTGTGTATATGTCTAGATGTGTATTTGTGTCTGTGTAGAAATGTGTCTGCATATATGTCTGTGAGTATGTGTCTTGCACATCTGTGTGTGGATGTCCATATGTTTCTGTGTATATCAATTTTGTATCTGTGTGTGCATGTTTTGAGCCTGCACATAATTTCATGCTGTGACTGTGCTGCATGTGGGAGGATGTCTGTGTCTGTCTGTGCGAGTCTGTCTGTATCTATGTCTATGTGTGCATGTGTGTGTCTTTCTATAAGTCTCTGTGTGTGTATCTGTGCATGCATTGGGTGTGTCTGTGTATATGTCTGTGTGTGTCTGTGTGTCTGTCTGTGTCTGTCTGTGTCTGTCTAGGTGTTTGCTTATGTGTGCATGTCTCTGTGTCTATGGATAGATCTGTGTGTCTCTGATTGTCTTTGTATATTTGTTTGTTTCTGTGTGCTTGTGTGTGAACTGTGTCTCTGTATGTCTGTGTGGGTCTCTGTGCATATATGTGTGTTTGTGTGCCTTTGGATATGTCTGTGTGTCTGTCTCCTTTTTTATATGTGTTTGTGTCTGTCTATGTCTGCATGTCTGTGAATATATCTGTGTGTCTGTTCATGCATCTGTGTGTTTGTGCAAATATCTGTGTCTGTCTGTATATGACTTTGTGCTTCTGTGTGTGTATATGCCTTTGTATGTCTCTCTATATGCATGTGGGTGTGTGTCTTCTGTATCTGTGTGTGCATGCATGTTTTCACCTGTTTATGTGCCTGTGTTTGTATGTCTGTGTATGTGTGCTTTTGTGTAAATGTCTGTATGTATCAGTATGTTTGTGTGTGCATATGTGAAGGTCCGTGTGTGGCTATGTACAAGTCTGTGTCTATGTGAGTCCATTGTCTCTGAGTCTATATATATGTTTGTGTCTCTGTATCTGTGTATATGTCCGTGTGTGCGTGCATGTGTGTCTGTGTAGATGTCTATGTGTATATGTGTGTATGTGTATCTGTGTATATGTCTTGTGTGTATCTTGTGTGCGCATGTCTCTATATGTCTGTGTCTGTGCATATCTATGTCATGTATGCATCGGTGTCAGTGTATGTCTGTGTTTGCTCTTGTAGTACATTGTCTGTAAATATGTCTGTTTGAGTCTGTGCGAGCATTTGTGTGTCTGTATGTAAATCTATCCATCTTCTCTGTGTGTTTGTGTGCGCATGTGTGTTTCTGTGTGTCTGTGTATATGTCTCTGTGTGTATATGTTTGTGTATGTCTTGTGTGTACATATCCATGTGCCTCTATCTGAACGTGTCTGTGAGCATGTAGGTGTCTGTGTATATGTCTGTGTGTATGCAAGGGCATGTCTTTATATATGTGTCTCTGGCTCTATGTCTCTAAATCTGTGTAGTGTTTGTGTATTTGCGTATATATCTGCATGTGAGTCTTTTGTGTACTGCTCATGTGTGTTGTGTGTCTATGTATATATCTTGTGTATCTGTGTGTCTGTCTATATGTCTGTGTGCTCTTGTGTCTGTCTGTGCTTTTGTGTCTGTGTGTGCCTCACTGTGTCAGTGGGTGTACATATGTTATGTGTCGTGTATAAGTTTGTGTATGTCTAATTCTGTATATATGTCTGTTGAATATAAGCATGCTTATTTCTGTGTCTGTGTATACATGTGTGTCTGTGTATATGCTCGCGTGTCTCTAGGTGTGTGTCTGTATGTCTATCAGTGCCTGTTTGCCTGTGTACATATATTTATTGTCTGTGCATGTACTCACGTGTTTCTGTATGTACGTACATATACAGACACACAGACACACACACCAGTGTAGTATGTGTCTGTGTGTCTGTGTCTGTCTGTCTGTCTGTGTGTCAGTGTGTGCACATGCATGAGTGTCTAGATATGTCTGTGTCTGATTCTGTGTGTATGTCTGTCGTGTGCCTGCATACGTGTGTTTGTGTATGTATGTGGTGTTTGTGTGCGTGTTTGTGTGTGTCTGTTTATATATCTGTATGTCTGTCTTTTTCTGTGTAAGTGTAGGCATTTGTGCATAATTCTGTGTATATGTGTTTCTGTATATGTTGTGTGTGTCTGTGTGTGCATCTGTGTCTCTGTATAAGTGTGCATCTGTATATGTCTGTGTATATGTGCCCGCACACTATGTGTATGGCTGTCTCTATGGCTATGTGTATCTCTGAATATGTCAATTTTTATGTGTGTGAATGTTGCGTGTATAAGTACAAGTTGTGACAGTGCTACATGAGGGTGCCTGTGAATCTGTACCTATGTCTACATATGTGTGTGTCTTTTTATATGTCTCATTGTTGTATCTTTGCAAGCACTGGGTGTGTCTGTGTATACATCTATGTTTGTGTATGCTTGTGTGTGTGCGCATGTCTGTGTGTCTGTATATATGTTTGTGTCTGAGGGTACACGCATCGTGAGTCTGTGTATGAATTCGTGTTATGACTGTGTTGCTTGTGGGTGTTGTCTGTGTGTATGCCTGTGCATCTGTGTGTGCACTGGGTGTTTCAGAGTGTATATATCTGTGTCTCTGTGTGTTTAGCTATATATCTGTGTATATGTGTGTCTGTATACACGCTGCTGTCTTTGTACATGGCTTTGTGTCTTTGTGTCTGTCAATGTGTGAACATGTGTATGTCTGTGTATAGGTATGTGTCTGTGTAAGCATGTGTCTATGTATGTCTCTGTGTGTTTGCACATGTGTGTGTCGCTATGTATATTTCTGTGTGCCTGTGTAGATATCTGTTTCTGTCTGTCTGAATGTGCACATGTTGTGAGTCTGTGTATAAGACCCTGTTGTGACATGTTGCATATGGGTATGATTCTGGGTATATGTCGGAGTCTGTGTGTATCTCTGTGCATATGTGTGTCTATGCATATGCATGTGCATGCGGATTGGGTGTGTCAGTATTAATTTACTGTGTGTCTGTGTGTCTGCTATATGTCTGTGTGTCTGTATATGACTGTGTGGGCTTGCATTCGCACATGTGTGTGTCTGTGTATGCTTGTGTCTTGTGTCTGTGTCTATGTATATATGTGTGTATCTTTGTGTCTATGTGTCTCAGTCGGTATGTGCACATTTGTCTATGAATGTCTTGTATGTCTGTGTGCGTCTGTGTGTGACAGTATCTATGTGTGTGTCTGCATATGCCTATATCTGTGTGTTGGTATGTTATCTGTGTATAAGACCGAGTTGTGTGTTGCATGTGGGTGTCTGTGTATATGTCTGTGTGAGTTTGTGTGTGATGATGTGTATGGTTTCACCTATGCCTGTCTGTGTATCTTTGTGTGCATTGGGTGTGTCTGTGTATATATATTTGTGTGTCTGTCTATATATCTCTGTCTGTGCATATCTGTGTATACGTCTATGTGCTTGTGTGTGGTCTGCATATATGACTGTGTGTCTGTATGTCTGTATCATTGTGTCTCTATGTATATATGTGTGAAATTGTGTTCGTGAATATGTCAGTGTGTCTTGTGTGTCTATGTGTGGCACTGTGTGTGCATGTGTGTCAGTTTACATGTCTATGTGTGTGCACATGTGTGACTGTGTCTATTCCTTTGAATGTCTGTGTATATGTCTGCATGTTGTGAGTACATATAAATCCGTGTTGTGACTGTTGTAGTGGGTGTGTGTCTGTGCCATCTGTCTGAGTCTGTGTGTGTGTCTTTACAGATGACTATGTGTGTCTGTGTGTATATTGGGTGTTTCTGTGTGTATATATTTGCATGTCTGTTTGCGTGTGTCTACGTATATGCCCATGTGTGTATGTTAGTGTCACTGTGGATGTGACTCTGTATATATGTGGCGTCTATAAGTATGTCTGCGTTCGGGCGTCTATGTGACTCGATCAGTGTATGTGCATGTATGTGTCTGTATACGTGTGTGTCTGTGTGTATTTAGTCAGTGTATATGTCTGTGTGTGTACATGTGTTTGTGTGGCTGTGTACATGTCTTGTGCATCTGTGTGTGCATGTTGTGATTGTGTGTATATGAGTTAGTGTGTGTGCGGATCTGTTGTCTGTGTGTGCATGTGGCGAAAGTTCGTGTTGTGACTGTGTTGCATGCAATGTGTCTGTGTATATGTTTACGTGAGTCTGTATCTCTGTGTTCATGTGCTTGTGAAAATATGTGTGCATATATCTGTGTTGTCTGTGTGTGATTATGTGTATATATGCTTGAGTGTATGTCTCTGTATGTATGTGTTTATGGCTATATATGTGTTGTGCTTGTGTATATGTCTGTGTGTGCATGTTGCTGTATCTATATATATGTCTTTTGAGTGTGTGTATGCCTGGTGTCTGTGTGTATGTCTGTGTCATTCTGTGTGTGCACGGGTGTGTCTCTATATATGTCTGCATGTGTCTCTTTGTGCATGGGTCTGCATGTTTCTGTACACATGTGTCATGCAATTGTGTATCTTCGTATATGTGTGTATGTATACATATATACATATATATGTCACTTGCTTATGTGCATGTGTTTCTATGTGTACATTTGATTGTGTGTCTGTGAGTCTGTGTGTCCATGTATATATCTGTGTGTGCATGTGGCTGTGTGTTTATGTATATGTGTGTTGCTCTCTGTATACATGTGTCTATGTACATGTCTTTGTGTTTGTGTATATGTCTGTGTCTCTGTTTGTGTGCATGTCTGTCTGAATACACCTGTTTGCGTATACATGTGTTTGCTTCTGTGTTTCTCAGTGTCTGTGTATATGTCTCTATGTGTTACGGTATCTGTGTGTGTGCATGTGTCTATGTTTGTGTATGTGTGTTGTCTGAGTGTGTGCATGTTTGTATCTGTGTGTGTATCTATGTCTGTGTATATGAGTTAGTGTGTGTGCGGATCTGTTGTCTGTGTGTGCATGTGTGTCCGTGTAAATGTCTGTATCCATAGCTTTGTATGTCTTTGTGTCTGTGTCAGTATGTGGATATGTGTGTATCTGTATCTATGTTTGTGTGTTTGTATACACATGTGTCTGTACGTATATGTCTGCGTCTGCACATGTCTGTATGTCTGTGTGTGTGGCTACAATTATGTCTGTATGTCTGTGTATATGTCTGTTTCTGTCTGTGTGTGCACACGTTGTGAGTCTGTTTAAATCCCAATGTGAGTTGGTGCATGTGGGTATAGGTCTGTGTATGTGCTGAGTCTTTGCGTGTGCATCTCTATGCATATGTATTTTCCCATATGCCCCTGTGTATCTGTGTGTCCACTGGGTGTGTCTGTATAAATTTATTGAGTGTCTGTGTGTCTATCTCTAAGTCTGTGTGGGTCTGTGTGTGCACATATGTGTGTCAGAGTATAATTCTGTGAATGTTTGTGTCTAGTGTCTGTGACTATGTATATATGTGTGTCTCTTTGTGTCTATGTGTCCCTGTGTCGGTATGTGCACATTTCTGTGTATTCAAATTTCTACGGATATTTGTGTATGCACATCTGTGTGGTGACATATTTATATATGTGACAGTCTGTGTCTATGTCTGTATCCTTGTGTACACATGTTGTCTGTGTGTAAGAACGTGTTGTGTGTTGCATGTGGGTGTGTCTGTGTATATGTCTGGGTGAGTCTGTGTGCAATTATGTGTGTGCTTTCCCATATGCCTGTCTGTGTATCTGTCTGTGCACCGGGGTATCTGTATAAATTTATTGTCTGTCAATAAATTTAAAAAACTGGGGACATTGGTGGTGGGAAATGTAAACTGGCAGAGGGGCTGGCATTGGAACAAACACTGTATGACTGAAACCCAATCAGGAACAACTTTGTAACTGCATCTCAGGGAGACTCGATAACTCGAAAACAACAACAAATTATCCAGGGGGTGGGTCAGAGCAATAGAACAATTGGTGGGATGCCTTGCAGCGGCAGACTGGGGTTTGATGCCCAGCATCCCACTTGGTCCCCCTTGCACTGCCAGCAGTAATACTGAGTGCAGAGCCACGAGTACCCCCTGAGCATGTACCCCCTGAGCACCGCCGACTGTTCACCCTCTGATAACGCCAAAAAAATGATCGAGTGTCGAAGCTGAGAAACCTTGACCTCCGGACAAATAGATTCCCTTAAAATGGGAGTTGGAGGAGAAAATACTTCCACTTATCTCATTCAAAGTTTGACTGAAATATCTTTCATGTACGCGTCATCGATGTTACGCCTCAATAGGACATTTCTGTGGTCTGGATTAGACAGAACAACTGTGCATGTTACTAAAAACTAAGCTACAGGAAGTTATTTGTTTCTGCTCTCAGAAGTACTCCCAGCTCAGTATTCCTCCTGCGAGGCCCCAGAGCCTCAAAGTCTGAGCTTTCAACATGCAAAGAGTGCCCAAACCTTGTGAGTCTTCTCCCGGGGCCCAAAGGAACTTCTTCCAGCTCGTAAGAGTCTCCAAGCTCCGTTGAAAGGTCTTGATTCGTCCCAAACACAAAGGTTTCCATTCGAAAGGACCCGTGCACGCCTGTGTCCACTGCAGTGCTGAGTCCAGACGTGGAAACCACCCAAAGGCCCAACCATGGACCAAGGGATGAAGAAGTTGTGAGACATAGACACACAATGGGACCCGCTCTGCTCTACGAACAAAATCATGCAGCCTGCAGCCCCATGAATGGAGCCATGAGCATCATGCGCAGTCCAGCCAGTCCAAGGGACAGGCGCTGACACGGTGCTCTCTCACGGCAGGACTTACAGTGACACAGCCAGGGAGCAAGAAGGGCCAAAGGCAACACGCGGGCAAACTGAGCCCGGCCCTTGGGGGAGGGAGGTGGGTACCCAGTGCCAGATGTGTGTCGGGATGATCTGCACGCAATGCACCATTATCTGCCTGTCAATCACAGAAGCTCAAGCAATTAAATAGGGGGAAAAACATTGGAACAGTAAAAGTTAGTTTTTTCTTTTTTCTTTTGCTTTTTGGGTCACACCTGGCGATGTCAGCTGCATGCAAGGCAAACGCCCTACCCGCTGTGCTATCGCTCCAGCCCCGCCCCAGTATTCTTAATACTAAGGAGGCATCAGATAAAATTTCAAATTTCCAACACAAGACCCAGGTAATGGCTTGTGCTGAGAGGTGCAGTGGAATATAAGAAATGTCTTTTCTTGTTTCTGCCGAGAGGAAGCAGCATCATGAATAGCTGAGCCTTGGCACGACTAGAAGAAGACACAGCAGAAACTGGCTAAACAACGTCTGAGATGCTGGAAACTCTGAAGGACTTTTCTCTAGGTTTCTCCATGAAGAAGGAGGAGGGTGATGCATATTTCAATATATAGGGACTTGAGGATTAGTCATAGCACTAATTAAGTACTAGCTTACATCAACAGTTTTAGTTTCATACTTAATTAACATGATTGGAGCTCATAGCATTATCCCAGAATGAAAAATAATATTTTTAATTATTTTTTATTTTTTAGGATTAATATTCACACTGCCAATATCACTAAGAATAAACAGGAAGGCTGTTGGTCTTGGCAGGCATTGTGTTCAATGGAAGGTAAAGGATGTAGGTAAAACAAAAAAACAACTTCAAGTTAAGGGATGATTTATAGTTCTCCAAAATTACATGTTTCCAAATAAAGAAGGCTAAGTCAGAAACGATATCACTGTCACTGTATCGCTGTCATCCCGTTGTTCATCAATTTGCTTGAGTGGGCACCAACCAGTAATGTCTCTATTCGTCCCTGTCACGTGCTATTGTAGCCTGATGGCATATTGGGGGCTCTTTCAGGGTCAGGGGAATGAGGACCATCATTGTTATTATTTTTGGCATATCGAGTACGCCACTGGGTAGCCTGCCAGGCTCTGCTGTGCGGGTGGGATACTCTCGCTGTGCGGGCGCGATACTCTCGTTAGCTTGCCGGGCTCTACGAGAGGGATGGAGGCTTTTGGGGCAGCCTCTACTCACCTTTACAGGCAAAATAAATAAATCAAGTGAAATACTTTAGATAAAATCTCAGAATACATTATATAATCCCTTTAATAAATGGTTCTACTTTGCATACTTTTTACAAAATTTTGTCTGGTTAGGAGCATGTCAAAGTTGTCTTGTTTTTATGAATTTCTGTTATCAATGACATATTTTGCCCTAATATAATTTGTGATGTGATAAAAAATGGACACTAGAACACAAAAATTTTCCACATATATTATCTAATATACATTCTCTGCTTTTTTGAATAAGGCATGAACAGATAAAAATCCATTATCATTGGGTCAGATAATCTAATGCTTGAGGTGTGGATGCCTTTGATGTGGCTGACTCCTGTCTGATCACTAGCACTTCATGGTCTACTCCACTCTCTCCCGGCATCATGGCTGGGTATAGCCCAGGAGTCTCAAGAACTGTAAACACTAGCACTGTAGGGTTTGAGCAGCACCACATAATCAGGACCCTCGTATCAGAAATGATATAAAGACATAAATAAATGTCTCCCTAATTTTGAAGAGACTACATTGATTAACGGGCTGGAGCGATAGCACAGCGGGTAGGGCATTTGCCTTGCACGAGGCCAACCCAGGTTCTATTCCTCCGGCCTCTCTCAGAGAGTCCAGCAAGCTACCAAGAGTATTTTGCCCACGTGGCAGAGCCTGGCAAGCTCCCACTGGCTTATTTGATATGCCAAAACCAGTGACAGACAAGGCGCACAATGGAGACGTTACTGGTGCCCGCTCAAGCAAATCGATGAGCGGGAGGACAGTGCTACAGTGTTACTTTGATTAAAAACAGGAAGCAGAGTCAGGGAGTGGATCGAACAGTTGGATATGCATCGGGCCCTAGGGCTGACCCTTGATATGGCCTGGTCTTATCCCTGATGGCTGGGCCTCCAAAGACCAACAACACCAACAAATCTTGGAAATCTCGGGTCTAACAGCCTCCTAACACCACCTGTTCCACATCAGGGACTTATCCAGGGTACAACTGGCAGCTTGACTTCATGCAAAGGATCAAATGCTCAAATGTTTAAGGTATAAATATCCATTGGTTCTTATTGATAGCTTCCATGGATAGGCAGAAGCTTTTCCGATCGGTACTGAGAAAGTCAGAGACGTGGCTTGGTGTTTCTATGTAGTTTAGACAGATTTGGACACAGGAAGTCATTTTCTATCAACCAAAGGCATGGGTGAAGGAGTTATTACTTTTCATTTTTATGGTAAGACTGGGTATGCCATTATGCTGCTTTGGTGACTGTTGTGTTTGTTAACTTTCATGTTCTCTGAAACCAGAAACCATTTTGCCCTCAGTAAGCCAGAGAAGACCTTCTACTCCTCCAGGGTCTAAGACTCTCTAATAATATTCCTCAGCCTAATCTGTCTGATCTTTTCTTTCAGAGGTTGACGATTCCAGGAACCCAACCCATTCATTGTCTGGCGCCCATTAAAAACTAAGTTATCATGAGGTTTCACCCCTTGTGCAGTCAGGGTCAGCCTCCCTTTGTCAGCAGGAAGAAACTCCAGAAGTTGGATCTTCAACCATTTCCCTTTCAAGATTTGTCACACCCAGCGGCCTCCCCTGCCTACCCGCAATGGTGCTCTCCAAGCACAAGCCCTGCTGTGCATCCTGGGGAGCCAATCACCAAGCCTAGTATGGACAGCCTGATACCATCTGGAGAGGAAATTCAGCATAGCACAGGGAAGGCGGTCACTCGGGTGGGCAAGGACAAGGCCCCGCATGGATGCCTGTCCAGCACAGCACAGCCGCGCCCGGGGTCCAGCCTGCTCAGGCCACCGCAGGGACACGCAGGGCAAGTCTCTTCACAGGCGGAACACCCCTCCAGCTCCCGCTGCTCCTGCCTCTCCCCCTCATCCACCATCCTCCCAACCCTAGGTCACTAGGAACCTCTGAGGTCCTTATAAAGATCCGAGCCAGGCGCCCTCTCTCACAGAGCCAGATTCAATCTGTCTATGGTAGAAGACTGGGCCCTCAGTGTTCGTTTCCGTGGCTTGGTTGTGCTCATGACTGCAGGGCTCAGTGCTCGGGGATGGCTCCTGACAGTGCTCCGAGGAGCAGGAGGTGACTGGTGCCAGGAAGCAAATGCTGCCTCCCATGCACCAAGTACCCTCCCAGCCTGTGAGCTTTCACCTTCGGGGCTCCGGTCCCTCGAGGCTAAAAGCCTCCTTCGGCTCCAAGGCGGGAAGCCAGGGAACAACCATTGTTTGGAAGAGCCACAGCATGGGATCGAAGTGCAAGCTCAGGTCTCAATAGCGCGGGCTGTGGCGGCCTCCGATCCAAGCCCCTTTCTTTGAGATGTGCGTTAGCCGATCCTAGGGCTTGGCTCTGTCCATCTCATCATAAACACCCAGACCTCCTTGCTTTTTCCTCCATCCGTCTCTGGCCAGACTCACTTGGGACCTTTCCAGACACTCAGTCTGTCTTTCTAAGGTCTTCTGGGCAATCCTGGAAAAGAAGAAGGGCCATAACTGGCCTCCGAACTGTCTTTTTCAGAGGACAGATGGGCATCTGGCTCTCCAGAACTGGGGGAAATGCACATACACACACACACACACACACACACATACACACACACACGTAATTTGGTGCCACTGCTGACCCCTATTGTCAGGGCGTTACCGAGGATTATGGGCCCGGGAAGGAGACGGAGGGTGTCACATATGGAGTCTTGCTCCCTAGACTGGCATATTTTCTCAGAAGCAGGAATTCACGTCCGAGAAAGCCCTGGTGGGAAGCAGCAGCGGCAGCAGGGACCCAGCCTACCCCCTGCACAGTCCCCCGTGAGGGTGCCCCAATGTCGGGGCAGAGCGCCCCTCAGTCTGCTCCCCCCAAAGTGTGCTCCAGCCCCGTCTTCCTGGACACCCCAGAGAAGAAAAGGAACTGAGAAGCCAGGAGCACGAGAAGGAAGAGCCACGGGCCCTGGGCTTCTCCCTCCTGCCCTCTCTCCCGCCACGTCTGCAGGTGAGTACAAAGGTGATGCAACTGAACCAAACCCATCGCTCGTGGCCACGGCCATCATGGCCCGCTGCAAGGCAGCCTTTGGACACAGGGAGATTTCTTGTTGCTTCTTTATTTGTTTTTGTGACACACCTGTTAGAGCTCGGGGCATACTTCTGGCTCTGTGCTCAGGGTGGTGGCTGACGGTGCACAGGGGATCCTGTGGAGTGGCCGGGATGGAATTGGTACAAGGTTTTTGTGCATGCTCTTATTTCCGACAAGGAAAGAGATCTTGCAAAGCAGATATTCCCCGAAAGGACCACATCAGCCAGCAACGCAATGAATAGTCTCTTCGGAAAAGGTGCAATGCAGGTTTGTGTGTGCACCTGTAGGGCACCAGTCACCAGTCACCAGCCAGCCGGGATCTTTCAAGAGGGATCTTCACTAAGTGCAACAGTATCCAGGTTGAGATGTAGCAGAGGTGCCTCTGCCAGTGACTGCACCAAGGTCCTGAGCCAGGAGAAAACCAGTTTCCAAACACCTCGAAGTAGGTAGGTTGTCCAGCAGCAGGCTGGCCAGCTTCTACTGCTTCCCAGGAGTTCCCTTCGCATTGAATTTTACCCCAAATCGCCAGCAATGAGACTGACGTGTTTGGTGCCTAGATTCGGCAGGAAATCTAGTCTGTATCAGCATCTCTAGAGTATCCCCAGGGGATTCTCAAGGGGCTAGAGGGGAAGATCATGAAAGGGGGACAGAAGATGACAGCCCTCCCCCAATCGTGAACGACTTTGTCACTGTGTATCTCACCGTCATTAAATGGGGGAAAAATAAAGGATTTAAACAAAATTAAATTTAAAACTAAAATTTGAATTAAACAATTTATTAAAATAAAATTAATTTTAATTAAAAAACTAAAAATTAAAAGCTCACAATAAAAAGTTTTAATTTTAAAAAAGATTTTAAATTTTTGTTTTTTGGGTCACACCTGGCGATGCTCAGGGGTTACTCCTGGCTTTGCACTCTGGAATCTCTCCTGGCAGTGCTCAGGGGACCATATGGGATGCTGGGGTTCGAACCTGGGTCGGCTGCGTGCAAGGCAAACACCCTACCCGCTGTGCTATCACTCCAGCCTGAAGATTTTAAAATTTTAAAATTAAGATTTTAAAATAAAAAAATTAAAAAGCACTAAATTTTAAAGAGTTAAATTCACATCTAAAAATGACTAGGACCCAAGCATCAGGACAGGGCAGGGTCTGGAAGGAAAGTGGGATGAGGCTGTGGGGGATGGGCAGACAGAGCAGGCCACTGTCCAGGCGTCTGCACTGAGGGGGACTCTCGTGGCCCTGGTGCTGGATGGAAAGAACCCCAGAGGATGCCCTTTCTCTGTCCCTGGTCCCCGAGGGGCACATGGTGCCTCGTGGCCCCCTCCTGGGGTCCCTGCAGCTCAGCCCAAGCCTCCTCTCAGAGCTCAGGGATCTCTCCCGAGGGTGCTGGGGAACCCCGCAAGGTGCCAGGACCCCAGTGGGCTTGGCTGCTGGCACTGTCCCACTCTCTGGCCTAGTGTCCGGATCTCGACAGGAGTGAAACATTGCTGGCTCGGTCCCAACCTTCCATTTATAGAAGCCCCAGGCCAGGCAAATCAGAAGAGACCTACACGAGAGGGTCTGGGCTAAATCTGAAAGGACAGACCTTTAAACTTGGCACCTCTCAGCAGCCTACTTGGATGTGGAACAGGTAATGCGTTGTTTACAGAAAATAATATATCTATGGGCCAGAGACACTGGAGCAGGCAAAGTGCTAGCCTTCCACACAGACAACCCCGTTCCGACCCTCAACGTGTCGCTTATCCCCCAAACGCTGTCCTGTGTGATCCCTGAGCACTGAGCCAGGAGGAAGCCCTGAGCACTGCCAGATGTGTTCCCCATTCCCCAAAGTGCCACGATGAAAATGTGACACAGTGACACTTTGAAAGGCATTTTTAAACAAATGCTCTTCAAACCAACATACTTGTGTTCTGGTTTTCGTTCCTAAACATTGAAAGGACTGACAGGTGCTCTTCATAAATATAGATGCTTTGTTCTGTTTAGAAAGCGCATGGACCCTCAGGAATTACTCCTGGTAGTGCTCATATAGGATGTTGGGAATCGAACCCAGGTTGGTCCTACCCGCTGTGCTATCTCTCTACCGCCCTCTATTTCTTTTCTTTCTCTTTCCTTCCTCCTTCCTCCCTCCCTCCCTCTTTTCTCTATCTCTCTATCTCTCTTTCTTTCTTTCTCTCTTTCTTTCTTTCTTTCTTTCTTTCTTTCTTTCTTTCTTCTTTTCCATTCTCTCTCTTTCTCTCACTCTTTTTCCATGTTCCTTGAACCTTGGAAATAATAGAATGAAAGAAGCATCAGGAAAAGGTCACAGGCAGCTTTTGGCAGAAACAGCGCCCCCCAGTGTCCACACGGACAAACAGCTCATACACGGGCAGGAGGTACCTCAGTCACGCTGAGCACCTGGACACTGAGCCCTGTTCGCAGTGGCCAGCCGCTGGACGGGTTCCAGAGCGGGGTGGCTTAGTTCCCTGCCTCACTGCGTCACAGCGGTCTGAATGGGAAATGGGCTCGGGGCTCTGCACGTGGGTTTCTGGGGGCACATGGTGGACATGTCTCAGGCTCTTCCCCCTTCACAGCTCCAGGGCCCAGGAGGGCTGCCTGGGGACTGTTCTGGAAGGTGCAGCTCCCTTCCGGAACGCCTCTTTGCAGCTCTGGGCTGCTGGCTTCTGAGGAGCCTGCAGGGTCCGGGAACGCAGGTTCAGGCTGTGGCACAAGCATGAAAGTTCCCCTGAGCAGAGGCCAGCAATAGCCGCGAGGTCAAACTGAACAAGTGGGAAAGTTTGAGGGGATGCTGTGTGCCCTGTGACCCCCAACAGAGATCCAGTGTCATGAAGGCAGCCTGAACTCCCTCCCTCCCTCCTTCCCTCCCTCCCTCTCCCTCCCTCCCTCCCTCCCTCCCTCCCGACCTCCCTCCCCCTTCCTCTCTCCCTCCCGCTCTTCCTTCCTTCCTTCCTTCCTTCCTTCCTTCCTTCCTTCCTTCTTTTCCTTCCTCTTTTTATTGCTTTAGAAATTTTTTAAAGTTACTTTTATTAAACTGCCGTTATCCATAAAGTTATTGCTAACAGTTGCTTCTGGCACACAATATCCAAGCGCCAACCCCGCTGTGCTCCCTCCCTGCACCAAGGCCCTCGCCTCCCCCCTCCCAGCCCACCTCTAATGACCCCTCATGGATTCCACATTATTGCTCCAACATGACTTAAAGCAGCTGCAATGGGATTATCGGGCGATAAATGTCCAGCCCAGTGCCTTCTCACCAGCCCCGGCCTGAGAAAGCTCCCTGGGGCCAGAACTGAAAGGAAAGAGGTGTTTCCGGCTGGACTGCGCCTTGTGGCAGCAGAAGGAGCTGGGGAGGAAACAGACCAACACTGAGGACGGTCCTTCCCGACCAGGCCTTGCCTCGGCCCGACAGTGCCTCCGGCTCCCCGCACGCCCACGTGCCTCTGCACAGTCTCCACGGCACAGTCCACAGTGGCCAAGCCCTGGTCCCGACCATGGGCTTCAGTGTCCCCCAGACAGGACGTGGCACAGGGCTCAGGGTCACAGTGCTTGAGGGCCACAGGGCCCATCACAGGGCGGCAGGAGCGGGGATCTCTTCCTCTGTTCCCGCTGGGTCTGGTGTGGGCACAGGAGGTGCTCACAGTCCCGGGGAAGTGCTCTGCCTGCGGGACCCCACGAGGAGGATCAACACAGGATCCATTTCTCTCCCTTCTGCGAACAACGATCTGTTTCCCCATTGTGTTGACTTATCTCTCAGGGGGATACAACTGACAGTGCTCAGGGCTGACACCTGGCTCAGTGCTCAGGGGTGAGTCCTGGCTCTGTTTTCAGGGCTCCTTCTGGCTCTGTGCTCATGGATGACTCCTGGTCTGTGCTCTAGATTCCTCCTATCTCTGTCCTAAAGGAAAACTCCTGGGTCTGTGCTCCCTAGACCTAGGTTGGCTTCCCTAGACCTCCACTAGAAAATGGGATGTACTAAAACTTTCCTTCGGGATGAGGGTAGCCAGGTTCAAACACAAGACACCCTGTGACTTTGAATTCTATCTTCAAGGGACACATTGCTACTAAAGATCTGTCTGCCATTGACCTGAAAATCGATTTTAAGAAAGCATCCTGTATTGGCTCTAACTGGTGAAGTGAGCCATTACCACAATGTTGAAGAGAACAAATTAATATCTGTTTCGAGTCATGAAAACTGTAAATAAAATTTAAAACTAGGACACAAGGAGAGAGTGCTATTGGTTGAAAACTCAAGGAAGATTTGGGTGGGAAAAATCCCCTTGATCAAGTGAGATTTGATCAAGCTGCAAATGAAAGATGTGCTCACATCTGGCAAACAGATGCTAAGGGTGATGGCTAGAAGCAAGCGTAGTAAATGTACTAGCATCAGGAAGCCCTTCCAAAGTCCACGGCGTGGCCTCCCAAACCACCTACAGTGAACCCAGCTTTGCCCAGACTCAAGCAACACCACCTGCCAGGAGAATCCACGGGAGAAGCTTAAGGCAGGAGCCAGCCAAGGTGTTTTGGAAAGAGGCAGGACATGCTTGCTAGCCTGTGCTCAAACTGTCCCTATGGCAACTCCAAAGCTCCATCACCGAATTACCCACTGACAGCAGAGGAAAGGATAGATGTGGCCGCATCTCAAGAAAACTTTACTCACAAGAGCAGCAGGCAGGTTGGGTTTCACAGACAGCAGAGAAAGGAATGGATGTGGCTGTGTCCCAATAAAACTTACTGACAAGTGGCTGTGTCCCACTTAAACTTATTGACAAGAACAGCCAGCAGTTCAAATTGGATGGGACAGAGACAAGTGGATGTGGCTGTGTCTCAATAAAACTTTATTGACAAGAACAGCAGGCAGTTCAGATATCACAGACAGCGGAGAAACGAATGGATATGGCTGTGCCTCAATAAATCTTTATTGACAAGAACAGCAGGCACTTTGACTTTAACAGTACAGAGAGGAATAGATGTGGCTGTGTCTGAATAAAACTACTGACAAGAATAGCAGACAGTTTGGATTTGACGGACAATAGAGAAAGTCATCGATGCAACTGTGTCCCTACAAAACTTTATCAACAAGAACAGTAGGCAGGTTGGATCTGCCCCAAGCTCTAGTCTGGGGACCAAAGGCAAAAGAAAAGATTGTTGGTGGCTCTTAACACTATGGATGAGCTTTTCACTCAAAGGAAGAAACAGCAAGGGCAAGAATTATTTACCGCCATCTCCTCTACCTGGGTAGAATTGGCAGGATGTTGAAAGGTTTAAGATAGGGATTGATACCACCAAACTCCATCATCAATGCAGCTCAGACGAGTCGGTTTTCTGACTTGTGAAATCAACTAGCCGGCTGAACAAGACCTAGATTGTGAAAAGATTAAGATGTCTGCTTACTGGAGGCAGATTAGCAATGAAGTCACAAAGGTACCTTCTGTCCTAACACAGGGAATACCGTGCTGATTAAATTGCAGCCAGCCTCGCTGTATTCCATCTTATAAAATGCCCCGTATTCTCCTTTCTGTTAAAAACACATAAAGAACACATAAAACGGGAGGGTTTCTGGGGTGATTATCTTTCACGTTTGTATTCTTTATTCACTACAGAGGAAAAGTAAGATCATAAAGTCTCACCGGATTAATGGGACAGTGTCTGAATTTTTATAGATGTCTCCTAATTCCTTCCCAGAGGCCAGAACTAGCAGATACATTTGTTGAAAGGGGATATCATTCATCACATCTCTTGTGGGGTAAGAACTTGCAATTCGATACAGCACAGCCCATCACTTTATTCAAAATTGAACAATGAGCAACAGGATGTCAGTTTATTCTTCTTTATGCAACCTATGATAAATATGGACACATTCATTCAGTGACCACTTTCTGCTGGGGAGTCAGCAAGCGTACAAATGTCTACAGCAATTTATTCGTCTGTGGTTCAAACGTCTTCTCTGAGACACATCCTAACTCCTTCAGTACGATGAACTATTTCAGCTGCTTACTTTGCAAGACAGGACATAGGATATGAGGGGTTAGAACTTGGGGGAAAAAAGAGCTGATTTTGTTACACAGTAGAAACTTGCCATGTACCCAGAAAATCTGAAACATACATCTAAGATTCTGACGATAATGTCAGAAAGGCACATTTATTTGTTTTTAATGTGCTGCCTGGGAAGGTTTCTTAGAACCTAATAATAGTTACTGGGTTCAGAAGAGTGCCTTTAGGGGAAAAGTATATGTAAATAATAATGATTTTCTATTGGTTTTT